>NW_024063058.1:0-688492 GCF_006381635.1 Hibiscus syriacus | reverse complement strand
TCGGGTACCTTTATTCTTAGATCTGAAACCCTGCATATAATAAACCCTAGAAACTCTTCCGATCCGAAAGTCATGCCGAAATTTTGTCCAAAATAGTGTGTACACACAGGAGAAATGAATTCTAATTTTCCTGTTAATTTATTATTTTTCTGATTAAATTACATGTATATTTAATTATTTAAATTAGAAAAGCATGTTAAATAAAATATTTAGGTAAATGTTATATTAAATTTCTTTATTATGTAACTAATTCTTTCTTTTTGTGTGTTCTTTATCTTTTTTGTTTGCTAGCATCATACATGATAAAAGGAATTGATCTCGTGTTAATTGTCCCATTGGAAAGCCTTCATCCATGGATAAAAAGTGTTCAAATCAAATAATTCTAACTCAGAAGTAAGACAGTGGGCTGAGGACTTACAAGACAAGAATAGACAGTCTGCAGGATGATTATGTATCTGACTTGGCCAGTTATGCTCCAGTTTCGCTAAAAAGAAATGATATGCAGATTTGCGAAGCATTTGGGAAAGTTGGGATTCAAACAAAAAATTGCAGTTTTATCACTTACGGAGACATCCCATATTTGCTCTATGTCGAAGTTGATGATGATTACTCAGCCCTAATTCAATTCTGGAATCCAGGGTACAATTGCTTCACTCTCATAAGGAGGACTTGGTCCCTACTATTGAAGAGTACACAACTTTGCTACATATCGAAGGGGCTTTGGAGAATCGAATCTATTCAAGTCAATTAAAACTCAACCCTTTCGAGTTAAATTAGCAAAGATTGCCGGGGTACGAGAAGAATGGGTGGCATCCCGTACAAAACAAAAGGCGAAAGCGAAGGCATGCTTAGACCAACATTAAAGAACTTATTCAGAGTCATCCAGACACTAAAGTACGATTCGATCTATTTGCTCTGGGTATGTATAGTATGGTCATCTTCCCAAAAGTATTGGGATATGTTGAAGCTGCAGTGGTAGATTTGTTTGAACAGCTACGAAAAAGATTAATCCTCTTCTGCAATCTAGCAGAGACCTTCAGATCGTTAAATGCTTGTAGAAAGCTAGGAGGTGGACGATTCTAGGGTGTACCCAGTGTATATGTTTGGGTTCGTAGCCATTTCTGGAAGACAGAAAAGGTTTCATACCGACGCTTTAATATGGATTACTCACCATTAAAAGAATTTCTGGAGCAAGAATGGCCGAAAGAAATTAGAAAGATATGTGGATTAATGCTTTTCGAAATCTGCAAAGTAATGACGTTGTTTGGCAAGCCCCGTGGCAAATCCAAAGGGAATTCTTTTACAAGTGGTGATTACAATTGGATAATGCTGCTCGGATTATGGGGGAATTGGATATGCACCACTTCTGGTCATAAGACAGTATGAAGGTCGTCAATTTGTACCTGTAACCGCTGGATACATTCATCTGAGTTCGCATTTCACAGCAAAAATTATAAAAGAAATATCATGGAAGCCGTTACAGCTTGGAAAACAACTTTTTGTATCTGAGCTAAAGCCGCAAAGAAATGCTAACTCCTGATTATGAGGAATGGAGATATGTCAAGAAAAATGAAAATATTCCTCTACCAGATCAAAATGAGGATATCTCTATGGAAGATTGCATTAAGGTCCATCAGAGATTGAAATCCTGAGAGCTGAGTTGAAGCAGAAAGAGAGGCTGGTCAAGAGAATAGAGCAAATGAGACGAGATAAAGCTATGTTGGTGTTGTATGACTTTCATTCATCACAATGTGCAATGTTGAGAGAACAAAGAAAAAGTTGATGGTGAATTTAGAGCATTAAAGAAAAATTACCAAGAGTTATATAAATCCCGGAAAGCATCAGGACCAAGCCAATCAACAGTACAAATAGCATAGAAATTGAACATCGAGAAAAGTCGAGTTGAAGATTTGAAAGGAAGAATAGCCGTCTACTCAAAAGCCTTGAGAAAGGAAAGCAAAAATGGAAGATTTTGAGGTTGACAGAAGAGAGCGAATTATAAAACACAAGCTGAACACCGCGAGATCATGAATGAAATACAAAGAGAAAGGGATCAAGCCAAAGATTTAGAAGAAATGAAGAATGACATCTTTGATAATTTGAAGGTGAGAAAAATACATGTTCAAGGATTTGAATCTGAAATGAACAGCTGATTGCTGACTTGAAGTCAGGGGCTAAAAGATTGAAGAGTTCAATTAAAAAAGAAAAATGGGAGTTGGAAAGAAAGAATTTCATACCAAATTGAGGTAGAGCAAGAAGTGGCTAGCATTGGATGCAAGATGCAGAAAACAAGAATGTTCAAATCCAGAAGATTAATCAAAAACCAAGAATCACAAACAAAACTTGAAGAAGATCTGGATCAGTCTAGAAACAAAAACTCAGAGTTTAACGCTTACATTTTGCAACTTGAAGAATCATTATTTCAAGAAAGGTTCGTCTAGGACCTAATGATCTCAAGAAAGTATGAGGAAAGTGCTTCACTGCGAAGACGCATTAGAGATCTTGAAAAAATTCTGTACAATTGTCAAGTCAGAATCACTGGTTAGAGCAAACTCTTGAAGGAACGAATGAACAATGGCAAAAGTCAACTGATTTCTATGTTGAAAGAAGTGAAGAAAGAAGTATATGGTGTTCGAGGCCATGGTACAAATGAGCGAAGTTGCTAGATATGTTGGGGAACTAGCTGTTGAAGCCAAAATAATTGAGCATCACGTTGATCCAGTTTCTAAGTGCGGAAAGAAGGTGTCATGGTTAATGAAAGAAATTATAGAGCTTAATAGAAAGCTAGCCTTATCTGTAGTTATGAACTATTATAAAGAAACTTTTGTATGACGATGAAAGTTGTTCTATGACAGTTAACTTTTTGGGATCAATACCTTTTTGCATACTGCATTTTGCATACATTCATTATTCATTTCATGATTTTCTTTATGTATAATTTTTATTATTAAGATAAAATTCATTAATTAAATTTGGAAAAAATAATATCAAAAGATTTTCAATCGCAGTTATTCTGGCCAAAGAGAAATACAACATCACTATGGTACTAGACAAGCTACTAAGAGAATATGGATGATAAAATACAACGTATTGAACAAATAATAAAGAACAAGCAGAAATGAGAATGAAGCTGGAGAAAATTGAAGCCAATATTGCAAATTCACAAGACAGTATGATGCAGAAATAGAGGACATGTTTTAAAAGGCAGGCTATCATTGGAAAAATGCATGAAAATCCTGTATCTTTCGACCAAGAACCTATGTATCCTCTAGGTTTTCCACCAGAAACCAATTTATCACTCTGGTACTACACCTATACAATTAATGCTCGCACATCAGCATTTCAAGAAGCCAAACCACATGAAAATCGACAAGTGGATCCTGCATCTTCAAGCAAAAATCCGCTTATATCAGATGTGAAAATAGGGATCTTAATACTGAGCTTTAATCCCAGATTTGAATGAGCTGAATGAGAAAGAAAAGTAAATGAAGAATTAACCAGACAGATCAAGAGCTTAGAGGAACGAATGAAATCCGTGGAAATAACTGAATCATTCTATGGGTTTGACGCTAGTGAATTGAGTTTGGTTCCAGACCTAATCCTCCCCATCAAGTTCAAAGCTCCCGAATTTGATAAATATGACGACCACATGACCTTCATCCCACATTACTATGTTTTGTCGCAGAATGGCAGGATATGTGAAAGAAGAAATTGTTAATTCACTGCTTTCAAGATAGTTTGACAGGACCAGCTTTAAAATGGTATAATCAATTGACCAAAGCCAACATTAGATCCTGGAAAGATCTGGCTAAGCATTCTTAGAGCATCGCCACGTAACAGACATGGTCCCTGATAGATGGACTCTCCAAAATTTGGAGAAAAAGAATAACGAAACGTTCAGACAGTATGCTCAGAGATGGCGTGACACAGCCCAAGTTCAACCACCTTTGTCAGAAAAAAGAGGCCACAGATATTTGTCCATACATTGAAAGCTCCTTATTTAAATCATCTAATGGGGAATGCAACCAAAAATTTTGCAGATTTGGTCCTTTCTGGAGAACTCATTGAAATGTCTTGAAAAGTGGCAAAATTGAATCAAATGAGGGGTCTAGTTCCAAAAGACCTAGTACCGGAAAAAGAGAATGAAGTCAACATGCAATTCTTACAACAAGGATTCATCGAAAAGTGTTACAATAACCCAGCCAAGGGTTAAGAAGAGGAGGAACAAACACTAATCGAGCAGAGTCCAGAGGATCTCGAAAGGAAATGAAAGGTTGTCTTTTACACCTTTACCAGTACCATATGCGGAGATCTATGATTCTGTTAAAGCAGATGTCATACGGCCCTATCCTTTGGTTCCCATGCACCACCATTCCCTCATTGGTATGATACAAAGGCACACTGTTTACCATGAAGGAATTACGGGTCATTCTATTGAAAACTGTTTGGCATTCAAAAGGTGGTTCAAAATTGATCAACACTGGAAAGTTGGAATTCAATACACCATCTGCATCAAATCATCCATTGCCAAATCATGGAGATAAAAACGTGAATGCAATTCAGGAAGAGAACAGAAAGAAAGCAAACTGACATTTCTGAAATTAAATCTCCTTTTGTTTGGGTATTCCAACAATTCTCTTAGCCGGTATAATTCCACAACAATTCAGGCCAAAGCAGAATGAAGGCAAAAATTATTGTGAATATCATCAAGGGAAGGGGCATAAAATTCAACTATGTCCTGAGTTTAGGGATTTGGTGCAAAAATTGATGACAACAGAGAAATAGAACTCTTTGAAGAAGAACCAGGAAAAGAAGATGATGTTTGCTCATCAGAGGATTCTAAACTAGTCAAAGAATAAATGATCTGTGATCATTAATGTGAAATCATCTACGGTGATTCCTACACCAATAAAGCCGAAAGTAGTTATCACCACTCCTCTACCATTTCCATACAAAGATACCACAGGGTACCTTGGAATTATACTACCAATGTTTCAATGTAGGAGGATCTGTTTCTCTAGAAAAAACAGAAGAGAAAATACAGAGTTTGGGTACAACACGACGTCTGAAGCAGTATGCGAAGTCGGGTTCTTTACAAGAAGTGGGAGATGTTACTCTCCCGAAACATCCAATGCTTCAGAACAAGTGAAAGCAAAAGGAAAAGCCATGGGATACCTCAGAAGGTATTTGATGATAAATCCCCTCCAGCATTCAATGAGCATGTGACAGAAAAATAAGCCCAAGAATTTTTGAAATTCCTGAAACATAGTGAGTATAGTGTGGTTGAACAACTACACAAACAACAAACGAGAATTTCTATTCTTGATCTATTGATGAATTCAGAAGCACATAGAAATGATTTGATGAAAATACTCAATCAAACATTTATCCCTGAGGATATATCCCTCAATAAACTTGACAGAATTGTGGGACATATAGCCGCTGACAATTACATAACGTTCACGGATGATGAAATACCGGAAGGCGGAATGGGGTCAGTAAAAGCTTTGAACATCACGACACATTGTCATGGTCATGTGTTTCCAGGAGTATTGATTGACAATGGATCCGCTCTCAACTTGATGCCTCTAGTCACTTCAAAGAATGCATGTGATCAATCACACATGAGAGTTATCAGAATGTAGTGCGAGCCTTTGATGGTACTCAAAAAGAGGTGCTCGGGAAAATGGAAATACCGTTGTTAATTGGACCAGTCGTGTACAATATTGACTTTGTGGTGATGGACATCCCCTGCATATAATTGTTTATTAGGGAGGCCATGGATTCATTCAGCAGGAGCCGTTCCTTCTTCATTACATCAGAAATTGAAATTTGTTGTTGATGGACAACTAATATGCGTTGGAGCTGAAGAAGAAATCATTGCGTCTGTAACAAGCGATGTTCCATATATCGAAACCAATGATGATGCTCTGGAATGCTCTTTCCGAGCTCTTGAATTTGTCAATGCAACCTTTATTGCAGAAGGAAGCAAAATTCCATATCCCAAATTATCTGATTGCACCAAGATGACGGTACGACAAACTTTAGGCATCGGAGCTAAAGCTGGGAAAGGGTTAGGAAAGAATCTTCAAGGGATTTCAGTTCCTGTCAGTATAAAGATGAAGAAAGATCGTTTTGGGCTTGGGTTTAAGCCCAATTTTCAGCAAAAGAACAAAGAGATGAAAAGAAGATGTGAAGACAGAAAGGCAAAATTGAAAGGGGGAGAAATCCTTTGGAAACACATGTCATTCCCACAGTTGAAGACCATATTCAGATCAGGGGGAACAATTAATGTAGAACAGCAGCTTGTTGAAGCCTTTAAGAAGAAAAGTTGACGAAAGATCAAACATAGTTGAAGAAGCTATGAATGGATTATTTATCAACATGATCATAATGACAACAAGACTGGCAAATACTTGGATAGGATTCGCCCATGTTTTTCCTGGAGAAACACTCAACAATTGGACCACTGAAGATCCTATAGTTTTTAATATTAACGCAGAGTAATATTCAGAACTAATCTTTATGTTTAGCTCAAAAATATGAAAACTTTTTGTTATCTTGTAAAGGAAATTATGTTAATATAAGAAATTTTCCTTAAAATTTTTAGATGGCAATCATTCTTTACATTTTCTTACATTTATACATTTATTTCATAAATTTACTATATTCTTTCGGAAATATGTCCGACTTAAATTTGCAGGTGACACCATGTTATAGCATGTTTATTCCTAAATTTAATCAGAGATAAATTTAGAGCAACCCATATGTCTGGAAGAAATCAATAGGTGTGAGGTGAAACCTGGAATGTGATGTTCCTACTGAACTATTAAGATTGGTAGAAAAAGAAGACAAACAATTCTACCCCACAAAGAAGAGATTGAGACTATGAATCTGGAACAAATGAGAAATGAAAGAGGTGAAAATTGTACTACTCTGACAATCCAGATAAAACAAGAATTGATAAATCTCCTTCAAAGTTCAAAGATATCTTTGCCTGGTCTTATCAAGATATGCCTGGTTTAAGCACAGATATAGTGATACACAAGCTTCCAATTAATCCAGAATATAAACCGGTCCAACAAAAGCTCAACGAATGAGGCCAGAAATGTTGTGCAAATCAAAGAAGAAGTGATGAAACAGATCAATGCAGGTTTCCTACAGGCATCTAAATACCCCAGAATGGGTAGCCAACATTGTTCCCGTACCAAAGAAAAATGGAAAGTTCGAATGTGTGTGGATTACAGAGATCTCAACAAGCTAGTCCGAAAGATAGCTTTCCATTACCCCACATAGACACATTGGTAGCATACTGCAGGACACGCATGGTTTTCATTTATGGATGGCTTTTAAGGATATAATCAGATAAAAATGATCCTGAAGACATGGAAAAAACAACATTTGTAACCATGTGGGGCATATTCTGTTATAAAGTGATGCATTTGGATTGAAAAATGCAGGGCAACGTATCAAAGATCCATGGTAACTTTGTTTCATGACATGACAAAGAGATTGAAGTATATGTAGATGACATGATTGCCAAATCCCGAACTGAAGAAGAACATATTAAAAATTGAGAAAGCTTTTCCAAGATTGAGGAAGTATCAATTAAAGCTCAACCCCGCTAAATGCACTTTTGGGGTAACTTCCGGGAAACTTTGGGATTTGTGGTGGTCAGCAAAAAAGGAATCGAGATTGATCCAGATAAAGTAAAAGCAATTCAAGATCTTCCACCACCCAATACAAAAAAGAAGTTCGATGCTTTTTGGGAAGATTAAATTATATATCTCGGTTCATTTCTCAATTAACTAACAATGTGATCCAGGTTCAAATTACTTCGAAAGAATAATCCTGAAGTCTGGAATGAAGAATGTTAAGAAACTTGGATATTATTAAGAAATATTTATCCAATGCCCCAATTTTAGTATCACCAACGCTTGATAGACCGTTAATTCTCTACTTGACGGTCTTTGAAAATTCAATGGGATGTGTACTGGGACAGCATGATGAATCTGGAAGGAAAGAAAAAGCTATTTATTATCTGAGTAAGAAATTTACTGATTGTGAAATTCGATATCCACCAATACAAAATTATGTTGTGCCTTGGTGTGGACTACTCGAAGACTCAGACAATATATGTTATACCATACTACTTGGTTGATATCAAAACTTGATCCTTTGAAATTCTTAATGGAATCACCAGCTTTGATAGGCAGAATGGCTAGATGGAAGATGTTATTATCTGAGTTTGATATGTATATGTCAACCAAAAGAAATAAAAGGAAGTGTAATAGCTGATTTTCTGGCCATCGTGTATCAAATGATTATCAGCCTTTGAGCTTCAATTTTCCCGATGAAGATTTGTTGTGCATATCCATGAATGAAGAAGTCAGAACAAATGGTGCATCTGCATTTTGGAAGCTTTACTTTGACGGAGCATCTAATGCTTTGGGACGAGGAATCGGGGCAGTGTTAATTTCTCCAGAAAATATTTATTATCCCTTTACAAGTAGACTGGAGTTCTTTTGCACCAATAACTTGGCGGAATATGAAGCTTGTGTCATGGGATTGAAAGCAGCTATAGAAAGAAAAATCAAATGTCTCAATATATGGAGATTCATTGTTAGTGGTGTATCAATTGCGAGGAGAATGGGAAACAAAAGATCCCAAATTGGAATATCGAAATTTTACCCTCGAATTAGTGAAAGAATTTGAGAGAGTTACCTTCAATATCTCCCTCGAGAAGAAAATCAAATGGCAGATGCTTTGGCTACATTAGCTGCTATGTTTCAGGCAACTAAGAAAGTTGATATGATGCCAATCAAAATGCAAGTATATGAAATTCCTGCACATTTTTATAGTGTGGAAGAAGAGGTAGATGGTAAACCATGGTATCATGATATTCTGCAATATATCAAAAATCAAAGTTATCCACCAAATGCATCGGAAATTGATAAAAGAACCTTGAGAAGATGGATGCTGGATATTTTCTTGATGGAGAGATTAATAGAAGAAGCAATGATCAAATGCTATTGAGATGTTTAAATACCAGCGAAGCTAGAAGCATCATTGAAGAAGTACACAATGGAATATGTGGAACACATGCAAATGGTCTTTCCATGGCCAGAAAAATAATGAGATATGGACTATTGGGCTACCATGCACACAGATTGCATTGATTATGCAAGGAAATGTCATAAATGCCAGATATATGCAGACAAGATTCATGTACCCCCATCTCCTTTACATGTAATGACAGCACCCTGGCCATTTTTCTATGTGGGGAATAGATGTCATTGGTGCAATCACACCAAAAGCATCGAATGGACATTGTTTCATCCTTGTGGCAATTGATTATTTACCAAATGGGTTGAAGCTGCTTTATATGCCAATATTAAGAGGTCCACAGTCTGCAAATTCATAAAAGAGATAGTTTGCCGTATGGCCTACCAGAAAGGATCATTACAGATAATGCTCTGAACCTGATAACAAAATGATGACCGAACTTTGTGCACAGTTTAAGATCAAACATGCAAACTCAGTGGCGTATCGTCCAAAAATGAATGGGCAGTTGAAGCAGCAAATAAGAACATCAAGAGAATCATTACAAAGACCACTGAAACTTACAAAGATTGGCACGAGAAGTTACCTTTTGCTTTATATGCATACCGAACTACTGTTAGAACATCTACTGGGGCAACACCGTTTTCTTTAGTCTACGGGATAGAAGCAGTCTTACCAATTGAAGTGAGATTCCATCGCTTCGAATATTGAGAGAAACAAAATTGGATGAATCTGAATGGATCCAAGCTAGAGTTGATCAATTGAACCTTATTGAGGAGAAAATATTGAAAGCTATTTGCCATGGACAGATGTATCAGAAACGGATGATGAAGTCTCATGACAAAAAGTACATCCAAGAGAATTCCAAGAGGATGATCTAGTACTAAAAAAGATTTTGCCTATACATAAAGATTTCCGTGGGAAATGGATGCCTAATTGGGAAGGCCATACGTTGTGAAAAAGGCCTTTTCCGGAGGAGCGTTGATCTTGGCAGAAATGGATGGAAAAATTCTGAGAAATCCAATAAACTCAGATTCTATCAAGAATATTATGCTTGAAGAGAAAAAAAAGAAAAAAGAAAAAAAGAAAAAGAAAAAGAAAAAAAGAGAAAAAAGAAGAAAAAAGGGGGGTCAAGGTGAAACCCGCAAAGGGCATCTTGTAACCAAAGGAAGGATTTGAGTTGAAAACCTGAATGGGCGGCTCAAATGCATGTTGATATTAGGCATCTGGCAATTGACCCTCTTAAGATTTTGACAGTTTGGGAGAAACTTCACATCTACAAGCATTTTGACAACGTTTGAGATCTTCCAGACAAAGCTTACATCATTTCTCTAAATTGTGTCAACTTGATTAATTTAGAAATACTTATACTAATAATTTGTTGAGACATTTGAATTTTTATCATTCTTATGCTTGCCATAACTTTGAATACAATTCTATCTATTTCAAGTTCAATTTATTTGAGATTCAATTTATTTTCGAAAATTCAATTTATTCTTCTATGAATTAACATAATTTTGAAATAAGTTAAAGATTTCTGAATATCACTTTATGTTAATACTTTTAAATACATGGAATACAAAGTAAGCAAATCATCACCATCTGAAAGCCATGAACAATAAGGTTGTTATGCTAGATACAACCGACAACAAGGTCGAATTCGACAAATCTACTCATCAATTGCTCCAATCGATCATCATTCAGTTCTTGCACATCTGCTTTCAAAAGTATGCCAAGACAGTAAAGGCAACTTCTGCATCATTGATCCCATAGAAAAGAGACAGGACATTGATACCACCATGGAACATGTCTCTATACATTTATTGTGTATGGTTTTTAGAGAAACCTAGAAGCATTTCCACCTCATCAGATCCAAGTGGAGCAACTTTATTCCTTCCAACCCATACTAGATTCTATTTTCAGCACTCATCAAGAACATACTTTTGGACATTCGAATGTGATTCATTGTCATAAGCTTCAAGAGCCTTACAGATCCTTTCTATCAATTTGGCACTTCCTGTACATGTTTATAAACAGTTCAACTTTGTTCTTGGATCCCAGGAAGGCCATCATTTCTTTGTCAATGGAAAAGCATCAGCACATGGAGGAAGCAGAATAAAGAGAAAATCTGTTCTTATGTAGAATTATGAATATAGCCCTTTTCAGTGTAGTAGAAAATGCTTCGAATCTACAAATTCTGGCTTTACATCGAATAAGTAATGTGATATCCCAGTCCAAACATTATTTGGAAGATGAATGTGCTCATAGCATCTTCTGGAAGTGTTCTTTGAGTTATCTGATCTGGTTTGGTATGAAACCACAGAACCAATCATTGGATTTGAAAGATGAATTGCTCATAGTAGAAATAAGGAGACTCAATAGCATCTTCTGGAAGTGTTCTTTGAGTTATCTGATCTGGTTTGGTATGAAACACAGAACCAATCATTGGATTTGAAAGATGAATTTGGTCATAGTAGAAATAAGAGACTCAATAGCATCTTCTGGAAGTGTTCTTTGAGTTATCTGATCTGGTTTGGTAGGAACAGAACCAATCATTGGAATTAAAAGATGAACTGCATGATCGTCTTCATTAAGAGCTTCTTTTCAAGCTTCTTTTGTTTATTCCTTTCCCAAAAATCATAGCCCAAGTTTCGCCTTTTCTTGTAATGGGGATCATCGCATAATGGCTTCCCATCTTTTACCGGAAGAAATGTGTCAGTAACCTTAGCCATTTGAGCAGTACATATAAAATTTGTCAATTCTGCAATTGATGAATCTGGACCACATTTCTCCAGGGCTATTGAAGCTTCAACCTCTGAGAATTCCATTTTTGTCAAGTATAACAGTTTATTCTCCTCATCAGAATCAGAATTCAAGATTTCTCGATATTAAAAGAACTATCGATATCTGTGAAATCATCTTGAAAGATCACTTCATAATCAGATGAGTTGTTATCAGAATTAACTGTTGCATGAATGCAAGCTTTTCAAGAGCCTATACTATTGAGTTTTATTCTCAAGGTTTTGTGACATTATATCTACATCTACATTTTGTCAAAGATGATAGATTCTCTGATTTGAAGAAGAAAGATTTATTGGGTTTCTACAACTGAAGAAATATTCAGTTCACCAATCTGAAATCAAATAACTTAACAATCATGCATCATATTTAGGCATTTGCAAAAATAGGTGCATTTTCATTCATTCTCATCCATGTTGAATTTTGACAGGAATTTCAAAGATTTTAGCAAAGATTTAAATCCATCACTTGATGGATCAGCTTTTCCAGAGAAAGTTCATAATGAGAAGAACATATGAAGAAGGAAGAAGAAGTTCAATGAGAAGACTTTGTTTAACCTTTTGTTTGAATTCATCATTTGATGGATTAGCTTTGCCAGAAAAAGTTCATAATGAGAAGAACTCATCTGAAGAAGGAAGAAGAAATTCATAATGAGAAGAATTTGTTCAACCTTTTGCTCAAATCCATCACTTGATGGATTATCTTTGCCAGAAAAGTTCATAATGAGAAGAACTCATCTGAAGAAGGAAGAAATTCATAATGAGAAGAATTTGTTCAACCTTTTGCTCAAATCCATCACTTGATGGATTAGCTTTGCCAGAGAAAGTTCATAATGAGAAGAACTCATCTGAATAAAGAAGAAGAAATTCATAATGAGAAGAATTTGTTCAATCTTTTGCTCAAATCCATCATTTGATGGATCAGCTTCTCCAGAAAAAATTCATAATAAGAAGAACTCATCTGAAGAAGGAAGAAGAAGTTCATAATAAGAAGAACTTGTTCAATTTTTCGCTCGAATTCATCACTCGATATATCAACTTTTCAGAAGAGAGTTCATAATGAGAAGAACTCATCTGAAGAAAGAAGAAGAAGTTCATAATGAGAAGAGCTTGTTCGACCTTTTGCATAACCCTATCATAAAAGGAGATATATCATCAGCATTTCCAGAAAGAGTTCACAATGAGAAGAACTCATCTGAAGAAGAAGTTCATAATAAGAAGAGCTTATTCAACCTTTTGAATGACTCTATCATAGAAGGAAAGAGGTCAACATCATCCCCAGCGGAAAGTTCATAATGAGAAGAACTCATCTGAAAGAAAAAGAAGAATTTATTCAACATCTCCATACTAATCAAGTGAAGCCAAATGGATAAATTTTTTTTTATCTTTTCATCTTTGCCCTATTCTTGTTAACACAAGAATGAGCAAAGAGGGGCAACTGAAGATACTAAATTTTTTTTACTCATTTTATTATTATTATTATTATTATAATAATTATTATTATATAATTATTATTATTAAAAAATAATTACAAACAGGCTCAGATTGGACCGGCCCAATTACAAAGGACCCAACTGGCCCAAATCAGAAACCCTAAAACCCAATTAGGGTTTTCTATCCAGCTGCCGCGCTTTGCTTCTCCACCGTTGGATCTAGCATTGATCCAATGGTCCAGATGGAGCCAGACGAAACCCTAGGGTTATGATACCCTAGGGACTACACCAGCTGCCGCCGCTCCACGTCGCTCCAGCCGCTGCCACGCCCCAACCGAAGGCTCCAAAAGCTCCAACGCCAGCCGTCCACGTTATGGCTATGGGTGAGTCACCACTGGGAGTCCGGTGACTCACCGAAGGGTATTCTTTTACCCGGTCCGATGGCCACACCGGTGATGGCTATAAAGCCATCACCCCATCTGCGAAAAAAAAGGAGAGGGAGGAACAGAGAGAGATCAGCAAAAACAGAGAACAAAAACAAAGAACAATAACCCACAATCCGCAGTAAACCAAAACAAAAACAAAAAGAAAGGAAAGAAGCTTACCGAGGAAGCCACCGGACCTCTTCAAACTTCACCAAAACCTTCAAAAACCGAAGGTATTTCTTTAGATTTGCTCCGATCGGGAGCTATTTAGGAGAAAGAGCACCGGAACCGTCCTTAGGACGGTCCGATCTACCTAATGATGTAAAAAAAAAATTCCGGCCACCGGATGCTGTGGCCGGCGGTGAGGGTCACGGCGGCAGACAGTTGCCGTCCGGTGACCAGCTTCCCTCCGATGAGGGAAGCTAGAGAGAAGGGAGAGCTTTTTCATTCTCTCTCAGTTAGAGAGAGAATGAAAAATGGAGAATGAGAGAGAGCTGGCCCGAAGGGCCAGCCGTTTCTGGCTTTAAATAGCCCTTCCCGAACGACGTCGTTTCGGGGAGGGCTATTTGTGTAATTATTAATAGTTAAATCCTTTCCGCAGTCATCCTAGTAGAACCAATATTTCATTCAAATAATGCATTACCGAGTTAGCATGGTATTCAGATAATGCACAGTAGAGCCAGTACCGTATTTAGAATATATATAACAAATTCAAACATTAGGGTTAGACACCTCCACTTCAGAGATAGGGCAGATAAGCCTTAAGTAGGTAACACTTGATCTAGATCATGCATGTACCTACTGCTTAGTACTATGTCTTTAACATGCTTGGGTTTATGACTTCTTATGTTGCTCTAGATTAACGATTATATTGTTGGGCTTTGTAAGCTCAGCCTTCGGATGTTTTCCGTTGGCAGGTTAGTAGCATGAGCAGTTCGTGGAGCACTGTCATAGTGGGACTTCCAGCATCTCCTTCAGAGTATTGTACCGTAGCTTAGTGCCATATGTATTTATAGTACCTTACTTACGTATTCAGTTTATTCAGAGTTATATTATTTTGATTTTAAATTATGTGTCACGAAACTCCAGTTTTGTAAATGATTTTGTAACATTATTTATGTTTTAATTATGATCTCATTCAGCATGTTTGAAAAAAAATGTTCAGGTTTTGTAAATCAGGGGTTGCCTCAATAGCCCAATGTGGCATTTTAGGTCCAACCGAGTCTAGGGTGTTACATTCACTCATACTCGAGAATCTAGAAGATGATAACCAACTATTCGAAGAGAAATTTCCAACAGGAGTATTGCAAAAATACTATTAAGATCCCAATGAGAATTTGCCACTATGAAATCACAAACTTTGGCTTGACTATTGACAAGAGCTGGAGAGATATCTTGATTGTTTGCAAGAGGCTCACCCAACCAATTATCTTTCCAGAAAAAAGTATATACACCATTTCCTTTGCGATGAATTGCTTTTGGGACTAAGCACCGAAATCTATAAACCAAACTTCTGATTATGGGACTATGACATCTTTCTCACAGACTCGTCGGCCACATACTTTAGAGGATTTCCAACAACACTGTAACTTTCTTTAAAGGCTCTCTCCCACAGGTTGTTCGATTGATGGAGAAAATGCCACGTCGTCTTCTGAAGAATGACTGAATTATGATTAGCCATCGATCGAAGACCCAACCCGCCATAATGTTTGGGTTTAAAGACTTCGTTCCAAGTAACTAGATGAACTGCCCGACGATTAAAGTTGTTAGTCCAAATAAATTAGTGATTTACCTTGTCTATTTCTTCCACCACACCAAGAGGGAGATTAGAAATCATCATGGTATAAGTGGTAATGGCGAAAGTGACCGAGCTGATTAAAACGAATTTACCCACAATTGTTAATGTTTTAGCTTTTCAACTACTTAGACGACTCTTAACCTTATCGACTAGCTCTCTGTACATGATCTTCGACACTCGTCCATGAATAAAAGGAACTTCCAGGTATTTACCTAGGTATGAAGAGGGAGACATATTCATTACTTGACTAAAGATTCACTTAATTCCACCTTTAGCCACAGGTGACAGGTAGAACTTTGAGTTATTGTAGTTTACCTTAGCCTCAGAGGCCGAGCAGAAACAATTCAGAACATTTTTTATCACCATAGACTGCTTCTCACTCGCTCTTCCGAATAATAAGAGATAGTCTGCGAAGAAGAGATTTCTAAAGACCGCCCTTTTAAAGAGTGATCGATTTCCAAGAACGATTAGCAACTGCCTCTTGGATAAGGTGTCTAAGCCTCTCCATACACAAGACGATTAGGTATGGAGAAATCGGATCACCCTGTCTTAAGCCCCTTGATGGAGAAAAGAATTCTGTTTTTTCACCATTCCAGAGAACGGATAATTTTGAGCTTTGCACACTATGAAGAAAAAGGTCAATCTAACGCCTAGGAAAACCAAAATAGCCAGGAGTGTCTTCGAGGAAATCCCATCGGACCCTGTTATAAGCTTTGTCAAGGTTTATCTTAACCGCCACGAGCCTATTATTCCTTTTGAAGTGTTTTATTCTGTGAATTACCTCTTGTGCGAGCAAGATATTATCTGCCACATGTCTTCTAGGAATAAAGCTCGCTTGGAGCAGACTAACCAAATTCTCAAGCAAAGGACGAATTTGATTCACAAGAACCTTCATTATGATCTTATAAGTATCCATGCACAAGCTAATGGGGCAAAAAAATTTGACAGATTCCAGAGGAGAGACTTTAGGAATCAATGCAATTAAGGTGATGCTCAACTCCGCAGGGAAACTAGCCGTGTCCAATGCTGTCCGAATGGTCGAGGTAAGGGCATTCCGGAAAGCTCCCCAAAGTTCTTGAAAAATGCCAACGTGGAAACCATCAACCCCCGGAGTCTTCCAAGGTTTCATCATGAATAAGGCTTTTTGAACTTTTTATTCATTGACTTCGAGCAGAAGAGAGTTCCTATCATCTGACGTTAGGCTTCGGCAGTCAAGGTTTGATAAAGCACTAGGGACAATGGGATCAATAATATATAGATTTACGAAGTAATTATATATCAAATTTTGAAGAGGTTGAAGATCGCTAATCTAAACACCCTCCGAATGTTGAATGTTGGATTTTCCACCGAAAGTAGCAAGCACAAGCACCGAAAGTTGGAATAAAATATTCCACCCACATTTGTTGAATTTTTCGGAAATAGTAAAGTCACAATTTAGTCATTATACTTTAGGGTATTTATAAGATTAGTCCTTAAGCTTCAACTATAAATACCCTAGCTCATTTAGCTTCAAAACCATGCCAAATCATTCTAGCTTTCTCCCAATACTAGAGATTAGAGAGTTTTCTTAAGAGTTGTCTTCTCTTTTTTATCAAGAGAGAATTATCATTGTTTTCTCCTTGTTAGATCAAGAGAAGTTGTAATTCTTATTTTCTCATAGTAAATTCTTCTACCGTTGCATGTGGTTTTTACCCTATATTATTTAGGGGTTTTCACATAAATTTTGTGTCTTTTTATCTTTATTTTTATTTTCTCAATTTATCAGTTGCGATTTTGCTCTATCTGATAGCCGTATTCCGTAACAATTGGTATCAGAGCCAGATTTGAGTGTGTAATATATACTTATTGTCTTTGTGGTTGCCATCAAAAGGTAGATCCTCTAACATAAAAAAGTAAGAAGGTATTACCCATTCTTTGAAAGTTCCAGAGAATTATTCATGATAGTGAAATAGTGGGAGTTATCCGTAATAGAAGTTATGGCAACGGAATTTGATATTGAAAAGTTCAATGGGAGAAATTTCTCATTGTGGAAATTAAAGATGAAGGCCATCCTGAGGAAAGACGGTTGTCTAGCAGCTATAAGTAAAAGGATGATAGATTTCATAGATGACAACAAATGGATCAAAATGGACGATAATGCTATGACAAACTTTCATCTAGCATTAACATATGAAGTATTGTCAAGCATCGAGGAGAAGAATACAACTAAGGAGATATGAGATCATCTCACCAAATTGTACGAGGCCGCATCGCTGCATAATAAAATTTTCCTTAAGAGGAAATTTTACACTCTTCAAATGCCAGAATCTACTTCAGTGACAGAGCACTTAAACACACTGAACACTTTATTTTCTCAGCTTACATCCTTAAGATGTACAATAGGAGAACAAGAACGTGTTGAACTTCTACTTCGAAGTCTACCTGATTCGTATGATCAACTCATCATCAACTTGACAAACAGTAATGTCACCAGTCTAGTCTTCGATGACGTTGCAGTTGCTATTCTAAAAGAAGAAAATCGGCGCAAGAACAAGGAAGACAGACAAGTAAATTTGCAACAAGTAGAAGCGTTGACAACGATGAGAGGGAGATCAATAGAACGTAGCCAAAGCAGCAGTCACAAACATGGTAGATCAAAGTCGAGAAGAAAAAAGAATTTTAAGTGCTATAACTGTGGAAAGAAGGGTCACTTGAAGAAGGATTGTTGGAGTTTAAATAAAAACTCCAATCCATAAGGCAATACCGCAAACACTTCAGATGATGGAGATGCTCTATGTTATGAAGCGTCAACCACCGTGGAAGGCAAAAGAGATTTGCAGATATATGACTCATTGATTCAGGAGCAACATATCACATGACATCAAGAAGAGAATGGTTCCATAATTATAAACCTGTCTCACGAGGATCTGTGTATAGTTGCAATGATCATCCTTAGAGATTGTTGGCGTGGGAACCATCAAATTAAAGATGTATGATGAAACAATTAAAGTTGTTCGAGATGTGCGGCACATGAAATGGTTGAAGAAAAATTTATTATCCTAAGGATTGTTGGATAATAATGCAAGCAAAATTGAAACACATAAATGAATCATGAAGGTGTTCCGTGGAGCGTTTGTGGTGATGAAAGGCGAAAAGATAGCATCAAACTTGTACATGCTGAAGGGAGAGACTTTGCTAGAAGCAGAAGCCTCTGTTGCCTCATGTAATTCAGATTCTGCAATGTTATGGCATCAGAAACTTGGACACATGTCAAAACAAGAATAAAAGTTCCTGTGGAGCAAAAGCTACTTCCAGGCTTAACAAAGGTATCACTTACTTTGTGTGAGCATTGCATAACAAGTAAGCAGCACCGGTTGAAATTGAAGTGTACACCTGCCACTGTTCACCGTTAACATGTGTTGAGATACTGTTACAGATAACAAACTTAATATTTTGATAATTAATATTTAAAACTTATATTTTATTAAACACAATTTGTAGATTAATTTCCTTTTACATAGAAAACCTATTTTAATACCCGAAAACAACAAACACTGATTAATATAGAAAAAGAAAGGATCCAAATGATTTTTAGTTGTTATATAATTTCCATTTTCTCAAGTTCCTGCCCACGCGCCATAAACGGTAAGCTAAAATACTTGTTTGTAAGATGAACCAATGAAATTGGAGCGTGTATCGCACGAGGTTACGTTAATTTGTTTGTTTGTATTAGCCTAGTGAAAGGACGATAACGTCATTTACGCAGAGAGAGAGAGAGAGAGAGAGAGAGAGAGAGCAACCTGCCAGTCACCGGTCTCCTCAAAAGGTGAAAACTTTCTCTCTCCATCCAGAAAACACGCAAATTGCTCTCTTCATTTTCCATCGATCAATTGAAAAAGGGGGGAAAAAGAGCTGAAAAAGAGAAATTTACAGATCCAAAACCTGACTTTCTCGTGCTCTATCATCTCACACACTTCTTTCGATCCAGGTAGCTCGTCTTCAATTTTAAATTTTTCTATGCGAAGAACAAAATCCCAGTTTTCTCCCTCAACTTCCGCGGCTTAGCACAGAAACCCTATAAACTCCGATTTTTAATTAGGAGCTCCAGTTGGGTTCAATGTTTGGAATGATATGTATATTCACGATGTGCTAACTTTTGCGTGAACATCCTGTTGGTCCATATCGAAACGAATGATCGTGTTTGATCTCGGGAATTCCCGGAGAGAAGTTCTGGTGGCTGTGATATTGTAATATTTTGTTTTGAGTATGTGGGAGTTTTATTTGTAGATTTATTTTGATTAAAGAATGGTGTAGCTTAATATCAGCTTTATGTCCATTTAAACTAGCTGTCTTTTTTAAACTTTGGGTTTGGTGTTAGTTGATGATGGTTAGGCTGTGATTATGGAGCATTCAGGAACTTGGGTTTGGGATAAGATATATGAGAATTGATTAGCAGATTAAAATTTTGAGTTCTTGAGGAGTGAGTTTCTTGGAGAGGCAGTTAGAGCTAAACTGTTTTGAAGAGCATTTTGTATATACTCATCATTAGATTTGTGTAGAAATGAGCTTAGAAAATGAAGAACATCATTCATTAGGTCCGCCTGCGGTTACCAGCATGGAATCTCAAAAGTAATAACTTTTTTCTGCTGAATATTTAATTTTTGTTTAATGTTTTGCATATGTTTTCAGTTGAGTGACATTGATAATCAATTTGTTTTTTAAATGATTCAGGAAATATAGAATTTCATATACCAGAGATTTTTTGCTGTCATTTAGTGAGCTGGATGTTTGCAAAAAGTTACCCCAGGATTCGATAAAAAAAATTTGAGGTGAGATTGTGGTCATGGATTATGAATTTCATTTAATTATGAAAATGAGGAAGGCAAAATTTGATCTTTCTGGCATTCATTGGTTATTTTGTGGTTGGAACAGTGATTTTGAGGATACATCACAAGATCGGCAAAGAATTCCTGGCACCTTCTCAGGTTACAGGCGTAATGAATATAGTTCATCACCACCTACGAGAGTGGAATTGGATAATTATTCCCGGGGTCTTCATGGACGGTGGGACAGTCACTCTAGTGGAAAGAGTGATAGAGATAGTGATACCCAATCTGATTGGGATTCTGGTAATGTTTATAGCTCTTTTGTTCTATCAATAGTATTATTTTGTGTTTACTGTTTGTATGGACAACTTTGTCCATTGTATTTTATATTAATACATGTGGTGATTCACTCTATCACCTCAACCTCAACGGTGCTTGGTAAAATTATTCTCGTAGTCAGGGGTTTTATCCACTTCATTTATGTGTTGTTTACAGCGTTCAATAAATCCTATTACATTTGAAATCAAATGATTCTAATGGTATATAGATCATGGACGACGCCATGGTAATCAATCCCGGCGATCTTGGCAAGGTCCTGAGCATGATGGGCTTCTGGGGAGTGGTTCTTTTCCTCGACCATCTGGATTTACGGCAGGAGTTTCTGCACCAAAGTTTCGAGCTACTGATCAATACCATCTAAATAAAAGTAATGAGCCATACCATCCACCCCGCCCTTATAAGGTACTTGTTTCTCTTTGTTATCATTTGCAGACGATGTTTAGACTGGTATTGTGATCACTGTTTCATTCAATTTAGCATAAAAATATATCTCAAAGTATTCTGCTTAAATAATATCTGCCTGGAATTGTAAGATGATCCAGTAGCAATTGAAATATGGTTTTAATAGATATTATTTTTGTGATGATATTTTTCCAGGCTCTACCTCATTCAAGGAGGGAAACTAATGACTCGTTTAATGATGAAACATTTGGTTCCACTGAGTGCACTAGTGAAGATAAGGCAGAAGAGGAAAGAAAAAGAAGAGGTAGGATCTCTGTCTAGAGAACTCTATGCTGATTGTATTTTATTTTTTATGTGTTTAATCTTCTACCACTTCTCTGGTTTTGTTTTCAAATAATAAAAGCTAAAGCATTATAACTTTCCCTCTTAGTTTCCTTTGAGTCATGGAGGAAGGAACAACAGAAGGCATTCCAGGAGAAGAAGATTAATCCTGAAAGACGTAAAGATGACTTTGATCTTTCTGAATTGTTAGTGGACTCCAAAGATGATAAAGGACCTGCAAACAGAAACATGGAATCAGATGAACCTATTCTGGCATCAAAAATTGTTTCTGAAAAATCGTCTCTTTCCATACAAACTCCTGCTTCCAGACCACTTGTACCACCTGGTTTTGCAAGTACAGGTTTGGAGAAGACTTTTGGAATCAAAACTTCAATGCAACCCCGTTCTTCACAGGTTAGTATTACATTGGTTTTCAGAATTTAAAATACCCATTATGTTCTCTTTTTATCTTTTGGCGTGTAATTTTGATTGTAAGTGTCAATAATTGGTTTTCAAAGTTTTCGTTATTTTTTGCCATTGCATGATCTTTAATTGCAACATTGAATCAACTACTTGATCTTCATGTACTGGCAGCTTCCCTAGTTATAACATAACGGGAATAAACTTGGGAATCAGTTGAAAATATGGATGCAATTTTGAAATTTCCGTTATTTTGGTTGGAATGGGGAGAGAAACAAATTTATCACTTGAGATCAGCACATGAAATTGACCTTATATAACTAAAATTAGTGGGAATTTTTGGGATCTCTTCCCTATTCATTTGAATTTGACTGGAAAAGACGTGCTGCTTTATACTCTGTAGATGTCTGTATGACACCAATGGTACAAATGCATAACTAAAACATTAACAGAGATGATTTATTTTTGTAAGTCACTTAAAGGTTACATTGTGCTCTGCTTTAAAGTGACATGTTAGTTTTCTGTTCCTTGTTTTTGCCAATATATTAATATACTGATTGGACAGAACTTGCATGTGGTTTTCATTCAGTAGTTGTACTTTTCATGTTTGTAACTCAGAGATGATTCTGCTAGGACAAAACATGTTTCAATTATACTGACTGATGTTGTGTTTCATATTTATCACATACCTTTTCTGTTGCTTGATTAGCAATATATATTCTGTTATGCTTCTATAGGTTGGGAGTTCTGAGATTGAGGGAAACCTGTCAGAGTCCAAAGGCAACCTTCTCTTTAATGGGATTTCTGATGATCTTCCGGCCAAACAGTCTAAACAGCGTGAAGAGGAAACTTCAAGTGAGAAGAGGCTTGAAAGTAAAATCATTCATCTTTTAGACAATAAAAAGAGTGCAAAGGCTCCAAATTTCTCTTCAGCTTTAGGTAAACTTAATGAGACAATAAGCAAGGATTCTCATATATACAAGAGTTATAGTCTTTCAGAAGCCTTTTTAGGCCCAGAAATCATTGAAGTTACTGAACTTGATTCCAAGAAGCTAGCCAATAAAATGTTGACTGAAACCAGTGCTGTAATAGCAGATGGAGCTGGCTCAACTAATTTCACTGAGGTACTGTTTTGGATTTGAGACACGCATTCAAATTCAAACACATATATAGAAGACATCAACATTGAATCACTTCAGTTGAATGTTCATTTCTAATTCGCTTGCTCAATGTGATTAAAACTAGGTTGATCAATATTTACATGTAGTTTCTTTAGGTACTCTATTTGAAGCCTGTCATGTCTAGTTTTGCTTGATGAAATATTTAACGACTTTTAATATTTCTTGATCTTCAGCCTAATGATAGCAATGCTGATGAGACTTGGTCCCTTGACAGTTCCCATTCTTCTAAGTTTGCTCATTTGTTTCTCGATGAAGGTTTGTTGGCGCTTGTTACATGTAACCTGGCTTTAAGTGAATCCGCTTAGTTCTCAATTAAAAACTATGATCTAATATTCTTGTTTTAATCTTGTCTTGGCAGAGAAGAAATCAATGGATGATCTCTCCCATCACAGGCCTAAAGACTTGCTCTCATTAATTCAGGGTGGTGAGAAAGGTGGTTCCCATGATAGGACGGTTACTAAGCATGTAGCGTCAAACTTCCCATTTCAATGCTCTGAATTTGGGGTCAGGCATGTTAGATCAAATTTGATGCCTACGGGAATTGTGAACTCTGAGCAATCATGGAATATTAATGATGTTAATAACTCAGCAGCGGTTCCAACAGTCCTTACATGTGAGGATCTTGAAAAGTCTATTCTGTCAGAAAGCTCTGAAAATGATCCGAGTTTGCCTCCTGTTGAAAGATGGAAAATTCCTGATGCCGAATGTGAGAAGCAAGAAGTTAATGTCAACAATCATGCATCCCAGCACCTTCTTTCATTATTACAAAATAAAACAAGTACAAACACTATACTATCATCTGCCAATCATGATATTAGGCCTTCAGAAATGGTGCAAACTGCTGAAACACCAACTGGTGACATGGCACCTTGTCATTTGATAGACACAAATGCAGAAAATGCTTCTGGTTCAGGGAAGAGTCTAACTCTTGAAGCACTTTTTGGAAGTGCTTTCATGAAGGAACTACAATCAGTTGGAGCACTGGCTTCTGTTCAGAGGGGTTCATTTGAGTCTGCAAGAGTTGATGTATTCGAATCTAACAGGTTTCAACTTAACGTCGCAGATGATAGTCTCCTCCCTTCCACTGATAACATTGCGTCAAACAGGACTAAATTTGAAAAAAATATTCTACCATTTACTCGAAGAGAACAAATGAAAGCTGATGGCATTGAAGGGCATTTGTTAGGCTTTAATGGTGCTCCATCTGCTGTGGATTCGTCACATCTCCAAGCTGGATTAGAATCTAAACTTGGTGGTTTTGATGGGTCTGCTGAAATTGGGCTTACTGAAGAGGACAATTTACTTGTTGTCGATAATCCTGTGGAACTCCATAATTTCATGGCTGGTAGTGTAAAAGCAGAGTTATTGCCCTCCCACGAGACACCTAATGGTGTAGCTGAGAAACTAACAGCTTTAAAGGCTGTCTTCCAGGATGAAAGACCTGTTGTCAGAGGGAAAGAAGGTCCACCTTTTCTTCCCGGTCCCTATGATATGAGGGAGCCAGATATTCCATTTCGGAACCAAAATATCCATGCATCTTCTTCAAACCTTCATCCTCAGTTGAATCCTGGAGGTCCTTTGTTTCATTCATTAGATTCACATCCTTCTAACATTGGTTCTCAGATGAAGTTCATGGCTCCCGAAGGCATCATCCATCATGATGCCCCACTAAATCATCAAATTCCTACAACTATGTTTCGTCCTGCCCATCATCCTAGCAATGGACTACCTGGATTTGATCCTCCAATTCATCATCCTATGTTACAGAAAATGCATATTCCTGGAAAACCCCCTCCACCAAACTTGCAACGAGGATTTCCTGGTGTTGCACAGCTGCTGCCACATTCAAATAATGAGATGACTGGTATGCTACCAGAATTGAATCCAATGCTTGGTTTTCCATTGGGGCATGGTCACCGGCAGCACCAACCCAACTTTGCTGGTCTTGGGATGCCGCCAGGTAATTCACTGTCTTGTTTCTTTCTCATCCTTGCCAATTTCAAAATTTTGGAGAACTTAACCCGTTTTATTCTTGGAAAATCCTACAGTAAATGTTACCTAATGTTTTTAGGGTTAAGGTAATTTAAGAAGTATGATCCGACCACATCTAAACTTTAGCACTTCACAAAAAGTTTATCTCATTCAGGATCCCCCAATTCTGTTGGAAAAACAAACAGAAATTTGCCTGTAGTCTATTGTGGGTTGCCCTGGATTATGAACTACCATCGCCATAATGGTTACGTTTAATAATATGCACATTATTGTCTGTTTATTATTTCAGGTCATGACGTTGGCAGTGGGAGCCATCATCCAGAGGCATTGCAGAGGCTTATCGAGATGGAACTCAGGTCAAAGCAGATGAGCCCTTTCGGTGCGTCTGGCCTTAGCCAAGGCCAAGGGGTTTACGGTCACGAGTTAGACATGGGTTTTCAGTATAGATAATGGCTTTTGGTTGTGGTTTTGCCTCTTCTCCCAATGGATTGTTTCTCTCCGAGAATTGGAGGATGAGTTTGATGTTCTTAATTATGGAGGGATTACTCTGGCTCACTGTAATTAAAATGATCATTATCATACTTGAAATTGGCATTTTGGTTGCAATTTGCCCCTTTGTTCTTGTAGAAATTAGAGTAATTCTCTGTATTTTTTTTATTCTTTTCAATAGGACAGATTATATATTTATGTACAAATTATCTCTCTAAAGTAGAAAACTCTAAGAAATGAAAGATACTAATATTAGGATATGATCCTTTAAAATAAGGAATTGTAGAAATCTATTTATAAAATCCCTTAACTAAAGGAATGGTTATAAATCACATTTCTATAATTTCTACACTCCCCCTCAAGCAAAGAATATACACTATATAATTCCAGCTTAAATATGAATTTATTGAAAACAGGCTTTGACAAAGTTTTAGTCAGAATGTCTGTAACTTGTTCTTCTGAAGGAATGTATGAAAGTGTGGATGTTTTTTTTGTTAACTTGATCAACAATAAAATGCCTATCAATCTCAACATGTTTTGTCTGATCATGTTGAATTGTGTTCTTGTCAATATGAATAGCAGATTGATTATCACACAAAACTTCAAAGTGATCCTTTTGATTAGTGACAAGTTCTTTCAGTAGTTTAAGTAGCCAAATTCATTTGCATATTCCCAATGCTAGTGCTCTGAATTCAACTTCAGCACTACTTAAAACGACAGATTGTTTCTTACTTCTCCAAGTTGTAAGGTTTCCCCAAACAAAGGTGCGGTAGCCACTAGTGGATCTCCTTTCAGTAAGGTCTCCGGCTCATCTAGAGTCTGTAAAGATCTTAATAGTTATGTCTTGTGTCTTCTTAAAAATTAAACTGTGTCCTGGAGTTTTCTTCAAGTACTTGAGAATTCTATTTGCTGCTGTCATATGCTCTTCAGTAGGATTAGTCATGTGTTGACTTTTCACATTTACGGGAAAGACTATATCTGACCTTGTCAAGGATAAATAAATTAGTTTCTCAACTAATCTTTGAAATTTCTCTTTGTCTACTAAGGATCCATCTTCTTTGATAAATTTCAAGTTTGCCTCCATTGGTGTATCAATCAGCTTACAACCAAAAAAACCAGTTTCTTTGAGTAAATCAAGTACATATTTTCTTTGGTTGATCACAAGTCATTCTTTTGACCTTGCCACCTCCTTTCCTAAGAAATAACTTAGTTTTCCCAAGTCCTTGGTTTCGAATTCCTTATTTAACAATTTCTTCAAATTGCAAATCTCTTCTTCATCATCTTCGGTAAGAATTATGTCGTCCACGTACACAATAAAAATAGCTTTCTTATTTGTAGAAGTTACCTTGATGAAAAGAGTATGATCGGCAAGGGACTGCTTGTAGCCGTTTTTCATAATGACTTTAGTGAACCTCTCGAACCAAGCTCTGGGTGATTGTTTTAATCCGTATAGAAACTTGTTGAGCTTGCAAACCTTGTTGCTTCCTTCAACAGACTTTAAGCTAGGTGGCAACTTCATATAGACTTCTTCTTCCAGCTTGTCATTAAGAAAAGCGTTTTTTACTTTAAGTTGGTGTAATTTTCAATCGTAATTTACAGCCAAACTTAGGAGTACTCGAACAGTATTTAGCTTCTCCATGGGTGCAAAAGTTTCTGTGAAATTTATCCCATATGTTTGCGTAAAGCCTCTGGCCACTAGTCTAGCTTTGTATCGTTGAATACTACCATTGGAGTTATACTTTACAACAAATATCCATTTACATCCAACAACCTTTTTTCCTTGAGAAATGTCTGTAACGGTCCAAGTAGCATTTTTCTCTAGTGCACAAATTTCTTCTTCAACATTCCTTCTCCATTTTGAATCCTTTAGAGCTTCAGCTATGCTTGTGGGAACCTGTTCTTTATCCAAGGTTGTTGTAAATACTTGAAAAGACGACAACACTTAATTATAACCAGCAAATTTTTCAATAGGATGCTTGGTGCACTGTTTAACTCATTTTCTAATAGCAATAGGGAAGTCATCTAGAGTAGGGGAAGTGGACTTATTGATTTATTTTTCTATTTCGGTAATTGGACCCAAATCCAATTCTCGGCAAGCATTAGATTGCAAAACAACCTCAGGAATATGTTTTATTTTCCTTGTATAGACACGAAGTTGTTTGATTAGTGATGTTTGTGAAAGATTTTGAATGGGAGTAGGTGTATTTTCAGAAATGGTGTTTAAAGTAGGTGTGGGTGAAGTAGTGACATGTGACAAATCTGTAGGTAAAGACAAAATTGGTGGCAATTATGAAGGTTGAGAATGAAGAGTATGAGGAAATACCTGACGTGGCTGAAAATCCTTCCATGTCTCCCCATGAATTTCAGCCTGAGTGAAATAGGGATCATGCTCATAAAATTTTATATCCATAGTGGTAAAAAAGCGTTTAGAATGAGGATGATAACATTTATAACCCTTCTTAAGTGAATAATACCCAACCCGTACACACTTTAACGATTTAGATCTAACTTGGACTTATTAGGAGCAATGTTTTAGATAAAAACAGTATAGCCAAATACTTTAAGTGGCAGAAAGGATGATATAGGTTTAAAATGGGGAAAATATTGCAAAAATATAGATTGATGTGTTTGAAATTGTAAAACCTTATTAGGCATTCGATTGATTAAATATGTAGAAGTTAATAAGGCTTCCCCCACAAATATTTTGGAACATTAGTGGTAAATAAAAGAGAACGGGTAACTTCAAGAAGGTGTCTTTTTTTTTCTTTCGGCAATGCCATTTTGCTGTGGGGTTCCAACATAAGAACTAAGCTGAACTATGCCATTTTCCCTTAAAAAAACACCCAAAGACTTGGCAAAAAAGTTACTGCCATTATCAGATTTAAATAGTTGAATTTTAGACCCAAATTGATTGAGAACCATGCTATAAAATTGGGCAAAAACACCAGCAGTTTCATATTTATCTTTTAGCAAATAAGTCCAAGTTATCCTATTGTGATCATCAATGAAAGTGATAAACTACTTACAATTATCAGCATTATTCACCCGAGAAGGGCCCCAAATATCACTGTGGATCAAAGTAAAAGGGTGATAAGGTTTGTATGTAAAAGGATAATAAGTTGATTTAGTATGTTTGGCAAGAGAGCAAACTTTGCAAGAAAAAGAATTTGGCATTTTATGAATGAATAAAGCAGGAATTTTTTTTTGCAAGATAGTGGAAACTAGGATGGCCTAAACGATAGTGTGTTGAGTTAATCGATCGATGGAATAGGCCAAGAGGGGGGTGAATTGGTAATAAAAATTTCGGTGGAAGTTTTTGCAGAAAATTGAAAAAATTTGCACAGCGATTTAGAATGGTTCAACTTTCTCAACCAAAGTCTACGTCTACTACCTTAGCTATCCACACTAAGGATTTTCCACAAATCCACTAATTTGTCTTTCTTTTGAGGACAAAGAGTAACCTTACAAATCCCTCAAGAATTATACCCCAAATTCTTGAGAATACTCTCTCCCAAAGAGAACAATACAAATTTTGCAAACTTACAAGAAAATCCTCACAAGGCAAGATGTTTGCACAATTCTAGAACAAATAAAGAACACTCAAGAATAATATAATTGATCACAATAAGTTTTCTTGAAAGCAAAAATGAATATTGAATGAAATAGGCTTGAAAATGCTCAAACTTGAGGTTTGATGCTTTCTCTTTGATTCTCTCTTGATTCTTGTTGATTGTTGTTTCTTATTGTTTATCAATGGCTTCTAAGCTTGTTTAAATACTCCTTCAATTGATTCTGAATGTTGGGGATGATTAGTGGAGTCAATGGAGCTGTTTAAGTGTGAAAACAATTAATAAAACTGCTTGGAGCGTGAGGGAATCGATTCCTGCAATGTAAAATTCAAATATTTCGACCGTTGAACAGGGGGAATCGGTTCCCTCCGAGCATTCTGTTATTTTTCGGAGCCAAACCATTAAGGGGGAATCGGTGCCCCCTTGGGGGGGAATCGATTCCCTTTGGGCAATTTGCCCATTTTGGTTTGATTTTAATTAAGAAATGATTTTTGACTCGATTAAGGCTCGAAATACTTTGTAAATTTGTTTAACATATTTTTACACTTTAGTAAGGATTAAAATGAACTTTGAAAGATTTGGAGTAATATTTTGATATTCGAATAATTATATCGAATATACTTTAGAAAACCTTTTGTAAAATCTTAAAATTCATTTAACTTAATTTGTTATATCGAAACATCAAAATGTTTTCAACAATCTCCCCCTTTTTGATATAACAAAACATTTTAGTAATTTTAAGATTTTCTAATTGAAAATAAATTTTGAAATCAGTTTTGAAATTACTCCCCCTTACTATTACACTTATCCCCCTCTTTGTTAAATCAAAAAGACTTTAAAACGTTTTTAAACAAAGTTTTGAAAAACATTAGCCAATTGATTTAGAAATTTAAAGCTCTAAGCTGCTAAGATCACAATCAAGAGAAGACATTAGCCATTAGTTTCATAATAAATATTCATAACGAATGTGAAATGGTGAAATTGGTCATATTTCTAACATGATGTAAATGATGCACAAAATTAAGCAAATCCTCATATATAGATAAGTTCAAATCATCCAAAAACAATATCGAACAAATTCAAACATCCAACAACCAAAGTAAAACAATCCAAAAACATTCAAAATGTTGAAAACAATAAGGTCAAAGCTAAGCAAGAAAACAGGGCCTAATCGTCCATCGGTGGATCAGGAGGAGATAAGTGTGTCCAAATGTTGGCCACATCACATGAAAGTGTATGGACCCTCTCATCCAAAGTGTCAAAACGATGATTCATCATTTCGTTGGTAGCAGTCAGATGTGATTCGATGGATATAAACCTCATATCAAGATTCTCCATAAATGATTAGAAGTATGGAGGCACTTGATCTTCTTGTTGTGCTTACTCCTCGTGCTGCTCCGACTAATCGTTGGCTTCGTCAGCTTCCGGAGGTTGCTCATTAATACGAACCCATAGACTCGTTTCTTCATTGATCTTCCATCCTGATTTAGTTAAAGAAAAGAGATTGATTTGGTTTTTGAGTGGAAAAGCGACATCCCCTTAAGCTCAGCTTTAGAAAATAGATTACTCAGAATACAACCGTAAATTAGAGATGAATAGAGTTTATTATTAGGAACAAGGTTTATGGTTACGACAATTTCGACAAAGATGATCTGAGGTAGGTTTATTTTAAGATTATTTTGGACGCAATGTAGCCAAAAGAGATCCAAATCTCGAAGAGTGTAGTATCTGCCTCCGGATGGTCGAAACCACCAAGAGATCATAAGATGAAGAAAATGGTCATGGAGATCTAAAACACTCACACTATCCCTTCGTAACCTACCATTTGTTTTTCATTGTCTAAGCATGCATTATCTAATCCTAATGCGTTGGCTATGTAATCCGGGTCAATGTAAAAGAATTGTCCTAGAAGATAGGATCGTATTCCTATGTTTGCAGTTTTAGCCCAGTTTTGAACACAAACGACATTAGAGTAGAAGATACGAACGAGTTGATGATAAACTATTGGTTCAAGTTCGAAGAGTTTATCAAATTTCCACTCTTGTAGGGTAGGAAGATGTCAAAAATTGATGTCTAACATGACTTAAAGAGATGGGATTCGTTCTTCCCGGATTTTGTAAGACTCAAAGTATTGAGAATACTTAAAGAAAAGATTTTGTTTACGACCGAGTTCATTGAAGCACGAATTACGAATGGTCATATTTGGATCATCGGAATTAGGATTAGGAATTTGTTGGATAGGAGGAGGATTTATAGGTGAGTTAAGAGGTTGGTTTGATCAACTAGAGGAAGGTCTAGAACGTTTATGAGACATGACGTAAGATAATCGGAATGGAAATAGTAACCTGCAATTTTAAAACACATGTATGCAACAAATATCAATCCCAAAACTCAAATGAGTCCTCAATATTTCAAGGTTCTTTAAAACAATCCTAATGTGCAAGGTTTTTGAAAACTATTGAAAAATAAGGTTTGAAAGTCTTAATCTGTATATTTTGCATGAAAGACAACATAATTGAATCAAAAACATCAATAATTCTCGAAAATAATAAATATTTTTTTATTTCAAAATTCATAGAAATTTTTGAAAAATTGTTCGTTTTTGATGAATTTTGTTGTAAAATCTAGTTTTTAAACACTAAACAATCAATGTCCGATATAATATTTAACCTAGAACTAATTAAAACTACTCCTAAAATAAAAAATTTGATAAAATAGAAGTTTTAGAAAAATACCTTGAATATTTTCAGATTTGAGTGAGATTGGATGAAGTTTGCACGATTTTAATTATTCTAGCAGGTTTAGGAGATAAAATATGAAGTGATTCCGACTAGAAATCGATGTTTTGAAGCAAAGTAGAGATTTAGGGAGATGGAGAGAGTGAACGGCGGCAAAGAAGAGAAGAGAGGGTTTGAGAGAATATGTTGTTTGGGCGTTAAAAATAACAGACCCTGTGGGGGGTATCGATTCCCTCCAGGGGGAATCGGTTCCCCTTTAAGGGGGTATCGATTCCTCCTGCACCAAAATGCTAAAAATCTGATTTTAAACAGTTAGAATGCTAAATTAATTTGCTCTAGTGGTATTGGCGACTCATATATTGAAAATTAATCATGTTCAATCAATCAATTTTATCTTTAAACTACATTTGAACATAAAATTAATTTTTACTAAGAATCATAAACACCCCCTAACTAATAGCAAAGAATGCAATCAAAATTATTATTATTATAAACATTTTTCTTAAAAGTGCTAAAATTAATTTAAACACTAAGTGAAGATAGGTCAGTTAAACCTAATTCTCTCCTAAGTGTCCAAAATCTTTCTTTGTCTAAAGGTTTTGTAAAGATATCCGCTAATTGGTGCAAAGTATCAACAAATTGATAGGATTCTCTAATGAAGTGATGTCTAATTTCAATATGCTTAGTTCTAGAGTGTTGGATGGGATTTTTAGTGAGACAAATAACACTAGTATTGTCACACTTGATAGGAATGATACCTACTTCAATTCCATAATCAAAATATTGTTGTTTCATCCATAAAACTTGTGCACAACAACTACCGGCTGAAATGTATTCCGCTTCAGTGGTAGATAGTGCAACACAATTTTGTTTCTTTGAAAACCAAGAAATCAGCATATTTCCAAGGAATTGGCAAGTACCGAAGGTGCTTTTCCTATCTAATTTGCATCCTCCATAATCCGCATCAGAGAAGGTATGAAAGCTAAAGCTAGAGTATCTAGGATACCAAAGTCCTAAACTATGATTGTCTTAAGGTATCTAAAGATTCTCTTGACAGCTAGTAAATGTGATTCCTTAGGACATGATTGAAATCTAGCACATAAGCAAACACTAAACATAATATCCAATCTACTTGCGGTTAGATAAAGCAAAGAGCCAATCATAGACCTATAAAATTTATCATCCACACATTTACCTCCTTCATCTTTGTCAAGCTTTGTTGATGAGCTCATTGGAGTGGCATGAGGCTTCCCGTTTTCCAGTCCAAACTTCTTGAGCATATCTTTGAAATACTTAGCTTGATTGATGAAGATATCATCTTTTCTTTGCTTGATTTGGAGTCCCAAGAAAAATGAGAGCTCTCCCATCATGCTCATCTCGAATGCACTTTGCATTAGCTTAAAAAATTCTTGGCAAAGAACATCATTAGTAGAACCAAATATTATATATCATCAATATAAATTTGAACTACTAATAAATCTTTACCTTTATGCTTTAAAAACAATGTAGTGTCAACCTTCCCTTTTGAAAAACCTTTTTCAATTAAAAAGTTTGACAATCTTTCATACCAAGCTCTAGGAGCTTGTTTTAAACCATAAAGCGCTTTTGTCAATTTAAGAACATGATTTGAAAATTTTGAATCTTCAAAACCAGGAGGTTGTTCCACATACACTTATTCTTTTATAAAACCATTTAAAAATACACTTTTAACATCCATTTGTTATAATTTGAATTCAATGAAACATGCAAATGCTAGTAACATTCTAATTGCTTCCATCCTAGCTACGGGAGCGTATGTTTCATCATAGTCTATGTCTTCTTCTTGACTATACCCTTGAGCAACAAGTATAGCCTTGTTTCTCACTATATTACCATTTTCATCAAGTTTATTTCTAAATACTCATCTAGTACCTACAATAGACTTATTACTAGGCCTTTCAATTAATGTCCATATTTTACTCCTCTCAAATTGATTTAACTCTTCTTGCATAGCCATAATCCAATGTTCATCATTTAATGCTTCTTTAATATTCTTAGGCTCTATCCATGAGATAAATGTCACATAATTACAAATATTTCTAAGAGAAGATCGAGTTGTTACCCCTTTGGATGGATCACCTATTATTTCACCATCCTTGACATAGTTGTATTCCCTTGGGTAAGAAACTTCCCTTTCTTCAATAGTTGGATTCTCGAGAGGATCTTGTGTTTCCTCATCTTTCGTTTCTTCTTTTGATGATGGTTCTTCAACTTCATGTACAACGTCATTTATGTTTATAATACCTACATCATCATTCACACAAGAATCCTTCCTCGGAAGGGGATTACCATCGAAAACAACATGTATAGACTCTTCTACAACTAAAGTTCTTTTATTAAATACTCGATAAGCTTTAGAATTTAAGGAATAACCCAGAAAAATTCCTTCATCACTTTTAGCATCAAATTTGCCAAGATTGTCTTTACCGTTGTTTAAAACAAAACATTTACATCCAAAAGGATGAAAATAGCTAATGTTAGGCTTTTTATTTTTAAAAAGTTCATATGAAGTTTTCTTCAAAATAGGCCTAATCATTACTCGATTAATAACGTAACAAGCGGTATTTGTGGCTTCTGTCCAAAAATATTTTGGCAAATTGTTTTCACAAAACATGGTTCTAGCCATTTCTACTAAAGTTCGATTTTTCCTCTCAAGAACTCCATTTTGTTGAGGGGTTCTAGGTGCTGAAAAATTATGGCTAATACCGTTAGAATTGCAAAATTCAGTAAATCCAAGATTTTCAAATTCAGTTCCATGATCACTCCTAACACTAGTTATAGAGTAACATTTTTCGTTTTGGATTACTTTTGAAAACGTGATGAATTTTTCTAATGCTTCATCTTTAGTATTTAAGAATAGAACCTAAGTATATCTAGAATAGTCATCTACCACTACAAATGCATATTGTTTTCCACCCAAGCTAGTAGTTCTAGATGGCCCAAAGAGATCTAAATGGATCAATTGTAATACTCTACTAGTGGATATGTCATTAATGGATTTAAAAGAAACTCGCTTTTGTTTTCCTTTAGCACAAACATCATAGATTTTATCATTATCAAATTTTAGCTTTGACAACCCTCTAACTAAGTCTCCTTGAATTAGTCGTTGCAAAACACTCATACTAGCATGTCCTAGTCTCCTATGTCATAACCAACTATCATGCTCATCTTTAGCAACTAGGCATAAATTAGTCATATCTATAGAATCTAAATGCACCATGTAAATGTTTCCTATTCTATGACCAACAAGCATAATCCAATTAGATGCAATGTCAATGACTTTACAACCATTAATATCAAACATGACATTGAATCCCTTATCACACAATTGACTAATACTCAATAGATTATGCTTTAATCCATTCACATATAAAACATTCTTAATTTGTATGGAAGAGGTATTACCTATAATGTCTATACCTTCAATATGACATTTTGAGTTATCGCCAAAAGTCACATCTCCTCCATTTTTGGCGTTGAGCTCTATGAACCGGCTTTTGTCTCCGGTCATGTGTCTTGAGCATCCACTATCAAGGTACCATGAGTTTGAATTTGTTTCCCGTGCCTTGTAGCAATGCTCCTTTTCCTACAAACATAGATTAATTTTTAATTTTTGGTACCCAAATTCTTTTTGGTTCATATTCATTAGTTTCCAAAATCCTAGTCCCCTTAGGTATCCATTTGTGTAGGATATCCTTATCTTTAGTAGTAATGAGTTCTTTAGGAACCCATATACTTCTAACGATTTTTCCATTAGAGGTTCTTCGGGGACCTCTATGATTGTAGTTTTTAAAACTTTTTCTAACAAAGTTGGATTTTGAATTTTCTCCATTTTCAAAACGTTTTGTTCCAACTTTAAAAAAAACCTTTAAGATCATCAATTTTCTTTTGATGATCATCATTGACCTCTGAAAGTAAATTTTGCAAATCAAGAATTTTCTTTTCAAACTCTTCTAGTTTGATTTGAAAATTTGTGATTTTACTTTCAAGATCATTGTTGGTTTTGGACATAAGACTATTTTCATTTTTTAATTTTGAAATATCATTTTTGTATTTTGAAAATAAAGTCTTATAATCTGAAGCTAACCCATTATAATCCTCTAATAACTCATCATAAGATAATTCAGCCAAATCGAATGAGTTAGAGGTTACCTTAGAATTTTCCCCGAATGTCATCAAGCACAAGTTTGCTACTTCTTGTTCCTCTTCATCAGAACCTTCTTCATCGCTCCATGTAGCTACATGAGCCTTGTGCTTCTTCTTTGATTGACCATTTTTCTTCAGTTGAGGGCAATCGTATTTGACATGCCCCAGCTTTTTGTATTCGTAGCAAATGATCGGGTCCTTCTCCTTTGGTTCAGTTTTGAAGCCTTCATTTCGTTTGAATTTTCTTCCTCGGTTTGGCCTCATCATTTTTTCTGAACCGTTTGGCAAATAATGGCATTTCCTCCTCATCGTCATCTTCATCCGAATCACTCTCATCTTTTGTGGATTTGAGAGCAACTCCAACGTTCTTCTTCTTCTCCTTCTCCTTTGGTGTCTCATAAATCTTATCGAGGTCTACCTCATCTTGAAGCATCATTTCATGAGTGAGGAGTGAGTCGATTAGTACTTCAAGGGTTAAGGACTTTAAGTTCTTAGCCTCGATAATTGTCGTCTTCTTTGATTGCCATGATTTTGGAAGTGAGTAAACCAACTTCCTCACAAGCTTTTCATTTGGAATGATCTCTCCATATGATTTGAGACCATTGACAATCGTTGAAAATCTATCCGTCATATCTTTGATATCTTCATCCGGTTTCAACTTGAAATTTTCATAACTATGAGTTAGAAGACTAATTTTAGATTCTTTTACCTCGTCGGTGCCTTCATGAGTGACTTGTAGTTTGTCCCATATTTCATTGGTAGTTGTACAAGATGAAACTCTCCCATATTCATCTGGTCCAAGAGCACAAAAGATAATATGGATGGCTTTGGAGTTGAGCTGGAACATTCTTGTATCTCCTTCACTGGAAGGTTTGATGTATATGTCTTCTATAATATTCCATGCTCTCATGTCACTTGCTTGAATAAAATATATCATCCCTATTCTTCCAATAAGCATAATTAGCTCCATTGAAGAAATGAGGCTTGTTGACGGGTAATAAATCAAGACTGAAGTCGGAGTTTGAAGTAAAGGCCATTGATGACTTGATTATCGATGTAACTCTTCCCGGATCTACTCAAGAGGCGATTAAACCTTCAAATGAGTCAAGCTCTGATGTCAATTGTTGAGTTAATCGATCGATGAAATAGGCTAAGAGGGGGTGAATTGGCAATAAAAATTTTGGTGGAAGCTTTTGCAGAAAATTGAAAATATTTGCACAGCGATTTAGAGTGGTTCGACTTTCTCAACCAAAGTCTACGTCCACTACCTTAACTATCCACACTAAGGATTTTCCACAAATTCACTAATTTTTCTTTCTTTTGAGTACAAAGAGTAACCTTACAAATCCCTCAAGAATTATACCCCAAATTCTTGAGAACACGCTCTCCCAAAGAGAACAATACAAATTTTGCAAACTTACAAGAAAATCCTTACAAGGCAAAATGTTTGCACAATTCTAGAACAAAGAAAGAACACTCAAGAATAATACAATTGAGCACAATAAGTGTTCTTGAAAGAAAAAATGAATATTGAATGAAATAGGATTGAAAATGCTCAAACTTGAGGTTTGATGCTTTCTCTTTGATTCTCTCTTGATTCTTGTTGATTGTTGTTTCTTATTGTTGATCAATGGCTTCTAAGCTTGTTTAAATACTCCTTCAATTGATTCTGAACGTTGGGGATGATTAGTGGAGTTAATGGAGCCGTTTAAGTGTGAAAACAATTAATAAAACTACTTGGAGATCGATACCCTCTCATAGGGAATCAGTTCCTGCAGTGTAAAATTCAAATATTTCGACCGTTGAACAAGGGGGAATCAGTACCCTCTTGGGGGGAATCGGTACCCTCTTGGGGGGAATCGGTACCCTCTTGGGGGGGATTCGGTACCTTACGGGCAATCTGCCCATTTTGGTTTGATTTTAATTAAGAAATGATTTTGATTCGATTAAGGCTCGAAATACTTTGTAAATTTGTTTAACATATGTTTACACTTTAGTAAAGATTAAAATGAACTTTGAAAGACTTGGAGTAATATTTTGATATTCGAATAATTATATCGAATATACTTTAGAAAACCTTTTGTAAAATCTTAAAATTCATTTAACTTAATTTGTTATATCGAAACATCAAAATGTTTTCAACATAGTGTCATAACATAACATTATCAATTTTTTCTAAAGCGGTGAAAAATTTCGAGATTTCGATTTTAGTAGAGGTAGGAAGAATATAGAGACCATTCTGCAAGCTGGCCTTACCAATAATTTTTTTTTCGAGTTCAGTGCCTGGAAAATACAATCAATATCAGTAAAAATTGCATAGCAGTGCAAGTCGGAAAGTTTACTAACTGAAACGAGATTGCAAGCCAGATTTGATAAAAAAAAAAAGACATTTTTAAGTACAATCTGTTCATTGATAATAACAGTGTTATGTCCTTCTATTTTGCACAATGAACCATCAGCCGTTTTGACAACTTTACCAAAGTTTGGAAAAAAATTGCAAAACAAATCTTTATTACCAGTCATATTATCCGTAGCACCAGAATCGAGGATCCGATTAGGAGTCAACTGGGAGGAGAAACAAACTGTAGCATAAGGGTTATCTTCTGGTTCTTTCATGACCAGATTACCTTCTGATTGAGCAACAGAACTAGAAAAATTTTCTGGATTCGAAATGATCTCTGGAGTAGGAGAAGAAGCGGTAGACATCGTCTAGGTTGGAAAGAAATCGTAACATAATCTGATACCATGTAGAAATTAGAGTAATTCTCTGTATTTTCTTATTCTTTTCAATAGGACAAATTACGTATTTATATACAAATTATCTCTCTAAAGTAGGAAACTCTAAGAAAGGAAAAATACTAATCTTAGGATATGATCCCTTAAAATAAGAAATTATAAAAATCTATTTACAAAATCCCTTAACTAAAGGAATGGTAATAAATTATCTCTATAATTCCTACAGTTCCTTTTGTTTTCTCTCTTTCTGGTATATTATTATTCTTAGCAAGTTCTTAGCAAACTAAATGATTGAACCAAGCCTCACAATTTTATCTGCGATAGAACCTTTTCAAGTACGACCGCTTGGTTCCAGCTGAAACAAAATTAGTGTAAGAACTAAAAAGAAAAACAAAATTTAGGGAATGATATGCAGCACGGGATAAGACTTGATTAATTTAGAGAAAAGGGAACAAATACCATATGCTGGTAATGGAATGTTTGGAGTCATATGCTGCTCTCTTTTTCTTCTGCTCTATTCCTCTTGGGTTTTAGTTTTATATTTGCACCAAATAAATAAGGTTTTCAATGCTGATGATGCTTCCCCCACCCGAAAACAAATAAATAGGATAAAATATAGAAGAAATAAATTAGTAAAGAAAGCTTTACAGACCGTTCTGGGGAATCTGTGGGGAATACAAACTCGGAAGATAAAGCAAAACAAGAAGAAAAGAAGATGATCAGAAAGTGGGCATTAGAAAAGTTAGCCCCCTAAATCTGTTGACACACCCTAATCCAGCCACCGAGTTACCCCATCATCCTCCCCCACAGCTGCCAGAATCTCTATGCGCGCATCCAAAACTGCCTGCCATTTTAAGTGGTGGAACCAAATCAGAATGAAAGCTAGATAACATGGAGAACAATCTATGGAAAGACAATGTGAGAGAGAGTACATATTAAAACTAAATACCCGGGAGGCTAATTCATAGCTGACGGCCCAGTGATCGAGGATTACAGAAATGATACAAACTTACTGAAGGATTTCTGCAATTGACCAGCCTACATTCCTCTAAAGGACCTTGCACCGTCCAACTCTCCCAAACATCAAAGCTGTGACTAGCAAAGACGAATTCCATTCTTCTATTGATCTGGCATCAGAATATGGAACATTAAAATCTGACTTTATCAAAAGCAAAAACTTAGAATGGATTAGAAAACAAGAATAAAGAGTTCTCACTACACAACTGCCTCAGGTAGCATACTTATTAACCATCTCAAAGACGCAACATTCTTTGAGATACATTGCTACTGAATCTATCTATTTTTTTTCCCTTTTGAAACGTCTATTTACTTCATGTAAGATGTGGATTTTGATCTCACAGCTTTGTATTTAAAGGGAACTGCAATAGAAAAAACAAGTATGCTCTTTTGGGACCAAAAATAAAGCCGTCACCTTATCTGATAATGTCACAGTAATTGCATTATTCTCATGACAAGGTAAAACCAATTCGCTTAGGTTTTTGAGCTAAGAATCGATCAAAAGATAGAACAAGATTTTTAGTAAAGTCAAGCTTAGAAATGCGCTCCCTAAATTTGTAAGATGTAAAGTTACCTGCAGCAACTTCCCACCAGCAGCAAAAGAACGCAGACCAATAGTGTCCTGGAAAAATTGTATAAAACTTTAAGCTAGAGTTACCAAAAGCCAAGAACTATAGTTAATTAACAAAAACAAAGCCCACCAAAATAATTTGAAGTCAAGGCAATGATGACAGTACGGATCAACTGGAAAAATGATAAATTCATCTCAACAAACCTTGTTTCTATAGACAACAAGGAACTGTGCTGCAGGATCTCTTTTGGTTACATTTGACATGGTATCTAGGAACCAACCACCACCTTTAACTCTTTGCCTGGACAGGTGGAGTGCAGGACGATCTCTTGCGTGCATAGCTATAACATATCCCTCCTTTAGCATATCACCAGACTGCCCACTTAGGTTCTTGCTAGTTTTAAGAAGGTGGTCAGAAGTTGACCCTTGCGGTAATTCTTTAGGTGTTTTCCTACTTCTCAAGTCTCCAGGAGAGCGAGAACCAGAACTTAATGCTTGATCTGTGCCACTCATAGCAGTGTCATCTTCTCTTTGTGAAGTACTTTCTCTCTCTAATATTAAGGGCTCATCTGATTTTTGTAGGGTAGTTTGATGGGCATGCCTCTTTTTTGCTTTTTTACCTAATCCGCTGCGTTTTGGATCTGATTTAGTTGCAGTACCAGAAGACATGACAGAACACTGGTTTTGATTAGGATAATCCTTAGATTTTTTGGTATCCTTTTTAAGGGAACTTTCAGGACTTCGTTGAGTATCATCAATCAATTGCTCACCACTAGATCCCTGCAAAGCACTTTCTTTCTCTTGTATGCTAAACTGTCCTTTTCATCAACTATTTCACTTTCTTCCTCTTCCTCGTCCTCGTCAGAAATAGCATCCTTTGGTATAACCCCATCACAAAAGAATGTTTGCAGCATAGAGATAGCCTTCTCTCTTATCTCCATCCACACTTCTTCACTATAATCAGCACTTCGAGGAAGTATCAATACATTGGGCATCTCCTTCACCTGAAGTAGAGATGGTAAGATAATTTGATTGATTACATCTTCTGTAATCTTAGTTATGTGATATAAAATTAAAATATACTTCCTCAACACAGTTGAAATCAACTCTTACAATCACAACTGTTTTATCTTAGATGAAGATGGTGAAGGAGAGAAACAGAAGCGGAATTATAAAAGATTTACCTGAGCATTCTCTATCACTCCCCACACTTCCACTCCCTATCTAATGCCCTTTCCAACCAATTGTAATATAACTGTAACCAACTACATGCTTCAAATTTGCATGTACTGGAAAAGAAGTCTACTTAAATGACAGGTTATAGAAAATGGAACAAATCGGGTATATATCAGAACAGAAACAAGAATCTATTGTAAAGATGATCTCAATTAGAGGGCTGACCTTGTAACCTGACTACAAGCCCAGATAGCGTTTCACTGTTCCAAAGAACAGAAACCAATTCGGTCTAGGGACACATTTTTAAGTAACCACTACCTTCCTATGTAAACAGCATAGCACAGAAAAACCTGAATTCATAGCATAAGACATTTAATCAATTATCATACCCAAGCTTCCATCCACTGTGGGCCTTCAGCTCCATCCAGGGCACAACCAGCTAAAGTGCCATCAATCAGAAGCTGCTTCAATGCACAATCATCCAAGAGCTGACTGCTACCAGTATTCACAAGAAAAGCCCCTAAAGGCAAGTATCCCCAAAAAAACGAATTCATACAAAAGAAAAGAGAAGGAATAATAAATTTTTAAAACAGAAAATGTAACCAAATGTACCAGGTTTTATATGCTGCAAACATTCCGCATTGATAATCTGAATGGTTTCATTTGTTAAAGTGCAATGCAGCGATATAAGGTCACTTGCAGCTAGTAAATCATTAAGCGTATCCATTCTACGGACAGCTGGTGGGAATGTTACAGAATGCCTGCTTACTTTTCCGTTCTCCTGTGAAAACAATATTCAGAGGAACTTTTATTCAGATGGAAAATCAATCTTACAAAATGTTAGGCAAAAAGATAAATTGCTAACTAATAAAATCCAAAAGGTGTGCCTTTGAATTAACAGACCTCGTACACAACATAAGACAAGCATATAGACCACTAAAAACATTAATGAAGCTCGGTTTGCAATAGATCCATTATCTGCTTTCAGTTTACCTAATAAGATACAACTGAATAACATGTTAGAAGAGAATACACCTTTAAGATCTTTACATCCAGTTCAAAATGCCGACAGGAATTGGCAATGCCGCTAAACTGAGCTTCACTCTTTCACAGTTCAATAAAAAATTGCTTATGCTATTTGCGACAGTGTTCATTTTGAGATGTACTCCAATTACAAATTCTGGAACAGTTATCAAAAAGTTTCAACCCAAAGTAGAAAGAGAGTAAGTTATTATTAGTGCTTGGTAAGTTTTAAGTAGCAATGTAACAGAATTAAAGAAAGCTAAGTGGTAGAGTGCAGTAGAAACTCAGCTAATGGACCATAAATACAGGAAATCAGCCTATGTTTTACCTCCACAATATCATAATAAAGCACACTCATTTTGAAGGCTAAGCTTCTGGACGCCAGAGATCGGGCCGAAGCAGATCTACCAACAATTCCCAACACTAGTCCTCGGCACCTCCTCATTCCCCGACAAAGCGGCTGAACTGATCCAAGCCAACCGGAAGCCGAGAGAGCGTGGCGAGAGAGCAAGTGCGTGCGACGGAGCAAGCCCAGAAACAGCGCCATGACAGTGTCCGCGATCTCCTCAGCTCGAGAGACATCAACATGGACGACGCGTAGGCCGAGGTCAGCGGCTAAGGCGGAGTCGACGGCGCGGTCAGAGGAGCCGAGGCAGAGGATGAGCTGGTAAGGGCTGAGGCGACGCTGAACAGCTCGAGGGAGGTAGGAGAGGGAATGGAGGAGAACGGCGGAGGCGGCCTCGATCCTGCCATCGCCTAAGCTGCTGAGAGAAACGTGGTGGACCAGAGCGACGCCGTCTAAGGATTCTTGTTCGAGGGTGCAATCTTCGACGCAGTTGAGGGAAACGACCAGAGGGAGAGGCGCGGGGTTGTCGCGGTGACGCATTCCGGAAGTGGATCTGAGCACGGACGGCGTCGTAGCGGAGGAGGTGATGCCCATCCTATTGTGATTTTGGGGATGTTGGGAGTATGACTCTCTCTCTCTATCTCTCTTAATTTCATTCATCTATTTGAATTGAAGGCAGGCGGCAGGCGGCAGGGGCAGGGGCAGGGCTGGGCTATGAATTGTGACATTACATTTACTCATCTCCCTTGGTGGAGTACTATGTTTGGAACCCGATTTCCCTCATCTTTCTTGGGAAAGCCCTGTTTATATTTTACAACAGAGTCCTCTGCATCTTGTGTTCGTCCTTGGGGTCTCTGAACCCCTTTCCAGAACCATTCCTGCTTCTCCACTTTGTTTTCTTCATTCGAATAATCTTTCCTCTTTAATACAAAGAGTCAATGCATAATTTCATCCTTCAAACGTATCAGTTTTCATATTTGATGTTTTTCCCCCTTGCCTGGAGTGTTACAAACTTACAATACTTGTTTAAATCTATTTGAAACAAAATTGAAGTACATTTTAAAATATAAATTAAATTTTTTTTAAATCCAAATTTAAAATTTGATCAACCTCAAACAGTATTGATCAACTATTTATCGACGACAACTAATATAGATATTTTTTTTTATCAAAACCAATCAATAATTATCAAAGCCAATGTCATTTTTATTCTTTTAATATTTTAGATATATTTATTTAACAAAATAAAATGTGACAGGTTTTAAGATATATCTTGTATTATGTATTTAACGTTATAAAAGTGAATTAGTTAACAAAATAAGACGAGAGATGTTAAACTGAGAATACAAATTAAACTATCTCAGTGGTTAAAGAAATGATTGCTATTTTTAAAAGTTTCAGGTTCAAGCATAAAAAGCTGCAAAGGTAATGAGCTTTCATTATCAAATTGTTGAAAATCTTTAGGACATATACTAACACTAATCACTTTAGATTAATAAAAAAATATTAGATTGGGGCAAAAAAATATTGAAGTATCAAAGAAAAATTATATGGTTCGATAGTTAAATTTGTGCGTTAAAGCTAAAAAGAAATACTTAATATTATGTTCAAATTTGGAATTTGGTCCATACACTTCAATTTAACACAATTAAATCCTCTATTTCCTTTTTTTCAAGTAATCCTCTACTTCTTTAATATTATTAATTTGATAATTGTCCAAATAGTTAACACTAGTAGCTTAGTTGATATTACAAAAATATAAATATCAAATTACGACTAAGACCCATATTTGACATAGTAGAGGAACCAAAACCGAAGTTAAGATTGTGCAGTAATTAAGCTACTCAGCTCCATAATGCAAAAATTAAATTGTAGATTTGTTTGATCACCTCATAGAGCAGAAGACAGGTAGATATGTTATTGTTTGTAATGGTGCTTGGGAAGGATTTAACAAGAAAAAGTAGGAATTAGTAGCAAATATCCCCAATTTATTGAAGCAAACATGTCTCGAAGAACTCACCATACGTTCCAGCCAACAATTACCTGATTATCATGATCAATGAGCTAAAAATTGTACATTTATTTACTTTTCAGAAAGCAGCAGACAGCTCACACGCTAGCAACTCATAAATTGAATCCAAGAATTGCTGAAAGTTTTATACAAAACGTAGACCTTTTATATTACCTACAATGACAACAAGCATATGATCTCCCCACATACCTTCCAAATCAAAATTTCTACACGATATAGATAACCTAGATACGCATTTCGCGGATGACAATTGAAAGCCTCACACCAAACCAACTGCTGAACAAGTCCATAAACATCAGCAAGCTCAAGGTATACTTAAAAAAAACACATTTACAATCCATAGTCTAGGTATATATACCATAGCTGTTAGCAGATTCTCGAGCAATTTCATATCTGAAACAAGCTAAGCAAATAAGTTCCACCAATTTACCAGAACCCATCAGTACCTCACATTTATAAGTTTTGAGTTGCCATCGTGGAGTTTTTCTTTAGTTTCAGGCCTGCAAACTTGATATCTTCCAGACTGCTATCAAAATCCTGGAATATATCCTTCTCCAGATATTCCGACTTAGAAAAACCTCCTCCTGATATTCCGGGTAGTTGCTTGATATGATCGCATTAGAAGTCCAACTCCGACTCCAACTCCAAGGCACACTCCGAGGCCAATTCCAACTCCAACTCTAACACCAGCATTAAACCATGAAAGTTGGCCGTCCTCACCAGCATACATTTCTTCAGCATAGTAACTATGCCCAATTTTCCCATCAGAATCATAGTTTTCAACTTCAGCATCTATAACCTGTAACATGACCACAATGATTATTCTACATTTTAGTAAAAAAAAAAGGTGATAACAAGACATCCAATTATAAACAAATTGACTTGCAAGAAAAAAAAATAGAAGCTTATGCAAATTTTCCTGAATACACTAAACAACCACATTTCATTATTCCCATTGTCATTTACAGAGCTGTGTCGTCATGACAGGTAACAGTTCTTATGCCATCAGAACTTGACAAATTCATATTTTCACCCTGAAAGTGAGTCCAGGAAACATATTTGGATGGGGAAGTAAAGAAATCAGAAGAAAGTATTCCTGCAGAACTCGACAAGATCATATTTTCACCCTAAAATTTGAACTCAAAACATCTGGCATTACCCAAAATACTCTGATAAAAGGCCCCAAGTGATTGGAGTTGCAAAAGAAGGATCCAATCATCATAACAACAGCAAAGAAAACAGAAACCCCTTATCGGGAAACAGGTAGAGCATAGTTACACCCCTACAAGTATCTGCATACATATATACCTGGTGCCTACCATATGGAATGAAGATGGTCTTTCCATCATATATAGACAACACAAACATGGCATTTCACCAAATCGAATTATAACCAATAGATGATCTTTGTATGCTAAGACCAGAAGTAACATTTTTTAAACAATCAACACTTCTCACGCAATGCCAATATTCTTCTACCACGCTTGAATCTACATCTAAATTATGAGTAGCAATCAAATTTTAAAACTTTGGCATTATAACCAAATATAATTTACCTTCAATTTCCGCTGTCTATTCAGCCCATTGCCACCCTTATCATCCCCTTTCCCGAGCTCCTCGTCCTCAGGAATTGCATCCAACGTCCATTTAAGCCTGTGCACGCCTTTCTTCTTAGGGCTCACAAGTATATTCTTGGTCAATATCACAGGCGTACCAGCACAACAGCCCGCGATATAAACTTCAATCCCCGGAGCAGAAACACCCATCTTGGGCTGAAAAAAAGACGAATTCCCAGGCTCCGTAGCAACTGCCGCCAGGTAACAGTCCATGCTCCACTCTCCTTCCATCCTTCCCAACGATCCACACAACAGCACCTTCTTTTCATCCTCGTACGCCTCGAATTCGAACCCGCCCGTGACGCGGACGCTATCGGTGCTCAAGTAAGTGACCTCGGATGCTTCCCGGTTGAGACGAACGCGACTAAGGGTAAGGACGGCGGAATCAGAGGCCGGGACACGAGAGCCATTAATTTCGAGAGAGACACCGATCTCGCGTCGGAGGTGGAAGAGGGTGAGGTGGTCGGGGACGCTGTCGACAACACACGGCGCGATCCGAAAGTAGAAGAGACGGATTTCGAGCCATACCGAGGAACGATTTATGAGATCGTAGGGATCCGAAGGTTTCTGAGTTAGAATTGATGAAAGATCATGCTGTCGATGATCCATGGCATAAAATTTGGAGAGGGAGAAGGAGGGTGGGAAATATTTTGGGATATCAAAAGTGAGGAAACTGGGGATAACCATGAATAAACAAACGAAAAAGATACGAGAATTGATCGGGTAAATTTAGGGTTTGGGAAGAGAAGAAAACGAATTTTTTTCCATTTTTATTTTTATTTTTATTTTTATTTTTATTTTTATTTTTATTTTTATTTGGGGGGTTTTGTCGTGAATGTGAAGTTAATAATTTGACAATGGCAATGGCAATGGCAATGGCAACACGACCTAGAGCAAAAGAAGGAAGAGGGAAACTCTCTACGGCTCAGCCTTCGGGAAGGAGAAAAAGAGAAAAAGAGAAAATAACCTTAGTGACCGAAAATTTCTTATAATATATGATTTTGATCAATTTTTTTTCGATTTGCCAAAATGACCAATAAAATCGTAATGCGATCTCTAAATCGCAACGCGATCTCCAGTATCGCAAATCAATTTTCATATTCGCAACGTGGTTTTGACTATCGCATTGCGATTTTCCAAATTTGCATTGCGATTTTAAAAAATCGTAATGCGAATATGTAAATCGCAACGCGATTCTGACTATCGCAACGCGATAATACATAATCGCAACTCGATTCTGACTATCGCAACGCGATTCTAACTAACGCAACGCGATTCTGACTGTCGCAACGCTAAATTTCAAATTCGCAACATGTATTAGTTTCGCAACACAAATGTTTTGGGTATATAACTACGCAGCAACATCAACTCATAACCTAAATCCCTAAATCGCAACTCATTTCATCTCCATCTATCACTCTCTCCGGCGACATTCGTTCCTATATCCAACGACATCCTTCCCCATCCGGCAACAGGTTTTAGTTTTGCAGCTCGTTTGTTTAGTAAATTAATTTACAATAATGAAATCATCTAATGTTGATCATGTTTGTATAGATTTGTGTTTTGGAGGGTCATGGGAAAATGTTCATGGTGTTTTACAATATATGTCTTTACCCATGAATCTTCAACTAAAACTGTCATTAAAAAAGTTAACTTATGAAACTCTAATGGTTTATGGGGTATCTTAGGGATTGCATAGGTCCTATTAGCAATCTGACAATCATATCCGATAGGGCAAACTCAATTGACAATGTTGTTAGAAGGTGTTTCCCAGATGCTTTTCATGTACTTTGTAGTGTTCATTTGTATAGAAATCTAAAATCAAGGTCTGCTGGTATAAAAAATCACAAATGGACATACTGGAAGGCTGTAAAAGCTTATCGGGAAGTGGATTTTAATAAGCATATAAATTGTTTAAGACGTGTTTTGCCTCAGTGTGCTCAAACACTAGAAGATGTCGGGTTTGAAAGATGGTCAAGAGTACATCAACTTGGAGCAAGATATGGTTTCATGACGTCTAATAGTGCAGAATCAATCAATGCTCTAAGTCATCATTCCCAGAAATTACCCATTATTATGTTAATGGAGTTTTTTTGAGCCTCTATTCAACAGTGGTATAACAAGAAAAGAAACCATGCAGGTATTATTTCTTTAAATTTGTAACTTATCATATATTTTACTAAGTATTATTTATTTAAATTTACAGGAACATTGGAACATCGTGTTACACCATAGACTGAAAAAAAGATAACGAAACGTGTTGTGAAGTCAACGTCATGGAGAGTTGAACCATGTTCAAACACTTTGTTTGAAGTACTGAATAATAACTTAAATGGGCTTGTCGATCTAAATGCAAAGACGTGTAGTTGTATGAAATGGCAAACATCTGGTTATCCGTGTGGCCATGTTATAAAAGTTGCTCTTCATCTAAACCAAGATGATTCAAGCGCATACGCTATGGATTGGTACACTACAGAAGTATATCGACAGACTTATGCCGAAATTATCTACCCTATTCCACATCCTTCTGAGTGGGACATACCAGATGACTTACAAACAGTTTTGCCACCAACCATGGACAGAAGGCTACCTGGCCGACCAAAAAGTCACGATCGTATACCGTCCAAGGGTGAAGAGAAGAAGATATCGACATGTAGTCGGTGCAAGGAAAGTGGTCATACAAGGTTGACATGTGGATCACCAGTGTCATCACAATCATCTTTTCCTCTACCAAAATATGGATCCTCATCAAAATCCAAAGCTCATATGGTGTCAAGAAAAAGGCAATCAAAATCGCAATCAAAATCAAAATCCCAATCACAACCGGCTTCACCTTTTGGGACTATTAACTTAGGTGATTTTTAAATGCAAACGTTGTATTATGTGTATTTTATGTGTAAACTTTTAACATTTTCAGTTAGGCATGTATTAGTAACTTGAGTTTGAACATTGCTATGATCTGTTCAGTTGTTATCACTTATTACACATTCATTTGAATATCGCAACGCAAATTTGACTATTATGTGTATTTTATGTGTAAACTTTTAACATTTTCAGTTAGGCATGTATTAGTAACTTGAGTTTGAACATTACTATGATCTGTTCAGTTGTTATCACTTATTACATATTCATTTGAATATCGCAACGCGAATTTGACTATCGCAACGTGAATTTGACTATCGCAACGCAAATTTGACTATCGCAACGCGAATTTGACTATCGCAACTCAAAAATCGCAACACGAATTTGACTATCGCAATGCGAATTTGACTATCACAACACAAAAATTGCAACGCAAATTTGACTATCGCAACGAGAATTTGACTATCGCAATGAGAAAATCGCAAAGCGTATTAGACTATCGCAACGCGAATTAACTTTTGCGTTGCGATTTTGGCTTTCGAATTGCGATTTTGACTTTCGCATTGCGATTTTGAGTTTAGCGTTGCGAAAGTGTACCTTCAACAGGTCTTTTGTCTTCAATATGATGCAGATTGAAATCAACAAATCAACTTTTACATTTCAATCATTTAAACAAGCACAAATAAGAATTATTTACACATCAATTAAACAAATCAACTTTTACAAATCAACTTTTACAAATCAATTAAACAATCAAAAAGAGTTTACCCAGACAGTTGTTTATGCACCCATACATCAATTTCACGCAGGTCACTTCAGGATTAACCTGCAGAAACCAAACATTTGCTCAAACAACACTTTCTACACATCTAAGACCAACAAACAGCAAATTATTATTGAATTCTAGGTACTTAACAACACTTGCATTTGACTTACAAATTGTTTATGGACACTTTCATAACACGGATGCAGGTAGGCAACATCTCGCATATATCGCTCTAGCCATAAAATGTAGAAACCACAAGCCTACTACACCTCTATCTCTATCGGTGGGAGGTAGAAACTGTGTACTTCCTGTCGTCAAACGCTCCAAGCACATGCATACGAGAGGACCACAATCCCCTCTGGCTTCATTTGTTTGTTGTGGCGCGGTCTCGTCTCTGATAACTGTAACATTGAACTTTTTTGGCTTCTTGTTTCCAAAATAAGTCCAATAATTAATCGCATCCAAGAATTTAGCCAAATGAGAGCTCCATCCCTTAATAATATCTCTCAAATCAGACAATGATATGTAATTTATCATGCTGTCATATACTATTGTCTTCAGGGATGGGAGCTGAAGCTTGACGAGAAGCCAATGAGTACGTTTCAAAACAGGGATAAACACCTGCAATTATAAGTAATAATTCAATTGCGTACTTATTTATGAACACCTTTAAAATATTTAAAAAATAAATACTAACCTTATCGACCTCCCACCATATAGGATAAAGTTTAGCTTGTCCATTAGCCAACACATATGATTCCTGTCGTTGATTCTTCAAGTGAACTACGTGAAAAGAAGTCGGCATAATTGTATATCGCATATTTTTTTTATTTTTCCTCATTTTCCTTATCATTAGAAGACGTGACACCCATGCATCAATATGCTATTTTACAAAAAAAAGACATATATTAGTGAATTACATAAATTTAAAAAAAATTAATCAAAATGAAATATAAAAAAAATATAAGACTTACCTCCCATCGAAATAGCCTTTGTCTTCAACCCCTAATAACACACCCCACCAAGACCGATCAATCAACAAATGTATATCATCGTTGAGTTTGTATATGTCAGCGTAACACCCCTGGCTCCGCTCATGTAGATAAAAATCAACTACGGTCTTAGCCCAAAGGGTATTATCCATAATTGTTTTCGGTAGTTTTCTCCTCTCCACTTCATCTGCCGGAATGGTACTAGTCGGTAACTCATACGAAAGCCAACTGTCATCCATCATGTTTGGCACATGAGAGGGTTTCTCAATAATTAGACATATTATGCCGTGTGAATCGGGCTCTTGAATGGTGGGAGGGACCTCTTCAATGATGACAGGCGCCTCTTGAACGATGGGAGGGGACTCTTGAGGGATGATAGGGGCCTCTTGAACGATAGGAGAGGCCTCTTGAACGATGATAGGTGAGTTGGGCTTCTTTTTACGGAGTCTTCACACTATTGTGGTGAACGGAGACGTAATGGCACGTGCACGCCGTCTGATGCGTGAACCCCGTCGTGCAAGAAAAACCCGATGTAAAGCATCCACCTTATCGGGCTGTTAAAAATAAATTAATACATAAATCAGTAAATAAACAGACATGATATTAAACAGTGAAAACAAAGACAAATATGTTTCAAACTTGCACAGTATTCACCCAAGTCATTATTCTATCATAGTTCACAAAATGCATCAGATAACATTCCAGAAGTAAGCACTTATATAAACATTTAAAAGGACAACATATAGGTTTAGTGCATGCTCAAGGACAACATAAAGAGTAGTAGTTTATTCTTGAAACTTAAATTTGCAACACTGTGAAGTTAATATTTGTCTTTGTCTTTTGGTTGAAGTAATGCAATCCATTCAAGTTTCAATTTGCAGAAGAAGAATAGTTTCTGAAACTTAAAATCGCAACACGAAACTTAAAATCGCAATGCGAAAATGACTATCGCAACGCGAATTTGACTATCGCAACGGGATAATCGCAATGCGAAATAAAAATCGCAACATGAAAATCGCAATGCGAAAATGAAAATCGCAACGCGATTTTAGTTTCGTGTTGCGATTTTGGTTTCGCGTTGCAATTTTTATTTCGCATTGTGATTATCCCGTTGCGATAGTCAAATTCGCGTTGTGATAGTCATTTTCGCGTTGCGATAGTCATTTTTCGCGTTGCGATTTTAAGTTTCGTGTTACGACTATTCTTCTTCTGCAAATTGAAACTTGAATGGATTGCATTACTTCAATCAAAAGATAAAACAAAGGCAAATACTAACTTCACAGGGTTATTTTAGAACTGTTTAGCAGTATTGGCAGCAACCGAATGAATTTACTAAGCAATCTAAGTGAAATGGTTAATCTAAGTGAAATTACGAGTAAATCAAGGTAAATATATGAAAAATCTTAAACTTACCTCGTTGCGTAGAGTATGAACTTCATTCTGCAACGATGCTACCATCTCACGTAGAGCCGCTACCTCACCACGTAAAGTAGATACCTCATCACGCCATGCACCATAGTCATCGCGTAAAGTACCGACATCCTCACGCAAGTCATTGACCTCATCACGTAACTCCCCTAACTCATCCCGTGGAGGTGGAGAACAGGGAGATAAATGTCGTGGCATCTTTGCCGGTCGCCTATCATGAGGTGATGGTGGAGAAGAGGCTCGATGATGTGACAGAATAGGTGATAACTCTCGTTGTAGAGGTGTATAGTGTGGTCGATCAGGTGATGGCTCTGGGTGAGGTGATGGCTCTCGAAGTGGAGGCTGCTCATCATCCGTGCCATAAAAAAAACGCTTACTAGCTTGCCACCAATCAGTGGCAAGCTCAGCCTCCGTGGGTGTCAGCCTCTATAATAGAGTGTTGGCCTCCTAACAATATAAAAGCTCAAACAAAGTTAAACGTGTACTAGTAATAACTTGTTTATATATGGTAGTATTTATGTTAACTTACATCATTTATTGTCGTATACCGTAGTAACTCTTCCCAAATCAACAACCACCGTTTTCTCTTCCAGGAAATAGCTCAAGGAATATCATTTGAAGTTTTTAATGCATATGTCTGCATGTCGGGAAAAACCTCAAATATCCAAATCTACAAACAATATAATACACAAACATTAGTAATTGTTAAATAATTAATTATAATTTTGGAAACATTATATAAAAATTCTTACCTTAAAGGCCCAAATAAAGCCTGACAAAGTGTATTTGGAACCATCGCCACGCAAACTTTTGCGGTCATCAAAGGTAGACAACAACTTATTCCAGGTAGCTTTCCATAGATACGAACCCCACAGAAACAGGTTCCATGCATTTAGGTCCTCTACCAATAATATTAGGTCCTTAGGAATAGGTTGTCTGGCCTCTCTGCCTAAAAAGCCGGCTTGCAAAAGTACTAAAAGGCATACTCGGACAACATCGACGTCATCCATCCGAGTAAAACCATCTTTCTTATTCAATAATCTCGTCAAGTCGTCGATGTGTAAATTCGGCTTCTCCATTGACAGCTCAGGAAAAACCCGGGATAACCATGATGGGTGGGTAATATGACTAGTGTATCGACCTACATCATCGTGTCCAAAGCGTAGACCAGTGATTAAGCAAAACTCCTCCCGCCCAAAACACGTATACACCGGTTGAAAATGAAACCATATCTCTTCATTACCACGTTTTATACTCTCGGGTAGATCGCTAGTCATGGTCTGAAGCCACAAATGGGTCAACATAGCATCTCCACCCGGATGTTGTACTTTCAGCCATGGCCCGAAGCAAGTATCCTCAAACAATTTTCTTTGTACAAGTGAAAGCTTCGACACAATTGTAGTGACTAGGCTTATTTTATTCCTTAAGGTCAATTGAGCCGAAAAAAAGTTCTACAAAAACAATAAACATACCAAGTTAGATATACCAAAAACTACACTGTGAAGATATACCAAAAACAATAATAAACATAAAGAGTAGTAGTAGTTTATTCTTCAAACTTAAATTTGTAACACTGTGAATTTCGTATTTGTCCTTGTTTTTTGGTTGAAGTAATGCAATTCATTCAAGTTTCAATTTGCAGAAGAATAATAGTTTCTGAAACTTAAAATCGCAACACGAAAATGACTATCGCAACGCGAATTTGACTATCGCAACGCGAAATGAAAATCGCAACTCGAAACTAAAATCGCGTTGCGATTTTGTCGTTGCGATTTTCATTTCGCGTTGCGATCATCGGTTTCAAATAGTCATTGTCTAAAATTGAAACTTGAATGAATTGCATTACTTCAACCAAAAGATAAAACAAAGACAAATACTAACATTACAGGGTTAAAGACTAAACAGTTTAGCAGTATTGGCATCAATCGAATGAATTTAATAAGCAATCTAAGTGAAATGGTTAATCTATTATTGAAATTACCATTAAACTTATCATCAATTTCAATATGAAAAACCTAATAATAATGCAAAAATTTCAAAATAAAAATAATTAAAAAAACTAACCATCGGTGGTTGATTTGGTTGATTTTCCATTTCTGATCGTGAATGATTGTGTGGGTGGCTCTGAGAGATGGAGATAGACGGATTTCGCCGGAGATGGGGACGGATTTCGTCGGAGATGGGGACGGATGTCACCGTAGAGAGTGAGAGATGGAGATAGGACTGAGTTGTGATTTAGGGTTTTAGGTTAAGAGTTGCAATTACGGGATATATTAATATTCGTGTTTGGAATTTGATAATAAAATACGCGTTGCGATACTAATGGCGCTTTGAAAATCGCATTGCGATTTTGTATTATCGCAACGCGATAGTCAGAATCGCGTTGCGATTTACATATTCGCGTTGCGATTTTCTAAAATCGCAACGCGAATTTGGAAAATCGCAATGCGATAGTCAAAATCGCGTTGCGAATCTGGAAACTAATTTGCGATACTAGAGATCTCGTTGCGATTTAGAGATCGCATTGCGATTTTGTTGGTCATTTTGGCAAATCGAAAAAAAGTTGGTCAAAATCGTATATTATAAGAAATTTTCGATCACTGAGATTATTTTCTCAGAGAAAAATATGTTGAAGAGACGTCAATGTTTCGGATGTCTTTCGTTATTTTGAACATGTGAATCTAGCAAAATATAACATCAATCTAATAAAATATCATTTTAAATATTTTTATTGTTCAAATTGTAAAAATAAATAAATTTGGCTCGGTGATTAAGTAATTAAACCACCTTTCCGATGGTGTTATCCAAGATGTGACAAACGGATTATTCGGATCGGATATGTTTCGGGTTATTTTGCTTCAGACTTTACCTAAGTTGCGTCAGGTTATTTCAAGTTCGATTTTTATTCAGGTCTATGATAATTTGAGTAAATTGGGCATCGAGTCGGGTTAATATCGGATTGGTTAGTTTTCGGGTTTGATCAATACTAGATCCATTGATTTCAAATCGGGTAAATATTAAATTGGTCATTTTTACTTCGGGTCAATTTTTAGATTTTCATATCAATTTGAGTTGAGTTAATTATGAGCTCAATCAAGTATACATAAAATTATTAATTTATTCTTATAAGAAAAAATATATTTTTATTGTCAATAATTTAAGTTCAATTTCAACTTTCAAACATTCCATGTTTCATATTACACTATCAGTTATTGATGACAATTTGACACAAACCTAAAAGATATATTAAATTTTGTGATTTGAATTTATCTAACATGAAAAGTTTATGATGGAACCTATGGTGAAGAATTAAATTTTAAATTATAAATTTTATTTTGAATTAAAATTTTTAATTAGATATTTGATGTCTAATTATAAATATATTATTTATTAAATTTTAAAAAAATATATAATAATTATATTCAAATGAATATTAATATAAATTCTTTTATAAATGATATTACACTTTTGAAAATATCTTAATTTTAAATTATAAAAAATAAATATTTATATATTATAAAAATAAGTTATTTATTATTTTTTTAAAAACCAAATACTTTTAAATAAGTTGTTTTTGTAAAACAAGTTCTAGTCTAAACGTAAACCCTAATTAGATTCATCTCTTTATCTATTAAGCATTCCACTATCTAAATGATGTGAATTAAAGTTAATCACATACTCCAGAATTTTGAATATGAGTAATGTTATTTTATAATCTTTCAGGTCAAATAATTTTTTATTAAGTTAAATGTTATTGGATCAGATACATAGATGATATTTTAAATGAGGAAATGTTATATTAAACCATTCAACTATTACTAAAGTCTAAAAGTGACGATTAACTAGTAGTATAATACAAAATGAGAATAAAACATGAATCATTTTATAATTTACCAAATTATTAAAAATAGAAAACAACAACAACAATAATAAATTATTCATTCACTTAGATTAAATTATTGGGTTAAAGTTTTTCAGATCAATTTTGGGTCACCATATTTGAGTCTCGGATCGTATAAATTAGTTTGGGCATTTGGCTACATGTCAAATTTGTCAGGTCTAGCGTATCTAGGCCTACCTAGGCCATGGCCCACCCTATGCCAAAAAAAGGGTAAATTACTTATTCAATCATTCATTAATTATTTATTTTCTATTATGGTCACATAACTATTATTTATTTTAGATAACACTTGATGTTACATTTTCGTTCTGTTTTGTTCACTCGTTTTTAAAAAATTAGCAATGATGTTGTCGTATCATCATACGATAATGATATGTCATGATTGGAAAATAATTATAAAAAAATGTCATGTTAACACCATTGTTAATTTTTTAATGGTGGGTGATCAAAATAGAAACAAAACATAAGGTTAGCTATTATTTAAAAATAATAATAGTTGAGTGACCAAAACATAAATTAAGTAATAGGTGGGTGATCAAATAGTTAGTTTACCCTAAATAAAAAATATGAATTATGTTAAAAAATTATATTTATCCATTTAATATATTTTTCTAGATTTAATCCATATATATATATATATTAATAAATAAATAATATATAAAATTTATTTTAAATATAAATTTTATCATGTTAAATTAACCCAGCCTATAAAATTTTTTCTAGGTTTGCCATTACAGCTTTCCATTATATCAAAGTTTGAATTCCATGGCAGCTACATTCAATTATTTTTTAAAAGCAAATGTCTCATGTTATCGTTTAATTGATTGTTATTAATTAAAGAAAAATAATTATTTATTATATTTTGACTTAATTATAATTGATAATTTAGTTAGATTTTATTGTAATTCTAATGTTTGAAGATTACTTGGTAATTAGGTTTATTTAATAAAATAAATATTGATTTTAGGCAAGAATTGTTTTGAAAAGAGAATTCTTGGTGACCAAGTATTTGTATAAATAGAGATTATATATTAACCTTTAGGGTCATCCGATGTAGCTCAAAAATCAAGGTAATACTTTACTACCTCTTTGCATGCTTTATGAAATATGTTGATATTGGATAAATGCATGGATGTATATGATTGGTTTATTATGTATATCTGGTTATGGATTGACTCGAACATAATACGATATAAAGTAATAAACTGGTTAAGACTCGATTAAACTGCACAAAAAAATGGAATATCGATAAGAAATAAATTTAAGGTTAGTGATTAATCGACAAAAGAATTACTCTCATAATCCTTAAAATTTGAGTATTATCATTAAATGTTTTGATATTGAAAATGTTTGGATAAGAAGTTACGAAAATACCCTTATAATGTAAAAAAAGAATTTACATTGACCCGAATAGTGGAATTGACCTGAGATTTTGTTCTGGACTTGATAGAACTGCAGATCCATCAGTTGAACTCCTAATTTGTCTAGAAGTCCTGATAATTAGTTATTAACCCTTGAATCACATCATACTCGAATACTTTGACTTCTGAATAAATATATGAAGACTGACCTGCAATGCCCCAAATACCGATTTAAAATCTATATTGAAATAATTCAAAAATATGAAGATTTATTCTTTTAAATAATAAAAGATAAGAAGGATTATGATTAATAATTTAGACTAAATTGTGATAATGGAGTATTAACAGGGCATTTTGGTATTTTAAATGAAAAAGAATTTAAAATGTCTTTTGATGGGTATTAAAGAAAAGGGAAAATGGAGGTTAGGTTACAAAAAGTTTTCTTTCTCTTTTTTCTTCCTCTTTCCCGTAACCAAGCCCCTCCATAGTTCAAAGGTAAGTTTTCAAGTTAATGATTTATTCTTTCAATTTTTGTTGGTTATCAAATCCTTGTATATGATGGAAGCTTAAGGAAGGTTTACAGGAGATTAAAACTAAGTTATGAATGAGATAATAGAGATGAAAGAAAATGGGTTTTGAGTGATATGTTGAAATAGGAGGGTTTATGGATGTTTATTGGTAAAATTGACTTGTCAATGAGGTAAATGAAAGATTAAAAGCTTAGAATGAGTTTAATAACAAGTTGGAATTTTTGGTGTGATTCTAAGAATCAAATGCATTTGAGATATACTAGATGTTTTAAGTATCTAAATGACATAAAGTTAGTAAGGTTAAGTAGAGAAGTGTTACATAGTATTGTAAGGGGTAAATGAGAGGAAAATTGACCAAAATTTGACAAGTTTCGGGTTGAAAGCTGGAAAATCTGGGCAGGGGTATCGGTACTGATAGAACATTACCGTTACTATAGGCAAAAATTAGGCTAAATCAATTGAGAAGTATTGATATTGATTCAATCAGTATCGGTACCGAATGAAGTGGTATCGATACCATAGTGAGGGTATTGATATCGGGAAACATCGAACCTAATTTTGGTATCGATACCATATAGGGGTATCTGTACCATAGTATAGTAGTATCGATACCATGGTAAGGGTATCAATACTGGGCCACATCGAATCTAATTTTGGTATTGATACTGGAAGGGGGTATCGATACCATGGTAGGGGCATCGATATTGAAGGGCCATAAATTTTAAGTTGGACTGTTGTAGAAAGGTTAATAATAAGTATTTTGATTAATGTTTAAGTTATAATTGTAAGGAAATACACTAACAATTGATATTACACATGTATTTAATGAATGTGGGATAAATCGAAATCAAGCTCCCGAGGCGAGTAAGGCGAAAGGCAAGGGTAAAGTCCCAGAGTAATCATCCTTACTTTTGGACACTTAGCGACGAAAGCAAGGTGAGTACATTTATTGTATTCAATCTAGATGAAAATGATTAGAAATAATTTAATATGTGTTGTTTAAATGTTAATGTATGTTTTACTGTAATTACTATGTTTATTGAATACGTGGAAATGATATTGTTTATGAATTTTAGAGTATAAATTGCTCTAAAATAAATGAAAATAATAATGCATATGGGTGCATTATTGGCATGAAAGGATGACATAGTTGAAATATGAGTACATTATCAACAGAAAAGTATACTATAGTTGAAATGTATATGGGTACATTATCAACAGAAAAGTATACTATAGTTGAAATACATATGGGTGTATTATCAACAAAAAAGTATGCTATAGTTGAAATGTATATGGGTACATTTTCAACAGAAAAAGATACTATAGTTGAAATGTATATGGGTACATTTTTAACAGAAAAGTATACTATAGTTGAAATGCATATGGGTAAATTATCAACAGAAAAGTATGCTATAATTTAAAGTGCATAATGGTGTATTATAATCATGAATGGAGGTTACAAATGAAAAGAAATAATCATGACAATTGATTATGATAATTGGGAATAAAATATTTATGTATATACAAGGTTTTATTTACTATATTATGATTCATTAAGATATACTTAACGTGTGTGTTTCCACGCGTAGGTAACAACATAAATAATCAAGTAAGGAGTAAAGCCATAGCAACAGATATCATTCACCAAGGTTGACTCATCAGTAACATTAGAATGGTAGTAAACTTTTGTAAACTTGTTGGCATGTAATTAGATTTAATATAACATTTTGTAATGTGTTTTAATGAACACTTATTTATTATGTTTATTTATGTGGAAATTAAGTTAAAACAAAAATTTTAAAGACTTTACAAAATGAGTAAACTGGGTTTAACTGATGTGACATTTGTATACGTATACAGGAATACGTATATATGTATATGGGTGTTACATTTATTGATATCAGAGCTACAGGTTTAGCCGATTATCAACCAAATTTAGTTTTATTTTAAAATAGAAAAAGGATTACATGCCAATAAGGTTGTTAATGTTACTGAGATGGTGTCATTAGGAGGTGATTGATAATGCTCCTTACTAATGGTATTGTTATTATTATGAATGTTGTATTAGATGTCATAATCTTCAAACTCGCGAAGAGCGAGGGAACAAGAAATGTAAGAATGAACAGAGAGCGAAAGTTATGAGGATAATAGTGCACTGCCTCTTCCTTCTAAAAATGCAAACACATCTGCACCTCAAGGGATTCCGGCGCCTGATTTTGGAACTTTCATGTATGCCCTTGATGCTATACTGACTCGATTTCAACCTCGCTCTGCTCCTCCAATACCTAGAATATTGATTTCAAAGGATTTGAAGAGTTTGGGAGCTCTAGAGCTTAGAGGAGATGAGGGTGAAGGTCTTATGGAGGCATATATATGGTTAAATGACGTGATGATAATGCTTGAAATCCTACAATGTTCATATTAGGAAAATTGGGAGGAGTTGTATCTTTGCTGAAAGGATCAACTTAAGTATGGTGGTCTAACATTACGATGTATGTACCACCGGAGCAAGTCACCTGTCAATTTTTCCAGGAAGAATTCAAAAAAGGTTTGTGGGTGAACAGTTTAAACGAGCAATGTTGATGAAGCTCCTTAATTTAAAGCAAGAGGATCAAGCCGTTCATGAATTTGAGGCTGAATACAACAAGTTGAGCCATTTTGCCACTGAAGTTGCGCCAAATGACAGGGCAATACGTGATTGGTTCATAGAGGGTTTGAGGTTGAAGCTGAAAGAGATGATGTTGACTTTGAACTTGCAAGTCTACAGAAAGTTATAAATAGAGCCAAAGCTATCGAAAGAGCTCATGAGGAAACAATAACGGCGGAGCAGACTATTCAAGTGGGGAAAAGAGTGGGAATACCTTCCACTCCCTATTATGCTAAAAGAGGCAAAGGCTCGAGTTCCAGATTCTTTGAGAGAGATAGTTTTGTAGCAGCTTCGCAGAAAAGTAGACAATCTCAGGCTTTCGTTGTTAGCTCGGGTAGAGCTTCTGGGGAAAAGAATCCATGTCAAACCCGTGGCAAATTGTGTAGATTTGTCAGTGGAGCTTGCTTTCTATGTGGTGATATGGGTACTTTGTTCGAAACTGCCCTAAGAAATCTGGTGATAATTCGGCATAGTCTAAAAGATCAGTGACAGCCTCAAACAGAAACAGAGGAAATGGTAGGTCCAGGGGACAGACAGAATCAATGTCAAGGCAAAAGACTCAGGGAGTTGCTAGAATTTACAATCTTAAGACCACTGAGGATCAAGATGATCCTGAGATCATAACAGGTATCTCCAATACCTAGAATGTTGATTTCAAAGGATTTGAAGAGTTTGGGAGCTCTAGAGCTTAGAGGAGATGAGGGTGAGGGTCTTATGGAGGCAGATATATGGTTAAATGATGTGATGATAATGCTTGAAATCCTACAATGTTTAGATCAGGAAAATTAGGAGGAGTTGTATCTTTGCTGAAAAGATCAACTTAAGTATGGTGGTCTAACATTACGATGTATGTACCACCGGAGCAAGTCGCCTGCCAATTTTTCCAGGAAGAATTCAAAAAAGGTTTGTGGGTGAACAATTTAAACGAGCAATGTTGATGAAGCTCCTTAATTTAAAGCAAGAGGATCAAGCCGTTCATGAATTTGAGGCTGAATACAACAAGTTGAGCCATTTTGCCACTGAAGTTGTGCCAAATGACAAGGCAATACGTGATTGGTTCATAGAGGGTTTGAGGTTGAAGCTGAAAGAGATGATGTTGACTTTGAACTTGCAAGTCTACAGAAAGTTATAAATAGAGCCAAATCTATCGAAAGAGCTCATGAGGAAACAATAACGGCGGAGCAGACTATTCAAGTGGGGAAAAGAGTGGGAATACCTTCCACTCCCCATTATGCTAAAAGAGGCAAAGGCTCGAGTTCCAGATTCTTTGAGAGAGATAGTTTTGTAGCAGCTTCGCAGAAAAGTAGGCAATCTCAGGCTTTCGTTGTTAGCTCGGGTAAAGCTTCTAGGGAAAAGAATCCATGTCAAACCTGTGGCAAATTGTGTAGATTTGTCAGTGGAGCTTGCTTTCTATGTGGTGATATGGGTACTTTGTTCGAAACTGCCCTAAGAAATCTGGTGATAATTCGGCATAGTCTAAAAGATCAGTGACAGCCTCAAACAGAAACAGAGGAAAGGGTAGGTCCAGGGGACAGACAGAATCAATGTCAAGGCAAGAGACTCAGGGAGTTGCTAGAATTTACAATCTTAAGACCACTGAGGATCAAGATGATCCTGATATCATAACATGTATTTTCCATCTTTACGATGAACCTGTATTTATTTTAGTTGACCCCGGTTCTACACATTCATACATTAGTACAAAGTTGGTTAGAGCTAGAGGAATTCCTTTAGAACCAATATTGAGTGAGATGTTAGTAATAAATCCTATGGGTCACAGTGCGAGAATATCTAGAGTATATATCAAATGCCCTATAAAGATCCAGGGGATTGTGTTTTTGGCCAATTTAAGGGAATTATCATTCAATGAATTTGAAATTATTCTAGGAATGGGTTGGTTGTCCTCACATTATGGATGGGTCAATTGTCGTAAGAAACGTTTGTTTTTAAAGAATGCCGATGGTGCAAAAATAGTAGTAATCGGCGAAAGATCGAAATCACCCTTGAATGTGATATCTGCTATAACTACAAAGAAGATGATGTTGAAAGGATGTATAGCTTTTCTAGCCAATGTGATAGATACCAGAATTCCAGAAGTTAGATTAAATGATATTCCTACAGTTAGATAATTTCTGGATGTATTTCTTGAGGAATTACCGGGACTGCCTCCAGATCGAGAGGTAGAATTCAGGATTGATATTTATCCAGTTATTGAACCAGTTTCCATGGCTCCATATAGAATGGATCCGACTAAACTGCGAGAATTAAAAGCCAAACTACAGGAATTACTCGATAAGGGGTTTGTATGACCTAGTGTTTCTCCCTGGGGAGCACCTGTTTTATTTGTGAAAAAGAACGAAGGGACTATGCGATTATGTATCGATTATCATCAGTTGAATAAGGTCACCATAAAGAACAAATATCCTCTTCCGAGGATTGATGATTTGTTTGACCAATTGAAAGGAGCATCGGTGTTTTCTAATATATACTTAAGGTCAGGGTACCATCAGTTGAAGATCAAAGAATATAATATTTCAAAGACAGTTTTTCGTACTCGGTATGGGTATTATGAATTTCTAGTGATGCCATTTGGATTGACTAATGCACCAACGACATTCATGGACTTGATGAACCAAGTTTTCCAACCATACTTGGATCAATTCGTGGTAGTGTTTATAGATGATATCCTGGTATATTCCAAGTCAAAGGAGGATCATGATGCTCATATTCGAGTGGTCCTTCAGATACTTTGTGACAAGTAGTTATATGTTAAATTGTCCAAATGCGAATTTTGGTTGTCTGAGATTTCATTTCTTGTTCATATAGTGTCGGCAGAAGGAATTAGAGTGGACCCCAAGAAGATTCAAGCCATAGTAGATTGGCAATCTCCAAAGAATATTACGGAAGTTCAAAGTTTCTTGGGGCTGGCGGGTTATTATAGACGATTTGTGAAGAATTTTTCAATGTTATCTTTGTCATTAACTAAGCTTTTGTTAAAGGATGTGTCATTTGTTTGGACAGAAAAGTGTCAAGACAGTTTTGAGATGTTAAAGATAATTGTAATTGAGGATCCAGTGCTTGTGCAACCTGAGTCGGGTAAAGAATATGTCATGTATAGTGATGCATCCCATAATGGGTTGGGTTATGTACTGATGCAAGAAGGGAAGGTTGTGGCTTATGTCTCCAGACAATTGAAGAATCACGAGCGAAATTACCCGACGTGTGACTTAGAATTTGTTACAGTGGTTTTTGCTTTAAAAATCTGGCGCCATTATTTGTACGTAAGCGTTGCCGTGTTTACACAGATCATAAAAGTTTAAAATATTTGCTAACTCAAAAAGAGTTGAATTTAAGGCATATAAGATGGATAGAGCTTTTGAAAGATTATAATTTGATTATCGACTACCATCCGGGAAAAGCTAATGTGGTAATGGATACATTCAGTCGAAAAACTTTTGCAACTTTAAGGGCTTTAGACATACGTATGTCTGTGGATGGAGATGGTGTTGTGATTGCCAAATTAAAGTTAAAACTGATGTTGTTGGATCGAGTAAAAGAGTTGCAATAGAGAGATAAAAAGTATTTGATGAAATTGGCGTTGATTGAAAAAGAAGAGAACAAAGATTTTGAAATAAGAGATGATGGATGCCTATATTACCGGGGAAGGCTTTGTATTCCCGATGATGATGATCTGAGGAGACATATTCTTTATGAAGCCCATTATAGCCCTTTGACTATGCATCCAGGCGGGAATAAGATGTATCATGTCTTGAAGAGTCGTTATTGGTGGCCTGGAATGAAAAGAGCAGTAACATAATTTGTTGCTAAATGTTTATCATGTCAACAGGTGAAAGCTGAACATCAGGTGCCATCCGGATTACTTCAGCCTATATCTATTCCTAAGTGGAAGTGAGAACGAGTAATAATGGATTTTGTTTTGGGGTTACCGTTGTCATCACCAAGTTGGGTTATATGGACAGAATGACCAATACAACTTATTTTATTCCGGTGCGAGTAGACTACTTGATGAATAAGTTTGCGGAGTTGTATATAAAAGAGATAGTCATACTGCACAGAGTGCCGATATCGATAATGTCCGATCGAGACCCCATGTTTACTTCAAGATTTTGGAAGTCTTTGCATGAGACATTGGGTACTCGATTGAATTTTAGTACAACTTTTTATCCTCAGACAGATGGGCAGTCAGACCGAGTTATTCAGATACTGGAGGATATGCTTAAGGCATGTATGATTGAATTTATGGGATTGTGGGAAAGGTATTTGCCTTTAGCAGAATTTGCGTATAATAATAGTTATCAATTCAATATTAAGATGGCCCTATATGGAGCTCTGTATGGGAGAAAATGTCGAACACCATTAAATTGGTTTGAACTGAAAGATCAATATCTAGTCGGGCCGAATTTGATGAAAGATATGGAGGATAAAGTGAAAATTATACAGAGTAATCTTAAGATAGCCTCAGATCGCCAGAAGTCATATGCAGATTTGAAAAGGAAATAAATAGAGAAATTCATGTAGGAGAAAAAGTATTTTTGAAAGTATCATCATGGAAGAAGGTATTATGATTTAGGCGAAAAGGAAAGCTGAGTCCGAGATTTATTGGACCGTATGAGATATTGAAAAGGATTGGACTGGTGGCTTATCAATTAGCTTTTCCTCCAGATATGGACAAAATCCACAATGTTTTCCATGTATCGATGCTTAGGAGGTATAGATCAGATCCCTCACATGTTATCACTCCGGAAGAGATAGAAATCTGACCAGATTTGACTTATGAGGAAGAACCGGTACAAATTTTGGCTAAGGAAATCAAGGAATTGCGTAGTAAAAGGATTCCGTTGGTCAAAGTGCTTTGTCATAATCATAAGGTGGAAGAGGCTACCTGGGAGAGAGAGAAGGATATGAAAAAACAGTTCCTACATCTCTTTACTTCAGGTATTTCTTTAAAATTCGATGATAAATTTTATTAAGGGGGAGAATTGTAATGCCCTAAATACCGATTTAAGGACTATATTGAAATAATTCAAAAATATGAAGATTTATTCATTTAAATAATAAAATATAAGAAGGATTATAATTAATAATTTAGACTAAATTGTGATAATGTTGTTTTAAGAGGGCATTTTGGTCTTTTAAATGAAAAAGAATTTAAAATATCTTTTGATGTGTGTATTAAAGAAAAGAGAAAAGAGGGTTAGGTTACAAAAAGTTTTCTTTCTCTCTTTTCTTCCTCTTTCCCGTAACCAAGCCCCTTCATAGTTCAAAGGTAAGTTTTCAAGTTAATGATTTATTCCTTCAATTTTTATTGGTTATCAAATCCTTGTATATGATGGAAGCTTAAGGAAGGTTTAGAGGAGATTAAAACTAAGTTATGAATGATATATTAGAGATTAAAGAAAATGAGTTTTTGAGTGATAAGCTGAAATATGAGGGTTTATGGATGTTTATTGGTAAAATTGACTTGTCAATGAGGTAAATGAAATATTAGAAGCTTAGAATGAGTTTAATAACAAGTTGGAATTTTTGGTGTGATTATAAGAATGAAATGCATTTGAGATATACTAGATGTTTTAAGTATCTAAATGAAGTAAAGTTAGTAGGGTTAAGTAGAGAAGCGTTACATAGTATTGTTAGGGGTAAATGAGAGTAAAATTGACCAAAATTTGATAAGTTTCGGGTTGAAAACTGGAAAATCTGGGCAGGGATATCAGTACTGATAGCACAGTACCGATACTGTAGGCAAAAATTAGGCTAAATCAACTGAGAAGTATCAATATTGATTCAATCAGTATCAGTACCGAATGAAGTGGTATCGATACCATGGTGAGGGTATTGATATCGGGTAACATCAAACCTAATTTTGGTATCGATACCATATAGGGGTATCAGTACCATATTATAGTAGTATCGATACCATGGTAAGGGTATCGATACTAGGCCACATCAAATCTAATTTTGGTATTGATACTGGAAGGGGGTATTGATACTGGAAGGGGGTATCGATACCAAAGTAGGGTAGTATCGATACCATGGTAGGGGTATCGATACTGAAAGGCCATAAATTTTAAGTTGGACTGATATTGTTGTTAATAATAAGTATTTAATGAATTTAATGAATGTGGGATAGATCTAAATCAAGCTCCCGAGGCAAGTAAGGTGAAAGGCAAGGGTAAAGTTCTGGAGTAATCTTCCTTACTTTTGGACACTTAGCGAGGAAAGCCAGGTGAGTATATTTATTATATTCAATCTAGATGAAAATGATTAGAAATAATTTAATATGTGTTATTTAAATGTTAATGTATGTTTTATTGTAATTACTATGTTTATTGAATACATGGAAAGGCTATATGTATGAATTTTAGAGTATAAATTGCTCTAAAAGAAATAAAAATAATAATACATATGGGTGCATTATTAGCATGAAAAGATGCCATAGTTGAAATGTATATGGGTACATTATCAACAGAAAAGTATGCTATAGTCGAAATGCATATGGGTGCATTATCAACAGAAAAGTATGCTATAGTTGAAATGTATATGGGTACATTTTCAACAGAAAAGTATATTATACTTGAAATTCATATGGGTGCATTATCAACATAAAAGTATGTAATAATTTAAAGTGCATAATGGTGTATTATAATCATGAATGGAGGTTACAAATGAAAAGAAAGAATCATGACAATTGATTATGATAATTGAGAATGAAATATTTATGTATATACAAGGGTTTATTTACTATATTATGATTAATTAAGATATACTTAACGTGTGTGTTTCCAGCGTAGGTAACAACAGAAATAATCAAGTAAGGAGTAAAGCCATAGCAACAGATATCATTCACCAAGGTTGACTCATCAGTAATATTAGAACGGTAATAACATTTTGTAATGTGTTTTAATGAACACTTATTTATTATGTTTATTTATGTGGAAATTAAGTTAAAACAAAATTTTTAAAGACTTTACAAAATGAGTAAATTGGGTTTAAGTAATGTGACATTTGTATACGTATACAGAAATACGTATATATGTATATGGGTGTTACATGACCTATCGGAAGTAATGACGGGAATATCCTCAAGATCTGTAATAGCTAAAATAACCTTAAAAAGTCATTTTTGATCTGATAAACTTTTGATTCACCTGTTAAATATTCAATTTGTTCTGAAAAAAATCATGATAACTGATTTTACCCCCGAGGTTACAAAAGATTTAGAATTTTCGATTCTAGAATAATCACTCGATGACTAAATTACTGGAAATGATACATATGACTGAATTGATGAAAATGATTGAAATACCTTTGTGCTTATAAATGAAAAAAATAACCTTGAATACTGAAATGACTTAAATACCCTCACGACTTAAAAAAACAAATGTCTTCGGATAATTCTAGTAACACCGATAAACCTATGTGTTGTACCGCCCCTTAAAGTTTAGAGCTCGACCCATGCCCGTCATTTATTTTGATACTATTGCAGTTCGAAAATAAGTTGAATACCATCGAAATACATGTTCATCATTTGAAGATTTGTTCAATGTTTATTCTAAGGGAGATTTGTTCAACTGGTACAGTCAGTATTAAGAAGTGAATATCTGTAAAGCGTTTCGGCATGAATAATTGACAGATATCGCAGTGTTAGAATCTGATTAGTTCGACTTGACTTAAAGCTGATAATTCGATATAAATACTGAATACTGCAAACCATCTCTTGACTTTTCTTGGGTTAAATTTTTAAGAATACTTCAGGAATCAAAATATTTGAAATACCCTTAATGGCCTAAATAATGGGATTACTCCTATTATATATGGATCTTAAACAACTCTAATATAAAGGTTCTTGATACACTTGAATCGTAAATGATCGTGAAACATCAATTTCTAAATGTTGATTAGATTTGTTAATGAATGAACCCCTTAATAGGCACCTCGATTCTGAAATCTTACCAATCTATAGAAATATCACGTTTTCCCTCCATGAAAATGACCAAGTTTCTCCGAAAAATATATGAATCTTCTAGTGTATTCTCTATGTGATACATGGTCATTTTTGTAATATCTATAACCTATATATGTCTCGATATACGAGCTATAGATGTCACATCAACTTGACAATTATTTGTTGAGCATAAAGACTTAAAAAATTGTTTCTTTTTAAACTTTCATTAAAATATTCCATAGTCAAAGATGTGCAAACTTGGTTTTGACTTTCTATTTTGACCATGAGAGTTTTTAATCTGAAAAATTGTTGTCTCTTGATCATTCTATTATTAATTCATAATACACATGACATTTAAACTAACTAAATTGAATTTAAAATTCAATTATTGAGAATTTCTAATTTTACCATTAATGAACATTAATAATTACCAAATTTCATTGCATTATCTTCTATCAAAATTTTCAAAGTTCTCAAAATTCTTATCAACCCCATGAATATTTATTTCCACTATCAAACCAACCCTTTAAGTTTTTCCAATTACACCTTCAAGCCATAAATTATGAATTCTTTGTAGAATTCATATTAAGTTTCCTATTTAATTCATAATGACCATTCACCATTACGATCATTTTACATTAATCACATAAAATTTCCAGTACCTTACTAAAATATTCAAATCACTGCAAACAAATCTAATTTCAATCAGTAAGTATGCAGTTCAAAGCTGATCATAACTATATATCACTACCTAAATACTGTTTAATTTAAAAACCATTTAAAATATAACATTTATACTATTCATTCAAAAATACAATTAAATACTGAAATTAGTCAAAACTAAAGAAAACAATCATAGTTACTATTACATACCCTTGTAAAATAAATTCAATAAAGCATACCATCAGGTGTAATGTACATGCCACTAATAAGTCAAAGATAAGATGCCTTACTGATTCTGTAGGTAGGTTTGACTTCCATAAGATGCTCAGATAACTCCTTACTTCATGTTCATTTCTTTACTCGAACCTACGCATAAAAATTTTCACGCACTAAGTAAAACTTAGTAAGGTAGTAATATAGCTAAAATGAGATAAAACATAAATTTCATAAAATATTATAAACATAAATTTGTAATTTAAATAAAAACATTAAAATATTCAAACTGGGTTATTCATGTTGTTTTCATCTTGAAAATCTGAAAAATCATTATCTCATGATTTTATCAAAAATCATGTAAGTCAATATCAAATATCATAAACAACTTATGTTTTTTCATTCAAACATATTTTAGAACTTTCTATTCAATTTCAGGTTCATTTCTTTCATATTCTGTCATAACTTTCACATTTACTTTTATAGCCCAATGTATATGTAAGAGAATACAAGGTACGTGAGTCAGGCGAATGTGCGTAGTAAACACTTCAGTGCTATCATCTCAATCAGAACATATTAGCACACAGTGCTATCATATCAAAATCATAATATGCACAGAAAGTGCAATCACATCTAAAATATACTAGTGTATCTACAGGTAACACCATTGTATATCATAAGCACACACAATGCTATCATATTGGAATCATAATATGTACACAAAGTGCAATCGTATTGGAAATATACTAGTTTACCCACCGGTAACACCACAATATATTAATCACTCCACCTCATGGCATGCCAATTGTACCTACGACTCTCAATGCAATATACAATGGGCTTTATTTTAAATTCATATCATTTATGATTCAACGTTTCCAATCAATAGAATTTTTCCAATATCATTCTCATAAAAATCATAATTTGGGCAATTCATACCCTAAACATTCATAAAACATTCATGCGAACATTATATATATATTTCGTATTTAAAATAGAAATCATACTTTAAAATAATACGAGGTTGACTTATCACAAGTCATCCTCAATCAAATTAATCAAATAAACTATTGCACTCATTTTACACTTTGCTTATAAATCAAAATATAAGCCTCTCCAAGCTTTAGGCTTAATCATTTGCTTTAAATTGCTTAAATTACATAATTTATCAAAATTCCATATTCTGGCAGTTTGCGATACTTTAAAAGAAATATTATTTTGTATTAATCTATATACTAAAAATTATTCCATTTGTACCAATGAAAACTATACTCGAATACAAATCTAACCATATAAGGCACTCCATCTAGTTCTACTCGTACAATTTATAGCGAATTTTCATAATTAACTGACATAAGCTATTTTGGGCAGAATCTGCTGCCATGTTTTCTGACCTATCACTAATTAAAAATTCATATCTTTTTGTATACTATTCTAAATCAGTTACCATTTGTTCTAAGAGAAACTATACTGATATAAGAATCCAGTGATATAATTTATAGGCAGATTTCACCAACTTGCATCCTTAACTTATTTAACTTATTCATTAATTCTATTAGCTTACCAATTAAGCATTTAGGCTTGAATCACAATTCGCATAAACTACGAGTCACTTCTTAACGTAACTCCGGCACTGGCTCATCGTAAGCCAATGTTTGTTTGATAACATAAATACAAGTTAAATGCACTCACATTTGCCTCGCTATTGAACCTTCTCCATGATATTCTTCTTGATCCCACACTTTTTCCTCCCTTTTCAAGCTACTTGAATTACTAGATTTACCATGGTGTTAGGACATGAAGGACACGAAATGGAGCTTGGAATTGGCTTGGTCTCATGAAATTTTTTAAAATGGAATTTTAGTAACTAAAATTCCATTATTCAACCAAATCTGAAAAATTACGTTGATCTTCGTTAAATTTCTCTAACCTAAAATATGGAAATAATATTTCCAACCATTTTCTAATATCATTCAAATTTTTGTAAAAATTCGGTTTGATCCGATTATCCGATTTCAATACCGAACTTTATCGCTTTATAACTTTTAACATAAATCCCGTACTGAAAATCTGATTCACATGAAAATCCTTGTTTTAAGCCAAACTATACATTTACGGGCTAAAATATATAAATTTTCAAAATTAAATTTTTGATTCCTAAACTTTTATAAAGTTTATACTTTAGCCCCCAAACTTTCAAAACTTACATTTTAGTCATTATCTAAAATTTGGGGTATTACAGTTTTATTTGTATTGAAATTATTAATTGATATCTAGTTGATTTACGATTATTTTTATAGATTGATATACTTATTTATTGGTTACTTATTTTACTGGAAAATGAAATATGTGAGATGTATGGATATGAAACTACTGGTCACTACTTAAATTGTTTATTGGGACACTATTTGGGTAGCTGGAGTATAGAGGTTCAACTCTTATCAAGCTAGTAAATCCTTACGGACCTAAGGTGACCCTTAGGTAGGCTCTTGGCCCCCGAAATATTCTATTGGGTAGGCTCTAAGGCCCCAAGGTGCTTCCTTGGATAGGATCTGAGGCACCAAGGCATTCCTTGGGTAGGCCCTAAGGCCCCAAGGTACTCCCTTAGGTTGGCTCTTACATCCAATGGGCCTAGGGTAAGTCCTTATTTATGCAATTATGGGGAACTGTATATCGGTGTTTGGATGGAGGGTATTACAGTGATTTTAAAAATTTGTTTCCTAAAATAAAATACTAATACTTTTAAATTATTTTCTGTTTATGGGAACACACTAGTCGTCTGTTTAAATCTCCTAAACCTGGTCCTCTAAATGTTTCCTCTGAACTATAAGATTTTTGTCTATCGCCTGAAGAAATATCAATGGAACCTTAGCTTATCACTATGACCTGTTTATGCCTGGATAGCTAAGGAAATTTTATGATTTGCCATTTATCTACATGTCCTTCAGTATCATCTAGTAGTTTTGTATTACTGAGCTTTCCCAAAGCTCACTCTGTTACTCATTATTTCATGTTAATGATCGATCATGTACAGTTATCAGCATCAGTATGAGAGTTATGTTGGCGTACTTGCATAGTACTATACTAGTGTAACTAGGGGGCATGTATGTCACACTTGATTTTTTTATATTGAGTCTGAAACTTATATGATTTCAATTTTATTCTATATATGCATGATTTTCTAGACTTTTGTTTTTGTTTATAGATTGTTTTTACGATTTTTAAATGGTTTAAGAAAAAAATTAAATTTTTCGTCATTTTTACTATGGGTTGCTCCGATAGCCCTATTGTAACATCCTGGACCGGATCGGGTCACCCGTATCGGTTTGGGGGTGTTACATTACTTGGTAATTATATTTATTTAATAAAGTAAATATTTAGTTTAGGCAAAACGGAAAAAGAATTCTTGGTGACCAATATTTCTCTCTATAAATATAGATTATATTTTAACCTTTAGGGTCAAAGTGAGAGATAACTATTTTGGAGAGATGTAATTCTTTTTTAGGATCTCTGCAACTTTTGAGATTTTTGTTGCAGATATTGTTTTATTGGGATGTTGGAATAGTGTTTTGGGATATACCGAGTTTTGGTATCTATACCAGGTTTTGGATATACGTGATATCATGTATTTGTACTCTTTATGTTATCTACGTTTATAGTATATCGTTGTTTATCTCACCTGTGGAGGTATACAAGGCCGAACAACGTTAAATCATGTCTCATTTGTATCTTATTTTATGTTGATATCACTTTAGTTACTTTTCTGCACTCAAATTCCAAACATTATTAATAATTATTTAATTTAAAAATATATTTTATTGATATAATATCATAACTGACATATCATATCATAATTTTAGTATGCGAATCTGTTTAATCAACAGGAGGTGTCGTAACCGGTTTTCGTCCGGGCACAAAATTTTACTTGGCGGAAAAATATTGTGGATAAAAAATGATTTTGATATAAAAAAATGTTTTGGGAGTCGCCACTGACCTTTTTGGGTTAGGTAGGTCGAATACCTAAAAATCATCTTTTAAAAGAGTTTTTAAAAAAATCAGTTAAAAGATAAACTGATATGTGTTTAACCAAAAATTATTCTTTTTAGAAATAAAAAGGGATTCGTAGTCGGTTACGTTTGGGGAAGGATTAGCACCCCCACAACGCCCAAAATTGGTACATGTTGATTATAAATTGTCACTAATAATAGAATTTAAGAATTCAAATGTAAATTTAATTTATGAGCCTATTATTTTGTATTTTAATCTGATAATTCTAAGGAAGAAAAAGATATTAAATAATTTTTATAAATTATAAATAAAATATTTATTTATTTAAAACATCAGAAAATGACATCTAGTTGCTTTAAGACTGCCCTTTCTTAATATTTAAAAATAAATATAATATTTAAAAATAATAATTTTTCCTAAAAAATAATTTAAATAAAACAATACGTATTTTCTGGGTTTTTTTTTTAAATACATATTTATTTATTTTTTAAAAATACCTAAATAGGACATCTAGTTGCTTTAAGACTGTCTTTTTCTTAATATTAAAAATAAATATTATTATTTAAACAAATATATATATATATATGACTAAGATAATAATAAAATAATAATAAAAGTAATAATTTAAATATATATCAAATGTAATAATAAAATAATATTGCAAATAAATAATGATCAAAATAAAAGAAATTAAAAGCAATAATATTAAATTGAAAAATATATAACTTATGGTAAAAGTTAAAATTATATAAAAGTCGGTTATTAAATTATAAAATATAAACAATTAATGGACATAATTATAAATATCATGTAATATAGACATTAAGAGTGTAATTTAGCCTTAAATTTTAATACGGGATTAAAATAAAATTAATTAAAATTATAAGGGACTAAATAGATATTTACCCTAAATATTTAAACATATATATACGGTGACTAAATTATAAATAAAATAAAATTATAAGATCAAATTAAAATATTTAGAAATATAATTTAGTGACCAAATTGAAATAACTAAAAGATACAGGGACCATGAAACGGTTTTGAAGGCCCTCAAAATTACACAGATAAACCTCCCCAAAAAGATGTCGTTGGAGAGGGGTATTTAGACTCAGAAAACGGCCTTAAAGGCTATTTCTTATCATTTTTCCTTTCTTCTCTCTCTTCAAATGAGAGAAATTTTTTTCTCTCTGCCTTCTCTCTAAAAACATCCCACCGGAGATTGTCGGCCACCGACCGACAGCCGTGCTCTGGCACGACCACCATCGCTGGCCACCATTTACGGTGGTTGAAAATTATGAAATTACCCCAAATCGAACCTTTTTCGACACTAAAGTCGAATCCAATACCCTTTTCTCCTAAAACCCCCTAGTATTTCCTAAATCTAAGGAAAATACCTTCGGTATTTTAATGGTTCGACAACGGTTTGGAGGGCTCCGAGGGTCGTGGTAAGTTTCTCTCATTTCTCTTTGTTTTTCCTCTCGAATGGCTATTTGTTGGAGTGGGATTTGAGTTCTGGTGCTCTCTGTTCTTGCTCTCGGTGATTGTTCGTTGTTCATCGTTGATGTCCTGTGTGGTTGTTGTTGTGGTTGTCCTCTCCCTTCTTTTTTTTCTTTTTGCAGGTTCGGTGGCTTTATAGCCACCACAGAGTTCGCCTTGGACCGGATAATAGAGCTCTTGGCGGTGAGTCACCGAACTATGTGGTGACTCACCATAGGGCATTGACGTGGGTGGCCATCTGACCTTCTAGAGACTTCGGCAGGCTGGCTTCGTGGCAGCAGTAGCGTCGGTAATGGTTGGTTGGACCATCTGGCATTGGAGGCGTCGACAGCGGCTGGAATGGCTTCAGATACGAAGGCGCTTGGATAGGGTTGAGAAACCCTAGTAGAAAATATGAAAACCCTAATTGGGTTTTGGGTCTGTTGGGCCAGCTGTAAACGGGTTGGGCTTCCGATATTTTGGGCTTGTATTTTTTTTTAATAATAATAATAATAATAATAATTTTAATAATAATAATAATATGGAAAATTAGTGTCTACAGCTGCCCCTCTTTACAAGAATGAGCAAAGACAAAAAGACAATAATTTTTCATTTGGCTTCTTTTGAGTATGATGGAAATGTTGAAAACATTCTGCCCAGAGGTCTTATAAATGGTCTTGAGGTCTTATCATCTTGCACTGTAGGTCTTACAGATGACCCAGAGGATTTAAGATCAAGAAACCTTTGAAAATCAGTTTCTTAAAATCTCATTTGAAAATATCCTGCCCTGTAGGTCTTATAGATGACCCGAAGGCTTTGAAAACATCATGCACTGAAGGGCTTATAGATGACCCAAAGGTTTGAAAACATCATGGACTGAAGGTCTTACAGATGACCCGAAGGCTTTGAAAACATCTTGTATTGAAGGGCTTACAGATGACCCGAAGGTTTTGAAAACATCATGCACTGAAGGTCTTACAGATGACCCGAAGGTTTTGAAAACATCCTGCACTGAAGGGCTTACAGATGACCCGAAGGTTTTGAAAATATCCTGCACTGAAGGGCTTACTGATGACCCGAAGGTTTTGAAAAAATCCTGTACTGAAGGGCTTACAGTGACCCGAAGGTTTTGAAAACATCCTGCACTGAATGGCTTATAGATGACTCGAAGGTTTTGAAAACATCCTGTACTGAAGGGCTTACAGATGACCCGAAGGTTTTGAAAACATCCTGCACTGAAGGGCTTACAGATGACCCGAAGGTTTTAAAAACATTCTGCACTGAAGGGCTTACAGATGACCCGGAGGTTTTGAAAACATCCTGCACTGAAGGGCTTACAGATGACCAGAAGGTTTTGAAAACATCATGCACTGAAGGGCTTACAGATGACCGAAGGTTTTGAAAATATCTTGCACTGAAGGGCTTACAGATGTGGGAAATAGTTTACTAAGTAAGAAACTTTGGAAATCGTTTTCTCACTATTCAACAATTTCATTTTCAGAAAAGATTAAATGAGAAACTTTGGAAAGCGTTTTCTCATTGAAATAACTTGTTGATTGGGTAACATGCCCCATTTTAAAATAATTCTTCTTCTGTGGATTGCATCCATCTATTCTTCAGATGTTTACGTAATTCTGTATTTGAGGTTTTAAATTCTACCTTTTCTTGTAAGGTATTTTCTTTATGAATCTTCTTTTTCATATGAAGATCTGTGAAACTTCATGTTTGAATGCAATCAAATGTATCGATGTAATGAATTGTCTATTGTGCAAATGATGTTCTTATGAATGCATGAATGTTGATACAATCTTCATTTGACTTCAAAGTAGTGAACTTAGTCTTCCTTTACTTGATCATTTATTTCCAGGGTTACCTTTGGATATCAGTGTAGCAACTTATGCTATATTTATGAAGAATCATCTGATTAATCTGTATCTTTGTGACTTCTTTGTTTCATGAAAGTCTCAGAAGAAATGTTTCATTTATGGAACTCTTGCCGTAGTCAGAGCTATGATCTTGTTGCCCCATTTTATTGTGGATAAAACCGACTTTCTTTGTCTAGACTTGTGTAGAAATCCAATAAAGTTTTCATCTTTGAAAAGATAATCTATCATCTTTGAAAAGAGAATCTATCATCTTTGAAAAAGTAGATGTAGATATGCCTGACTCAGTAAATTAATTAGGAGATCGCGTCTGTTTTGATTTGACTCTTGAAACACATCATAAGGAGGATTCATCCTGATTCCTTTCATGTCTCCATATCTAATTGGATCTCGAACAAGGTAACTTGGACCATATCATGTCGAGATACTTAACAACAACCTGTCATTCAACCTTAGTTGGCTACACTAGTTTCTTGTTTAAATTTCTGTTTCCCTTCTATGGAAAGAAATCTTTATCATATCTCACTTCTGACCTTGGAGTTGAAGAAGTCAAAATAAATGAAAACACCATATGATAACAACATTGGTTCAGCACTATAATCACTGGTTTATAAAACATGTGACAATACATTCATCCTTTCTCATGGCTTATGCCTAGATTTTCGTAAAGCTTTTGATAACACATTCATCATTTCTTGTGGCTTCTGGCCAGATGTTCGTAAAGCATTTAACAACACATTCATCCTTTCATGTGACTTCTGCACAGATTTCTGGTCAATGAAGCTCTTTGCATAGTATTCAAAGCTTTTGTATGATGTCACAAGACACTTGAAACAAAACTCAGTGGGAATAGAAGTGAGATGTTGGTGTTTCATTACCACAATGTTGGTCAAATTCACAAAACATGTTAGTGCTGAATTGAAAAAAAAAGATACCAACTGATATTGATATCATCTCGAGCAAGGTAAGTGTGATACCGATCACGTTTTCTTCTGTAATGAGCATTGTAGAAGTATAAACACATCAGCTATAGGATCTATATACAGAAGGAGGTTCATGGAATTCTTGTTACTTTCTGTCTTATTGGAAATATTTGCTCAAAGCAATGATCTTTAACATATGATGACATGGCCTTCAGCCTGCCCCAGCATTTATTGATATGAACGTTCAAAATGCATCAATATTCCAATTCCTGATTGAAATGGGCTTTCAGCATGCCCCGGTATTTGCTAATATAGACGTTCAAAATGCGTAATATTCCAATTTCTTATTGAAATGGGCTTTCAGCATGCCCCAGCATTTGTTGATATGAGCTTTCAAATGCCCAAATATTCATACTGACGTGGGGCTTCAAAATGCCCCATGGATCATTTCTGTCTGAAATGGGCTTTCGAGATGTCGCAATATTCTATTTCTGGTTCATTCTCAACATCTGTTTGACTTGAATGTCATGATCCCCACGAGGTCCAATTTTGAAAATGCACTGTTGTAGGTACTTGTGGCTTTATTCGTGCCCCAAATCTGTTTATCTTGAATGCTCTCATTCTGGTGTCACTAAACAGCAGTTGTCAAGTAACTTAAGGAATTCTCTTCATGTTGTCACAAACTTAGAAGTAATCAATCATTTTGACGAAAATGTCTGATATATGTGCCTCTTCTTAATGAGGTGTCCATTTTTTTAGATCTGGAGGGATCTAGTTGGACAGAGTGGTATAAATCGCTTGGTAATTGATTTCAGGCCAACACAGTGAACCTTGTTTTCAGTGAAGGCTATTTCTGGAATATACTTTTCTGTGGGAGAGAAAACCAATTTATGTGAACATTAATCTTATTTTGATGTAATAGCAAGACTACATATGCAGTGGTACAGACTCTTGAAAAGTCTGCACCCATGCAACCTGTTGATTCTGATAACTACTCATCTGATTATGAAGAGATCTTTTAGGATGATTTCACAGTTATTGATGGTTCTTCTAATACCGAGGAAATCCTGAATTCTGATTCCGATGAGGAGAATAAATTGTTATACTTGACGAAAATGGGGTACTCAGAGGTTGAGGCTTCAATAGCCATGGAGAGATGTGGTCTGGATTCATCAATTGCAGAGTTGACAGATTTTATATGTGCTGCTCAAATGGTTGAGGCTGCTGACGCACTTCTTCCGGTAGAAGATAAGAAACCATTATGCAATGATCCCAATTACAAGAAAAGGCGAAACTCGGACTATGATTTTTGGAAAAGAAAGAAGTAGAGGAAGCTTGAAAAGAAGCTTCTTAATGAAGATGATCATGTAGTTCATCTTTCAAATCCAATATTGGTTTTGAGGTTCCTACCGAACCAGATCAGATAACTCAAAGAACACTTCCAGAAGATGCTATTGGGCCTCCTTATTTCTACTACTAGAACGTGGCACTTGCTCCAGTTGGTGTTTGGACTAAAATGTCATGGTACTTATACGATGTAGAGCCAGAATTTGTAGATTCGAAGTATTTTTGTGTTGCTACGGAAAAGGGCTATATTTATAATCTACCAATTGAGAACAAAATTCCTCTTATTTCGCTTCCTCTACGCAGCATACATGATGCTTTTCCATTAAAAAAAAGGGGGACTTCTGGGATCCAAGAACAAAGTTGAACTATTTACAAACATGTACAGGAAGTGCCAAATTGCAGAAAAGATCCGTAAGGCTTTTGAAGCTTATGACGATGAGCCACATTCGAGTGTCCAGAAGTATGTTCTTGACGAGTGCCGAAAATAGAATCTGATATGGGTTGGAAGGAATAAAGTTGTTCCACTTGAACATGATGAAGTGGAAATGCTTCTAGGTTTCCCTAAAAACCATACACGAGGAGGAGGATCTGCTAGAGACATGTTCCCCGTGGTATCAATGTCCTGTCTCTTTTCTCTGGGATCAGTGATGCAGAGGTTTCCTTCTATTGTCTTGGCATACCTTTGAAAACAGATGCGCAAGAACTGAATGGTGATCGGTTGGAGCAATTAATGAGTAGATTTGGTGAATTTGACCTTTTGTTGGTGGTATCCAGTGTAACAACCTTACCGAAGAAATAAACATCATCGGGATGAACTAGAAGATTTTTGTTGGTGCATTTTCTTGCAATGACTACTACAGTGACTGCCTCTTATGCTGCTTCAAGATACACACATACATATCCCACTCTTCCCGAACCATGAAAGGTTTAGTTGATAGTAAAACTGGTTATATTTACTTTTGGACCACTTGCTTCTGGTTTCTTGGACCACTTGCTTTCAAGAGAGTGAAATGCTTCATCATTCTGGTCTTGCTTATTCTTTTTCTTCAATAGAGGTAGAGTAGGCAACAACTTGGTTCAAGGACTTTCCTCATTTGAGATTGTCTTGTTTGAAAATGTTTTTTATCCTTTCTTTATCAAAGAATGAAAGAATTTTGTAAAACATTGCCTATCAAAGATTCACAATAAAATCAAATCATAAGCATGAATTCAAAGAATATCAAAAGAATCAACAATTCTTTAATGTTTGAGAATTATAGCTCTTTGACAAGTATCAAGATTTATGGGTTAGTTTTAGGATGACTTTCCTATTTTCTATGGTTACATCTATTTAAGATGTCACTCCTCTCTCTCTTTGTGAACTTTGTCACATGACTCACTTTAAGGACTTGGTATTTTAATCGGATGCATACAAAATGACATAATCTAGCATAACGGTTACTAGACTTTCTAGAATACTTCCATTTCAATTCTATGGAATCTTTCATTTAGACTCATCTAACCAAAGTAGTGCGAAAATATCGGTCTAAAAATGAAATTTCTGAGTGCTTGTGTAAAGATGACTATAACAGGTGTTTCGCAACTCCCTTAGTCCATCTCTTAACACATTTTCCATTTTGGCTAGCTGAGTTTAGCTTTATTGTATATAATAATATAATCACCTTTATCAGTCTAATTGAAACTTATCCATAAAGCCGGGGTGATTAACCAATTTCTCTAGAGGGACAGCTTTATTGCATATAATAGTATAATAGGCTAGTTGAATATTATCCATAAAGCCGTGGCTATTAACCAATTGCTTTAGGGGGATAACTCAAGCTTTATTGTATATAATAATATAACATGGGTATTCAAATCCAATTTCTTAAGCTTGTTAAGAAGAACCTGTTATAGTCTATGTGTTTTGGTGGAATTCAAAAAATCTCTTTGTTAGAGTTCAATTTCCAAGCAACTGACTTAAACTAGATTTACCTATTTGTAAAAATTATATTCATCATCGAACGTCATCAATAGAAAAGTACTCTAGTCAGTTTTGCAATGTAATACACCAATGATGCCCCATGTTGTACACTCCTATATATAAATACCAAGCCTTTTTGTAATTCCTTTCAATAAGAGAAGCTATCTCATATTTGTAATAGGATAGTGTTTGGGTATATTTCATCTGAGGTAAGGTCAAGGGTCCTTGTTTTTCTGGTTTTCAATCCTGATATTTTGTCAAAGATTATAACTCTAATCATTTAAAGAGTTTTTTAATCCAATTGATATTCAAAGAACTGCAAGATTGCAAAATTGACTCAACGCTCATAACCTTAAAAGCAATACAAATTTATTTATTGCACAAAAGGCGGAGAAAGGAACAAAAAACAAGTTTAAACAGGATGTTGAAAATAGAAAGGTACTATAATGGTAGATAACAACTTCCACTTATTTTGTTTAACTTGCTATATCATTCCTCTAATGTTGGGTGTGTACTTGCCAGGATTTTCATATTTATTTGCCCCCCATTTCTTGATCATTTCTTGTGTCAAGTCATTTGGATAAACTTTCAGATAAAACTCTTCTTTCTCCTGAGTAGTCTCTATCATCATCTTTTTCTTCTCTGACTGAAAATTGAGCTCATTTTTAGATTTAGAACAACTTTTACTAAGGATGATAGCATTGTCCTGATTCTGAACATATATTACGGCTGTAATTGGAGTAATATTCACCAGACTCTTTGTATCCAGACTCTTTTCACTGGTCCTCAGAAAATCTGATACAGGTGTATGAGGTTTTTCAAAGTTGCATCTTTCCCATTCATTCTTAAACCTGTGGGCCAGTCTCGAATTACCTCTCCTTTTACTTCTTTATCATTTATAATCATAGAGGTATTGAAAATTGAACGTTTTATCTTTGGCTCAAATACTTTGTTTTTCTCTTCCTCTACGGTATGTACTTCACTTGTTTTGATACTACCAACTCTATTTTGGGGTTTGATTCCCAATTATTTAACCAAAACAGACTGATCATCCACTTCTATGATTCCTTGAACCAAACGATCTTGAACCGCTCGTTTGAAGTTACCACAATTCTCAATGGAGTGTCCTCGGCTCCAACATGATAATCACAAGAGAGTTTCTCATTTACCAACTCGGGTATGGAAGCAACAAAGGCTTAGCCTGACATGGGGTAATAATTTGGGCTTGAAGCAACTTGTAATATACCTTGCTACATGAAACTGAAGGAAAACGAGGTAGATTCTCCCTTGACATCACTGTCTCTTTACAATTATTTACTTTGCTTTCTTGAAGACCATGTGAATGATGACCAAATGTTTGTTTTGAATGTTTGACTCTTGAACATAATGAGACAGACAGTAATTCAAAATTCATCTTTCTCGACCAGTTTTGAGCTTTTGAGGAGCTTAGGTTTCTCATCTTCAAAATATAGCAACCCTTCTGCAATGAGTTTTTGGACCTATAAATTCACAACCCTACAATTCTCTGTAGAGTGGCTAAACTCTTCAGAATGATAATTGCATGAATTCTTGACACCCTGCCAATCTGGACGCAAATAAGTATTAGGCCTTGGAGGAATTGGTGTAATGAGGTCATTTTCAAAAAGAAATGATAATAAATCTGAATATGAGATTGTAATTGGAATGAGAGATATCATTTTCTTTTTTCTTTTCCTAGCTTTCTTCAATGGCCTTTGAACCTCTTCTATGCTTCGCTTCAACTTGATCTCTATCGCCTTTTCTGGGAGCCTTATTGGATTTCCACATCTCTTGACAAGTTCTTGGTCATTTGTTTTCATTGTATCAGCTACAACATTCATAATCCCATTCAAATTTTTCATAACAGGATCCTCTAAGGGTTTCTCTTAATGGATCACAATATTCACCATATCCATTAGTTTTGTCATTTGCTCTTTTGAATCATCTTGGAATTTTTTTACTTGATCCATTTGTTCATTTGAATTACCCTGGAACTTTTTTACTTGATCAATCATCTCTTGTTGAGTCTTGATAAGTTGCTCTTGTAGTTTCTCAATTCTACCAACCCTTGCTAAAATCTCATTTATGGCTATTATCCCTCTTTAAGAAGACCAAGTTAGCTCCACTTTGATTTCAAAAATTCTGTCATGGAATTCTCCACGAATTATTCCACATTGTCATGATTAAATGCACGTAAAATAGTTTGAAATAAAATGTAATTATGTAAAGATGCAAATATGAAAATGTAAATACAAACGTAAAAATAAAAAGCAAATGTAAATATGTGAATGTACCAATAAGAATGCAAATTGTGTAATACAAAAGCAAGCATAAAAGTACAAATGTAAAATGAAAATGCAAAGATGCAAAATGAAAATGCATGTATGAAAAGGTGTTACTCAAGAGTGATCATATTAAAACAGATTTCATTGAACACAAAAGTTTCCGTGCATTAAACAAAACTTTACATATAGGGGACAACTTTCAGTCCTAACTTCAACAAAACTTTACATATATGGGAATACTTTCCCATTTTCTTCTATAAAGCCAAGTTAGTCTATCAGCTTATGGGCCATATTGCTTGTCTGGACTGCAGCTTCTTCATGACATTCTCTTTTTCCTTCATCTTATTGTGTCAATTCTCGGAGTTGCTCTTTTCCCTTGTAAGAGAACCTTTGTGTTCAAGAAGTTATTGGATAAGATCTTCATATATGTTGCAGTTCTTTTTCAGTTTGGTGACCCCTGTTATCCACTCTTCTGGGGTGTTTCCTATGCCAACATTTTGAAAGGTTTGACTGACCTTCATGAAATCTTCATGCATGGTTTCCATTTTGGTGCTCAACTTATCGTTTTCTATCTTTAAATGGCGTTTTGAGCCTTGAACCTCAGCAAATCTTTTCTTTCTAGGCGCTCTACTAATACTCTTACCTTTGAAGACTTTTGGTATTAACCTAGCAGGACCTTTGGTTACCAAACTAGGTCGATCATTTATCATAAATTGTAAGGTTCCATGATCGAAAAGACTTTGGACTCGACGTTTGAAGGCAAGACAATTCTCAATGGTATGTCCTTGAGCTCCGACATGATATTCACAATAAACGTTGATGTCATATCAATTCGGATATGGAGGTTGGAATGGTTTTATATAGTACGGAGCCACTTCTCGTGCTTCAAGTAGCTTTTCATACAACTTTTATTTGATATAGGGATAGTATCGAAATGAGAACCGCCTTTTGTCTTGGATTGAACCTGATTTTTAGACGTCGGGAACAGACTAAACTTCGATGGTTTCGTATTACATGATTTCTTCTCATCTCTGGGAGCTTTTACAGTTGTTACCACTTCTTTAGTATCTCCAGACAATTTGTGAATACGAATGATGACTGTCTGTAATAACTCAAATTGGTTAAGATTCGAAGTTCCTTGTATATCTGAAATTGCAAGATTATCTTCATTGACCTCTCTCTCTTTTTGTGTAGGGTCTATTTTCCTTTGGCCAAAATAGATATTCTACTCATCATCTTGGACATTTGCTCTCTTATTTTTCGTATCTCCTTTTGCTCTTCAATGGGCATACGATCTTTAGGTGCATAGCTCTCCTCTATCTTCGGAGTTCCCTCAAGATGCCATTCCTTGGTGCGTCATATTTTGTTTGATCATAAAACTTTTTGGCCATTTATGAATTCTTTCCAATTTGATGAACAGTCTTTTAAGTCAACACTTTCTAGTCATGAACATGCAATGCAAGCACAAGAAATCAATATAAACAAATTAGAGCAAAATAAAATAAAAAATGGTTAGTACCAATTAATAGAATAAAGAAAATATTATTATTTATCATGGTATATAAATAAATCCTAACCTTATGCTTTCTAGTTCTATACTTTGTTTGGAAAAATTAACCTAATTGCATGATTTCTAGTTCGCATGCATTTATTCAGAAAAAGGAAAAAATCAAATAAATTAAAAAGACAAAAAGTTTGAACTTATTTCTCCCTTGTGTACACCTATGGACAGAGGTTCAGTACTGTCTTAGATCGGGTGAATTTCTAGGGTTTATTATATGCAGGGTTTCAGTTCTAGGAGTAAAGGTACTCAAACTGTCCTTGTTGGTTCCCCCTTGGGCTGTCAAACCCTCAATCCTAGTCCATCACAAACTTAAGCGGATCGAGTTCAATTCGAGGGGACACATTTCTCTATGCCTGACACGGAGAATAAATTCTCACGAAGACATAGAGCATATGAACCCCGAAAGTTACTTGCTAAGTCTAACACGGAGAATAAATTCTCACGAAGACGTCGCTTTCACTCCCACTTAAAAGGGACAAGCTTGATTATAAAGCTTATGTTTATGCAATGCATGTGTTGTGTGTGAGGAGAAATTTTCACACAAAAATTAATATCTAAAATAAAATTAAATATTAACACATATATATAAGGGTATAAAATAAATTGAAAGAAATAAAAGAATCATAAATTAAATAAAATTTGATTCTCAATTTCTAATTATAGAGACAATATATAATCAACTTAGGTTTGACCAGAGTCCCCAGAGGAGTCGCCAAGCTATCGTAACCGGTTTTCGCCCGGGCACGAAATTTTACTTGGCGGAAAAATAATGTGGATAAAAAATGATTTTGATTTAAAAAATATTTTGGGAGTCGCCATCGACCTTTTTGGGTTAGGTAGGTTGAATACCTAAAAATCATCTTTTAAAAGAGTTTTTAAGAAAACATCGTTAAAAGATAATCTGGTATGCGTTTAACCAAAAATTCATTCTTTTTAGAAATAAAAAGGGATTCGTGGTCGGTTACGTTTGGAGAAAGATTAGCACTCCCACAACGCCCAAAATTGGTACCTGTTGATTATAAATTGTCTCTAATAATAGAATTTAAGAATTCGAATGTAAATTTAATTTATGAGCCTATTATTTTGTATTTTAATCTGATAATTCTAAGGAATAAAAAAGATATTAAATAATTTTTATAAATTATAAATAAAATGTTTATTTATTTAAAACATCATAAAAGGACATCTAATTGCTTTAAGACTGCCCTTTCTTAATATTTGAAAAATAAATAAATATTTAAAAATAATAATTTTTCCTAAGAAAATAATTTAAATAAAAAAATATGTATTTTTTGGTTTTTTTAAATACAATATTTATTTATTTTTAAAATACCTGAATAGGACATCTAATTGCTTTAAGACTGCCATTTTATTAATATTAAAAAATATTATTATTTAAATATATATATATATATATATATATATATATATGACTAAGATAATAATAAAATAATAATAAAAGTAATAATTTAAATATATATCAAAAGTAATAATAAAATAATATTGCAAATAAATAATGATCAAAATAAAAGAAATTAAAAGCAATAATATTAAATTGCAAAATATATAACTTATGGTCAAAATTAAAATTATATAAAAGTCGGTTATTAAATTATAAAATATAAACAATTAATGGACATAGTTATAAATATCGTGTAATATAGACATTAAGAGTGTAATTTAGCCTTAAATTTTAATATGGGATTAAAATAAAATTAATTAAAATTATAAGGGACTAAATAGATATTTACCTAAAATATTTAAACATAGATATATGGTGACTAAATTATAAATAAAATAAAATTATAAGATCAAATTAAAATATTCAGAAATATAATTTAGTGACCAAATTGAAATAACTAAAAGATACAACGACCACGGAACGGTTTTGAAGGCCCCTGAAATTACACAGATACCTCTCCCCAAAACGATGTCGTTTGGAAAGGGGTATTTAAACTCAGAAAACCAGCCCTAAAGGCCATTCCTTCTCATTTTTCCTTTTTTCTCTCTCCAAATGAGAGAAATTTTTTTCTCTCTGCCTTCTCTCTAAAAGCATCCCACCGAGATTGGCAGGCCACCGACCGGCAGCCGTGCTCCGGCACCGACCACCATCGCCGGCCACCGTTTATGGTGGTCGAAAATTATGAAATTACCCCAAATCGAACCTTTTTCGACACTAAAGTCGAATCCAATACCCTTTTCTCCTAAAACCCCTAGTATTTCCTAAATCTAAGGAAAATACCTTCGGTATTTTAATGGTTCGACGGCGGTTTGGAGGGCTTCGAGGGTCTTGTAAGTTTCTCTCATTTCTCTTTGTTTTTCCTTGAATGGCTATTTGTTGGAGTGGTTTTTAAGTTATGGTTGCTCTCTGTTCTTGCTCTCGGTGGTTGTTCGTTGTTCGTCGTTGTTGTCCTGTATGGTTGCTGTTGTGGTCATCCTCTCCCTTCTTTTTTTCATTTTGCAGGTTCGGTGGCTTTATAGCCACCACCGAGCTCTCCTTGGACCAGATAATAGAGCTCTTGGCAGTGAGTCACCGAACTATGTGGTGACTCACCATAGGGCATTGACGTGGGTGGCCATTTGGCCTTCTGGAGACTTCGGCGAGGCTGGCTTCTTGGCAACAGCAGCGTCGGCAGCGGCTGGTTGGACCATCTGGCATTGGAGGCAGTGGCTGGTTGGACCATTGGCATTGGAGGCGTCGACAGCGGTTGGAATGGCTTCAGAGGTGGCGGCGGCTTGGATAAGGTTGAGAAACCCTAGCAGAAAATATGAAAACCCTAATTAGGTTTTGGGTCTGTTGGGCCAACTGTAAACGGGTTGGGCCTTAGGGATTTTGGGCTTGTATTTATTTATTTTTTTAATAATAATAATAATAATATATAATAATAATTTTAATTTTAATAATAATAATAATAGTATGAAAAATTAGTGTCTACAGGAGGTATTGACCATTAGCCAATTAACAGTTTTTATCTAATCAAAAGGCATTTTGTCCAATAATGAAATGTTTGAAAAACATTAGTATATCAATTTTGTCATTATATCAATAAAATATTCACCCAACGTATTAAAAAAATCAAATTGATTTCAATTAGGTAAAACCTGTTCTATGTACCCAACAAAGTAGATCCAACCCAATTGGAGCTGGATCTTATACACTAGTTTGGAAGTAGGATCTTGGCCCAATTTATTATATTTTTAATTTGGGCTGGCCTTAGATTGCCGTGTGTCCGGCCTTGCAAATTCCACAGGAATCGAGAAAGGGATATCATGTATAAGTGATGGATTGAGGGGCTTGCAGAAGGATCTGCTTCATTAAAACTTTATATATTTTTATATTTTAACTCATAATTTATTTTCATCTCTCAAAATACTATAAATATATTCTTAAAGTATAATAAATTTGTCTCCATCAGATCGGTTTCTGCATGTACCACCACTTCTTCAATCTTATCCTTCACTGTGCTGCTGCTAACCCTGGTCTTTTTGAATCTTGGCCACCGCAAGCAAGATTAGAATATTTTTTTTCCACATTTTGAATTCGAATATCATCAGATGCACAAAGCTGTGAATATCATTAAGAGATGGCCTGCCTTTTATGAATATCAAATGGCCTAGTGTTTTCATCAAACAATAATTACACTTGCTGCATTTGTCAATAAGATTAACTTCAAATCAGCTCTTTGAATAAACTAATTTTGCATTGCCCAAACTCTGACTACCAGATTGTCAGTTGGCGAAAAACAGAAATTGTTTGTGTTTTACACAACTTGTTTAAGTCGTGATGGAATCAATTTCTTGAAATTCTGATTCATATACATGAAAATGGTTCCCGGTGTGAATTATATAAAACATTTTCCACTGTTTACTAGTAATTAATTTTCTAAATACATGAATCAATTTACATCAATGGTTAAAGGAATCGTTGTTGTTCCTAAATGTCACTGTAGTAGGAAATTGAACTTTCATTGTTAAATGATTGAAAAAATATATATTATTTTACAATCACCTTAACTTAATAAAAAAATTTCTAAAATAAAGAAGATTTAGATGACGTAAATATTCCAAGGAAAGGATTTTTCAGGAGAACGCAGTTTTAATGGAAATTGATCCCAACCCAGCATTGTTGGAGACGTAGAGACGTGCACGTGCTGAATTGTGAATAAAAAAACAAAACCAGTCCACAACCACAGCCATGTTTTGTTTTTCCTTCGTCAAAAGGACGACAATACTGTGTTTGAGATCAGCTCTCCTGGGCTGCTACTTTTTGACATTGTCTCCACGTATCAAATTCTCTTTGCATCCTCACCTCTAATAATTTCCCATTCTTATCTTCTAATCATGTAAACCTTAAACCTTATTAATTAGAGACGAGTCAGGATTTCAATATGAGGAGACAAAGTATAACTTCTCTAAAATTAAGGGGTAACTCCATAATTATCTCACAAATATTTAAAATTTATATATAAATTAAAGATAAAAAAATAATTTTTAGCTGGGGAGGGGCGTCCCAAGCCCTTAGTGGCTCCGTCCCTGCTATTAATATAAAACCTATTGCCTTTTTTTTATTCAATTGATTAAAACCTTGTGGTAAAACAGGTTTCTCATTATGCATGTAATGTATAAATTGTGAAACTCATATTACTCTATTAATGTTGGCTTCTTATTTTTAAGCCTTTTTGTGTTTATTTGAAAATTTGAAAATTTGTTTTGTTTATTTAAAATTATATATTCTTATTCATTTGTTTAATGTCGGTGAATATATTAAACGAATATTTTCGTCAACATATTCACGAATATGTTCATGAACATACAACCAAATATTTTCGCAAATAATTTAAGATTTGTTTATGAATCCTGATCATAACTAAATATTTTATTATCTTTTAGATCTAATAATCTAATGTAGATATTAATGATTATATTAGGAAAAATAAATTAAATATAAGTATGTTTAATTATCTTAAATAAAATATTGATTATAAATTTATTGTTATAATTTAATTTTAAAGGAAGTAAATTGTTTTATGCTAGATTTATGGAATTCGATGGATTTTCCGACAAAATGAACATCATATTCACGTTCAAGAGGTTCAAAAGGAGTTGGCTGAAAATTTAGGAGTCCGATAATCATTGATGATGACAGCAAAAATGACGATCAACGATGTGGTAAACAGTGACAAACAAGGAAAACTTTGATTGAATTTAAAAATTAAATTAATATTTTATTTAAAACTCAATGATGAAATTAATATTTATTCTAAACGTTAAGAATCAAATTAAAAATAATCTATTTTTTATGCCCATATAAAAAAACTAAAAAATTAACAATACTTAACTTCACACCAACCAAAATGTTATAAATCAATAACTAAATGATGAAAAATCACTTTTAAAAAATTAATAACAAAAATAGAATAAAATAAAAGTGTTAATGTTTATGATTTAACACTACATAATATTTGATTCGACACGTGGACAACAGCAGAAGCTGGACGGCGAACAGAAACCCTACGCAAGAGTCAATATTGGATTGAGCTAACAAAGTCAAAATTTATACAAAATATAAAGACATTTATAGCTGATTAGTGGCTTCTGGACTCCATTTCCTGCAAAAAAGAGAGCATCGGGCGTCATATCTTGAAGAGATGGTTAGAAGAAGGTGCAAACAATTAAATGCAGCTTAGGGTACAAACATCGTGTTGGTGGTGGGGGCTGGTTGTCTACCCCCCTGGGGAAATTAACTTCAGTTTTACGTCTCTACGACATCAAACTATTTCAACATCAAAAGTTGCCACTCTAATGTTAACTTCAGAAATTGTTATGTTTGATGAAGATTGTTGAAAGTTGGGCAGTTGGTTACAAATTCTTGTATATAAAGATATAGTTTAAATCTATTTTATTAAACTGTATTAATAATATTTCTGTATATAAAGAGAGACCGACAAAGGGGATATTGTTCTCTAAAAATTTTAAATTCTAGTATCTTTTAGATGTTTTCTATTCCTAAAATATTATAAGTTTGTCCTGTCTAACGTAAAATCTTATGTCTATCTGTTATCATATATGATTAGCCTTTAATTCTAACATGGTATCATGATTAAGTTTTCTGGTTATTAGGAGAGATAAATTAAGGTACAATGAATCACTGGTGAAATACACGATGATCTTCTCGAGTTTCTGAATTGAAGTTTCTTTTTTTAGTCGAAATTTAATCTATAAAATGGATATTTAAAGTATTTATTCTTATGAACAATTCAAAGTTTAATAATAAATTTAAATATTTACATAAAATCAAAGAACATCTTTTTTTGAAAGGAGCGTCTTGTATGTATTGAGAGCGAAAATATACAAAGATAATAATTATGGTCGAGATCTCGTTAAAAATATTCTTAAGCCTAAATAGAGGAAAAAGAATGTCTCGACTAAAGCCATTCGGAAAACATATGTTCAATCGAAACAAATCATTACAAACCCACTAGATTCAATGACATTATCTAACCTGAACCCTCTCATCAAAGTGACACATGCTCAATTCAGAACAACAAACACTTAGTGAGACAAAGAGAACAAAATATACTTCACCAAGAAACACTCAAACAATCACTGCACTAGCATGGAAAATCACTTGGGCACCATCAACCAATTTGCACTAGCTACATCGTTTCCCATGCTCCATCGTCGTACTAAAAATGGCTCGAACCCCTTGACCAGTGAACCACACCACGAGACAGTCAATAACACCCCCATTCTCGAGTGGACAACAATCTACCAATCTTCTTGTACTGATTCGTCGAACAACCCCCGGAGATTAAATACTATACAACACCACCTAGCTTCACGAAAATAAGTACATTTTGCAGCATTCTAACCCAATAAAACTTTTTATCATTCTGATCCACCACTCCACCAAAAATTAGTAAACTTCTTACGATTTGTACACGTTAGCACTATATACAAGATTTATACGCAACCTTCAGAAACGCAAGCTCAACAGACCACAAACCTCTTACGCTAAAGATTGCTGCCAGAGACTTTATTATTTGCAAAGTCTGGCTCTACAACACCATTGTTTCTAACACATTGCCCATATAACATTATTGCCCGAATACAACTACCAAAAGTTATCGATAAACTTAAAATCAAAGAGAATCTGAGTATTAACTCATAATTTGTATCAGTATACATCATGAATCAATCCCTAATACTAAATACAATATTCAAATATGTAATTTTCAAAAAAAATTCAAATATGTACTTTTCAAAAAAAAAATTCAAATATATAAAAAGATAGATTGAATATTTCATTTTTTATACACTCAATGTCTAAATATATATAAAAAGGTTTTTTTTTAGTGTTAGAAATGTATTTTTAAGAAAAATTCACATACTCATCATGCGGAGTTTTTTTTATAGGAATTAACTCAAATTGAACATTATTCTTGTAATCATAAAAGATATTAAGGACAGTTGTCAATTGGAGAGCTTCCTTAGTGGATTGTTTTTATATAAGGTTTAATATCAAAATAAGTGTTTAAACTATATCTAAATTCTCGAATAGGTACTTAAACTATTTTTTGACTTATCCAGTTGCCTAACGTTCCAAACGTTACCCATTTAAATGCTCAGCACATTGTTAATTTTCCCGTTAAGTGACACGTGTCACAATCTTAAATTTTAAATTTTTTATTTTAAAAAAATAAAAATATTATTAAAAAAAACCAGAACCTTTCTTCCCGCGAGGCCCTCCCCTTCTCCCTCCTTCCATGGCCACACGTCAAACGATTGATTAAATGACTGGCCAAATGGTCGGCTACCACGGTCGATGAAACGGTTGATTATCATGATCAAATTTGAAGGATTGAGTATTTGAGACTTTAGATATTAGAATTTAAATTTAGGGATTTGAGAATTTTGAGTTTTGAGATGATAATAAGAGTTATGACTAGTCGTTGGGTGGTTGGTGATGTATGGGTGGCCGGTCGTCGGCGAAAGGTGGCCGGAGATGACCGGCTGTTGGAGTGAATGGGACTAGAATAAGAATTTTAAGAGTTTGATTTTTTTTTTTGAAAAAAAATTGGGTTTTTTTTCATAAATAAATTATTTTTATTATTTTTAAATAAATTTCTAAAATTACTAGATTGTGACATGTGTCACTTAAAGAAAGAAATTAATGCCGTTGACGGTTCGAGCACCTAGATAGATAACGTTTATAACATTAGACATATGGATGGATTGAAAATAGTTTAAACACCTATTAAAAATTTTAAGTATAATTTCAACACTTATTTTGATATTAAACCATTATATAATCGTAGATTTGAGTTTCGTGTATTATCCAATTTAATATTTGAGATTTTGTTTAGCGAACAAGAATTAGGTGTTTCTCCAATAACTGATGAACCTCCCTTTATATATGTAACACCTGGACCTAATTTTAGGACCTTTTGATAGTGGTAGGTACTAGGTATATGTAATTAATAAAGATGACGTAATAACGTTGGGCATAATTATATTACACGTTACAAATATGAACAAGAAAAATATATAAAATGCAAATAATTATAAAAACAAATCACATATTTATCATGATGATTGAAATAACCAAACATCAATTGGTACAAATAAAGGTTCCAAGTATTGTAAGAATGGAACATACAAATTTACCAATACTACAGTGCACACTGATCATCTCCCACAAAAATAATGCTTTAACAGCATAGGTTTTTAATGTGGGAAAATAAATGATTAGTATTTATCGGCGTCAGACTAAAAGATACTAACTAAATCAATCTGAGCCGTACTAATCTCCTAAATTTAACTATAATCACTCGCTAAACATTATTAGGTGTGCATGCAAACCTACATATACGTCATAACTATTAGGGTTTAGTTTAATTTCTGGCTCGAACGAGGGGTGACCGAGGAATCGGGGAATGAGGCGACATCATGTGCGGAGAGATGAGGCTTTCGTCGTATAACCTAGACGAAGAGAAGCTGAGGCGAAGGTTCTGATTTTTCCAGTGCTTGGATTTCTCCGATGAGTGATTTTTTTCCTTTCCTTGAAGCACGAATTCTCGGATTCTCTCGAGTGCTACTTCGACTGTCTCGTCGTCCATGTTTGCAAAGCAGACGCGGAACCAGCCGGGCTCCGAGCATTGGAAAGACGAGCCCGGCGAGACATTGAGTTTCACTTTGTTGATTATCACACGCCAGAGTTCTATCTCAGCTTTGACGGTTTGTTCTTTGAGGAGTGGTCGCATGTCCATCCAGAAAAACAAACCGGCGTGGCTTTTTAAGCTCGAAATCCCTACTCGTTCGAGTCCTTTAGTGAACACATTGTGTCTTTTGGCTAACCGCTTGGAACTTTCCCTTAAGAAATTCCCGACGAACTCCTCGTCGTTCAGCATCGCAGCGAGCAAAAACTGAGTCTGAGACGAAACCAATCCGAAACTCGACATCTTTCGGGCACAATTCATAACATCGTCGTTGAAAGAGTAAACGATGCCGACCCGAAAACCAGGGAACCCATGTCCTTTGACAAGCTGTAAACAATATGAATCAAGTCACGGTCGCAATCCATGTCTTGTATGATCTCGGCGATGCTGGTGAACCGAGGAGAGCCGAACACCGTGGCGGCATAGATTTCGTCGCAGACGAGGTGGATGCTCTTGTCGTTGATAAAACTGATCAAGCTTCTCATCGTGTCTTTGTCGAGAACCGTGCCAAGAGGGTTCGAAGGGTTGGCAATGATGACGCCTTTGATATTGATGTTGGATCTCTGAGCTTTTTCATAGGCTTCTTCGAGGGCAGCTCTTGTTATTCGAAAATTGTTCCAACTTTCGCAGTCGACTGGAACTATGTCCATCCCAGTGCGCCACCTTAGATCCCGAGCAAATCTGCATGGTTTAATTTCAATTAACAAAAACAAAATTAACGACTAAAGGTGAAATATAATTAAAAATAAAGAATAAATGTGAATTAAGACGTGAAGGAGAAACAAAGTAAGAGGATAATTACGTTTTTAACACTTAATAAAGCATGAAATTTAGAGAGAGAGAAAGGAAATTGTCCAAAGAATTAAAGCTAGCTGTACACAATTATTTGAAATTGAGGAATCAGAGTCAGATAAAAGTTATACTTTTACAATTTTGTGGAAGTGGTAGGTCAAAGATAGAAGTCTAATTCGCATAATATTATCTTTTATATTGATTAACTAATTAATTACTGTAAATACTTTGCTAGTTTTTTTAGGTCACGTGAGCTTGATCTAACTTATTGAATAAACTCATTATCAAGTCATTTTGAATTGTTGGTGTTGACTTCAAAAAACCAAATTCTAAATACTATAAAATGAAGAAGCAAAAAACAGTTTAAAAAACAATCACCTACCCTGCATAATAAGGTGAAGGCACAAGAAAAGCGTCGCCTGGATCGGCCAAGCAAAACATGACGGTCTCGTTAGCACCGGTGGCTCCGCCGCTCATGACTATACGGTTCGGGTCAAATGTGACCCGGTTTCCGCCTATTCTTCCCATAAACTTCGCTACTCCCTGAAGAAGAAGATACCGCCTTTAATAATTAGCTCTTGACTACGTTAGAAAGTGATAATGAAGATGGTGGTATTTTGTTCACATATATATATACCTCTCTAACTCCTTGAGGCCATGATAATCCTGAAAGATGGCGATATCTCTGAACTTATCGACGCCTTCGGCTGTGCAGATGGAAGCGTCGGGGTTTTCCAGTATCCATTTTTCGATCAAATCAAAGCAAAGCTGAATGAAAAGAAGAAGAAGAAGAAAAAGTTAAGATAATTTCTGGGAAAAATCCGGACTTGACATCCAAATAAAGAAAAAGGTAATGAATATAAACATCAACCTGATTCTCAGCAAGTCCCATCTGAATGACACCGTGAGGGTTCTGTGTTGGGTGAAAAGGGTTGCTATCGTAGGCTTTCCATCCATCGAAATACGGCGAGTTCTCGCCATGCCCGTCGTTAGTGGCTATCTTGGACAAGAGCTGTCGACTGTTGTTTCTCGAAAACTCCATTGGCGAGTGGAAAAAAGAAAAAAGAATAGAGGGTGGAACGGAATATTATTGTGCGTCGTGTGAATTAATAATATTCAGTGATAGAATGAAGAAAGAATTGTGGGAGCAAACATTGATGGAATATTGGAATTTATAGGAAATATTGGTGGAATTTGGACTGATGGAGGCCGAAGAATGAACAAAGACCGAAAAGTCTATCATTCAAAGCTTTGATTCGGACACAAAGAAATGAAGAGCACGCGAGGAATAGGTTATGGGTCTTGAGCTCTTCGTAATAGCTTGCGTCTTAGATGTGATATCATGCACGTGCAAAACCAATTTTTCTAATCGGTCATTTTTTTTCATTACTTACTTCAATTCGATTAGTTTTAATTTTTAAAATTTTAATTGTAATCCTAACGATGAAAAGATAACAGGGTTAAGTTTTTTTAACTTAAACTAATCAAATTAAATAAAAAGATATTAATAAGGATTAATGAAATAATTTAACCTCTGTAATTTTATGTTTTAACTTTTTCCAGTTTCTTCTTACTCGTACGATAATGGATTCGACGTGGAATTTTAACTTTGACTATTTGTTTCGTGTAATAAAAAGAATCGAGTTTAGGTTTTATTTCTTTAATATTCTCTTTTGGAAATTTATTGTTTGGGGGTTAAAACGTAATACTCCACGTTTTTAATTGGAGATATAGTAAAGACCCAATTTTCAGAAATGTCAGGTTCAATTCAGAAGGTTCCGATGATGAATTTCCCGGAAACACCACATGGTTTGAAAGTAAACAATTGTACAAGATACCCTAAACTATAATCGGCTTCTATACTATAGAATGATTTATATCAATACTTAAACTATTAACATAACCTTATTTTGATCATTATGTTAACGTGACGTTAACTCTATCGATTAAACGAAATGGTTAAAATAAAATGATAAAGATAGTTTAAGATTGGTATTGAATGCATAAAAGTTTAAAGATCAATTTAAAAGGTGAATTATAGTTTAAGAATATCTTAGACAATTAACTTATTTTTAAAACCTATTAAAATTTACTAATTATTGAAGCATCATAACAACAAATAATACTAATTTATCCAATATACCTCACTAATGAAAGTTTTAGGAAAAAATAAAAACATTGGTGGGTGGCCGGTTATCAAACTCAACCCCAACCAATGAGTCCATCACAAATCACAAACATATTGTGTAGCATCATTCAACGTGGACAAGTGTCAACACAAAAGAGACTTATAGATACACATTTATGGCGTCCCACTTTCCTGGGTTTACTACTTGATTCGGCAAACGCCCCCCCTCCATCTTCTTCATCTATTTTTAACTTCCATTTCATCACTAGAACGCATCTCTCATAAGGTTTGATCATTAAAGCAAAAAGAGAAATTTGATAGTGTAAAACTAAAAGCAGCTTATAATAAATCGGCACGTTCTTAGGTTCTCGATTAATCGAATTCCAAAAATAAATTTATCAAAAAATAATAATAATAATAATCTCTCATGGTCCCAATTAGCACATGATCTATGATCCTAGTGAATGAGAGTCACAAATTTTAAAATAATTTCAAATAAATGTCCAATCTTTATTTACACGTAGAAAGAGATAAATATTCACCTTATAAAAAATGAAATGAAAATTATTATGGTTGGGACAACGAATGACATGGTGAGTCGACCATCTAATAATTTTTCATAATCATGAAACCTGCCGTCCACGTTAATCGGGTGTGATTGTTGCATTAAATTGAAGTGGTAGGGAGAATTGATGAGCCATGTAAAACGTGATAGGTATTTTTTCCGTAACCAAATGTTTCAAAATAGTGGGGGAAAATCAAACTGTAGCAAATTTATGTATCCAATTGACTTTCAAGTAGCCATTCTCAGACATAATTTTAACAAATAGCACATTCTATTCAATATCATGTTTTGCACGTTATCACGTTAAATCTTTTATAGTCTTTGTACTTTGAATTCTTATTTTCGTAGCTAAACGTTTAGTGTTCTCATGTTAATTTTCGTATGCGATGAATATTAAAATTACACAAATTTTAATTTATTCAGTTATATATATAATTTTGATTTTGTTTAATTATAGAAATAAAAAAATTATTTTTGTTGAGTTAATCGATCGACAGAATATGTCAAGAGAGGGTTAATTGGCAATTAAAGATTTCAGTAGAAGTTTTTTGCAGAAAATTGAAAATATTTGCACAACGATTTAGAGTGGTTCGATTTTCTCAACCAAAGTCTACGTCCAATATCTTAGCTATCCACATTAAGTATTTTCCAATAAATGCACTAATTTGTTCTTTCTTTTGAGGACAAAGAGTAACCTTACAACTCTCTCAAGAATTATACCTAAATTCTTGAGCACACTCTTTTTCAAAGAGAAATACAAAATTTCACAAACTTATAAGAAAACCTCACAAGGTAGATTGTTTGCACAATTCTAGAAAAAATAAAGAACACTCAAGAATAATACAATTGAGTACAAGTAGTGTTTCTGAAAGAAAAATGAATATTGAATGAAAAATAGGCTTGAAGTGCTCAAACAATGAGTTTGATGCTTTATCTTTGAATCTCACTTTTCTCTTGTTGATTGTGCTTGATCAATGGCTCCTAAGCTTGTTTAAATACTCCTTGGATTACTTCTAAACATTGGGGATCATTAGTGGAGTCAATAGAGCCGTTACTCCTTGGCTCCTAAGCTTGATCAATGGTGCATCGATGCATAGGCTTTGTGCATCGGTACACTATGTGTAAAATTCAAATATTTCGACTGTTGGAAGACTTAGTGTATCGGTACACTAGGGTGTGCATTGGTGCACAAATTTGCTTCGATGTTTCAAAATAGCCTGGAGTGTATCGATGCATGGTGTGTGCATCAGTACACAAAATCAATTCGATGTTTTAATAAAAACCAGAGTGCATCGATGCATGGCTATGCATCGGTTCATAAATTGCATTCGAAATGGGTGTGCATCGATGCATCAAATAAGTGCATCGGCACATCCCTTCATAAAATTGATTTTTGGCTCGTTTTTGGTTCGAAATACTTTGTGAAAATTGTTTCAAAAATATTTTAAGTATGAACCACAATTTTACACTTTATTGAAATTGAACTTTGAAAAACTTGGAGTAATATTTTGATATTCGAATAATTGAATCGAATATACTTTTAAAATGATTTGTAAAATCTTAAAATTCTTTTATACTTAAATTGTTATATCGAAACATCAAAATGTTTTCAACAATCTCCCCCTTTTTTATATAACAAAACATTTGAGTAATTTTAATATTTTTCAAGAAAATCATATTTGAAATCAATTTTTGAAAAATTACCCCTTACTATAACACATCTTTCTCTCCCTTTTTGTTAAATAAAAAGGACTCTAAAACTCATTTTTAAACAAGTTTTTGAAAAGCATAGCCAATTGATTATAAATAAATATAGCTTAAGTTGCTAAGATCAAAGATCAAGAGAAAGGTTAGCCATTAGGTTCATAATTCAATATTCATAAACAAATGTGAAATGGCAAAATTGGTCATAATGCATCTGATATGTAAAGATGCAAAAATAAATATTAAGCTCAAAAAGAAAATTCAAACATATCAAATATATATATATATTAAGTTCAAACATCCAAAATAAAAATAATCCATAAACATCAAAATGTTTTATAATTCAAAGTTTTGAGTTTGGGGTTCAATTTAAGCAAACTAAAGCAAGGTAGGTCTAGTCGTCCATAGGAGGATCGGGAGGAGGAGGATAATGTGCTCGCACTTCAAGTGTGAGAGCATCCATATATTCACGCATCTCACGTTGAAACTCAGTCAGTTGAGACTCCATAAAGCAAACCTTAGATTAAATGACTCCATAAATGTTCGAAAATATGGAGGCATTTATTCCTCTTGCTGTGTCGGTTCCGATTCCGATGCCGGAGAATCATCGTCAGGTACGACCTCATCAATATCTTGCATAAGCTGTTGAAGCTATGGATCGTCATCAGATGCCGGTGCCAGAGGAGGTGGAGCTCGTGAAGAGCTGGCTCCCGGAGTTTGCTCAGTGGGACGATAAACCCATTGGCCAGTTTCCTTATCCTGTTTCCATCCGCTTTCTTTAAAGAAGTGAAATTGATTTGGTTTTGGAGAGGGATTAGAATATCAAGATTGACCCTAAGACCGAGTTTGATAAACAAGTTACTAAGAAGACATCCGTAAACTAAAGTTTCTATATTCTTAGAAGGGACATTGTTTACGGTATCTACTAATTCACTAAAGATGATCTGTGCCAGATTAATCTTCTTATTATTTTGGATACAATGTATCCACCATATATCTATTTTCCTAAGGGAGAGTACCTACCTCTGGATGCTCGAAACCATCAAGAGATCAACAAATGTAGGAATCGATCGTGATGAGATAGTAAGGTACTAACACTATCCTTACACTTATAGGGTGATGCCACAGTCTCATTTTCATTATATAAACCTAAGTTATCTAGTCCAAAATGGGTAGTGAATGTGTCGGAGTCAATAAAAATGAATTGACCTAAAAGAAAGGATCGAATACCTATGGTTTCGGATCGACGTTCGTTTTGGACACATACCGCATTGAAATAGAAGATACGGACTAATCATTGATAAACAATAGGTTTGAGTTTAAAGAGATTATCAAACTTCCAGGATTTAAGAGTAAGAAGATATTGAAAATTCATATCTTCCATAGCTTGGATCGAAGGGATACGTTCTTCCGGATTTTGTATGACTCAAAACAAGTGTGGTACATATGGTAGAGATACTGTCTACGACCAGGTACGTTGAAACATGAGTTTAGAATGGTCATATTTAGTTCATTTGGATTTGGATTAGGTGGAGGAATAGGAGGTCGGTTTTGGCTTGAGCGACTAGACGAAGTACTAGGTTGTTTGGGATTAAACATGGTTTAAAATCGAAATGTAATAGATAACCTTGAAAATTTGGATTTAAGTTAGAATGTGATGATGTGTTGCATAATTTAATGATAGAAATAGATTACGAGTTGAAGAGCAGTTGGATTCCGACTTTAGAATGTTGATTTTGAAGTAATTTTGAGATTAGGGTAAGAGAGGGTCGAATGGCTTAAGTTAAGAGGTTTTGGGGTTTTAAAGGAATGAAGAAAATAAGCAATTTAAACCCAAAAACCGAATGGTGTATCGATGCACAACAGAGTTCATCTATGCATATTCAAGGCATGCATCGGTACTCCTTCATGGTGAATCAATGCACATTCAAGGGATGCATCGATGCACTGGGTAGTGTATCGAATTATTATGCACAAAAATGTCAAAAATTCATTTTAAACACTCAAAATGCTAAATTATTTAGCTTTAGTGGTATTGGCAACCCAAATATTGAAAATTAATCATGTTCAATCAATCAAATCTATCTTTAAACATAATTTGAACATATAATTAATTTTCACTAAGAATCATATACTCCCCCTAACTAATAGCAAAGAATGCAACAAAAATATTTTTTTATAAACATTTTCCAAAAAACTAATTAAAAAGTGCTAAACTTATTTTAAACACTAAGTCAAGGTTGGTTGGTCAAACTTAATTCTCTCCTAAGTGTCCAAAATCTTTTTTATCTAAAGGTTTTGTGAAAATATCCTCTAATTGGTGCAAAGTATCAACATATTCTAGAACTATATCTTCTTTAGCGATATGATCTCTAATGAAATGATGTCTAATTTCAATGTGCTTAGTTCTAAAGTATTGGATGGGATTTTTAGTGAGACAAATAACACTAGTATTATCACACTTGATAGGTATGGTACCTACTTTAATTCCATAATCAAAAAGTTGTTGTTTCATCCATAAAACTTGGGCACAATAACTACCTGCTAAAATGTATTCCGCTTCAGTGGTAGATAATGCAACACAATTTTGTTTTTTGAAAACCAAGAAATCATCATATTTCCTATGAATTGGCAAGTACCGGAGGTGCTTTTCCTATCTATTTTGCATCCTCCATAATTCGCATCTGAGAAGGCATGCAAGCTAAAGCTAGAGTCTCTAGGATACCAAAATCCTAAACTAGGAGTGTCCTTAAGGTATCTAAAGATCCTCTTAACAGCTAGTAAATGTGATTCCTTAAGACATGATAGAAATCTAGCACATAAGTAAACACTAAACATAATGGCCGGCCTACTTGCGATTAGATATAGCAAAGTGCCAATCATTGACCTATACAATTTAACATCCACATTTACCTCCTTCATCTTTGTCATGCTTTGTTGATGAGCTCATTGGAGTGGAATGAGGTTTCCCATTTTCCAGTCCAAACTTCTTGAGCATATCCTTGCGTACTTAGATTGATTGATGAAGATGTCATATTTTCTTTGCTTGATTTGGAGTCCCAAGAAAAATGAGAGCTCCCCCATCATGCTCATCTCGAATTCACTCTGCATTAGCTTAGAAAATTCTTGGCAAAGAGCATCATTAGTAGAACCAAATTTTATATTATCAACATAAATTTGAACTACTAATAAATCTTTACCTTTATGCTTTAAAAACAATGTAATGTCAACTTTCCTTTTTGAAAAACATTTTTCAATTAAAAAATTTGACAATCTTTCATACCTAGCTTTAGGAGCTTGTTTTAAACCATAAAGTGTTTTTGTCAATTTAAAAACATAATCTGGAAATTTTGAATCTTCAAAACTAGAGGTTGTTCCACATACACTTCCTCTTTTATGAAACCATTTAAAAATGCACTTTTAACATCTATTTGATATAATTTAAATTCATGAAAACATGCAAATGCTAATAACATTCTAATTGCTTCCATCCTAGCTACGAGAGCATATGTTTCATCATAGTCTATGCCTTCTTCTTGAGTATAGCCTTGAGCAACAAGTCTAGCCTTGTTTCTCACTATATTACCACTTTCATCAATCTTATTCCTAAATACCTATCTAGTACCTACAATAGATTTATTATTAGGCCTTTCAACTAATGTCCATACTTTACTTCTCTCAAATTGATTTAACTCTTCTTGCATAGCCATAATCCAATGTTCATCATTCAATGCTTCTTTAATATTCTTAGGCTCTATGCATGAGATAAATACAACATAATTACATATATTTCTAAGAGAAGATTGAGTTGTTACCCCTTTGGATGGATCACATATTATCTCACCATCCTTGACATAGTTGTACTCTCTAGGGTAAGAGACTTCCCTTTCTTCAATGATTAGATTCTCAGAGGATCTTGAGTTTTCTCATCTTTCGTTTCTTTCTTTGATGATGGTTCTCCAATGTCATGTCTAACGTCATTTGTGTTTACAATACCTACATCATCATTTACACAAGAATCTTTCCTCGGAAGAGGATTATCATCGAAAACAACATGTATAGACTCTTCTACAACTAAAGTTCTTTTATTAAATACTTGATAAGCTTTAGAATTTAAGAAATAACCAGAAAAATTCCTTAATCACTTTTAACATCAAATTTTCCAAGATTTTATTTACCGTTGTTTAAAACAAAACATTTACATCCAAAATGATGAAAATAGCTAATATTAGGCTTTTTATTTTTGAAAAGTTCATATGGAGTTTTCTTCTAAATAGGCCTAATCATTACAAAATAGGCCTAATCATTACTCGATTAATAACATAATAAGCGGTATTTGTGGCTTCTGCCCAAAAATATTTTGGCAAATTGTTTTCACAATGCATGGTTCTAGCCATTTCTTCTAAAGTTCGATTTTTCCTCTCAACAACTTCATTTTGTTGAGAGGTTCAAGGTGCTGAAAAATTATGGCTAATACCATTAGAATTACAAAATTCAGTAAATCCAAGATTTCAAATTCAGTTCCATGATCACTCCTAACACTAGTTATAGAGTAATCTTTTTCATTTTGGATTACTTTTGAAAAAGTGATGAACTTTTCTAATGCTTCATCTTTAGTACTTAAGAATAGAACCTAAGTATATCTAGAATAATCATCTACCAAGACAAATGCATATTGTTTTCCACCCAAGCTAGTAGTTCTAGATGGCCCAAAAAGATCTATATGGATCAATTGTAATACTCTACTAGTGGATACGTCATTAATAGATTTAAAATAAATTCGTTTTTGTTTTCCTTTAGCACAAACATCACAGATTTTATCATTATCAAATTTTAGTATAGGCAACCCTCAAACTAAATCTCCTTGAATTAGTCATTGTAAAACACTCATGCTAGCATGTCCTAGTCTCCTATGCCATAACCAACTATCATGCTCATCCTTAGCAACTAGGCATAAATTAGTCATATCTATAGAATCTAAATGCACCATGTATATGCACCATGTATATGTTTTCTATTCTATGACCAACAAACATAATCTGATTATATGCAATGTCAACGATTTTACAACCATTAGTTTCAAACATGACATTGAATCCCTTATCACACAATTAACTAATACTCAATAGATTATGCTTTAATCCATTCACATATAAAACATTCTTAATTTGTATGGAAGAGGTATTACCTATAGTATCTATACCTTCAATGTGACCTTTTGAATTATCACCAAAAGTCACATCTCCTCCATTTTTGGCATTAAGATCTATGAACCGACTCTTATCTCCAGTCATGTGTCTTGAGCATCCACTATCAAGGTACCATGAATTTGAATTTGTTTCCCGTGCCTTGTAGCAATACTATTTTTCCTACAAACATAGATTAATTTTTGATTTTTGGTACCCAAATTCTTTTGAGTCCATATTCATTAGTATTCAAAATCCTAGTCCCCTTAGGTATTCATTTGTATAGGATATCCTTATCTTTAGTAATAATGATTTCTTTGGGAACCCATATACTTCTAACGATTTTTCTATTTGAGGTTCTTTGGGGACCTCTATAATTGTAGTTTTTAAAACTTTTTCTAACAAAGTTGATTTTTGAACTTTCTCTATTTTCAAAACGTTTTGGATTAACTTTATTAAAAGAAGCTTTGAGGTCATCAATTTTCTTTTGATGATCGTTATTTACTCTTGAAAGTAAGTTATGCAAATCAGTGTTTTTCTTTTCAAATTCATCTAATTTGATTTGCAATTCTTCGATCTTACTTTCAAGATTATTGTTGGTTTTGGACATAAGACTATTTTCATTTTTCAATTTTGAAATATCATTTTTTTATTTTGAAAATAAAGTCTTATAATACGAAGCCAACCCATTATAATCATCTAATAACTCATCATAAGATAAATCATCTAAATCAAATGAGTTAGAGGTTACCTGAGAATCCTCTCTGAATGTCATCAAGCACAAGTTTGCTACTTCTTGTTCCTCTTCATTTGAACCTTCTTCATCACTCCATGTAGCCACTTGAGCCTTGTGCTTATTCTTTGATTGACCCTTTTTCTTCAATTATGGTCAATCATATTTGACATGCCCCAGCTTTTTGCATTCATAGCAAATGATCGGTCCTTCTCTTTTGGTTCATTCTTGAAACCTTTATTTCGTTTAAATTTTCTTCCTCGGTTTGGCCTCATTAATTTTCTGAATCGTTTGGTAAACAATGTCATTTCCTTGCCATCATCATCTTCATCCGAATCACTCTCATCTTTTGTTGATTTGAGAGCAACTCTAATGTTTTTCTTTTTTTCCGTCTTCTTCTTTGGCTCGTCTCTTTTTTAGAGGTCTTCCTCTTCTTTAAGCATCATTTCATGAGTTAGGAGAGAGCCAATAAGCTCATCGAGGGTCAAGGATTTTAAGTTCTTAGCCTCGATAATCGTCATCTTCTTTGATTGCCAAGCTTTTGGATTAGAGTAAACTAATTTCCTAAAAGCTTGTCATTTGAAATAATTTCTCTATATGATTTGAGACTATTCAAAATCGTGGAGAATCCATCCGTCATAGTTTTGATATCTTCATCCAATTTCATCCTGAAATTTCATAGCTATGAGTTAGAAGACTAATTTTAGATTCTTTTACCTCGTTTGTGCCTTCATGAGTGACTTGTAGTTTATCCATATCTCCTTGGCGGTTGTACAAGATGAAACTCTCCCGTATTTATCCAGTCCAAGAGCACAAAAAATAATATAGATAGCTTTGGAGTTGAGCAGGAACATTTTTGTATCTCATTCACTCTACAATCTTGATGAGTGGAAGGTTTGATTTATCCGTCTTCTATAATGTTCCATGCTCCCATGTCACTTGCTTGAATGAAATACATCATCCTATTCTTCCAATAAGCATAATTAGCTCATTGAAGAAGGGAGGCTTGTTGACGGGCAATGAATCAAGATCGAAATCGAAATTTGAAGTGGAGGCCATTGATGACTTGATTATCGATGTAAATCTTCCCGAATCGACTCAATAGGCGATTAAACCTTTAAATGAGTGAGGCTCTGATACCAATTATTGAGTTAATTGATCGACGTAATAGGCCAAAAGGGGTGAATTAACAATTAAAGATTTCGGTGGAAGCTTTTGCAGAAAATTGAAAATATTTGCACAGCGATTTAGAGTGGTTTGACTTTCTCAACCAAAGTCTATGTCCACTACCTTAGCTATCCACATTAAGGATTTTCCAATAAATGCACTAATTTGTTCTTTCTTTTGAGGACAAAGAGTAACCTTACAACTTCCTCAAGAATTATACCCTAAATTCTTGAGCACACTCTTTTTCAAAGAGAAATACACAAATTTCATAAACTTACAAGAAAACCTCACAAGGTAGATTGTTTGCACAATTCTAGAACAAAGAAAGAACACTCAAGAATAATAAAATTGAGTACAAGTAGTGTTCTTGAAAGAAAAATGAATATTGAATGAAAAATAGGCTTGAAGTGCTCAAACAATGAGTTTGATGCTTTCTCTTTGATTCTCTCTTTTTTCTTGTTCATTGTGCTTGATCAATGACTCTTAAGCTTGTTTAAATACTCCTTGGATCTGAACGTTGGGGATCATTAGTGGACTCAATAGAGTCGTTATTGTGTGAAAATAATTAATAAAATAGCTGGGAGCGTATGGTGCATCAATGCATAGGCTATGTGCATCAGTATACTATGTGTAAAATTCAAATATTTCGACCGTTGGAAGACTTAGTGCATCGGTACACTAGGGTGTGCATTGGTGAACAAATTTGCTTCGATGTTTCAAAATAGCCTGGAGTGCATCGATGCATGGTGTGTGCATCGGTACAGAAAATCAATTCGATGTTTTAATAAAAACTAGAGTGCATCGATGCATGGCTGTGCATCGGTGCATAAATTGCATTCGAAATGGGTGTGCATCGATGCATCAAATGAGTGCATCGGTACATCCCTTCATAAAATTGATTTTTGGCTCATTTTTGGTTCGAAATACTTTGTGAAAATTGTTTCAAAAATATTTTATGTATGAACCAAAATTTTACACTTTAGTAAAGATTGAAATTGAACTTTGAAAAACTTGGAGTAATATTTTGATATCCAAATAATTGAATCGAATATACTTTTAAAATGATTTGTAAAATCTTAAAATTCTTTTATACTTAAATTATTATATCGAAACATCAAAATGTTTTCAACAATTTTTTTCAATTGCATATATAATTGTTTTTAACAAGTTTAAGTGATTACAAAGTAATATGTGTTCTAAATACTCTCAACCATTTGACAAGGAACACTCAATCACCCTGCTGGTCTAATGACGATTGAAGACGAGGTCATTTTCCTTATTGTTTCGTTATTTTCTTTGTTCTTGTTGTTTAGGTCTTTAGTGTGTTTGATGGGCTATGTCCGGTGAGGTAACTACAAATTGGAGGAAGTTATTTGTGACGGGGATGAACAAGAGTTCGATTTCTTTTCACCGTCGGAGAATGAGGGTTCGATTGTGGTTAAGCTGCCTCGTATTGTGTTTGAGAAGGGGATCTCAAAGTGGAAGTATGTTTTGGTTGGGCAATTTGTTGGTTCAACTCCCAATTTTAGCTCCCTTCAGAAGATCTTCAAGCTTATGTAAGGGAAATCCTCTCTAGTGAAGGTTAACTTAATAAGTTTAAACCTATTTATTTTTTCATTTGTTAATCAACTGCTAGGGATTGGGTTTTAGAGAATGATCTCTGGCATGTGTAGCATAAGCCTGTATTCTATAGGAAATGAGAGCCAAATATAAAGGAATTGAGCTTCGATCTGGTTCGTATGTCGATTTGGGTTCAACTTTTCAATGTCCCTTGGAATTATTTTTGAAAAGGCTCTTAACTATATTACGAGTGCCTAGCAAACATTTACATATTGACTTATAATTGCATATATGGAGCATCTTGAGTATGCTAATTGGTTCTAAAATCCAAATCATATTATGTCTTGCTATGTGATTTTTTTTTTTGTTTGGATTAGGGTATTTTTACCTGGATGCCTTCATGTTGTTTTGATTGTGGTCGATTTGGGCATATAGGCAAATATCTCCCTCAGGGGAAAAGAGTTGAACAAGTTTGGAAAGTTAAAACAACTGTAAAGGGGAAAAGTGGTAATACTGGTGGGAATGAGATTGTCTTTTTTGTTTTTATTTGTAATCTCGTTGAGGGTGATGAGGATATAGTTACTGCTACTAAAGATGCAGTTGAGGTTATTGAGGATAATGATTTAACTAATGGTAATGGTAGGGTTGTGGTAATGCCCCAAGAATAGTACTATTGGGAAGATGGCTAGTCATGTTCTTGGGCAGTCAACAAACTCTAGGCAATTTGTGTTGATTGATGATAATTCTGGCCGAAAGCCTAGAGGTGTTTCTCTTAGTGTGGCAATGCTTGTGCAGGATATGAAAGTGAAAAAAGAATACTCAGATAAAGAAAAAAAGGTTATAGATGCCTTGGTTATTGGTGGGGTTTTACCTCTTAATCTTTAGTATAATTATCTGTTATTGGAATGTTAGAGGGCCCAATAACCCTCTTAAACAGAAAAAAGTTATGCATAGAGTTGGGAATTGTAAGGTTGATATTTTATACCTCTTGAAAACTAAAGTGAAAGAGGATAAGTCTGTTGATATTTTGAGGAAGAAATTATTTGGTTAGGATTATTGTTGTGACTATGATCAAGCTGTTAATGGTAGGATCTGAATTCTTTGGAGGAAATTTCTAGTTTTCTTTATTTGCCAAGTGGTAGATCAAAATGTCTTCATAAAAGGTTCATTTGGTGGTCATGACTTTATGATCACTGTTGTGTATGATTTTAATGAGGGTAGTGCTCATAAATAGCTTTGGCATCAGTTGAGGATTATGAAAAATGTTGTGGGAGCTATGCCATGGGTTATTAGAGATGACTTCAATGTCATTATGAGCTCTATTAAAAGTTTGTATTTTTGGGTGCTTATACTAATTTGACATCAAGGACTTTCAGTGTAACACCCATCTCCCGTATACCTTTTCGTACACGAGATATAGATGTCACATCACTTTTAAAACAATTTTTCATTTGGAAACCCTTAAAATTTTATCTTAAAATTTAAAACCAAAAACATTTCTATACAACAAGAAAACAGTCGTTGAAACCTATTATCAGAGTTATCACTTTAAATACATTCTAGAGCAATTTTTCTTAATTTCGATTACATGCCATTAATTTTGTTTCAAAATAACATGATTGTCCTATTGTTACTGATAAGAGTCAACCTTAGATTAATGATAACTGCTCCTGCTCCCAGTACCCGACTAGTTTTTGCTGTTACCTACGCATGAAATCAACACACATTAAGTATATACTTAGTGAGCCATAATATTGTAAAGAATCTGCAATTTATACATAAGTATCTCATGATATTTAATGACGAACTAAATCGCATACTCTATAAGGATCAAGTAAATCCTTCTCAGTTAAACCAGATTTTTCTTTCATACAATCATCGAAATCATTCTTACTAGTCCCAACACACCTATCCTTCTGTATATTTTCCCCAATTATTCTTTATTTGCCCTATATACGTTAAATGAGAAAGTATTGTGCATTCATTGCACCAAAGTGCCAAATAGTCCTTTATCTTTTATAATTATCATGAGTGACACCTTATATACCATTAATATACCGCTATGTATTTTCATTTAAGGCATTCTTTCATGCCAATCATGCACTGTTATACATTTTCATTTATGGCATCCTTTTATGCCAATTATGTGTTGTTCTTGATCTAACTTGTATTAGTGACACCTTTATGCCAAATGCAAAATTAGACATTGGTCTTTTATCCTAAAGGCATTTAACCTTTCTTCTAACTTGCCTTATTGGCACCTTTCTTCCAAATGCACAGTTAGGCATTAGTCTTTTATTTTAGAACAATTTATACTCTAATAATTATTCATAATATCAATTAACTCTTTCAATTCATTATAAACTCTATAGTTTGCACATGTAGTGCCAATACTGTAATTCACAAACTTATTATAATTTACATGGGTTGCACTCCCACTACCAATACGAAAATTCATAAACTTATTATGAATTTCTTAGTTTTGCACACAAGTGTCCATACGGAAATTCATAAACTTATTATGAATTTCTTAGTTTTGCACAAAAAGTGCCCATACAGAAATTCATAAACTTATTATGAATTTCTTAGTTTTGTACACAAAGTGCCCAACAAAAATTCATAAACTTATTATGAATTTCTTAGTTTTGCACACAAAGTGCCCATACGAAAATTCCTAAATTTATTATGAATTTCTTAGTTTTGCACACAAAGTGCCCATACGAAAATTCATAAACTTATTATAAATTTCTTAGTTTTGCACACAAAATGTCATTTGGTAATCACCATACATATATTAAGAAATCATACATCTATGACTATCATCACAAATACGTACATAATAAATGCACTCACTGCCTCGCTATTATATCCAAAACGCAAATTCTGATTATTCAGCTGCTTTGCCTTTGCCTTTCATTTTGCTTGACTCGGGAGCTTGATTTCGATATACTCAAGTATCCATTAAAGACACGTACAATATCAATTGTTAGTATATTTTCTAACATTTATACTTTAATAATATTCACAAGTACTATTATTTACATTTCTATAACAATTTCAACCTATCTTATAGCTCCAGGCTCCATAGTATCGATACATCTACCATGGTATTTGATACTTCTATACTATGGTACCGATATCTTTCTATCAGTATCGATACTACTACACTATGGTACTGATACTCCCTTTTGGTATCGATACCATTTTGGCATTCTGTAATCAATGGTATCAATACCTTGTCTATAGTATCGATACTCCCCTCTCAGTAACGATACCAATTGCATCAGTATCTATACTATTCAGCTGATTCTTCCAATTTTAAGCCTATAGTATCGATATTGTTCTATCAGTACTGATACCCTTATCCAGATTTTTCATTTTTAGCCCGATTCTTTCCCAAATTTGGTTAATTTTCCTTATGTTTTCTCCCAACAATACTATTAAACTCTTATTTACTTATCCTTACTAACTTTCCTTCATTTAGCTTATTAAAACATCTAAAATCTTACAAGAAAATTTCCATCTAAGAATCATACCACTTTTTCTAACATGTTCTTAATCCCAACCAATGCTTATAATCTCTTATTTACTTTTTTGACAAGTCAAATATACTAGTAAACATCAATAAAAACTCATATTCTAACTTATCATTCAAAAACCCATTTTCTTAAATCTCAATTATTTCCTCCATCTCCTAGTTTTACTCTTATTCAACCTTTCCTTAAACTTACATATCTTAAGGTTGCAAAAACAAAACATAATCGAAAGGAAAAACTAATTAGATGAAGTTTACCTTATCTATAGAGAAGGCCAAGTGAACACGGGAAAGAAAAAAAGAAGATAGCAAAAAAATATTAACACTCTCCCCTTTTTCTTTACTTTAATACCATATTTCGTTTCCTCTATAAATGACCAAAATACCCCTTTCATTCTTTCACTCTTAGAAATTAGTCTTGACCAAATTCCTAAATTATTATCTTATACTTTATCATTTAATCAAATACATCCTCAAATTTTAAAACTTTTCACTAAAGTCCCTGACCTGATATTTGGGGTATTACATCCAGAGTTCTGTTGCGGATTTGGATGTGGTGAACCACCCATATTACGACCTTGTCTTTACTTGGTCCAATAAGCAGTAGGAGGCTTATTTGGCTCGTAAACTGGACTGTGTTCTTATTATTTTAAATTAGATTACTAGATTTTTTTAACTCTTTTGTGGAGTTTCAAGCTCCTGGAGACTTAGATCATTATCTTATTTTGTTGTGGTTGTCCAAATAAGCCCCTGTTAACATGTCTAACCTCTTCAAGTTTTTCAACTTCTGGGCCCTTTATCCTAGTTTTTTGGACATTGTTAAAGAGTCTTGGCAGTTATCTTTGTTGGGGAACCCCTTTCAAGTCTTATTTCAAAAGTTGAAGAGGTTGAAAAGTAATCTTAAAGTGCTTAACCAGATTCAATTTAATGGTATTTATGAGAAAGTCAAGAAAAAAAAAGAGTTTAATAGGCTTCAAATTTTTCTAATTTGACTTATGGTAGAGCTGGGGATAACATTGATGCCAAGATCAAAGCCCATAAAGAATTGCATGTTTTAGAGTATGTTGAGTTACTCTTCAAGTAGAAAGCTAAGGTGAATTGACTCTATGAAGGGGATCAAGACACTCGTTTCTTTTATCATGTGGTTGCTACTAAAAAGAAAAATAATACAATTAGGGTTTTCAGGATAATGATGGTAATAGACTTAAATCTTTTGAGAGTATCTCTACTCAAGTGGTGGATTTCTTTATGAAACAATTGGGAGTTATGGATCAAAATGTGAAGGGTTGTGATGTTAGCCTATTACAAGAACTTCTTCAATATACCCTGTATAGAGGTGTTGCTAATTTTTTATGCTGAGATATCTCTGATGATGATATTATGGAGGCTATTTGGGGTCAAGGTAAATATAGAGCATATGTTCTTGATGCGTATTCTTCTTATTTTTTTCAAGATGGCTTGGCCTATAGTGGAGGTGGATTTCAAAGCTGTTGTGAAGTATTTCTTTACCACTTCTTTGTTCTTTCCTACTTTCAATGCTACTATTGTGGTTCTTATCCATAAGGTTCCAAACCCAACCATGGTTAAAAACTTGAGGCCTATATATTTATGTTCGATGGTGTAGAAGACCATCTCTAATATCTTGATGAATCAATTAATAATAATTTTTCCTATGATAATTACCCTCAACCAGACAATATTTGTGAATGTCGTAGCATTGTGGACAACACTTTACTTGAATAGGAGTTAGTCAGGAGTTATGCGAGAAAGAATATCTTCTCAAGATTTAACATTCCCAAATCATGAGTTATGAGTTTCGGGCTAACCCAAGAGGGCCTTGGATAAACCACATGTCTTGTAGGAAGCCTTAACCCAAGTTTGAGTGGATTTGGACTTGGATTGAGCCCAATAGTTGGTAAAAAGGGAATTTTAAGTTGTGCCCAAAGTTAGGAGGAGCAATGAGATAATTATACCATTCTAAATTTGAAAAACTGAATTCTATTGAATAAGAATGAGGTCCACGTTTTGCATCTCATTTTCTTCATTCTTTTGTCTTTTTTCCTCCCTTCAACCTTCTCATTTTTCCTCCCAACCTAGAACCAACAAAGGTGGGCAGTGTTGTAAGCCTTGGACGAATTAAAAAAGGTAAGAATAAAAAACTCCATTACTAGAGCTTTCATTCAAGCCCTCAACATCAAGTTTTGGTCGTGGTTGCCATAAGTGGGTTTAGTGGGGTTTTAACTCAGACCATTTTTAGTGTATTCAAGTGTTAGGAATTGTTTATAATCTCTTCCTAAACACCTAAGCAAGTTAGTAACTCTTGTGGTTAATTCCTTGTCTAGTGAGAGAAGTTTGAGCTCCAAGAACAAGGGAAAGGAAAAAGTAGCACTTGGTTGAGTCATGGACACTTCCAGAAGCTTAAGGCACTTAAGTAACATACTTCTAACTCAACTATACCACATGTAGATCATTAGATGTGTTTTGGTAGGTTGCATGAGTTATGAAGCATGTCATGGTAGATTGTATCAATTGGTGTTTTTCCAGCATGTTAATAGACCTATTATGAAATCTCTATTCTTACATAAACTTTAATAATGTATGGGAACCTCAGTAGGGCTTTTTTTGGGGGGGGGGGAAGAGAGTTTTTTTCATGCCAAAAATAAAGTATTTCTAGGTTTAAGAATATAAAAATTTATCCCAAAAAAATGTAAAAAGATGTTATTTGATAAGGAATCAATAATTAAAATTTAATTTAATTTTTAGAGATACAAATACGTAAAATTAAAGTATAAATATAACATTACATAATTAATCAAAGCTGCGTAGTTTTGTTATTTATCGCTATTATAATTGTTGTCAATATTATTCTGATAAAGCAAGAACTAAAATTGTTGTTAAAAAAATCAAAAACTAAAACTCACAGTGAATTGTAAAATTGAAAACAATTAGTGTACTCTTTTTATTTTTATTTAGGTTTAGGGAGATATTTTAATGAAACACTTACGATTGTTCTTTGTAAGTGTTTTATCTTTAATACATACAAAACCCCTTTTAAAAAATTAGGGTTAACTACATAGATAATCACTTATGTTTGTGTTTTATCCACTTTTGATCACTGATTTCAAAAAATATAAGATATGATCACTTTCGTTTTTATTTAATTAAGATGTGGTCACCCCGAGTTAACTGCCGTTAATAGCAGTTAAATATTTTGATATAATTACACATTTGGTCCCTTTTATTTACATATTCTTTCAATTTATTCCTAATTTGATATAAATCTTAAAGCTCAAATTCTCATTTTAGTCCCTTTATTATGCTTAATTTTGTAATTGTTGTTTTTTAAAGGGCAAAATACATTCTTAAATATTAAACTTTGACCATATTTTTCTTTTGATCATTGAGCTATAAAAAGTTAAAATTATAGTACTAAAGTTTTCTAATTCATTTTTTAGTCATCAAACTATTAATATTTTAACGCAATATATGATGTGATTTTTTTTTCTTTTGTAAAAGGATCTTAAATTCTTTCAATTATCATCTACCAATGTATGTGACATAGATGGTACAACAATGTTTACCTTTTATCCCCCATTTTCTTCTCAATAATTTTGTTTTTCTTAAAGTTAATGAAAATCAACTCAGAATTTTAATCTTCTAGTTCTCAAATCTTTATCGATAATGGTCCGATGAAGTTAGTTTCATAATATATTATTTTTCTTATTGAAAGCATGTTTCTTACTATTTAAATTTTTGGTTGACCACGTCCAAAACCATTAAATCCGAAAAAGTTTTTACCCCCTCTAAGAAAGAAAGAGATAAGTGTTAAAGTTATGTTAATTTTATAAATATTTTGACAAAATTAAATTGATAAACAATAATAAAACAGATTTATAAGTGTCTAGAATGACCAAAGATATAAGAGAATGTGATAAAATGATAGTTGACAAATAACATAATTAGACTTTCTTTATCATATACATCAGTCGAATAAATCTTATAGTTAACAAACATAATAGATTTAAAAGTATGACTAAATTGAGAGAATATGTAAATAACAGAGATCAAATGCGTGATTATATCAAAATATTTAATTGTTGTTAACGGATGATAGCTCGGGGTGACCACATCTTAATTAAATAAAAATGAAAGTGATCATATCTTATGTTTTTTTGAAGTCAGTGACCAAAAGTGGACAAAACACAAACATAAGTGATCATCCGTATAGTTAACCAAAAAAAATATTTTTAGTTCTATTGTTTTAGTGATTAAGTAGCATTGATACCTTTCATTTAAAATTTAAATTCTATTTCTTTATTTTTAAGAAAAAAAGCTAACAATGAACTAAAAATGTAGGGTAAAACTCAAGAAATGGTTCAAGTGATGGTAATATCCCCTATAAATGATTTAAATTCAAACAATATTATTTATAAGATGTGTGAATTTAACCAAATAAAAAACAAAATATATACGACTAAAAGACCACATCAAAACACTAAAGAAAAGGAAAAGTGCAAAACACATAAATTTGTAAAAAGTATACCCATAAATTCCATAGTTATAACATATCTTATTTAAATTCCAAAGTTATAATTATAATATTGGATCTAAACTAATTGAATGAAAAAAAATCAAATACTAATAATTATATTAAAAAAAGCACACTACTCAATATTTAATAGGATGGAACTGACTAAACTTTTGTTAGATTTGAAGACGATTCTAGATAGATGGCTAATCCATCCATCATCGACGAATCCTATAATCAAAATAAATAAATGAATTTATTATGTTCAATTACATTACGTAAAGTGGAAACACGATTATTATTATTACACATACACTTAATTTCCTAACAGCGTCGAATTGTTGTACCTACTGCTGACGGGTGACAGATATTTGGCTAGCTAATTCTTGTACTTCATCATCGCTGTACTATAATCCATCCACCAGACTAAATATCATTTTGAAAAATATCATTATAGTTCTATGCTGAAAAAAGTAAAACTTAAGAATCAATCGAACAATTTTGCTGTCCAAATGTTGGTCAACTGATTAGGTGGATGTTGACGTCCACATTTCAAAGTATGCGTAAGCGTATTAGCGTACCTGAAAAATGTTTAGCTGCCGCATAGAACCGCCTGTCCGATGGCCCTCCATTTTTTTGTATTTTCCTCTCTCATTTTTCCATTTTTTACGTATAGAAAGAATGTAGGTCTGCTCGGCGGCTCAACTCATCAGAGAATGACACGCGTGCAGCAGTTTCTGGGAATGAACACCAGCACTAGTTCTGTCATTGTCGGTGTTAAACTCTGATTTTGTAAGAAAAGGAAAATTCATACCTATATCTCAGATTTATAGCGTTCTTAACTGAAACATCGGAAAGAAAACACATGCAAATCATAATAAAAGAATACTCGAATTCAGATTGTGTCAGATTCAGTGACAAGATAACAATAATCAAAATGAACTACATAATATTTTTTCTGGATTCATGTTTTTGGAGAATTTTAGAGAAAACTAAATGGAAAGAGGAGAAACAGAGGAAGAGATTAAAGTTAAATTCTTCTGAAATTAAATTTGAATTCTTTTGTGTCAAATTAGAGACAAGATGACAAGGAATTGTTGTTATTTCGTAGATTTCGTGTTCAAGCACTAAGAAGACTAAAGTGTAAACGTTCAATGTCAAATAGTTAAGAGTAGGGGTATTTATCGAGTGAGTTAATTGTGAGTTGGACAATGCTCGACTCGTACTCGTTAAAAACTTTTGTTGTTCGACTTGACTCGTTGCTCGTTAAACTTGTTAAAATTTTGCTCGACTCGTGCTCGTTAATAAATTTATCACTCGACTCGTTGCTCGTTAAGCTCACCAAATTTTTTATTTTATTTTTTTAACTATAAGTAAAATAACTAATACTAGAACTTAATATAAACATAAATTAAAATAAATTAACCAAAAAAAATATCTAAAGAGTGTATGAAACAAATTGAAAGTGTAAACACCACAATAACAATTTATAAATACATTAAACTAATTATTAAGATTTAATTTTTAGGCGTAGTAAAATAATAATTTTTAATATTTTAATATTTTTAATTATTTATTAGAGAATCAATAGATTAGTAATTTATCATTTTTTATTATCTATTAGTAAATTAGTAAGTTTTTGAATGAATTTTTTTTTTAAGATAACTACTAAAAAGTTATAAAAAAATTAACGAGTTGCTCGCGAACTTATTGAGTCGAGTTGGACTTTACTAGACTCAGCTCGTTAAGGTCTCGAGTCGAGCTTTTACCGAGTTTTAATCGAGTCAAGTTCGAGCTGCTCAACTCATTAAATACCCCTAGTTAAGAGTTATTTTCGAACAAATACTACATTGTACGTACTCAATTTAATAAATAAATAAACAAATAAACTAATCTAATAATAACCATATAAACTTAGCAATAAAACCAATTCCTATGGCCAAATATAGAGAAGAATCAAACAACACGTGTCTACAGCAAAACTGACCTGTTTCAACATAGGACTACCAGTTTGGTTAGAATACATGTTTCAAACACTTCCTGGGTAAAAGCCACCGGAATTCTTGCACAAAGAAGGAAAACAACATTAAATTCCCCACCTTAAGTGTAATTCATGTTTCAATCTAATTTTCGACCGAATCCCGGCGTGATTCATGGCAAACTTGGGGAGGCAATTACAATTGATGATTGGAGTGTGCCAAGAAAAGGACAGCATAAAAAAACTTCTTTTTTACCATTCTTCATGATACTAGCTAGCAGTGGCAACAGCCAACGTGTTTCTCATGTTTTATGGTGTAGGACAGGTCATTAACATGAATAAAAGCAAAGGTGTTCGAACCCCATAATGTCATTAGATTCCAGATCCATATGGCAGGTTAACCCTAAAATGTCTGGGTGACGAACTCCATAATTTTAATGCCGGCTAACAAAGTTGCAACATAACTGCTGTTCTCATTGGCCGTAAAAATTGAATAGAGTGTTCGAGTTACCATGGGACGTGCCTTTAAATTTCAATCAGTGGCGAGCCCTTCCCGAAGAAGTGCTATATTTGCATACATCCTTGAGACTGCAAACTAGTTTGTTTAGCTCCACATTTTAATCTCTTTACACTGACCAAATTCTCCTTATCATCCTGCATTGATGGGTAAAATTCACTAGTTATCTACAGTAGGAAAATAGGTAAAGAACCATAACACCATACTTGGGATGGTTGGTACAATTTATATTTTCCTGCTATGTCAAGATACAAAATTCAACTAAATATAGCGATAAGAACCACTCTTGAACTCACCTGAGAAGACTGATCCGCAGGTCGCATAACCTTAAATCTACCACCTCTTCCATCAGCACCAACGACAACTAAATCGCCGCTATTTTAGTTGAACCTTGTGTGGGTGTTGATCCAACCGTTTTGCCTCGCTTGCACCATTTTCCTAAATGTCGTCTTGTTCCATCAGAACCTAGCAACCCACCAGAAAAAAAAATGTTCCCTGGAGGTAATCAAATGTTCCAAAGAAAAATGTAAGAATGCCATATATAAATTCTGATAACAAATTGATAATGTGTAAGGTAGGTCGATCAATGGACTTGTCATAGTTTGGTTTCATTAACACATTAGAAACATACTTATAAAACTCAAATTGCCATGCTAACACACCTTGTTCGGAAAGTGGAAGTGGAGGATTTGCAGTTTTAACGTTGAACGTGGACTTCACGGGAGCAGCACCTGTGGCACTATCATCAATACTTAAACAAGCTCTTGACCCTGAAAACCCAGCCACTGTCGCAGCTTCCACATCAATTTCAGACACTGCCTTTGGGCCTTTGACATTTCAAATCAGGACTTGAATTTATGTAACTATGTATACATCCTCAGCTGTGTTTCTCTCTTCGTCCGAAACCACAATTCTTGAACATCCTTCTCTACATAATTGGCAGCCTTAGGACTATCAAGAGGGATGTTTTTTTTTCTCATTAAACTTGGTAAATGTTTGGGTGATATTGCACTCGTATCCAAGTTATTTGAAGATAAAACTCGTTGCATCAGCTTTTCTTTTGAAGAATATTTAGCACTTGAAGAATCAAAATTGTCATCCACGATCAAAATAATAATTCCTTTACTATCAATCCTCTTAGAAGTTTTAGTAGCCCTCAAGACTTCATTTTCACTTCAATCAGTGTCTCCAGGTCCTGGATTCTTTTCCGATGAAACCACAAACAGATGAACTTTTCTGTAATATTACACAACTTAGGGAAAAAGGTATTCATAATGCTTCATAGCAGACTCACTTTCAGTTTGTCTGTCTTCGCTTTTGCTTTCTCAAGTTTCTTCTGCAAACGAGCTTCACCTCTACCAAGAAGATTGCAGTCGGCCATCAATTCTTTACAATTCCTGTTGAAGTTTTGAGTATTGTCAAGTGCTCGAGTAAATATGATGGATGCAAACATTGGCAATGAAAATGAAATTGAAAAGATAATTATAGAAAACCGACTTATTAATAAATGAATAAATAAACAATCCAATGTCACAACAAAGGCATAACATCAAGGCAAACCTATCTTTTCTTTCCTCGTTTTTCAATCTGTGCATTTGGAATTAGATATCATGAGAAAGATGAGAAGAAATGTTGTCATAATTCCCTTTTTTCTTTCTTTTTCTTTTTCATTTTCATTTTTTTATAAGTAGAGAGATGTTGCCCGGGAATGAATCCGATATCAAATATCAACCACGACTAAAGCAATGTCCCTTGCTAAATACCTCACAGGCTTGGTTGACATTTCCCCATTTTCTCTTTGTTTCAACTATTAGCCTACCTCCATTCACAACCCTATACATGCTTTGAGTGTTTGAGATAGATAGGATCATACTATAGTGTTTTCCACCACTACTAAATAAAATTAGAACTATCAAGCAGTAAATGCATGCTAAACGCCAATGGCCAACACTAACAGTGCATCAATGATGAGCATTATTAAACATCCAAAATGTATTGAGAAATCTTAGAAAGCAATTTAGCCAAGCCAAAATTAACTGAACATGTATAATTTGTTAATTAGAAAACACAGCTAGATTTGCATAATATAGCTTGAAAAAGGTAGGTATATAGACCATTCAGTGGCGGCAACCAACTTACTTTTTATGACAGGACAATGGCCTAATCAGATTATCTACTACACCTTGGCTGCTCCATTCATTACCTAGTGAGGCAAGTTTTAACGTCTCATCTTGCTCCAGGTCCAAATCTTTCACCCTATCATAAACCATAGAAACAAGTAAGCAACAAACATAACATGAGAGAAAGATGTAAGGAGGATTATAGAATTATGGCAAAGGCAATCCTAAAGGTGACAACCCATGGTTTAGGAATGAAATTGATTTGGGTTTAGTAAGCGTGTTACGAGTTAATATAATTGCAATATTTTTAAACGTTTTGATTGCCGTTTTGACATAACAGTGACAAACGCTTTTTTTAAAATCATTGAACATACCTGGATTATTTCCTGTGAAAATCATGTCGTCCATATATAAGCACACGATCATGATATCACCGTCTTCATTTTTCTTTGTGTATAAGGCATGCTCGTATAGACTCTTCATGAACCCATTTTTCTGGAAATATTCATCAATTCTCGTGTTCCATGCTCTCGGGGCTTGCTTCAGACCATATAGTGCTTTATTCAATCGATAAACTTTGTCTTCATGTCCCTTTTTAATGTATCTAGGTGGTTGCTCAATATAAACTTCTTCTTCTAGGTAGCCATTTAGAAATGATGACTTCACATCCATTTGATAAATTTTCCATCCTTTTTGTGTTGTAACTGCTGTGAGAAGTCTAATGGTCTCGATCCTTGTTACTGGAGCAAATACTTCATCATAGTCTATTCCTTGTCTTTGCTTATAGCCTTTGACAACTAGCCTCACTTTGTGTTTCTCGACCTTTCCTTCTTTATTGGTCTTAGTCTTGTAAACTCGTTTTACTCCAATTGGATTGTGACATTTTGGTTGTCTTGTTAGCTCCCATGTATCATTTCTTTCTATTGATGCAATTTCTTCATCCATTGCATTCTTCCATTTGTCATCTTCAACCGTTTCTTCGTATGTTATTGGATCACTATTCACAAGTAAACAGAAAAGTGAAACATTATTTAATTCATAATCATTGTATCTTTCTGGTATTATTCTCTCTCTTATGGATCTTTGAACTTCTGTGGGAGGTGCTTCAGAATTTTCTATTATGTTGCTAGCATCGCTGCTGCTGCTTGACGACGATGGTACATTTTGTTGAGGACCTTGATCATCAGCTTGTTCATCTTGATTGATAAGATCATCATCTTTATCTTCATTAAAAAATAGTCCTTCAACTTTCTTTTCCTCTTTGCTCCACCTCCAATATTCTGCTTCATCGAACTCGACATCTCTTGAAATTATTACCTTCTTGGTAAGAGGATTATATAATCTGTAAGCTTTGCTTCTTTCATCATAGCCAATGAAAATACATTTTTATCCTCTGTCATCAAGCTTCTTTCTAATTTGTTCAGGAACGTGGGCATATACGATGCATCAAAAAATCTTGAAGTGTCCAACTCCTAGTTTCTGACCATTCCAAGCTTCGTTTAGCGTCAAATACTTTACACTTTGTGTTGGACATTGGTTCAATAGGTAAACTGTACATCGAACTGCTTCAGCCCAGAAATTTCTTGGTAGTTGCTTACCTTTTATCATGTTTCTTACCATGTCAAGAATTGTGCGATTCTTTTGTGGCGTGTATCTAACTGTCAGCTGATGGATGATGTCATGCTCTTTACAAAATTCTTCAAATAACTTTGATGTATATTCGCCTATTCTATCTGATCTGAGTATCTTCAAATATTGACCGCTTTGTTTTTCCGCCATTGCTTTAAATTCTTTCAATTTTTCCAGCGCTTCTGACTTTTCTTTCAATATATAAATCCAACATTTTCTACTAAAATCATCAATAAAAGTTAGGTAGTACCTGTTACCGCTAAGTGATGGTATATCAAAAGAACCGGCTATATCTGTGTGTACTATCTCCAGCGGCCTTCAGGCACGCCAGGATCTAACAACTTCAAAGCTTTGTCTATGTTGCTTTCCTTTAATGCAAGCCTCACATAATTAATTTGGAGGGTTGATCTCTGGTAGTCCTTTCACCATGCTTGTTTTTTTATAACAACTTCAATCTAGAAAATCCAAGACGTTCATATCTTAGATGCCATAGCCATGAATCATCTTTGATCGCGATCTTCATGCACTTGACTTCTCCCGACTTGATATCAATTGTAAAGAGACGATTTCGAGTCATATCAACTTGAGCTATCAATTCTCCTTTTATTTTTGATAGTAAGTGAGCGATTCTTCATCTACATTTCATATCCTTTTTCAGAAGTTGACCAAGACTGATGATATTTCTTTTCAAAGCAGGTATATAATAAACATCTGAAATATATTTCTTTTCTCCATTTCTCTGAGTAATCATGAATTCGCCTTTTCCTTTAAGTTCTACGTACGAGTCATCTCCGAAAGTTACTCGCCCATGGATTGTTTCATCTAATTTCACAAACAGTTCCTTTTGACCACACATATGGTTGCTGGAACAAATATCAAGATACCAAATATTTTTCTTAAATTCTTCATTTCCTTTATAAGTGAGGAATACATGAGATTTTCAATTTTTTCTTCTTCAGTTGCTGCTATGTTAATTCTTTCTTCTTATTTAGGAGCAGATCTAGACTCATAACTATAATGACCATACTTATTGCAATTATAACATTATACCTGGGATTTATTTTCTTGTTGATATCTGCCTCTACCTCGGCCTCGACATCTGAATCCTCGTCCACGGCCTGATGTTGGATTGTTTTCACTTATTTGATTGGTGCCATATGATCGACCATCACGTCCACGAGTTCCTCGTCCTCCTCTGTATCTTCCACGATAACCACAACGATTTCCTCAACCTCGTGTGTAGCTGCTGCTAGCTTCTCCTTTGTTGACATTTAACTTGCTTTGTAGAGCTTCCTCCAAATTTTCAAAATCTTCATTTTGTTTCATTTTCTACTCATGGGCTTGAACTGAACCCATAAGCTCATCGATCGATATTTGGAATAAATCTTTTGATTCTTCGAATTCCACAACCACGTAATCAAATTTTCTTGTCAATGACCGCAATTTTTTTTCCATCACTCTAACATCGTCGAGTGATTCACCATTTCTTTTCATTTCATTCATGACCGCTTTCACACGGCTAATATAATCATCGATGTTTTCTGTATTTTTCATTTTTAACATCTCAAACTCAGCTCTAAGAGTTTGTAAGCGTACCTTCTTTTCTTTTTCGACACCTTGTAGAGATTTTTGCAAAATCTCCCATGCTTGTTTTGCGGTCTTCGAATCAGAAATTTTTTCAAAGGTAGATTTGTCTATTCCTTGAAAAATAAAGAACAATGCTCTTTTATCTTTTTTCCAGGATTTCTTCAATACCTTCTTTTCGTCATTGGTCAGGGCTGCTTCTGCTGCTGCATTTTTAGGCTCGGTGTAACAATCCTCGATGATATCCCAACAATCTTGAGAGCCTAGTAACACTTTCATTTGAATGCTCCAATTGTCATAATTCGTCTTTGTCAATCTCGGGATTTGAGGTTGAATCATGTTGGTCATCTTATCCACCACGTTAAACTTGAACCAAACTCTGAGGCCACGTGTTGGAAGCGTAGATGGGCACTCAGTAATTAATAACTTGAACTATTATTGATACAAAACAAAATATGTTACAACGACACTACCCCAATATTACAATATTAGCTGCGTCTAGTTCACAATCACCTTATAGCTTTGCTAAGCTCTCTCTCAATTCTCTCTAATATTTTCTCTTTCGCTCACTACTCACATACTTACTTTGCTACAAATTACACACACACAACACACACACACACACACATATATATATATATATATATGTAATAAACCGCCTTGAATTTGCTTCTAAATTCTTCTAGCCGCCTTATAATTCCTTACCGTGATTGAATTCCTTAATTGCCAAGGATTTCAAGACTTTTCTAGACATTTTGCTATATTAATTGCAAAGTTAGATCTTCTTGCCGACATCCATAATTTATTTTCCACATTGCCACGATGTATTCCATCTTTAATTTGTTATTTTTTTTGTTTGCTACCACCTACAAGCTTTGATCATAAGTTACTGCTACGTTTCAAAATATGTTTGCCGACATGCACTTGTGATTTAGTGTATTGCCACATGTGATTGTTACTACATTCTTCTTGTTGACATTGAGTTTGATTTCTAACATAAGTGCCTCAGCCGTAACAATCATTATAAAACCCGTTAAGTGACATGTGTCACAATCTTAGAATTTTAAAATTTTAATTTTAAAAAATAAAAATATTATTTAAAGAAACGGTCAAGTGCATTTCTTCTCCATGTCCCCCCTTTCTCTCTCCTTCCATGGCCAAAGTTTAAACGACTGACGGCTGTCACGGCCGGAGAAACGATCGACCAAATGGTCGGCTGTCACGGTCAGAGAAATGACTGATTATCACGATCGAATTTGAAGGATTGAGTGTTTTTGGGATTTTAGGAATTAAAATTTTAAATTTAGGGATTTGAGAATTTTGGGTTTTGAGATGATAGTAAGAGTTGTGGAAGGTCATTGGGTGGTCAATGACGTATGGGTGGTCGTTTGCTGACGAATGGGTGACCGAAGATGACCGACGATCGGAGTAAATTAGACTATAATAAGAAATCTTAAGAGCATCAGATTTGTTTTATATTTTTTTTAAAAATTGTGGATTTTCGAAAAATATTTTTTTAAAATTTTTAAATGAAAAAAAATTCTAAAATTCTCATATTATAACATGTGTCACTTAAAGAAAAACTAACACCGTTGATGGTCTGGGCACCTAAAGGAGTAATGTTTGTAACTTTAGGCACCAGATGAGTCAAAATATAATTTAGGCACCTATTCAAGATTTTGGATATAGGGGTAAATTAAATAAATATTGCAGTTTACTTTTTTTTAAGATACTGCATCTTTCTTTTTATTTTTCAATCTATGGAAAATCTACAGTAATTTTGAAGACTCGCCGAAAGTATGGCATCTTACTATTTAGAGGAATTATTTTGAATAAAAAATAGGACGCCACGAAGATATGTCGTCTGCACTGTTCATTTTAAAAAATAGGGTAAATTCTTTCAATTTTTCCAGCACTTCTGACTTTTCTTTCAATATATAAATCCAACATTTTCTACTAAAATCATCAATAAAGTTAGGTAGTACCTGTTACCGCTAAGTGATGGTATATCAAAAGAACCGGCTATATATGTGTGTACTATCTCCAGCGGTCTTCAGGCACACCAGGATCTAACAACTTCAAAGCTTTGTCTATGTTGTTTTCCTTTAATGCAAGCCTCCCATAATTAATTTGGAGGATTGATCTCTGGTAGTCCTTTCACCATGCTTGTTTTTTTATAACAACTTCAATCTAGAAAATCCAAGACGTTCATATCTTAGATGCCATAGCCATGAATCATCTTTGATCGCGATCTTCATGCACTTGACTTCTCCCGACTCGATATCAATTGTAAAGAGACGATTTCGAGTCATATCAACTTGAGCTATCAATTCTCCTTTTATTTTTTATAGTAAGTGAGCGATTCTTCATCTACACTTCATATCCTTTTTCAGTAGTTGACCAAAACTGATGATATTGCTTTTCAAAGCAGGTACATAATAAACATCTGAAATGTATTTCTTTTCTCCATTTCTCTGAGTAATCATGAATTCACCTTTTCCTTTAAGTTATGCGTACGAGTCATCTCCGAAAGTTACTCGCCCATGGACTGTTTCATCTAATTTCACAAACATTTCCTTCTGACCACGCATATGGTTGCTGGAATAATTATCAAGATACCAAATATTTTTCTTAAATTCTTTATTTCTTTTATAAGTGAGGAATACATGAGATTTTTCAATTTTTTCTTCTTCAGTTGCTGCTATGTTAATTCTTTCTTCTTATTTAGGAGCAGATCTAGACTCATAACTATAATGACCATACTTATTGCAATTATAACATTGTACCTGGGATTTATTTTCTTGTTGATATCTGCCTCTACCTCGGCCTCGACTTCTGAATCATCATCCACGGCCTGATGTTGGATTGTTTTCACTTATTTGATTGGTGTCATATGATCGACCATCACGTCCATGAGTTCCTCGTCCTCCTCTGTATCTTCCACGATAACCACCACGATTTCCTCAACCTCGTGTGTAGATGTTGCTAGCTTCTCATTTGTTGACATTTAACTTCCTTTGTAGAGCTTCCTCCAAATTTTCAAAATCTTCATTTTGTTTCATTTTCTGCTCATGGGCTTGAACTGAACCCACAAGCTCATCGATCGATATTTGGGATAAATCTTTCGATTCTTCGATTGCCACAACCACATAATCAAATTTTCTTGTCAATGACCGTAAATTGTTTTCCATCACTCTGACATCATCGAGTGATTCACCATTTCTTTTCATTTCATTCATGACCGCTTTCACACGGCTAATATAATCATCGTTGTTTTCTGTATTTTTCATTTTTAACATTTCAAACTCAGCTTTAAGAGTTTGTAAGCGTACCTTGTTTTCTTTTTCTACACCTTGTAGAGATTTTTGCAAAATCTCCCATGCTTGTTTTGCGGTCTTCGAATCAGAAATTTTTTCAAAGGTAGATTCGTCTATTCCTTGAAAAATAAAGAACTCTTTTATCTTTTTTCCGGGATTTCTTCAATACCTTCTTTTCTTCATTAGTTAGGGTTGCTTCTGCTGCTGCATTTTTAGGCTCGGTGTAACCATCCTCGATGATATCCCAACAATCTTGAGAGCCTAGTAACACTTTCATTTGAATGCTCCAATTGCCATAATTCGTCTTTGTCAATCTTGGGATTTGAGGTTGAATCATGTTGGTTATCTTCTCCACCACGTTAAACTCGAACCAAGCTCTGAGGCCACTTGTTGGAAGCGTAGATGGGCACTCAGTAATTAATAACATGAACTATTATTGATACAAAACAAAATACGTTACAATGACACTACCCCAATATTACAATATTAGCTGCGGCTAGTTTACAATCACCTTATAGCTTTGCTAAGCTCTCTCTCAATTCTCTCTAATATTTTCTCTTTCGCTCACATACTTGCTTTGCTACAAATTACACACACACACACACACACACACATATATATATATATATGTAATAAACCGCCTTGAATTTGCTTCTAAATTCTTCTAACCGCCTTATAATTCCTTACCGTGATTGAATTCCTTAATTGCCAAGGATTTCAAGACTTTTCTAGACATTTTACTATATTAATTGCAACGTTGGATCTTCTTTCCGACATCCATAATTTATTTTCCACATTGCCACGTTGCATTCCATCTTTAATTTGTTATTGTTTTGTTTGCTGCCATCTACAAGCTTTTATCATAAGTTACTGCCACGTTTCAAAATATGTTTGCCGACATACACTTGTGATTTAGTGTATTGCCACATGTGATTGTTTCTACATTCTTCTTGCTGACATTGAGTTTGATTTCTAACATAAGTGCCTCAGCCGTAACAGTCATTATAAAACCCGTTAAGTGACATGTGTCATAATCTTAGAATTTTAATTTTAAAAAATAAAAATATTATTTAAAAAAACGATCAAGTGCATTTCTTCTCCATGTGCCCCCCTTTCTCTCTCCTTCCATGGCCAAACGGCCAAAGTTCAAACGACTGATGGTTGTCACGGTCGGAGAAACGATCGACCAAATGGTCGGCTGTCACGGTCAGAGAAACGACCGATTATCACGATCGAATTTGAAGGATTGAGTGTTTTGGGATTTTAGGAATTAAAATTTTAAATTTAGGGATTTGAGAATTTTGGGTTTTGAGATGATAGTAAGAGTTGTGGAAGGTCATTGGGTGGTCAATGACGTATGGGTGGTCGTTTGCTGGTGAATGGGTGACCGAAGATGACCGACGATCGGAGTAAATTAGACTACAATAAGAAATCTTAAGAGCATGAGATTTTTTTTATATTTTTTAAAAAAATTGTGGATTTTTCAAAAAATAATTTTTTAAAAATTTTAATTGAAAAAAAATAAATTTCTAAAATTATCATATTATAACATGTGTCACTTAAAGAAAAACTAACACCGTTGATGGTCTGGGCACCTAAAGGAGTAACGTTTGTAACTTTAGGCACCAGATGAGTCAAAAAATAATTTAGGCACCTATTCAAGATTTTGGATATAGGGGTAAATTAGATAAATATTACAATTTACTTTTTTTATTTTTTTAAAGATACTGCATCTTTCTTTTTATTTTTCAATCTATGGAAAATCTACAGTAATTTTGAAGACTAGCCGAAAGTATGTCATCTTACTGTTTAGAGGAATTATTTTGAATAAAAAATAGGATGCCACGAAGATATGTCATCTTCATAGTTCATTTTAAAAAATAGGTGTAAATTCTTTCAATTTTTCCAGCGCTTCTGACTTTTATTTCAATATATAAATCCAACATTTTCGACTAAAATCATTAATAAAAGTTAGGTAGTACCTGTTACCTCTAAGTGATGGTATATCAAAAGAACCGGCTATATCTGTGTGTACTATCTCCAGCGGTCTTCAGGCACGCCAGGATCTAACAACTTCAAAGCTTTGTCTATGTTGCTTTCCTTTAATGCAAGCCTCACATAATTAATTTGGAGGGTTGATCTCTAGTAGTCCTTTCACCATGCTTGTTTTTTTTATAACAACTTCAATCTAGAAAACCCAAGACGTTTATATCTTAGATGCCATAGACATGAATCATCTTTGATCGGGATCTTCATGCACTTGACTTCTCCCGACTCGATATCAATTGTAAAGAGATGATTTCGAGTCATATCAACTTGAGCTATAAATTCTCCTTTTATTTTTTATAGTAAGTGAGTGATTCTTCATCTGCATTTCATATCCTTTTTTAGAAGTTGACCAAGACTGATGATATTGCTTTTCAAAGAAGGTATATAATAAACATCTGAAATGTATTTCTTTTCTCCATTTGTCTGAGTAATCATGAATTCGCCTTTTCCTTTAAGTTCTGCGTACGAGTCATCTCCAAAAGTTACTCGCCCATGGACTGTTTCATCTAATTTCCCAAACATTTCCTTTTGACCACACATATGGTTGCTGGAACAATTATCAAGATACCAAATATTTTTCTTAAATTCTTCATTTCCTTTATAAGTGAGGAATACATGAGATTTTTCAATTTTTTATTCTTCAGTTGCTGCTATGTTAATTCTTTCTTCTTATTTAGGAGCAGATCTAGACTCATAACTATAATGACCATACTTATTGCAATTATAACATTGTACCTGGGATTTATTTTCTTGTTGATATCTGCCTCTACCTCGGCCTCGACTTCTGAATCATCATCCACGGCCTGATGTTGGATTGTTTTCACTTATTTGATTGGTGCCATATGATCGACCATCACGTCCACGAGTTCCTCATCCTCCTCTGTATCTTCCACGATAACCACCACGATTTCCTCAACCTCGTGTGTAGCTGTTGCTAGCTTCTTCTTTGTTGACATTTAACTTGCTTTGTAGAGCTTCCTCCAAATTTCAAAATCTTCATTTTGTTTCATTTTCTGCTCATGGGCTTGAACTGAACCCACAAGCTCATCGATCGATATTTGGGATAAATCTTTCGATTCTTCGATTGCCACAACCACATAATCAATTTTTCTTGTCAATGACCGCAAATTTTTTTCCATCACTCTGACATCGTCGAATGATTCACCATTTCTTTTCATTTCATTAATGACCGCTTTCACACGACTAATATAATCATCGTTGTTTTCTGTATTTTTCATTTTTAACATTTTTAACTCAGCTCTAAGAGTTTGTAAGCGTACCTTGTTTTCTTTTTATTTTTCAATCTATGGAAAATCTACAGTAATTTTGAAGACTAGCCGAAAGTATGGCATCTTACTGTTTAGAGGAATTATTTTGAATAAAAAATAGGATGTCACGAAGATATGTCATCTTCACTGTTCATTTTAAAAAATAGGTGTAAATTCTTTCAATTTTTCCAGCGCTTCTGACTTTTCTTTCAATATATAAATCCAACATTTTCGACTAAAATCATCAATAAAAGTTAGGTAGTACCTGTTACCTCTAAGTGATGGTATATCAAAAGAACCGACTATATCTGTGTGTACTATCTCCAGCGGTCTTCAGGCACACCAGGATCTAACAACTTCAAAGCTTTGTCTATGTTGCTTTCCTTTAATGTAAGCCTCACATAATTAATTTGGAGGGTTGATCTCCGGTAGTCCTTTCACCATGCTTGTTTTTTTATAACAACTTCAATCTAGAAAATCCAAGACGTTCATATCTTAGATGCCATAGCCATGAATCATCTTTGATCGCGATCTTCATTCACTTGACTTCTCCCGACTCGATATCAATTGTAAAGAGACGATTTCGAGTCATATCAACTTGAGCTATCAATTCTCCTTTTATTTTTGATAGTAAGTGAGTGATTCTTCATCTTCATTTCATATCCTTTTTTAGAAGTTGACCAAGACTGATGATATTGTTTTTCAAAGCAGGTATATAATAAACATCTGAAATGTATTTCTTTTCTCCATTTGTCTGAGTAATCATGAATTCGCCTTTTCCTTTAAGTTTTGCGTACGAGTCATCTCCAAAAGTTACTCGTCTATGGACTGTTTCATCTAATTTCCCAAACATTTCCTTTTGACCACACATATGGTTGCTGGAACAATTATCAAGATACCAAATATTTTTCTTAAATTCTTCATTTCCTTTATAAGTGAGGAATACATGAGATTTTTCAATTTTTTCTTCTTCAGCTGCTGCTATGTTAATTCTTTCTTCTTATTTAGGAGCAGATCTAGACTCATAACTATAATGACCATACTTATTGCAATTATAACATTGTACCTGGGATTTATTTTCTTGTTGATATCTACCTCTACCTCGGCCTCGACTTCTGAATCCTCGTCCACGGCCTGATGTTGGATTGTTTTCACTTATTTGATTGGTTCCATATGATCGACCATCACGTCCACGAGTTCCTCGTCCTCCTCTGTATCTTCCACGATAACCACCACGTTTTCCTCAACCTCGTGTGTAGCTGCTGCTAGCTTCTCCTTTGTTGACATTTAACTTGCTTTGTAGAGCTTCCTCCAAATTTTCAAAATCTTCATTTTGTTACATTTTCTGCTCATAGGATTGAATTGAACCCACAAGCTCATCGATCGATATTTGAGATAAATCTTTCGATTCTTCGATTGCCACAACCACGTAATCAAATTTTCTTGTCAATAACCGTAAATTTTTTTCCATCACTCTAACATCGTCGAGTGATTCACCATTTCTTTTCATTTCATTCATGATCGCTTTCACACGGCTAATATAATCATCGATGTTTTCTGTATTTTTCATTTTTAACATCTCAAACTCAGCTCTAAGAGTTTGTAAGCGTACCTTCTTTTCTTTTTCGACACCTTGTATAAATTTTTGCAAAATCTCCCATGCTTGTTTTGCGGTCTTCGAATCAGAAATTTTTTCAAAGGTAGATTCGTCTATTCCTTGAAAATAAAGAACAACACTCTTTTATCTTTTTTTCCAGGATTTCTTCAATACCTTCTTTTCTTCATTGGTCATGGCTGCTTCTGCTGCTGCATTTTTAGGCTCGGTGTAACCATCCTCGATGATATCCCAACAATCTTGAGTGCCTAGTAACACTTTCATTTGAATGCTCCAATTGCCATAATTCGTCTTTGTCAATCTCGGGATTTGAGGTTGAATCATGTTGGTTATCTTCTCCACCACGTTAAACTCGAACCAAGCTCTGAGGCCACTTGTTGGAAGCGTAGATGGGCACTCAGTAATTAATAACTTGAACTATTTTTGATACGAAACAAAATACGTTACAACGACACTACCCCAATATTACAATATTAGCTGCGGTTAGTTTACAATCACCTTATAGCTTTGCTAAGCTCTCTCTCAATTCTCTCTAATATTTTCTCTTTCGCTTACTACTCACATACTTGCTTTGCTACAAATTACACACACATATATATATATTTGAATTTTCTTCTAAATTCTTCTAGTCGCCTTATAATTCATTATCATGATTTAATTCCTTAATTGCCAAGGATTTCAAGACTTTTCTAGACATTTTTCTATTTTAATTGCAACGTTGGATCTTCCTGCCGACATCCATAATTTATTTTCCACATTGCCACGTTGCATTCCATCTTTAATTTGTTATTGTTTTGTTTGCTGCCACCTACAAGCTTTGATCATAAGTTACTGCCACGTTTCAAAATATGTTTGCCGACGTACACTTGTGATTTAGTGTATTGCCACATGTGATTGTTTCTATATTCTTCTTGTTGACATTGAGTTTGATTTCTAGCATAAGTGCCTCAGCCGTAACAGTCATTATAAAACCCGTTAAGTGACATGTGTCACAATCTTAGAATTTTAAAATTTTAATTTTAAAAAATAAAAATATTATTTAAAAAAACGGTCAAGTACATTTCTTCTCCATGTGCCCCCTTTTCTCTCTCCTTCCATGTCCAAAGGCCAAACGGCCAAAGTTGAAACGACAGGCGGCTGTCACGGTCGGACGTCATGCATACATGGCGTCTTCACTATTCATCATTTAAAATTAGAAACAAAATCTGTCGCCATGAAGACATGACATATTCACTATTCAACAAAAAAAATATGACTCCACGTATTCATGACGTTTTTACTGTGCACATGCACAATCAGCAATATCGGTGATTTTACCCCACTGACACCGTTTGTTTTTATTTTTACTTTTCTAACACCGTTCGACCAATATTTCCAAAACTAGCACCCTTTCTGCTGAGTTGGCAAAGGCGCGTCCCCGGGGGCGCGCTTTACCCGGTTTTTCGCTGAGTTGGATGCCACGTGTGAAAGGCGCGTCCCCGGGGACGCGCCTTTGCCAACTCAGCAGACACGTATTTTGTTTTATAATAAATAGTTTATTTTTTATTATTATAAATTAATAATATATTATGTAAAATGTTTCGATTATATTATGTAAAATGTTTCGATTATAATGTAAAAATTATAACTAATAATATTAAATATTATATTAAATAAATATATTAAATATATTTATGTATTTAAAAGTTAAAAAAAATTATTTAGGTGTACATACATTGACAAATTATATAAATGCAATAACATTAAATTATTAGAAATAAAAACATTCATTTAAAAACTTTAATTACATAAGAGTTAACGGTTATATGATGATAACAGAGCTGGACATTTTTTTCTATTGTGCCCGATGTTTCTACAATGCCCACATCGTTTTTGTTCTGTTGACTTCTCCCGAATATCCATATCACAATGTATTCTAGTAGATTTTGGACGACCTGAGTCCCTCAATAGCAATGGATCTGGGACAATTGTAAGCCAAGTTTGAATCTCATTTGGGTCTCTTTCGTTTCCTATGGGCGGAAACTCAAATTCATATACCTTGAAAACTTGTGAAAGTTGGTATACGGGATCAACATAATTTTGTAGTCCAAATGCGAATGTGAGCAAGCAGCAATGACATGAGAGCATGGATATTTGAGTGCTTGAAAGAAACCACAATCGCACCACCTCTCTTGCAGATTAACTCTGAAAGAGTTAGCTTCAATCCCTTGCAGCGGACGTGGCATTTCGGTTACACGAAACAATTCACGGGTGCGAGAAAAATTTGTAACTAACATCCCATTTGATGTAGCCATTTTTTCTGTAAATCGGCTACTAGTCTTGGGTGGTAAATATGTCCGTTTTGCATCCAAGTAAGAGCTTGTCCACCGAGTTTTGCAAAGAGTTGACCCAAACGAAAATAAGTCGTTTTGACCAACGCCGTGACTGGTAAATGACGCGCCCCCTTTAAGGTTGAATTTATTGCTTCAGCCAAGTTTGTTGTCATATGACCATAGCGATACCCCCCGTCATATGCATTTGTCCACATTTCTTTGCTGATGTCCATAATGTACTCGCACCCCTTCTTATTTTTGCCAAACAGCTCTTGTAGCATCGACTCAAACCTTTGAGGTAAGAGTTCGTAACCTAAGTCATTAGGAATATGTAATAGTTAATATGAAGTATAAATAAGTAATAAGAAATTGATAGAAAAATTGGGAAAAAGTAACATACCCATCCGCACGACTAACTGACGTTCATCGTTCTTCTTGTATTTTCCGTAATAGTTTGCAGCAATATGACGGACACAATAACGATGTTGAACATGTGGAGGTCTATACATTGTACCCAAAGAGTCCATTGCTGCTTTTATCCCGGCTCCTCGGTCTGAAATAATGCATACTCGTTCCCTGGTGACAACATGTAAACGTAAATTTTTAAGGAAAAAAGCCCAAGACTCAGTGTCTTCTCCTTGAACGAGGGCAAACGCAACAGGAAGAATATTGCGGTTTCCATCTTGGACCACAGCCAATAATAAAACTTGCTTGTATTTCCCATACAAGAAAGTACCATCAATTTGGACAATTGGTTTACAGTACTTGACTGCATTAATACACTGAGGGTAAGTCCAAAAGACTCGGTAAAATTGGCAGCGATCGCGAACCATTCGATCATTCACGTAATGATGTTGAGTTTCGAACTCAACAATTGTCCCGGGATTAAGTCTTTGCACAACATGAAACCAACTGGGCAGCTCGTTGTAAGAGGAATCCCATTCGCCATGAAGTTTGCAAATGGCATTCTGTTTTGCCAACCACGCTTTTTTATATGAGACAGTGTACCCATATTGGGACTGTATAGCAGAAATCAACACTGCAACAGCTATATGAGAGCTTTGCTTCACAATGGGCATGATTGCTTGACAAATAATGTTGGAGTCCAAGTTGGGATGATCCTGGTTTATACCTGTTGCACAACATGTATGAGGACCGTTGTATCTGGTTAGTTCCCATAAGTTGTTCTTCCTCTTCCTCTTTGATACACGGACCATCCATTGACATCCGTTGTGACGTTGGACGCAGTAGCAGACATATTTCTCCGTGTTAGATCGATCAACTCGGGACTGAACTGAGTTACGAATATTGTAACTCTTTATTGCCATCATTGCTTCCTCATTCGATACGAACTCCATTCCAATATGTAAATTACCGTCATTGACTGATGATTGAAGTCCATAGTTTCCAACATCAGGAAGATCTGGAAATTCAGGCTCATACATTGCATCATAATCAGCCTCATACATATGTGCAGGAAGTTCGGCTGGTGTTGTATTTATCGGAACGTCATCCTCGTCATCATCAGAATGTACGTTAAACTGTGGTGAGTCAGGTTCAACGAATAATCCCGTTTCAGCACCATCTGCACCTGGCTCCCGAAGAGGTTCTTCTGGTGGAGATGAGGGTTCCTCCGATAATCCAATGTTGAGGTCAAATAAGTTCCCGCTTGCGTGTCCTCCCCTTGAACTTGAGGCCATTGTATCATGTGGGATGTGAATAGACTGTCGTCTCGTTGGCATTTCCATATGTAAGTCGAAAACATTGGCAGATGAATGTCTGCCCCTTGAAGTAGAAGAGATGTTGCCATATGGATTATTGGTGAAGCCACGTGGGTTGAGATCATAAGCAGTTGCAGATGAATGCCTTCCTATTGAACTTGATGGCATGGTATATGGCGTTGGATCCGCCATTAATGATGTGAAATCATTACAGATAAGTTGTGTCGGGCTATCAACTTGATCAGTTTGATATGCAATGCCAAAGTGAGAGGAATATGAGAGACCACGAGTTACACGAACCTCAATAAAAGTGGCATACATTTCAATAAGAGATTGTGAACTCCCCATATGAGCATCAACCATCATAGAAACATCATCATCGTTTGAAAGCTGAAATGATGTATACGTGAGCGGAAAAAGTTCAGTAGGAAATCTGTATTGAAGTGAAGATAGTCTTCTCTGGCCTGCTACACGAATCTTTAACGAAATTTTTGTGATTAACTCCTCAATTGTGATGTTTCTCTTCAAGGTTAAGGGGATATAATGATCTGACTCAAAAACAACCCCCTCTTCAGCTTCCTTAATTTCTCCATCATACAAAACAACAGCAGAAAGACGACTCATTTTCAGAGAATTTGAGAATTTAGAGTTTGGGAATTTGAGAATTTGAAAGATTGTGAACTGAAGTTTGTTTTGAAAGTTTATAATACGTTGCATATAATAGTTTCTATAATCGGTTCACTATTCACGTGAAGGCGCGTTCCCGGGGGCGCGCCTTCCATTATTTCGTCAGAGAATATTATCATTGCCCTATTATGTCATTCATGTCCCTCGGGGACACTAGATATATCAGTACCTACTATTTCACTATTCACGTGAAGGCGCGTTCCCGGGGGCGCGCCTTCCATTATTTCGTCAGAGAATATTATCATTGCCCTATTATGTCATTCATGTCCCTCGGGGACACTAGATATATCAGTACCTATTATTTCACTATTCACGTGAAGGCGCGTTCCCGGGGACGCGCCTTCCATTATTTCGTCAGAGAATATTATCATTGCCCTATTATGTCACTCATGTCCCTCGGGGAATAACTTAAATTTAACTTCTTTTGAATGTTCAACAAGTTAAGAATAACTTAAATTAAAACGTTATGTGAAGTTTGAATAAATTAGATAAAATGTTATTGATAAATTGAATAAATGTGAAGTGATAAGTTGATTGTGACATTGAAATTGTATGGAATGAGCATTGAAATGTGACATTGAATAAATTGCCAATTCACCCCCCTCTTGGTTGATTACGTCGATCGATGAACTCAACATAAGTTGATTTAATGTATACGTTTTAATATATATGTTAATGATAAATCATATGTATGGAGTCCTTTAATTTCAATTTAAGTATTGTGAACTATAATTGGAATATAACTTTTAATTTCGAATACAATTGGAATATTAAGTTGAAATTTAATGTTAAATTTCGAATACTATAATTTATATTTTAAATTTAAATTTGAATAATATTATTTTTATTTTTATTTTAAATTTCGAATAATATAATTTGTATTTTAAAAACATTTATCAAACATTTAATGTTAAATGTGAATAAAAAATAACATAAAAAAATATGTATGTAACAACCATGAAACATTTAAATAACATAACCAAATTACATAAAATTCTGAAATTTAATTATTTAAATAACATTAAATATAACTGGATCACCGATGTCGTCGTCTCGAATGAGTTCCACATGGCGGTGGTTGCCTATTTCGTGGAGGATTTCTTCGTGGAACTTGTTCTTCAGTCTCCTCATCTTCACTATCATCATCAGCAGCATTTTCTTCATTTGGTGCAGATGACGCTGAAGGGGCTGAAGGGCCTGTATAAAATAACGACCCTGGAGGAGTGCTAGTAACAATCCCACCGCTCCCCGGGAACTGTGGAAACTGTGGAAACATTGGCATCGATGTATGTGATCCAGATGAAGATTGAGGTGTCTGCGGAGAAGCACCACCAGCCAAATAAGATGCATATGAAGCATATGCTGGATCATTAAACATAGTCGTATATGCACCTCCATATGGTATAAAACCCTGCGGGCTAGGCATGTAACCTGGCGGGCTAGGCATGTAACCTGGCGGGCTAGGAATGTAACCCTGCGGGCTCGGAATGTAACCTTGCGGAGATGGCATATAAACTGGTGGGCTTGGCATATGAAGTGGAGGCTGGGCATGTACCCCTGCGGCATCGACGAATAAGGATGTTGTGGTGGGACTGATGCAGAACCGGTAGCGCCTTCTCTCCGTCCACGCGTCGGGGGACGATGATATTGAGACGGTTGACGTCTTTCTCGGCGCCTAGGAATGTTAACCCCTCGTGCTTCCGCCGAAAGTAGAAACGGCTTCCCATTTTCATTAAACCAGTCCATATAGTTATCCGTAACCATATGACCAGTTTCAGCGTAATATTGTCGAGGGGCCAACAGTGTATATCGGTTCTCCCAAAGCGCAATCCAATCTCTGTGTCTCACCACCCAGTTAACGTCTTTCTTTCCCCGTCTATCTATGTTATGCACGTCGTCTAAATTTCTAGGAGCTCCAGGAATATATTGCGTACAACCATACTGACGGAGCACGCGATCAACTGGATGCCACTCAATAATAGCATAACATATAAGAGGTATAACCGATATCCATACCTCTAATGACCCTCTAAGGTGGGGTGGGATGCAAGCTTTCACTTCATCGCTCGCATAAGGTATCCACTGAAACTGAAATATAAATATACAATTCAAATAAATAAAATATTCTAATTATATCTAACATTTTAAATTAAAATATTAATAATTAAACAAATTTAAAAACATACCTCAGACCCAGCTTTCGTATCAATAAGTAAACGAATTTCCTCTAAAACAGTAGGTATACTTTTATGGTCCTTTCTTTTCATCGACCACCTATGAAATATAATATAAACTAAATATCACCCTATTTAATTGAAAATATTTAAATCAAAATTTAGTTCGAAAATTACCTCAACAATAAGGGGAATACGTATGGTTCATTCACAATCGGGCATAAGAAAGGCATGCGGAACCACGCCCATGATTGTAGAAGCAGAAGACATCCACCGATAGCAGTTTTCTTATAATTCGTCGCCCGACACATTTCTCTAAAGAGAAATGCCAAAACTGCAGCACCCCAACTATATCTTCCAGCTTCATCAAAATCGATCAGATGCCGCAACCACATACAATGCACCTGGTTGCGAGATTTGTCGGGCATCAATATTCCTCCAATTATTCGTAGAATATATGCCCGAGCACATGCCTTTGCTTGATCCTCTGAAGCATTTTCATTTAAAACCTCAAAATTAGCTTTCAACCAAGATAAAGCTATTCTACCTCCATTAAACTCTGGCGGAGCAGCTCCAAGATAATCAATGCACAGTGATTGCCAATCACCATCCGCCATACCACACATCATATTTCCGTCGACGGGAAGCCCCAGATGCATAGAGACATCCTCCAACGTAATTGTTGCCTCTCCACATGGAAGGTGAAAAGTGTGTGTCTCGGGCCTCCACCTCTCAATCAGTGCAGAAATTAGGACAGGTTCGAGTTTGCAACCGCCTATAATTGTTGCAATATACCCGAACCCAGCAGAAGCCAAATATGGCAAAATACGTTCCGGTGTCGGTATACGTGGATTTTTAATAAAAGTTTCTAAAATACGATCAGCATCCTAAATAATATATATTATAAAAAGTAAAATTAATATAAATTCATAATAACTTTAAAATAAAAATAAATTTAAATATTAACATTAATTATAAAAATATTACCATATCGCTAAAATGTCTGGAGATATGATCATTATCCAATCGCAACAGCATTTCGTTTTCCATTATAACTGTAGACAAAACAATATAATTAGCAAAAAAATTAATAATTCTAAATAAATAATAATTATATAAATATTATTTTAATAATAAAATAATATTACATAAATATATTAATATAAAAAATAATAACTATTTAAAAAAATACTAACATAAAATAAATTTCTTACCACTAATAACAAATTTAAAACTCAAATAGTTGGAGAATTTGAGTTATATAAGAGAGGAGAAGATGATTTTGGTGTGAAGAATGAGTGAGGGTTGAGGGGGTTTATATAGGGGAGGAGGAGGGGTAGTTAGGAAAAACGGATGGGGGCATTAATGACATTTAATGGAAGGCGCGTCCCCGGGGATGCGCCTTCCACACGTGTCTGCTGATTTGGCAAAGGCGCGTCCCCGGGGACGCGCCTTTCACACGTGGCATCCAACTCAGCGAAAACACAGGTAAAGCGCGCCCCCGGGGACGCGCCTTTGCCAACTCAGCAGAAAGGGTGCTAGTTTTGGAAATATTGATCGAACGGTGTTAAAAAAGTAAAAATAAAAATAAACGGTGTCAGTGGGGTAAAAAAGCCAGCAATATCAGCATGTCAGCAACTTTTTGAATGACAAAAGCTGTGACATCTTTTTTTTTTAATGGTAAAAGTTGCACGACAGCTTTGTTTTTAATATTTATTCCTTTTTATCAAAATTTATTAGTTGTTAGGTGGTTGATTGGTTGGTTGGGGGGAAAATATTTTTTATTCTATATAGATTGGGTGGGTGTTGGATGAATAACCGGCAAGTGAAGAGAATACAGAGAAGAGAAGGAAGGAAGAAAAGAAAGAAAATATTATATTTGATTCGAATGTATTTTTAAAAAAAATTAAAAAATCAAACTGTAATATTTTATTAATTTACCCATTATTTTGGTAGTAAACCTAATTCAAAATCATTTAAATGAATTGGTGAAAGTACAATTTTTTGTCCAATGGTATATGCATGACAATCACTTCAGATTTAGAATCGAACTTTTGTTGAATGGGTGCCTTTTCTCTTAAGGCCTCAATTTTCAAGGCCTTTTCTCGCTTCATCTGCTCCTTGCAAAGACACAGCTAAAACGCCAGAAGACACGAGATTGAGTAATTGAAATTTGCAATTCAAATCCCATTTCAATTTATACAAAAAATATATATATATATTTTCTTCAAAACAAAAAGAAAAAAGGAACCAAAAAGTACCTCCACACTTATCCCATTGTGTTCTTCTCTTCACGTGCAGCGCGTGGACATTTCAAATAAAATAAAATGGAATAACCACCGGATTTGGGCTTTGTTCCTTTATACTTTCTCCCTCGAGAAAAATAGGAAAATATCCTCTGAAAATGGTTGATTTGGGCTTTGTTATTGGCGACATCCACACTTCACCTGGAACCTCGTCTTTCTTACCCAGATTCTAATTTAATCACTTGCCCACTGCTCTCTCTCTCTCTCAATCATAATTAATCACTCAATTTCTTCTTAATCATTTTAGGTTGCATCTTATGGGAATTATTTAATAGTTGCATTGTCCATGTCTCTATCGAAATTACCCTACATTCATGCTAACTGAAGAAAACCTTTCAAATGTATTGTTCCAATATTCCGATGCCCCAAACATTGAAACAAATTTATGGATAAGGCCTGGTTATTGTCGTTATAACACTTAGTTAAGAGTTTGCATGCATTTAAAAGCCACTGATTCAAATTTGTGGATTATTTTCATTTTAAATATTATAAGAGATAATTTGCTTTGATCAGGATCCATAACCTTTCATTATCTTTTTCTAACAAAAAGGTGTAATTTTTATAATCCCTTCATCCGAATTGTTCCTTGTATATGGATCATCAGTTGTGGTTATAGAAATAATTTTATGTTACGTCACGGGGCATACTTATTGCTCAAATAATATTAATATGTGAAATATATCTTAATACACATATAAAAAGTAATTTAAAAGTCGAGGCACTTAATAATAAAAACCTTAGCCACTTTTTCCTTCTCCTTTCTTTTTCTTTTTTTTTTCTTCTTCTTTACAATTTGTGTCGATTTTATTGATAAATCTAATTTTTTTCCTTTAATTTTGATTAACCGGCGGTGGCACTGGTTTTGATATTGTTATCGATCGCCAGTTATTTTTTTAATAAGAATATTTATGTCTTTGTGATATATTCTCTACCTTTATGTAACACCCCCAACCCGTACCTGACCCGGATACGAGTCCGATGTGTCACATTGATTTTTCAAATCATTTGATTTTACAAAATAACTAAAAATTCAATTGTGACATTTCCAATAAAACAGAATAATTTCTATTATATAAAACATATGGTTTTACAAAACTTATCAAAGCGTATACAATTTAAATATTTTATCTTACATGCCAACTACATTTCATATAACAAAATACATAAAAGATTTCTCTGATCTGATATCTGGAAATGAGAAGCTGACTTGTCTTGCTCCTCAATCTTCTCACAACCTACGTGTGAAACACTCACACGCTAAGTCTATGACTTAGTGAGGCATATAATACTTATAATATAAATTTTGACTCCTAACAATGCATGAACATTTCATAAAATAATATCACACAACTCATATAAGATTTCATATAAAGAAATGCATACATACTCATATATCATCATTTACATTTTAGCATCATTTAATATCATCATATCATATATGATCATTTACTATTTCATGTTCCTATAATCATTTATATCTACACCACTTAGCTTATATTACATTCCCCTGTTATCACCTAAATCATTATATCTACATAATTCCTGATCATATAATTTCTATCACAAGTCACATATTTTCTTTCTTATTTTTATATGTTCTTATTTATCATATAACCCATATATTTTCATTTCATATTTTTATTTTATATCATATCCTTGTATATTAATTTCTTATATTCTATTAATTAAATTTTCATCTAGCTTGCCCCATAGACATATATTTTCATAACTTATTAATCATATCATATTTTCATATGATTTCCTAGATCCTTGTACTATATTTTATATCACCTAATAATTTAACAAGTCTTAGATCTTAGTTTCATTTAAACATATAGACCTTTTTATACAACTTATCCAAGATATTCTTATACTTATTTATGTATCTGTTTCCTAGTTGATATACTATTCATTTTATCTAACTTCTCATTTTCTCATATAATTATTTTAAATTAATTCACATACAAAGTATATTGCCACAGTATAATCATAATTATTATTCTATTCATACAATCATATAGTTAACCACCTCATTACCTATACATATACCTATAGATCTCACAATATTTCTTATGTATTCACTTATACCATATCATACAAACATATTTTCACATAGATAATATAACATATGCAATACATGTAACTTACAACTCATATCCAAATACTCAACCACATATAATCATACCAAGTTTATTTATATTATCTCTTATTTATCCCATGCATATTTCTGAGAACTTAAGGTATGTGAGTACTTTGAGGTTGTGCACATATGCTGTCACCACAGCTCGTATAAAGATCCATTGAGTGGCATGTGAAATTTGTCCCGAATGACCTGTGTATGTCTCGAAGGACCTATGTCTATGTCCCGAATGAGCTATGAAACCCTCGACTCTTAGCATGCCAATTATACATATAGCTCTCATATCACATAACATGTGCATTATCATTTATGTTTGTCTCATATTCACACATTCATATAATCTCTTATATCACCTTCATGAAATCACATATCTCTGATCTCTTGTGATCATGTAACCTCATAACTTTGTATCACATTTCTCATGTCATTTATCATGAAATCACTTATATCATGTAATACATATAACTCATATACTCTCTTATATGTTCACATATGTCATATCATATGACTTATCTCCTACTTTCACGTTATCACGTAAATAAATACTATTTACATATTTCATGATCATGTAGCACATACAATAACATATGACATATATAACTATATTCATGTAATAATGTATACATATGAATCATATCAAGCACATCCTTATATTCATAGATTTATATACTCTAATATGGGAAATAGACTCATCGCAAGTCTTATTTCCATAAAACACCATCTATAATATAGTATGCACTTACCTGGCCTCACTAGTCATTACCGATCTCTTACTTCTTCCTTGCTCGATCTCATTTCGTTGACTCATCAAATACTCATTTCTAATCAATATCTACAAAATCATACATTTGATATGCATATAAGAAATCTAAGTGTTATAATTTGATCCTTAATAACTCAAGCTAAACGAAATGCTAATACCATTTTCACCTTGAGTAGTATCGGTACCCCATGCATGGTACCGATACTTCCCTAATTGTGGTATCGATACCAAGCCTGGATATTGATACCCTTTTTCTATTATGAAATCCTTATTTTAAAATGCTACCGATACTTACTTGATGGTATCGATACCTCCAGTATCGATACTACTCCTTTGGTATCAATACTCTCTGAACAATCTATAAATATTTGCCTTATGGTATCGATACTCATTCAACCAGTATCGATACCCATCCCCAATTATTACTCATTTTCTCTTTGAAGTATAGGTATTGAATTAACAGTACCGATACCCTTTGCCCAGAATTTATTTGTTTTACCTAAAAATTTACCAAACTTACTTAAATCCTCTACTATAACCTCCTTTTAACCCTTTAAGCTTAACTACACTTATTCTAATCAACTTAAATCACTTTAATTCATCCTAATATTCAATATCCCATATATACTCTTGAATTTAATAATTAAGCCAATAAATCAACATGTTCCAAATTCCCTTCTATTACTTCTAACTTCTTAATTAGACCATTGACAAGTCAAATTTCACTTCAAAATTTATTTACCAACTCTTTCTCAAGATTTCACTTAGAAACCTCTTATCTTTAATCATTCTTAACTTCTTCATCTTTTAGTTTTAAGACAACTTAAGCTTTCCTTAAGCTTAAGTATCATCTAAAGAACATAAACCAAACTTAAATTTAAGAAATTATCAACCAACATGAAACTTACCTTTTACAACTGGGTTCATGGCTGAAGGAGGAAGAAGTGTAACATCCCACAGGGTCAGTGACTAAATTGCAAATTTTGAAAGTTTTATGCTCAATTTAGAAATAAATTAAAAGTCTCAGGAGTTAAGTAAAGAATTTTAATATTGGATTAAATAGCAAAGATGGATGAACTAAAGGGGTAAAATGGTCTTTTCATGGGAAAGATTTTTATCTTCCCTTTTTGAGTATTATAAAACGTGGGAAATATGAGAGAGTTCCAGACTTCTCTTCTTCATTCTCTTCTTTTCCACCGTGAAGCCATAAGCAAAGGTAAGATCTCTTGTTAGTTGATATTTAGCTGAATTTAGGATTTTTTTATGATCATTGGATGATAATTAAGCTTTAGGAAAGCTTAAATCATCTTAAAAACAAATGATGGTGGAATTAGGAGAGATTAAAGATTAAGAGTTTTTGAATGAAAATTTGGAATAAAGTTCATTACTCAAATTGGAAGTTGAATTTGACTTGTCATCTATGAGAATAAGAAGCTAGAAGTGTTAGAATTAAGTTTGGGTAACATGGAAAAATTGGTATGATTCTTGAATGCTATGTGGAGGAGTAGATTTTTAAGTTAAAGAGATATTGAATGAAAATTTAATAGTTTAAGTATGTATATTTGAGTTAAGAATATTAAAGGAAGTGAAATAGGAAGTGTGGAACTGAAAATGAAGTGATTTTTGAGCTCAAAATATGATTTCTGGGTTAGGGGAATTGATACCCATTCAAGGGGAACTGATACCCCCTCAAACGAACCAGAATTTACAGAATGTTATGGGGGAACCGATACCCCCACAGGAGGGAACCGATTCCCCCTAAAGGAAAGTTGTGAATATTAGTTTAATAGGTTCGTGTAAGTTGCTAGTATCCAATTACAAGGTGTAGATATCTAATAATTGCCTTAAAATGTACATTTATGTAGATTCTAAGCGTAAAGGAATTCCGGAATATTTGGCAAGTAAGACCGATCAAGGAAAAGATAAGAGATCGGTATTGACTAGTGAGGCAAGGTGAGTGCATATTATTATAATATACGTATTGAATATGGAAATTGGACTTGCGACAAGTCTGTTTCCAATATGATTGTAGGAGTAGAAGTATGATTATGTTTGATATTGTGTGAATATGTTTTGTTCGTATTATATGTTATGTGGTATGAATTTATATGATATGAGTTATATGACAATGATTTATTTATTATAGGAAAATTGTTATATGAACATGTGATATAAGTTATAGGATCACAAATTATGTAAGGTAACCACGACTTATGTGTTAACAAGAGAAAGTGACATAAAATATGGAACAAGATATAAATTACATGATTTAGATATAAGGGAATTGGTGGGATCAACTTAAGGGATTAAATAAAATGTGAGATAAGTTAAATAACATTGACCTATAGAACAATATGAGATTAATAGATATATATATATTAGGAGATATTGATAGAACTGGTTATAGGGATATGTAAGACCAATTATATGGTAAAGATCTATGAAGCTATAAGAAGATGTTATAGGAGCTTTTGATGATAATTTATTAGAAGACTTGCATATGCGATAAGTATGTGAAACTGAATTAGGTAAACATATGTAAAGGTTATATAAATAATAGAAATATAAATGAGACAAGTAAGTAATGATATGATCAATTATGGGAAATTGTGCATTAGAGTTATAAGATTTATGGAGAATGGAGGAAAACTAGATAAGACTGAACTATAAAAGGAACTGAGAATAATATATTACTTAGGAGATTTGGATATAAAGTGATGATATGCATATAGAATATAAAACGCATGTTTATAAATATGACCATGAATGATATGAATAGGAATAATTTAAGTACTATATAACTATGAGTATTTGAGTATGTATCTAGGTGATGTGATGTATGAGGTCGTATGAAATATTATAAGACTCTGTGATTATATGAGAAACCAAATAGGTACAGGTGAATTATATGGAAATGAACTACGTGAATGGGTGTGATCTTATGAAAATTTATGATGAGCCATGTGAATGAACTATAAGATTATGTGTATATGTAATTATGAAAAGTCATAATAATAGAATGCAAGCAAGGTGTCAAGAAATGTAAAATGACACGAAAAGTTATATAAGCTACGTGATATGTGAAAGTGAACTATGTGTTATGTGAAATGATAAGTATAAAAGAAAATGTCCATTTTATGTGTCTTGAGAGCTAGGGGTATAGTTGGCATGCCAAGAGTCGAGGGTCTATGCGGTTCTTCGGGATATATATATATTCTTTGGAACATGTGTGAAGTCTTGTGAGACACATACTTGATCCCTAGTATATGTATATGATTCTTAAGGAATGATATGTGGTCCTTATTGACATTATTATATGGCACAACGGTGCAATTCTACGCGGCACTCCGGTGCAATTCTACGTGGCACTTCGGTGCAATTATACGAGTTGTGGTGACAGCATTAATGCACAACCTCTATAGACTCACATATCTATGGTTCTCAAATGTGTACATGGGCTAATAAAGGAAATAATATAAAAGAACCTTGCATGATAGTATGTGATTGGTTTGTAATCTTTGGTGTGAAGTGATATATGTGATATGATGATGTGTATATAGCTTGGTTAAGAGGAATTGATGCAATAACATATGACAAAAAGATAAAAACGAAAATAAGACTAATAAAGAGATAATAATAAATACCTTACATATGATTTACATGTTTTGTGCTATGAAACATGTTATAAGAATATGTGAATGATGTGTGTGTACAAGTGGATAGTGGTTGCATGACAGAATGTATGATTTTGTATGATATAATAAGTATAGATTATGAATGCATTAGTAGTGGTTATATGTTTTTATGCCTCACTAAGTCATCGACTTAGCGTGTGAGTGTTTCACACGTAGGTTCCGGAAAGCTAGAAGAAAAGTGAAGAGGAGCAAGACCGGTCAATTACTTCTTACCGAAGATCAGATCAGAAAAGATGTCTTGAATTAGATGTATTCTGTATATTGAATATAGTTGGCATGTACTAATTGATTGAGTTAAATAAACCGCTGTGACTTTAATGAAAGTTTTAAATTTTCTCGAGCTTTTGTCATGAGTCAAAGTTTGAAAAGTCAATGTGACACCTCAGACTCGTATCCGGGTCGGGTACGGGTTGGGGATGTTACATTTAATGGTATCAGAGCTAAGGTTTAGCCGATTCTAGGCTTAAACTGAAGTCAAATGAGTTTTAAAGATGTGTACATGCCAACATAGAGTGAAAATTTCTGATCTGATAGTGTAAGGATTGTGTTGTCTTACTAATAGAATAAGATTAGTTTAATATAGTATAAATCTGATCGTGATAATTCCAAAATAAAGGGAAATGGGGTATTCCTGATTGTTATAGCTATTCATCTGCCCTGGCCAGGCAGGGTGAAGAGCGGACACCTCAGGAAATGCCTAGTAAGATCAAAAGTTGATTTCAGAAAGCTGAAATCATATCTGAATAATGATAGAAAGTTTTCATTGTTTTGAATCGGAAACACGGTATGGAGTAGTTTTGTTATTGCGTGGATAAGATAGAATATGGTGAACAAGTGTCACCATAAGATTGTTAAAAAGATCAAAGGATGTGGTGAGTATTTGTATAAGAATTCAAGAATAGATGCATCAGTGACAAGTGTATAAGAGATATGGAGATATAGTTTATGAATTTAAGACAAAAGGATAGTACTATGTTTAAGCAAGAATATGGATATGATAAGGGTTTGCATTTTAGATGGAAAGAGTTAGCGTTGGCTAACCAGATTATGTGATGGAAAAGGTATAGAAATTTAAGATTTTGAGATATTGTCAAGATAAGATAACCAAAGATGAGGTGGATCTAGATACAGTTGTATATTTTGATCATAATATTGTGATATAGTGAAGAAGATGAGGATCCGCATGTTTGAATAAAGCTAAGGATTGTTAAGAAGTGTTTGAGAATGGGAACATCAATGATCAGTTTAAAAGATAAAGGAATTAGAAGGTTAGGTTGGAACAATAGAAATTGCATGGTGTAGGAGAATAAATGTGGATTTGATAAGTTAAGTAAACTATTGTTGAGATAATTCTGACTGGAAAGAATGTATATGAATGGTTCGATGAAGGTTTATGCTTTGGATTGGAAGGACTGGTGATGACTAAAACAATTATGTGATGGTAAGTGTATCAAAGGTAAATGATTAGAAGATGATGTCAGGGTAAATTAACTAAGTATGCTGTGAATTGAGACACGATTATGTATTTTGATCACGTAAATGTAAGGTAATAGAAAAAAAACAAGAGAATAATCTTGTATACGAATAAGAGTGTGAGCTGGATAAGTGAGTAAATTGCACTGATTAAATTTCAACTGAGAAGATGAATATGATTAGTCTGATTAGGGCTGATGCCCTAAATTGGAAAAGTTATGACTGATTAATTGTAATAGTATGGATAATAAAGTTATAAGATTCGATGAAAAGATAAAGTTAAGTTAATCAAGTATGATGTGAATTTGGATATGGTTTTGATCATATAGATATGATGTAGGCAAGGAAATAAGTATTTGTATGTTTAAAAAGGAGCTTTGAGGAAGAAAATACAAGTATAAGAGATGGTAAAGAATGAGGTTATGTATAAGTAAAGCGGATTATCAAAGCTATGAAGATGCAATGAAGATCAGTAATCAGGGATAAGTATAAACGATATGAAAAGAGTATGGGAGTCTGGAGAAAAGATGTGATTTATGTTATAAGGAGATTTTGATTTTGGAATGAATGAAAGAATAAAGGGATAGGAAAAGACAAAGATGGAGGTTAAACGATCAAGTAAGACAAGAGGTATATTGAGATATAAGTTATAAGTTTGATATTGAAATAATACAATTTTCAATTATTAGAAGAACGAGAATGGGTGATTATTCTTTGAACAAATACGTAAGGGTTATATGAAAAGATTGTGTGTATAGTAATACATACAAGGATTAAGAAATGAGCAAAAGCTTGATTTATGTGCAAAGCACATAGAGAATGATGGAAAAGATCAATTGATCCATAATAGTGAGGATTAAGGATTTAGGGTTGCTGTCTATATAATGAATAATATTATATGGACTTATAAAGATGTGGACGGATATGAAGAATTGAGTATGGGAAAATGGTAAGTTGCTAGCAGTAGTAGGAAATAATAAGGGAAGCAACATGAAAATATTAGAAGACATGATATTATAAAGGCATGCAGTGAAAATTCGAGGACGAATTTTCTTTAAAAGAGGGGAGATTTGTAACATCCCAAATCAGGGTGTAACATCCCAAACTACGGGTTAGTGACTAAATCGTAAATTTCAGAATTTGATAATAAAAGTAGAATACTTGAATAGTTCAATGATTTATTTGAGGATATTTCCTGAAAGTTGTTAGTAATTATCTAAAGAATTAAAGGGCAAAAGGGTAATTTGTCATGAAAGATATTTTTATCCCTTTATTAAGAGATAAAAGCATGAGAAGATGAAAGCATTTCATCTTCTTATTCCTTTCTCTTCCCCTCCCGTAAGAGCAAGGGCAAAGGTAAGTTTCTTCATTAGTTGATTATTTGTTCAATTCAAGGTTGGGTTTTGATTATTAGATGATAATTAAGCTTAAGGAAAGCTTAATTTGTTCTAAAACAACAAGATGAAAGGTATATGAGAGATTAAAGATTTTGAGTTCTTGAATCAAATCTTGAAATAGAATTGATAAGTTGAATTTTAAGTTGAATTTGACTTGTCATCTATGAGATTAAGAAGTTAGAAGTGTTAGAATTATGTTTGAATAACATGAAAATTTTGATATGATTATTGAATTCTATATGGAGAATAGAATTCTAAGGTTTAAGATGAAATAAATGAATATAGATTGGTTTAAGTATGTGTACTAGAGTTAAGAATGAAAAGGGGATGATATATGAAGTGTTTGAGAGAAATTGAAGTGATTTTCGAGCTAAAAATATGATTTCTGGGCAAGGGAATCGGTACCCATTCAAGGGGAACGATACCCTTCAAACGACAGAATTCCAGAATGCCAGAGGGGAACCGATACCCCACAGGAGGGAATCGATTCCCCCTAAAGGAAAATGTTAATATTGGTTTAATAAGTTCGTTTAAATTGCTAGTATCCAATTAAAAGGTGTGGGTATCTAATAATTGTCTTAAAATGTATAATTATGTAGATTCAAAGCCTAAACGAGTTCCGGAATCATTGACAAGTAAGATCGATAAAAATGGAAGATAAGAGATTGAAAGGGACTAGTGAGGCCAGGTGAGTGCATATTAATTCAATTATGATGCTAAATGGAAACAAGACTTGTGACAAGTCTATTTCCTATGTTTAATGCATGAATATATGATTATATGTATATGCATGACATAAATTGTATGTATGCATGATTATAGGTGTTAACATGCTTTTGAATGAATGATATGAAAAGTGAGATAAACAAAGTATGGTTGATATAGGGTAATATAAGAATAGCTCATAAGGTTATATGCATAGGTAATATAAGTTATAAGATGAGAATATATAGGAAGATCAAATAGTTATGAGATAAGTTATGTGACATGATTTATATATATGAGTTTTATGTGATATAAAAGTGTATAAGTGAAATAACATGATAGGTGATAAAACTGTAAGTCTATATGATTATGTGTTATATACATGATATGACATGCAAGTTACATGAACAAATGAGAAATGGTATAAGTCATATGAAACGATCTACGTGAATACATGCACTTGTGATACAAGTGATATGAAATGTTATAAATGATAATGCCCATGTTATGTGATATGAGAGCTAGGGGTATAGTTGGCATGCCAAGAGTCGAGGGTTTACCTATGTTCTACGGAACATATGGACAGTTTTACCTATGTCTTTCGAGACATATGGACAGTATACCTATGTTCTAAGGAACATATGGACAGTTACCGAGGATCTTTATGACCTCTGGACAGTTACCGAGGATCTTTATGACCTCTGGATAGTTACCGGGGTCTTTGTGACCTCTGGATAGGTCCTTCGAGACATTTATATGAGCTGTGGTGACAGCATAGTGGTGCACAACCTCAATAGACTCACATATCTACAGTTCTCACAGGTGCACATGGGCTAATAAGAGATAACATGGAATGTACTGTATATGATATATGTGTGTTAGTGATTATTGTATATGCTATAAGATATATGATATGAGCTTAATTGATTATATGAACAAGAGAATAGAAATATGAAAGTGATAATATGATAATGATAGGAAAGAAGATAATTATATGTATGTGTGGATATGTATATATATATATATATATATATATATATATGAAAGGTGCTAGTAGGAATCATTACATATATATGTGGTATGGTGCTTGTACGTGATATGTTAGTAGAAATTGTTCAAGCATGATTACGAGTTAGAGTTTTATTATATGATTTATGCCTCACTAAGTCAACGACTTAGCGTGTGATTGTTTCACACTAGGTTACAGAAGTGAGAAGAGTAAAGAGCTAAGAGGAGCAAGACAGGTCAGTTCTCCTTACCCAATTGTCAGATCAGAAAATATATGTACGGTATATAGAGTGTAGTTGGCATGTAGTCTAAAGATATAAATTGTATGAACTCTGATATATTTTGTAAATGTTTTGAATGAGTTAAATGTTATCCAAGTTTTTAAATTACTCACTATTTTATACGAATAAATGTTTGAAAAGTCAATGTGACACTTCAGACTCGTATCCGGGTCGGATACGGGTTGGGGGTGTTATTTAATGGTATCAGAGCTACGGTTTAGCCGATTCTAGGCTAAAAATGAAGTCAAAAGTGCTTTAAAAAGTATACATGCCAACATAAAGTGAAAAATTTTCTGATCTGATAACTGTAAGGAGTATACTGTCTTGTAAATAGAGTTAAATTGTTATGTTATATAAGATAAGGGAATACATGATGATGATTTATGAGATAATATGTTTATGTGATAGATGATGTGAACATATGTAAATGACATATGTTAAATTATATGAATTGGATGATCAATGCACATGTTATATGTGATAGAAGAAATGATATTAGTACATGAATATGAGAGCTTCTAAAGTGAAGCACAAGGCAATAGACTGCAGGTAATAGCATTCACCTGCCCTGGCCAGGCAGGCAGAAGAGCGAAAAACCTCAGGGCGTGCCTGTACAAGATTAGAGAATGTTTCATGATATGGAATGATATTATGATATATTTTAATTTATACTTCAACAATCATAGAATGAATGTATTGAAAAGAGTTGAGAACACCCGAGTTCAAGGTGAATGTGAGAAATGTTCCATTGTTGCGGAAAATTGATCAAATGGTAGGAAGATAATGTTAGAAGATTGTCATTTCTCCAAAGTGGAGAAGTTAAATTGAGTAGTTTCGTTACTATGTGGTCAAGCTAAAGTATGGTGAACAAATGTCACCATAAGAATGTTAAAAGATCAAGTGATGTGGTTATCCTTTGTAGAAGAGTTCAAGAATAAGTACATGAATGATCAGTTCATAAAACAATAAGCTCGATATATGAGCTTGAAGCAAGGGAATTATGTGTGCATGTGTATGAGTATAAGTTTAATAAGTTAAACAGATTATTGTGGAGTGATTTTGATTATAAAGGATAAGTAAGAACATGTGATGGTTGTTAGGGCTTGCGCCTTAAATTAAAAGAGGTTACTGGTTTCGAATTTTCTTATTTCAAGAAATTAATCGCGTTAAAGTTTTATAACGAGCTCAGAATGAAAAGATTGGAGAACAAAAATCTCATATGATTAAGGAATTAGTGCTTTATATAGTTAAGCACCATTAAAGAAAGATAGAGATTCTGATTTTCAACTTTAAACCCGATATGAATTAGTTGTATTCTCTGTCAGAGAATCGAATTAGATGAGAGTCAGTCAGACTAAAGCAGTAGGGTATCATATTGGAAGATTAATCAATGAGTTAATTGATAATAAGTCAAGGTTAAAGACAACCTTTGTGAATTGGGTTAAAAGAAGTTATGTAAATCGAAGCAGAAAAAGTATTTGAAATGGATTAGATGAGTATTGAAATCTGGTGATGGTTGAAACAAGTGGAGAAAACATAAGTATAAGAATGATAAAATAAGGTTTTGTGCAAGTAAAGTGACTATCAAAGTCATGAAAATGTGATAAGGAGTGATAGTTAAGGATAAATATATGTGATATAAATAGCATGAGAGTATGAAGGACATGATATGGTTTAGTTTGTATAAGACAAAGGTAAATGGAATGGTTGAATTCGAACCAAAGGAATTATATTATGGACAAATGAGAATTAAGGTTTGATAAGTGAAGGAAATAGAATGAATTATTTTGATTGAGAAGAATAAATATATGGATAGTTTGATGAAGGTTTATGTTTTGATTGAAAGAAATTAGTTGAATAATAAAGTAGTGTGATAGTGAGCGTATTAAGCTAAAGGATTTGTATGTTTGACGGAAACTAAGGATTGATAGAAAAGTTGAAAAGGATAAAGAAGGAAAAGTATAATGATATGAAAGGAATGTAAAAGCATAAGGAAAAATGTAATGAAAGAATTAAAGTAATGAAGTGAAGTTTATGATAGCACGAAAGATTTATTGAAGAGATGATATGTAAAAAGGAATAGTAGACGTGTAAATAGTATTGTGTATAAGAAAGAGTAATAGAAAAGTTTAAGAATGAATATGGATTTGACAAGTTAAGTAAACTATTATTGAGATAATTATGGTTGGAAAAAAATATATGATTAATTAATTAGGGCTCGTGCCCTAGATTGAACAGTTGATATTTACTAACTGTGATAGTAAAGGTGATAGAGTTATAAGATTGGAAGAAAAGATAAAGTGAGTTAATCAAGTATGATCTGGATTTGAATATGGTTAGATATTTGGATCATTGATATGATGAAGACAAAGAGAAGAGTATTTACAAGTTTAAAGGGAGCTTTGAGGAAAAATAATACAAAGTACAAGAGATGGTAAAGAATGAGGTTCTGTATAAGTGAAACTGCTTAACAAAGATATGTTCTTATCAATGTGTGCAATGAAAATTCGAGGACGAATTTTATTAAAAGGAGGGGAGATTTGTAACATCCCAAACTACGGGTTAGTGACTAAATCGTAAATTTCAGAATTGATAATAAAAGTAGAATACTTGAATAGTTCAATGATTTATTGAGGATATTCCTGAAAGTTGTTAGTATTATCTAAAGAATTAAAGGGCAAAAGGGTAATTTGTCATGAAATATATTTTTATCCCTTTATTAAGAGATAAAAGCATGAGAAGATGAAAGCATTTCATCTTCTTATTCCTTTCTCTTCCCCTCCCGTAAGAGCAAGGGCAAAGGTAAGTTTCTTCATTAGTTGATTATTTGTTCAATTCAAGGTTGGGTTTTGATTATTAGATGATAATTAAGCTTAAGGAAAGCTTAATTTGTTCTAAAACAACAAGATGAAAGGTATATGAGAGATTAAAGATTTTGAGTTCTTGAATCAAATCTTGAAATAGAATTGATAAGTTGAATTTTAAGTTGAATTTGACTTGTCATCTATGAGATTAAGAAGTTAGAAGTGTTAGAATTATGTTTGAATAACATGAAAAATTTGATATGATTATTGAATTCTATATGGAGAATAGAATTCTAAGGTTTAAGATGAAATAAATGAATATAGATTGGTTTAAGTATGTGTACTAGAGTTAAGAATGAAAAGGGGATGATATATGAAGTGTTTGAGAGAAATTGAAGTGATTTTCGAGCTAAAAATATGATTTCTGGGCAAGGGGAATCGGTACCCATTCAAGGGGAACCGATACCCCTTCAAACGACAGAATTCCAGAATGCCAGAGGGGAACCGATACCCCCACAGGAGGGAATCGATTCCCCCTAAAGGAAAATGTTAATATTGGTTTAATAAGTTCGTTTAAATTGCTAGTATCCAATTAAAAGGTGTGGGTATCTAATAATTGTCTTAAAATGTATAATTATGTAGATTCAAAGCCTAAACGAGTTCCGGAATCATTGAAGTAAGATCGAAAAATGGAAGATAAGAGATTGAAAGGGACTAGTGAGGCCAGGTGAGTGCATATTAATTCAATTATGATGCTAAATGGAAACAAGACTTGTGACAAGTCTATTTCCTATGTTTAATGCATGAATATATGATTATATGTATATGCATGACATAAATTGTATGTATGCATGATTATAGGTGTTAACATGCTTTGAATGAATGATATGAAAAGTGAGATAAACAAAGTATGGTTGATATAGGGTAATATAAGAATAGCTCATAAGGTTATATGCATAGGTAATATAAGTTATAAGATGAGAATATATAGGAAGATCAAATAAGTTATGAGATAAGTTATGTGACATGATTATATATATGAGTTTATGTGATATAAAAGTGTATAAGTGAAATAACATGATAGGTGATAAAACTGTAAGTCTATATGATTATGTGTTATATGTACATGATATGACATGCAAGTTACATGAACAAATGAGAAATGGTATAAGTCATATGAAACGATCTACGTGAATACATGCACTTGTGATACAAGTGATATGAAATGTTATAAATGATAATGCCCATGTTATGTGATATGAGAGCTAGGGGTATAGTTGGCATGCCAAGAGTCGAGGGTTTACCTATGTTCTACGGAACATATGGACAGTTTTACCTATGTCTTTCGAGACATATGGACAGTATACCTATGTTCTAAGGAACATATGGACAGTTACCGAGGATCTTTATGACCTCTGGACAGTTACCGAGGATCTTTATGACCTCTGGATAGTTACCGGGGTCTTTGTGACCTCTGGATAGGTCCTTCGAGACATTTATGAGCTGTGGTGACAGCATAGTGGTGCACAACCTCAATAGACTCACATATCTACAGTTCTCACAGGTGCACATGGGCTAATAAGAGATAACATGGAATGTACTGTATATGATATATGTGTGTTAGTGATTATTGTATATGCTATAAGATATATGATATGAGCTTAATTGATTATATGAACAAGAGAATAGAAATATGAAAGGTGATAATATGATAATGATAGGAAAGAAGATAATTATATGTATGTGTGGATATGTATATATATATATATATATATATATATATGAAAGGTGCATAGTAGGAATCATTACATATATATGTGGGTATGGTGCTTGTACGTGATATGTTAGTAGAAATTGTTCAAGCATGATTACGAGTTAGAGTTTTATTATATGATTTATGCCTCACTAAGTCAACGACTTAGCGTGTGATTGTTTCACACGTAGGTTACAGAAGTGAGAAGAGTAAAGAGCTAAGAGGAGCAAGACAGGTCAGTTCTCCTTACCCAATTGTCAGATCAGAAAATATATGTACGGTATATAGAGTGTAGTTGGCATGTAGTCTAAAGATATAAATTGTATGAACTCTGATATATTTTGTAAATGTTTTGAATGAGTTAAATGTTATCCAAGTTTTTAAATTACTCACTATTTTATACGAATAAATGTTTGAAAAGTCAATGTGACACTTCGGACTCGTATCCGGGTCGGATACGGGTTGGGGGTGTTACACAGGGTCTGTGACTAAATTATAAATTTTGAAAGTTTTGTGCTCAATTTAGAAATATATTAAAAGTCTCGAGAGTTAAGTAAAGAATTTTAATATTGGATTAAATAGCAAAGATGAATGAACTAAAGGGGCAAAATGGTCTTTTCACGGGAAAGATTTTTATCTTCCCTTTTTGAGTATTATAAAACGTGGGAAATATGAGAGAGCTCCAGACTTCCCTTCTTCATTCTCTTCTTTTCCACCGTGAAGCCATAAGCAAAGGTAAGATCTCTTGTTAGTTGATATTTAGCTGAATTTAGGATTTGGTTATGATTATTGGATGATAATTAAGCTTTAGGAAAGCTTAAATCATCTTAAAAACAAATGATGGTGGAATTAGGAGAGATTAAAGATTAAGAGTTTTTTAATGAAATTTTGGAATAGAGTTCATTACTCAAATTGGAAGTTGAATTTGACTTGTCATCTATGAGAATAAGAAGCTAGAAGTGTTAGAATTAAGTTTGGGTAACATGGAAAAATTGGTATGATTCTTGAATGCTATGTGGAGGAGTGGATTTTTAAGTTAAAGAGATATTGAATGAAAATTTATTAGTTTAAGTATGTATATTTAAGTTAAGAATATTAAAGGAAGTGAAATAGGAAGTGTGGAACTGAAAATGAAGTGATTTTCGAGCTCAAAATGTGATTTCTGGGCTAGGGGAATCAGTACCCATTCAAGGGGAACCGATACCCGCTCAAACGAACCAGAATTTACAAAATGTCATGGGGGAACCGATACCCCCACAGGAGGGAACCGATTCCCCCTAAAGGAAAGTTGTGAATATTGGTTTAATAGGTTCGTGTAAGTTGCTAGTATCCAATTACAAGGTGTAGGTATCTAATAATTGCCTTAAAATGTACATTTATGTAGATTCTAAGCGTAAAACAATTCCGGAATATTTGCCAAGTAAGATCGATCAAGGAAAAGATAAGAGATCGATATTGACTAGTGAGGCCAGGTGAGTACATATTATTATAATATACGTATTGAATATGGAAATTGGACTTGCGACAAGTCTGTTTCCAATATGATTGTAGGAGTAGAAGTATGATTATGTTTGATATTGTGTGAATATGTTTTGTTTGTATTATATGTTATGTGGTATGAATTTATATGATATGAGTTATATGACAATGATTTATGTATTATAGGAAAATTGTTATATGAACATGTGATATAAGTTATAGGAACACAAATTATGTAAGGTAACCACGACTTATGTGTTATCAAGGGAAAGTGACATAAAATATGGAACAAGATATAAATTACCTGATTTAGATATAAGGGAATTGGTGGAATCAACTTAAGGGATTAAATAAAATGTGAGATAAGTTAAATAACATTGACCTATAGAACAATATGAGATTAATAGATATATATATATTAGGAGATATTGATAGAACTGGTTATAGGGATATGTAAGACCAATTATATGGTAAAGATCTATGAAGCTATAGGAAGATGTTATAGGAGCTTTTGATGATAATTTATTTTGAAGACTTGTATATGCGATAAGTATGTGAAACTGAATTAGGTAAACATGTGTAAAGGTTATATAAATAATAGAAATATAAATGAGACAAGTAAGTAATGATATGATCAATTATGGGAAATTGTGCATTAGAGTTATAAGATTTATGGAGAATGGAGGAAAACTAGATAAGATTGAACTATAAAAGGATATGAGTATAATATATCACTTAGGAGATTTGGATATAAAGTGATGATATGCACATAGAATATAAAATGCATGTTTATAAATATGACCATGAATGATGTGAATAGGAATAATTTAAGTACTATATAACTATGAGTATTTGAGTATGTATCTAGGTGATGTGATGTATGAGGTCGTATGAAATATTATAAGACTCTGTGATTATATGAGAAACCAAATAGGTACAGGTGAATTATATGGAAATGAACTACGTGAATGGGTGTGATCTTATGAAAATTTATGATGAGCCATGTGAATGAACTATAAGATTATGTGTACATGTAATTATGAAAAGTCATAATAATAGAATGTAAGCAAGGTGTCAAGAAATGTAAAATGACACGAAAAGTTATATAAGCTACGTGATTTGTGAAAGTGGACTATGTGTTATGTGAAATGATAAGTATAAAAGAAAATGCTCATGTTATGTGTCTTGAGAGCTAGGGGTATAGTTGGCATGCCAAGAGTCGAGGGTCTACGCGGTCCTTCGGGATATATATATATTATTTGGAACATGTGTGAAGTCTTGTGAGACACGTACTTGATCCCTAGTATATGTATATGATTCTTAAAAATGATATGTGGTCCTTATGGACATTATTATATGGCACTACGGTTCTTAAGGAATCATATCTATGGTTCTCGTGTGTTAACTTGGACAATCAAGCTTCCATTTTCAACCGTCGATGAAGAAGACTAGTCAAATCTCAGTAGTTACGAACACGTGTACATTCGAGATTGATGTTGTTGGCATCTTATTCGTTTTTGTGGGAATCCACCTATGGAAATGGAATGTGGGTGCAGAAAGAAGAAAAGATTTTCTTTAGTACTAAAAGAATAAAGGCCTGCAACTGTGATACTCTCCGCGTGTAAAAATATAAAAGGTTAAATCCCATATTTGGTAACTGAATTTTATTCTCACTTATTTAATTCACTGTACTTTCATTTTTTTAATTTAATCACTGAGTTTTATAGATAGAATTTTATATCACTCCGCAGTTCATTATTTTAACGTGTTATGACATGACAACTTATATCAAAACGACATCATTTTCAATTCTTGAAAAAAAATTAAATTTAGACTAAAAGAACATCGTTTTGATTAAAATATAATGCCGATAATTATTTAACGGGAGTGACCAAAATCCTTCAATCTATAAAGTTCAGTGATTAGATTAAAAAAAATGAAAGTATGATGAGTGAAATAGGAGAGAGAGTAAAATTCAGTCACCAAACATATAGTTTACCCCATATAAATATACATTTTATACCATCACTCATGACTCCTTAAATAAGATTATGTTTTACACTTTTCACATTCTTGAATTCCTGATTTTAAAAATATATTAATAAAAATAATAATATAAAATAGATTTTTATTATACTCTTTTCATTCTAATTAATAAGTAAATATACTAACAATGCTTAAAAAGTAAAACTTTCTTTCTCATATATTTAAACTAAGTTTAAAATTTAAAATTATTTTACTTTTAACTAAAATAACGGTATCTTAAATAATTATTTTTAAAATTGACAGTTATTTTTAGTTAAATTTTAAAATATTAGTTTTTATTAAATATACATACCAAATAAATAAAGACATGTTCAATTAAACATATCTTTTAAAAATAATTTTGATCAAATAAAGACATATTTATAGACATGTCAAATAATATTTTTTTTAAAATAATTTTGATCAAATAAAGACATGTTCAATTAAACATATCATCGAGCATTTAACTGCAGGGCGACGAACCGGCTTCCAATCTAAGGAGGTTCGAGCCATCGTTTGTCCTCGTCTGCCTGGATTAGCATCCGCAGAGGAGCTTATTCTACTCAGTAACTATTAGCAATATCGGACGAGGAATCAGCTGCGAGGAGATGAGCAGCTTTGCATGTTGTTCGTGGAGTGAAACGAAACTCCCACGCATGCAAAGCAAGAGCTTTGTGTTCCGCCTCCAAGGTGAGCAGGCCTATTTCTGAATGGTTGAGGGACGAGAAGGAGATTTTTTAGATCACCGACCTGACATCTCCCTCGAAGACCACCGCAAGCAGTCTAAATCGACAGCGAACTCAATTGCGTGGATAGCAGTCCGGGCCTCCGCCTCGAAAGCAAAGGTCACGCCTTCAACCTTTCTTCGACAAGCACCTAGAACAAACCCACCTTCATCTCTTATGAAAACTGTTGACCAGGAAATTCTTTGTGATTGCATGTACCGAGCATCGAAGTTGACTTTAACAAACAAATCTACCGGAGGAGACCAGCAGGTAGTGGCCACTGGGGCAGCAACTAGCGGGGACCTTGTGGCAGACTCGTACTAAGCACAGAAAGCTTTGAGGAAGGTACAAAATTCACCAACACTAGTACGATATCCCTCGTGATGCAATTTGTTACGGGAAAACCATAGAGCCCAAATGATAGTCATTATTTCCCCATGCTTTGTAACATGATTATTCTCAAATAACCAAGCGAGCCAATCTGTAAAATCCAAAGAACTAACCTGGGGAGACCAACGGTAACCCAACGAGGGCCACACAGAAGCAGCCAACACACAGTCTCGAGCGATGTGGGCACCCGTTTCAGGTATGGATTGATAGATCTGGCAAAACCGATCAGTGGTAATCTGTCGTGCGAAATGGACATATCTCGATGGAATAAAATTCCGAGAGAACCTTCAGATCTGAAGTTTTTTCTTTCGTTGACAATGAGCCCCCAAATCCTTCTGTAAAAAGCCTCAAAAACCTTTTCAGATTGTAACATCATCATGCGATAATCACTCGAATTTAATTAATAAAATATATTTGATCAAATATGTTTATAAAAGATATGATTAACTGAATTATTTGCACTTAATTAGTAAAAGTATACTTTTTAAAAATTACTAAGAAGTAAATTTCAATTTAAGAAATAATTTTTAAACATGATATTTAGGTAACTTAGGCAGATAATTGGTCTCCACTTTTATTCAATTTCCGTTTTTTCTCTCTCACTTGTCGACTATTCATGAGCCTCCACTCAGATATAAGAGGAACAGCAACAAATAATACAACAGTGAAGAGCGACACGCCGTTTTGACTCTTTAACCACATTAATCAATATCTCCATTGACATTTACAATGGTCAAAACCGGTAGTGGCTAAACTAAAAAAAAAAAGTAAAATGACGAGATAAAAGGTGTTTCTCCTTATATATCATCCTTTGACTTTATATTTCCCTCATGCACCATCCAATTTTTTTTTGATCTAACACCCTTTGCAGTAAGGCGCGCCCCCTGTAACACGTTTTACGTTAATCTGACGTCACATGGGGTATAACGCGGGGCAAAGGTCGCGCTTTACCTTTAAATCTGGCACGCATTAGTAAGGCGCGCCTTAGGTTTAATTACCTACCTACCCCGACCGTTCATATCTCACCCCCTCCCTATAAATACCCTCATTCACAATCACTTTCATCACACCAAATCCTCTCAACTTCTCTCAAATACTCTTATATTATATTTTAACTGTTTAAGGTATATTTTATTATATTTAATATTTTGTTTTTAATTTATTTAAGTATTTAAATTTTTTAATATTTTTTTACAGATATAAAATGGAAGGAGGTTTACTTCGCTTGAATGGAAATCATATATCGCGACATTTTGCTGATACAGTAACATTTTGCTGATACGTTAACATTTTAACGTTCTAATATAATTTAAATTTTTAGTAATAATTTATTTATTTAATTAATGCATGATTATTAGTTTAAAAATTAATTTTTGTAATTACTTAATTTTAGGAGATGGACAGTGTATTAGATCCTTTTAGGAACCTTAAGTTAGTGATACCTAGTCGTGTCTTGCCGTATTTAGTAGAGGTTGGATTCGATCACATAGGTAGATATGAGGGACTTCCGGTGGATGGAGATGTGATATCGGGGATGTCGCACGGTTCATGGACTGCTTTGTGCCGGGACTATCTAAGACATGTCCCGGAAAGTTTTAACGGTGGTCGGATACCGTTAAATTGGTTAGTTTCTAATTTTCGGGAGTTGAGCGAGGACGCCTCTAATGATGAAGTTAAAATATATGCAGAGACATGCATACTGCAGCTGATAGGAGGGTTGTTGATGCCGGACAAATCGCGCAACCAAGTTTACTGTATGTGGTTGCGACATCTTAGCGACTTTCGTCTGGCCGGATTACTCAGTTGGGGCTCGGTAATTTTGGTTTTCCTGTACAAGGAGATGTGTCGAGCCACTAACTACAAGAAAAATGCTATCGACGGGTGTCTCCTGCTGCTGCAGTCTTGGGTATAGTATTGATTGCCCTTTTTATGTCCCGTTGTCAATAACCCATTCGTATTTCTGATACTCTTAAGGTAATTATAAAATTGATTTCGTATATGAATCATTTTATACAGTGTATAATAAATTTTGTTTTCCGTGAATAGGTGGTCTACTGATAGGAAAAATCATCAGGAGCTACCTGATGATTTAGAAAAAATTAGGGTGCTAATCGATCAGAAGGTTGGCACATAGGTATGCCTTTTAATGTTTAAAAATCGATTTTAGATTATAGTTGTATAATTAGATTATTATTTTGATAAAAATTATATATATTTGTTTTAGTTTGAATTGATGCCATATTCTAATGATGATGTGAGAATGATGATCCCACCTGAGTTGAGGGGCTCATTAGATGTTTGGATGGCGATGGTCCCTTTGATCTGTTATGCGATCGTCGAGTGGCACTCCATTGATCACGTGCTCCGACAATTTGATTATTTTCAACCAATTTCGGAAGCACCTCGCAATATGGACGAGTTGCATAGCACAGATAGACGCGACAAAATCAATACAGATTGGCTGGTGAGGCATCACGAGTGGGTCGTGCTGTGGGAGGATCGACATCGGCGCCTTCCCTGTAGAGAGCCCATTTTTACTGACCTCTTGATGGTTGCTGACGGTTATTACGAGTGGTTCAACAGTAACGGGAAACCGTTTTAACTTTCCTATGATGCATGAGGGCGGACCTTTCAGCGACGTCGACAGAGACGTTTACCGAAACAACACCATCATCCCTCGATTCATGGATGGAGAGCAGGTGCTTTCGGTTCATCCTAAGCTGCACCAGTAAGACCTTTACAACAGCCACCATCTATAGCGACTTACCTTCCGCAGCCATATGTGATGTCGCCATCGTTGTTCCCTTACCTGATGTCGCTGTCGCCACTGTCACCTAGTTTTATGACCCCGTCATTACCACCGTCACAGAGTTTTATGATCCCTCCTGGAGGATATTATGAGTCTATGTTTGCAGATCCGACTTGGAGTTCATTTGCCCACATTTTGGTGGGTTCAGCCTCATCACCCATGGTTGCAGCACAGACACATCCTGTACAGTTTTCACACTCAGCGATGTCTGGGTTTTATGAGTTTTCCCAGTATTCGCAGGCCGGTGGGATAGCCAGTCATACACCTCCAAGGTCCTTATTCTATGGAGGTGTTTCATCGTCATCAGCTACTCATCAACCTAATGTAGCTGCTCACGACGACGACGACAACGATGATGGTGATGATGATGACAATGAGGAGTCACAACTACTGATACGAAGAAATCCTCCTCGAGACCGACAACCACCGCCCTACGGAACACATTCGCGTCGCAGGCATCGATAGATTTTGTATTTTTATTATATTTGTATTTAGTTATTTATTGGACTTTTTTATTGCAATTTTTTTATTATTTATCATTTAATACTTACTTTATTTCATTAATTTGGTTGGATTTATTTTAATTTATTTTGTTAAATTTGTTGGACTTTTTGTTAATGTATTTTGGTTAATTTTGTTTATTACCATTTAATATCAGTTATTGTAATTTGTTTATCATTTAACATTTAATACTTATTGTAAGTTTGTTGTATTTAAAATTATATTCAAATACCAAATTGTTATTGTTATGATAAAGTTTAATAATTGTGTTTGATAACTTTCTTCAGTTTGTCATTTATTGTAAGATCGAATGACATTAACTTGAAGTAAATGCAAATTAAAGTACAAGAATTCTTATTTGATAAACAACTACATCAGTTCCTCATCAATTGTTACTTGATGACAACAGAAGTGGACATGTTTTTCTAGTGTATCCTGGGTTTCTACAATGCCCACATCTTCTGTCTTATCTAGATCTTTCTCGAATATCCATATCACAATGAATTCGATTAGATTTTGGACGACCACGCTCCCTCAATAAAGTTGGATTTGGTACAATCGAAAGCCAATCCTGAACCTCATCAGGGTCTTTGTCATTACCTATAGGGGGAACTCAAATTCGTATACCTTAAAAACTTCAGATAGTAGGTATACGAGATCCACAAAACAATTATAGTCTTGACATGTATGTGAGCAAGTTGCTATCACATGAGAGCATAGATACTTCAGAGTTTGAAAAAACCCGCAGTCGCACATTCTGTCCCGTAGATTTACTCTTAACGACACAGCTTCAATCCCTTGAAGAGGTCACAACAACTCTGTGACACGAAACATTTCATGTCTTCTAGAGAAGCTTGTTACAGACATTCCATTTGATGCAGCAATTTTTTTTGTAGATCTGCAACTAATCTAGGGTGATAGACATGACCGCCTTGCATCCAGATTTGAGCTTGTCCCCCGAGCTTCGCAAAAAGTGCCCCTAAACGAAAATATGTAGTTTTTACCAAAGCCGCTACAGGTAAGTGACGTGAACCCTTTAAGGTTGAATTGATTGCCTCAGCCAAGTTGGTCGTCATGTGTCCATATCGATATCAACCATCATATGCGTTTGTCCACATTTCTTTATCAATGAGGCTGATGTAATCGTATCCTTCCCCGTTTTTCACCTGCAAATCTTGAAGCATTGATTCAAATGTTTGAGGAAGTAGTTCGTAACCTGATCAAAAAATGTATAACTTACTTTCTTTGCAAAAGTAAAATGATCGAAAGAAAATAAACTACATCAGTTTCACTTGCTCATACGCACAATTAATTGATGCTCATCATTCTTCTTGTACCTTCCATGGTAGTTCGCAGCAATATGTCAGAGATAATACCTATATTGGACAAAGGGTGGTTGCCACATTGGACCCAAAGACTCCATTGTTGCTTTGATCCCGGCTCCGCAACCTGAAATGACACAGATTTTTTCCCTCGTGATAACATGTGAACGTAAGTTTCGGAGGAAAAAAGCCCAAGAATCTGTATCTTCTCCTTTAACAAGGGCAAAAGCAACTGGAAGAATGTTGCGATTGCCATCTTGGACAACTGCCAATAATAATACTTGCTTGTATTTTTTCATACAAGAAAGTCCTGTCGATCTGGACCACATGCTTGCAATATTTGACAGCATTAACACACTGTGGGTAAGTCCAAAAAACCCGGTAGAATTGGCATCGATCGCGAAGAACTCGATCATTATGGTATGCATAGGAGGTTTCGAAGTCCACAATTGTCCCAGGATTCAACCTCCGCACCAGCCTAAACCAGCCTGGAAGTTCGTTGTAGGATGCATCCCATTCGCCATGAAGTTTGACCATGGCATTTTGTTTTACCAACCAAGCTTTTTTATAGGAGACAGTGTACCCATACTAAGATTGTATAGCTGAAATCAACACAACAACAGTATATGAGAGCTTGCTTTTACCATGGGCATGATGGCTTGACATATCACTTCAGAGTCTAAGTTGAGATGATCTTGGTTGACCCCTCCAACACAACATGTGTGAGGACCGTTGTATACTGTTAGTTCCCATCTGTTGTTTTTTCTCTTCCTCCTCGATACGCGAACCATCCAATTGCATCCGTTTTCGCGTCGGGCACAGTAACATACATATTTTTCTGTCGTGGAGCGATCGACTCTCGATTGAACAGAATTATGGATATTGTAATTTTTTTATAGCCATCATCGCTTCTTCTTTTCTTGAAAACTCCATGCCTAAAGATAACTCACCATTATTTATTGATGAGTAATATCCATAGTTACCGAGATGAGGCATATCCGCAAATTCTGGCCCGTACATTGCACCATAATCAGCTTCATACATATGTGCTGGAGGGTTAGCTTGTGCCACATTTGAGGGAACTTCATCTACATCATTATCGAAGTTGAATTGCGGTGATTCTGGGTGAATGAATAGTCCAGTCTCAGTACCATCCGCACCAGGCTCACGAAGCGGTTCTTCTGGTGGAGATGATGATTCCTCCATGCTCTCCACATTTAGGTCGAAGAACCTACTACTTGCACGTCTTTCCTTTGAACTAGAAGGCATATCGACATTGAGATCGTAAAAGCTCGCAATGGAATGCCTCCCCCTGGAGTTTGAAGCCATCATGTCAAATGGAAATTGCACAGATTGTTGCGTCGATGACATCTCCATATTAAAGTCAAAGAAATTTGCAGATGAATGTCTTCCCCTTGAACTGGACGCGATGTTGCCATACGGATTATTCGTGGACCCACCTCGGTACATATCTTAAGGAGTTACAGATTAATGTCTCCCTATTGAAGTTGATGTGACGAAACCATGATACGGATTTCCCATTATAACGTTAAAATCATTACACATTATTGTAGTCGGGCTGTCAACTTGATCAACTTGTTCAGCCAGCCCATAGTGGGAGCTTAATGATTGACCTTGAACAACATGCACTTGAACAAACTTTGCATACATCTCAATATAGGTGTCTGAATAATTACTTTGAGAATTGGCCATCATTTAACATCATCATTGTTCGATAGTTCGAATGATGTATAAGTTAATGGCAACAATGATGTTGGAAATCTGTACTGCAACGACGACATTCTTCTACTACTTCCAACATGAACCTTCCTCGAAATCTTCGTTATCAGCTCCTCAAGAGTTATGTTTCTCTTGAATGATATTTTAACACGCTCATTTGATACGAAAACAACGTTGGTTTCTTCTTCTCGAATTTCTCCATCATAATAAACAATAGTTGAAAGTCGCGTCATTCTTAGAGTTTAAAAGTGCGACAATATTATATCTGCAAAAAAAACAACTGAAACAAACCTGATTAAATAAATAATATATGAACAAAAAATATAACATAATAAAAGTTTTACACATGAACGTAAATAATATAATTTTATATTATTACCTGCACCGCAAAAATATTTCGACGTATGCTCCCACTTTCCAATTTTACAAACACAGAAATTAATTGAAAACAATTAGTATAATATTTTTTTCAAATAATCATATATAATTATAAAAAAATAATATAACAAAATCACCTTATAACGAAAGATCGAACAAACTTCTGAATCAAATATAAGAGGATTATCGGGTGTTATTTACTGGTTGAAAGGATTGTTTGTGAGAGAGTTTACGGGGAAAGGGCTATTTATAGCTGAGAGAGGATTCTTTAAAGCCGAGAATTTCAGGTAAATTATGCAAGGAGCGGTCCCTGCACCGCGCCTTGCATTATGCATGTCTGATAATTGAGCATGTGATAATTGAAAAGCGTAGCCCCTGTACCGCGCTCTAGCCCTACGTGGAGTAAGGTGCGCCCCAAGGGCTGCGCTATAGCTACGTGTATCCAACTCAGTATAAAGCGCGCTACAGGGGACGTGCCTTACCCCACATGACGCTAAATCAACGTAAAGTATACTGCAGGGGTGCGCCTTACTGCAAACGGCGTTATATCATAAAAAATAGTATGAAGGATACCTGACAGGGGAATATATAATATATACGTGATATATCGAGAAAAACGCCGAGATATAAGCTTTGAGATTCCAATTCAGCCAACCAAAAATACCACTCTCCTTCCTTTTTGTATCTTAATTATTATATATAATTGTAGAAACCCCACTCTGACACAATCTTCATATTATTTTTTTCCTTTCTTATTAAAATAGTCAGCTCCTTGTTTTGTCTTCTTCTTTCTCTCTGTTTTTCCCAACAGTTTCTCGGTGGAGAAATCGCCAGAGTTGCAATAGGGAGGAAAACGATACTGGTTTCATGGATGTCGATTGGAATTTGCATGCGTGGTCAGAGGTTGCGTCGCCTTTTCAACAACCAGCACCGGCGGTGCTGCAACCGGTTATTTCAAGGCAAATTTGTGCCATCAGTCTTTATTTCCTTTATTTGGTAGTAAAGACGCTTTTCAGGGTCACGATTTGTCTTCTTCGAATCAAATTGAAGCTAGAAGTTCCATGGAAGATCTGCATGAGCTTTACAAGTCTTCCTTCCTCAAATCTCAGCCGCTTTTCCAACATAGCACGTCGTTATCTTTCTTTTCTTCTACCGGCTTGTCCAAAGAACAACAGCAACAACGGAATCAGTCTCACGCTGGCTCTGTTACTAGCGTTGTTACTGTCATTATTAAAAAATCTGCAACATCCAATTCTCATAATTCTCGATCTAAAAGAAGGTAATTTAGAAAGTAAAAGAGTACATGTTTTGGAATCCCATCTGAGAAATTTCCCAGTTTCTTCTTTGATCTTTTAAAGGTGTCTAATTTGCCATTTTAACAGAAAGAATCAACTAAAAGAGGTTTGCCAAGTCCCAGTAGAAGGGCTGTCTTCAGATGTGTGGGCATGGAGAAAATATGGTCAGAAACCCATCAAAGGTTCCCCTTATCCAAGGTAAAGGAAATCATGCGTATTTGTCTCTTTTCAAGTTTTTTTGGGTCTTTTTGATTGGACATTTTCATTAAAGCTCTGTTTTTTTGTTTCTTTGATGAAACAACAGGGGTCATTACAGATGTAACATTTCAAAGGGATGTTTGGCCAGAAAACAAGTTGAACAAAACAGATCCAACCCATCTATGTTCATAGTCACATACACGGCTGAGCACAACGACCCTGCTCCGACGCACCGTAATTCACTCGTCGGCAGCACTCGTCAGAAGCCCTGGAACCCAGAAATAGTCATACCCGGTGATTCTGCCAAACCTGCCAGCAGCTCGTCTCTGACGACCTCCGTGGGCGAAGAGCTCGTGGTTCAAAGTAGTAGTACAAAGGTGGAGAGCAGAGAGGATTTGGTTGAAGACGAAGGGGAAGATGATCTCAGGATGTCGGACACGGGGGTGAGTGATGATTTCTTCGAGGGTCTAGAAGGGATCGCCGACATGGTCACCGGCAATTGCTTTCCTGATTGTTTACAGCCGACTGTTGACCTTCCTTGGATTGCTAGCAATGCAGCTATTGCCGCCGACGGTATTTAGAATCTAGGATTCCATTAACGAGTAGAGGAAAATAGTTTCATGTTTCTGGTAAAGTTAGCTACAGAATTAGGAGAAGTATTATTTCTAGGAAACTTTGTTTTTAGTATTTTTCTTATACAACTAAAGTGGGAAATTGATCATTAATTTATCATAGGATCATTACATCTTCAATCACCTTTCTTGTATAGGTTCTTGATTCATAAGTTACAGATGAAATAATATAAACTATTAAATTGACATCATCAAAAAACTGCAGGCTGCAAAAAACCAGAGCAATTTTCTGATTTCTTCCATGTCCCGAATATCAAGTTACGGAAAACACTAACATCGGGAGAGCCTTCACTTCTCAACATTTGATCAAACAGATGAACCAGCTTATGGAAATTGCTAACATCAGAGAGCAATAATTAGAGTAATATAAGTAACCGTATTGCCCTTTAGTTCTTTCCCCTGCATATCAAAATGCATATCCATTGGCATTGATCGAGCAAGCATAAGAAGTAACCGTATCAGATGCCAAACACTTTGCGGACTTCATCCGTTCCATCAATTGCAGCCCATCTTCAACTCTCCCTACTTTACATGGTCCATCAAACAAAGTACTGTATACAACAACATCGGCCTCAATTGAAAGACCATCACTCCTGCTTTCTTCACTGATTTTGTTGAACTCCTCCGTCGCATTGCCAACACTAAGCAACTTACATTATTGTTTAATTAGAATCCTGGCTTAATATCACTCTCCTTCATCTCAGCCAAAACTTTAATCATTCCTTTACAATCTCTACTCCGCTCTAAACTGATCAAAAGTGCATTAAAAGGAGGAGCTTCAAGAGGCGCTTGCTGTCTCAGCAGTTTATGCAATAAATCGAAAGGGTTAGCCAATTTGTTTTTGGAAAAACACCATGTCTCCCTATTAGGAACTCAGAAGAAAGTGAAACTAAACTTGTATTTTATGCTCATAAAAGGCTACATCGATGTACAACACTGCTGTTGTTTATATACAACTCCGAGGAGCTAGCTGACTCCTTAACTGACTTTAACAACCTAAACTTCCAGACTAACTGCCTCTGCTAACTACTTAACTGACACACCATGCAAGTTAGGTACATACGCATAGCAGCACGAGGACGAGCATGATGTTGATTCATCATGCTAACACTCCCTCTTCTTCTTCTTCTTCTTCTCTTCTGACTTGGTACATTCGTGAACTCCAATCTTCCTTCGAAATACTTCAAACGCACCTTTAGACAGTGGTTTAGTAAATCCATCAACCACTTGATGAGCTGCAGGGATATAGTTTACACACAACTGTTGAGTAGCCACCTTCTCACGGATAAAATGGACATCAAGATCAACATGCTTCGATTGTGAATGGTAACCTGGATTGGCGCTCATAGCAACATCTCCTGTATTATCACACCAAATCACATGTTTCACACGCTGCTTTAAGCCAAGCTCAGCTAGAAAAGTACTTACCCATGTAACTTTAGCAGTAACATCAGTCAGACTTTTATATTCAGCCTCCATCGTTGAACGAGAGACATACTTTTGCTTCTTTGAACTCCAAGCAACCAGGTGATTGTCAAGGAACACTCCATACCCTGAGATCGATCTACAATCAGCAATATTTGCACCCCAATCAACATCAGCAAATACTGACACTATAAATTTCGATCTAGAAGGCAAAAACACCAAGCTGAAGTCCACAGTTCCTGCAAGATACCTCAAGATGCGTTTTACTACTACTAGATGAATTTCACGAGGCTCATGCATAAATTGAGCCACCTTCCCTACGCTGAAGGCAAGCTCAGGTCTGGTATGACAAATGTACAATAAATACTCGACAATGGATCGATACATAGTAGCATCAGCTAGTAACTCTCCATCCTCAGACAACTTAGGTGCCAGGATCATAAGCGTAGCACACGATGAAGCATTCCTCATGCCAGCATTTTCCAACAGTTCCAATACAAACTTCCTTTGACTAAGCATTAGAGTTCCATTACTCCGTTTTACTTCAATTCCCAGAAAATAGCTGAGAGGTCCTAAGTCTTTGAGGGAAAATGTGTTTTGTAGCATGCTTATGACATTGGCAATCATGGAGGTTGAAGATCCTGTAATAACTATGTTATCCACATAGACCATGAGGTATACACATTCTGCCCCAGTGTTAGTAAAAAATAAGTGTAAGCCTGAGACACCTGAAATCTAATCTGTAGCAGTACATTTTTTAGTTTTGCATGCCAGTTACGAGGGGCTTGCTTCAAGCTATACAATGCTTTCTGTAATTGGCAAACAAGGGGTACCATCAGCAGCAGACTGCTCGAATCCTGGTGGTTGCTTCATAAAGACAACTTCTTGTAAGTCCCCATTAAGAAAGGAATTGTTGATGTAAACATGCCTCAACTCCTAGTTGTTTGCTACTAGAATCGATAAGACAACAATAAGGGATGTGAATTTACAACTTGACTGAAGGTGTTAAGGTAATCTTGACCAGGCACTTGAGAGAACCCTTTTACAACCAGTCGTGCTTTGTATATATGCACTGAGCCATATGGATTCCTTTTCACTTTGAACAACCACTTGCAACCTACTGCAGTAAGTCTAGAAGGAAGCTTAACAAGTTTCTAGGTTCCATTTTTTTGAAGTGCATCGAACTCATCCTGGACTGTTGTATCCCATTTTGGAGATATCAAGGCTTCAGCCACGGTTGAGGGAACATTTTCGTCAAAGTAGCTTGAATAGGCTTTAGGCTTAAAGATACCATATTTCCCTCTTGTAAGCATAGAGTGAGTATTCATAGGTGGTACAAAAATACCAGGGGGCTTTAGGATCAACACTAGTTGGAGCCTCACTGTTAGGCGCATCATTATTCGATTCAACCATGCTATAAGGTAGGTCCACAACTTCTCATCCATGTTCAAGACTAGGTTCAGCAGATGATTCAGTGGATGCATCCACACTCGAGAATTCACCAGTATCTTTTTTCATGCTCGCATCTTCCATACCATAGGATACTGAAGATTCTGACTCAGTACTGCCTGGAGTGTTTACATGATGACCAGATATACGTTGCATTTTAGTTACAATTTCTAGGTTATGACTGTTGATTTTTAATCACATGTGGTTGAACTATAGCTGCTCGACCTCTAAAAGGGAACAATTTCTCATTAAAAACTACATGGCGAGATATGTAAACCCTCCCATCGGCTGTAAGACACTGAAATCCTTTATGTTGGGGACTGACACCAAGGTATGTGCATGGTTGTAAGCGAAACGCAAGTTTATGAGCTTAAAAAGGTCGCAGGTGAGGAAAAAACTGACAACCGAACACTTTCAGCTCATTGTAGTTTAGTTTCTTTCCCAGCAGCTTCTCACTATGAGAGATTCCCTGCAGAACCTTAGTAGGTAATTTATTAATCAACTAAACAACAACAATTATAGTATATGACTAGTATTCCATAGGTAAGGAAGCTTGTGCCAGTAACACAAGTGCCATCTCAATGAGATGTATGTGCTTTCTTTCAACAATTTTGTTCTGCTCGGATGTGTGAGGGCATGACAGCCTGTGTACAATGCAATCTTTGATTAGTAGGGGTGAAAAACTACGAAACTCTCCAGCCCAATCACTCTGGATAGATTTAATGGAAGCATTGAATTCGGTTAACACCATTCTTTGAAATAAAAAGAAGGCTTCAGTGGTATGAGACTTGTATTTTAGAAGGTAAACCCATATATGTCGAGTATATGCATCAACAAATGACACATAGAACCTGAATCCATTCGAGGAAACATGTGGATGTCCCCATAAGCTAGTAAGGATAAGTTGAAAAGGTGTATCATACATTGTATTTGATTGCACAAAGGGTAACTTGTGACTTTTGCCAATATTACAGGCAATGCATATTTTATTAACATCAACAACAACTATTACATCAAATTCTTTAGTAATTTATTTTAGCACATCACTAGAGGGATGGCCAAGCCTTCGATGCCACAACTCCTCTATTTCATTAGGTACAATTTTAGTAACAAGGCTAATGTCAGCAAACGTGCACTTGTCTTTCCTCGCAGTCTTATTCATTACAAATGAATAAAGCCCTCCAGTTTCCTTACTAGTCACCTCATCTCGTACACAGCAGCTACTAGCATGAAACTTAAAAAATATGTTGTTGTCCCTAGCAAGCTTTGAGACCGAAAACAAGTTCTTGGTTACACGAGGAACATGCAGAAAATCATGAAAAATCAACATTCTAGAAGCAGAAGGTAAACTTGAATCACCAACCAACTGAATGTCTAACGGGTTACCATTGCCAACAGTAAGTTTACATGGGCTATGAAATTCATATGCGTTGTAAGGTTTGTTCTATATATGGTGACATGGTGAGTGGCATCGGAGTCTATAACCCATCGGTCAGAGTTCGCTGCAGCAACATTTACTTGGGATTCCATCTTACTTCGAGAACAACATTCACACCCCTGATTACTACTAGTGGAGTTTGAACCATTCGTGGAATAGTTGCTGGTGGAGTTATCCTTGGAGGAAGGGTAGTTGTTGACTGGTACACAGGTAAAGTCTTCAACAAACCAGTTCCAACAACGATCAACTAGGTGACCGAGCTTCCCACAGAGTTGGAATTGAACACGCATTCGACCCCGTCCTCGACCACCATTTCTTGCAGCAGACGATGCACGACCAGACCTGTGATCCTGGCTATTGGAGAAAGCACGATCAATATTACTCCGAGCATAATTTGCACTTATGGGCAAATTGTCATGTTTCTCATCAAATCCTGCAAGTTCCACCTCAACATCCATCAACATAGCATAAATGTTGTCAATTGAGAGAGCTTCTTTCATGGTGGAGACAACAGCCATGAATGACTGATATTCATAAGGGAGTTCCCTCAAAATGCTTACAATCTGTTCGACTGGGGGAACAACACTCCCACACGATGCAAGGGCATCACAAACTTCTTTAATGCGTGTAAGATACATACGCATACTATCATTTTCTTTCTTGATAGATTGCAATTTATAGTGTAAACTCATAACTGATATTGTAGAGCGGTTTGTAAAGATTTTGAGTATTGTTTCCCATACTGCAACAGCTGTTTCAACTCCAACAAATTGTGATAAGAGATGCGTACTTACGGTTGATAACAACCAAGATGCCAGGACACTATCCTGGGCAATGAACTCTTCATAAGCTTCATTCACTTGAGCCTCACCATTGTCATCAAGAATCGACATTGGTGGAGTAGAAACAACATCAGTCAGAATCCGCTCCAGTCGATGGCTTTTAACCATGAGTAGAATATGTTGTTTCCATAACAAGAAGTTGGTTTCATCAAGAACCACATTAACCTTCTTGTTAGTGAAACCACGAGAAGCACCGGATGAAAGATCCATGAGCAAGCAGTACTTCAGGCGACTTTAGATTACAGGCGAAAGAAAGAACATGCGATCCCACGATCGATAGCGAATGATACCATGTTAGGAAATCAGTAGAAAGTGAAACTAAACTTGTATTTTATGCTCATAAAAAGCTACATCGATGTACAACGCTGTTGTTGTTTATATACAACTCCGAGGAGCTAGCTTATGCTTAACAGACTCCTTAACTGACTTTAACAACCTAAACTGCTAGACTAACCACCTCTTCTAACTACTTAACTAACACACCATGCAAGCTAGGTACACGCATAGCAGCACAAGCACGAGCATGATGCTGATTTATCATGCTAACACTCCCACGTAGCAAAACCCACATAATGAGTTCTTCCTCGATCATGTTCACCCTTTTTCTATTTTCTTCACCAACCCCATTTCCCTATTTTTCTCCCTCCAATACATTATTCTTCTAATTTTACCTGTAATTTAAGTATTTAAAGTAAAAATACATAAACCCTAAATGATTAAGAAAAATGTGTTATCCCTTAATGATCCATATTCAAGTAACGTAGTCTATATGTGTGCGTCAATTTAGATATAGGTGTTTTTGAAAAAAAGTAAAAAAGATATATCATATTAAAAGTCATTTTTTTATAAAGTCGTTAGTTTTATTAAAATATAAAATAACTAAAATTACAATAAAGATTTACAAACATAACTGTAAACTTAAAATATAATTATGATATTTTCCTATTACCAATGAGACAAAAATAGCCACCTAGATCCTATAAGAACCAAAGAAGGAAAATGTTAAAAAATCTAACCAAAAAGTTCGAACAAAATAAATATACGAATAAACCCGATTGCATCGGCAAATAAACCATAAAAGGGGATGAAATTACTAAAAGATCATCAACAAATCGCAAATCAGAGTCGAGCGGCGTGAGAAAACTATCCACAAACTTAAAATGTGTATCCAAATCAATCCGAGGGTCCAAAGCAGAGAAGATCAACATGATAACAAATAAGTGCCATATTGATCAGTCGTGTCAAATCCAACCCTGAGAAAAAAGACAAACGAAAACAACAGCCAAAAAACCGAAAACTACCAAAGAACAGAGATAAACGTGTCACAAAAACATAATTATTATTATAAAAAAATTAAAAAAGAAAAAAAGAAAAAATACAACCGACGATCGGCAACCAATATCAAAACTATTGTCGTCGCTGGCTAAACAAAATTAAAAAAAAAGTTGGTTTGATCTATAAAAAATGACGCAAATTGTAAAGAAAAAAAAGATGAGAGAGGATATTAAAAATTATTTTATAATAAAGTTTTTATTTGTTTATAATAAATGTTTAAAATTTAGTTAACCAATTGCACACTCTCTATTATGTAAAACAAACTACATTAAATTGGATTTTACAAGGATAAAGAAATGTGTTCCGATTTTCCTTCCTCGTAGTGGACCATGGCCTTTTCAAGTCACATAGGTGATAGTGTTCAATTTCTTTAAGACTATAGATTTTGTTCATGGTAATTTAATTAAGCGATGTTGGAAGTTTTTGGCAAAAGTTCAAGCTGAAATAAGACAACAGGGCATTAGAGTAAGGAGTCAACTTTTTGGAAATTAATGGGTGAGCTAATCAGGACTCTCCTAAGCACGCCGTACACTAACTTGATAATATTTAAGTTATATAAAAATTTAAAATTTTCATGTGCAGTATATCCCATGACCTAAAGTCTATTGAATTGGCTAAGTGTGACCCTCAAAGAAGCTGAGTTACTGGATAGAATATTATTATCCAAGTTTTCATTGTCATCTACAGTAAGTGACTAAACTACACAAAACTATGGGAGGAAGGAGGAAAATGCAGCTCCGAGTTAACACTTGAATTAATTATCGAGGAATTACATACACAAATATATATATGAGTTTATCGCATGCTTTGGCGTTAACGTGTTTCGCTTATTACTTCAGGACCAGAGGCAGTTTAACAGAAGTAGTTGAGATATTGTTGGGTTCACCAAGTTTGCAAGAGAAAGGAATTAAAAAAGCCTCTCTTGTGGGGCAGTCCAACCTCTTTACCTTCCCCCGCTTTCTTCCCCCTCTTTTAAAACCTCTTTTCTTCATCATTCTCACTTCTTCTCCCTCTCCATATTTTCTCCCGGAACCCTTCATCCTGACATGGACGGCCAAGAAAGTACACCGCCGCCGCCGCCCTTACTATCACCTCTTAACGTCCCTTTCCTCTTTCCATCTTCCTCGTTGAACCCTCCTCTGGAAAGTAGTCTAAATATTCTTCCCGACATCGACTGGGTTAGCCTCCTCTCTGGTCTCGGACAGGAGAACAAGGTAATGATTGGGAGTGGTTCAAATCATATGATTTCTGAAAATGGAGGTGGTTATCAGATTCAACAGGATGATGATAAAGGTCATAAGGATAAGAGGAAAGGTAGTAGGATGAAAAAGAGAAGCAAGCCCAGATTTGCTTTCCAAACCAGAAGTGAAGATGACATTTTGGACGATGGTTACAGATGGAGAAAGTATGGTCAGAAATCTGTTAAGAATAGCATGTATCCAAGGTTTGTATCTCTATGTATACGTTGCATGGCATGCATGTTTATTCGTAACTCTATATTTTTAACTTTTAATGCATATGTTTATTTATTTATATACCACTTAATTAAGATTAAATGTTTTGTCAAAAAATTAAGATTAAATGTATTATACCTAAAATTATAAGCATTTATATGTTATTCAAATTTTCGAACTGAGATGAGGATGCTTCAGTTACATATGTTAGTATAATCTAGTGATAACCTATTTATTGTAACTAACGCATGCCTGCTTTTAGCTATTTAGTTTTTCATGTATGTACAAGTAACAAAAATACAATGATATTTATGAGTTAATATTTGATGTGTTATATAATTTTATGTATTGTTAACGAAGTAAATGATGATTTATAAAATTAATATAATTGCGAAATTTTATTATAATATGTCATTATATAATGTTTTGACAAATTTTAAATTTAATTCCAATTTTATTTCGGGAAGAGGAGACTATAAGAAAAGAAAAAGAAGTGCGCTTAGTGAATCTAAAATCAGGACTTAAAACATTATATAAAAATTACATATTATCTGTAAAACATTAACATTATATAGATTGTTAATGAATAAGATTACACTTCAATAACGAAAATATTTTCTAATAATTTTTATTAATACATCCTTTGAACCTAATAATGTTATATAAGTAAGAGATAATTTATATTTTACTTTTAAAAATTCCTAACAATATCATGATAGATTGGTTCAATTAATTAAGTACTCATTAACATATTAATAAGAATCAAGGTTTGAGTCCTACTATTACCTTATTTGACTTTAAACCGATATTCAATTGGTATGAGGCACTAAATCTTTTAAGCAAGGTCAGGAGTTCGAATCTTGATGGTTGTAAATGGAGCAAACTGAGTTGGGAGGGTCGCCCTTGCCTCTGCAATATCCGATCTAGATTAATCGATCAATTGATCAGATATCGGTGGGTTATACCAAAAAAACTTATTTTACTTTAAATTACAGTAGTGCGTCAAGTAAAAACTATTTAGTTATGTTGGTTATGTTATAGACTTTTAATTTAATGATTCAGCTTTTTTTATTTATTGAATGGAGGAGCTATTACCGGTGTACACATCACACATGCGATGTGAAGAAGCAGATTCAAAGGCTTTCAAAGGACACGGGGGTCGTGGTGACGACGTATGAAGGCATTCACAATCATCCTTGTGAGAAGCTAATGGAAACCCTGGCTCCTCTTCTCAAGCAAATGCAGTTCCTCTCTAGGTTTTAAATCTTTTATGTTTGTTCTGCAACTAATTAGCAGGTTCAAAGGCCACCTCAAATAACTGAACCTTCTGCTCTTCCAATACACCTGTGTTTATACATATATATGTTACTCTCCTTTTCCCATTCTTATTTGCATGTAAAACGTGGACTGCAATATCATAAATAAACTTATTATCAGCTTGGATTTGTTTTTTGTATATTAAAAATGTTACATTATACATTATCATATTATTAAAAGAGAAAATAACCTCAGTGACCAAAAATGCCTTATAATATACGATTTTAACCAACTTTTTTTGGATTTACTAAAATGACCAACTAAATCGCAATGCGATCGATAATTCGCAACGCGATCTCCGGTATATCAAATTAGTTTCCAGATTCGCAACGCGAACATCGACTATCGCAACACGAACTTCGACTATCGCAATGCGATTTTCCAAATTCGTTGCGATAGTCCAAGTTCGCGTTGCGATTTATTCCAAATTCGTTGCGATAGTCCAAGTTCGCGTTGCGATAGTCCAAGTTCGTTGCGATAGTCGAAGTTTGCGTTGCGATTTATTCCAAATTTGTTGCGATAGTCGAAGTTCACGTTGCGATTTATTCCAAGTTCGTTGCGATAGTCGAAGTTCGCGTTGCGATTTATTCCAAATTCGTTGCGATAGTCGAAGTTCGCGTTACGATTTATTCCAAATTCGTTGCGATAGTCCAAGTTCGCGTTGCGATAGTCGAAGTTCGCGTTGCGATTTATTCCAAGTTCTTGCGATAGTCCAAGTTCGCGTTGCGATTTATTCCAAGTTCGTTGCGATAGTCCAAGTTCGCGTTGCGATAGTCGAAGTTCGCGTTGCGATTTATTCCAAGTTCGTTGCAATAGTCGAAGTTCGCGTTGCGATTTATTCCAAGTTCGTTGCGATAGTCGAAGTTCGCGTTGCGATTTATTCCAAGTCCGCGTTGCGATTTATTCCAAGTCCGCGTTGCGATTTATTCTAAGTTCGTTGCGATAGTCGAAGTTCGCGTTGCGATTTATTTCAAATTCGTTGCGATAGTCCAAAATCGCAACGACTGGTGGTATTGCATTTGTTTCTTAAGAATTATCGATCACATTGCGATTTAGTTGGTCATTTTGGCAAATCCAAAAAAAGTTGGTTAAAATCGTATATTATAAGGCATTTTTGGTCACTGAGTTTATTTTCTCTTATTAAAATTCACCCGTAACATTTTATAAGATATAATTTAAATTTTTGTTTTTTTACCTCAGATGTTCTTTGATGCCAAGATTTCAATTTTTTACAAAAATCAATTAAGTAGAGTGAAAGGGTATATATTTTTTGGGCCGGATTCGACATAGGTGGAGGATTTATAATTTTCGGATCTAATTAGGTTAACTGAAAATCCAACCGACCTATGTACACCCCTAAACCACTCTCTTCCTTTTATTTCTTTCTATGCTACATCAAATGAATCATTCCCTTCACCCCAAATGCCCACTCCTTCCCCTATTTACTTCCCCAACTTAGGTTTCGATTATTCTATCGCCATTTTCGTCAGTTTTCTCGCCCTTCTCTCCACCATTCTACTTGCTTCCTACATCTGTTTTTCTCCTCTCCACCATTATCCTTGCTTCCGACATCTTCCGCTTTGTTTCGCACTCTCCAATGCCATTGTCACTATTGTCACATAGTATTTTTTTTATAAGAATTACAGGCCTCGTTAAAAACCTCATTCTTGATTAAAGGATCTTGTAAAAAGCTCCTTAATCAGCGGAAGGAGGAAAAGAGTGCCTTAAGATTTCATTAACTAGAAAAAACATAAGAATACAACTAGGTCGCCACCCCCAACATAAGCAAACAACCAAGAAAACCCTACACGACAACATTAACACAGCTAAAACCTTATAAGCTACAACAATCACAAAAATGACTGACCAGCCTTAACACCTGAACATAGCCCGAAACCAACACAAAACAAGCCAGAAGCCGAATATCACAGCTAACTCAATCCATAACAAACAAAATCAAAAACAAAATCCTGAACTTCCGCACGAACAGATAACCAGAAACAACATCCGCATAAAAGAAAAAATCCTGAACTTCCACACGAACAGAGTACAAGAATCAGCTTCCACCTTAACGCCTCTTCTTGCTCGACTAGTCGACAGAAACCATCCGAAAAACCAACTTCATACAGATAAAAGAAAGGAATCACCTGAAATTTCCAAAACACCCACTGCCTTAACCTTACTCTGAGGACTCATACTTCGACTTTAACGAGGCTTCCTATTTTGAGCCGAAAATTTGACTTGAAAATTTCTGAGAGAACTAAAAATTTCCTTCTTCTCTTCCACAACTTTTTGTTTCTGACACCCATCCATCATGGAAACACGACCATCCAACATGGGGGAATGAAAAGAATATTCCTCAGAAGCATGTGTAGGTTCACACCCTTTTCATGCTGTCTTCTTCTGCCCCTCTCTTATTTTGAACCAACACTTCCTCGTGTACCCCACTAACACTCTCCAAAGCCTGAAAAATACCACCACTTTGATAGACATGCTCCTGCACAGTTGCCCCACTAACAAAATCCACCTTCTTGGTCTCCGAGAACCTTTTAGAATTGATATCAGTCCCATGCGCAACTACCCCATTACTGACTGTCGGGGACACAGCTTTAACAGACCATACCTCACCCTGAACCACACATACCGCCCCCAATATGCGTGCCATCAATAAATGCTCGATTTTCTAGCTGAACTTCCTTAATATTAGTGGAATCATAATTAACTCGTGAAAATGTTCCAGTACATACCGCCAACTCGGAAGACTTTATTGGCGAGACACCATCGAGGTCCCCCTCTGTGGGTAACGGTGAAGCAATTGTCGTTTCTGATACAGACGAATCCTCCCAGACGGAATCAGGGCTAAAACAAGGTTCAATCTCGGAAACAAATACTGTAAAAGACTGATCCCCGACTTTCAAAACACATGATTCTTCCACTCGAACTTTACAGTTCGTAATGATCTAAAATAAGGCCCTATCAAACGAGCCAGGATTTAAGGTCCCTGCTTCAATTGAGATAAGAGTTCCCCATTTTCCTGCAATGTTTCTAAACGTAGAATGGCTCCACACAAAAGGTGGAATCCCTCTGTACGATAACCATGCCCGTCGGCTGCTACACTGAAAGTTTTCTAACCACAATTCCACCTTGTCAAAGCATTTATTCAACGCTCCAATCTGATTTTTTAGAGCAAAGTCTCTACTCTCTTCATCTTCAAAAATGATCAGAATTTCTAAACCACTTAACCTCATAATTTTTGGGCCTAAAATGCCTTCCTTGTGCATAACAGCAGCTAACTCTTTCATTTTTATAAATTTTCTGCACCAACCAACCAAACTATCTCTAAGAGTAATTCATTTATCCTCGTCAACTACACCGATAATGAGAGATTCTTTGACATCCTCCTCTCTGCTCTTGACCATAGCTGAATTAGAACCAGTAACCTTTCTCTTCCAGAAAACATCACGAGGTTGAAATCTCGCCATGAAAACTCTAACCTTATTACCTTGAATCCAAGATCTATCAGCACAGAAGATAGCCCTCCTCGCGTCCTCCAATCTAGAGAAGCGGACAAAACCGAACCTGCTTCCTCCCTTGCTTCTTTTGATGGGAATGAAAGAGTCGACCACCTCGCCATATTTATCAAACAATAACCAAAGACCTTGATGATGAAGACGCTCTGGAATATTGAAAATAATCACTATAACGCAGCTTTTCCCAACAGATCTTCTCACTTAACTCGCCATCTAAAGGAAATAAAGGGGAAGGAGAACGAAATTTTTTGAAAAACGCCTAAATTTTTAGAGAGAAGGGGGAGCTTCTCTCACTAGATGTTCTAACTACTCCATTGTCACATAGTATTGAATTACGGTTGCCGTCATATAGTACTAAATTGTTGTTGCTGATGTCACAAACATTATAACGTGATTTATTTTTTAAAAGTAATTATATTTTTATATTACAGATGTAATTTGTAATATTGCAGTGATTTAAAAAAATATTATGCGACTGATACATTGTGCTGCGATATTATTTAATATTGTATTTCCAACTCGGATCGAATTAGACTCCCGATAATTGTTTTCGTTGCTGAAGATGAAGACAACGAAACATCATCGTCGGACTTAACCAGGCCATTAATATTTCTTACCCGAAGTTCTTGTTCAATGAAGAGTTGACCGCTGTAGCTTCTAGTAACTTGAACACAACGGGCTCGATCACCTTGGGTGAGTAGAGGGATTCAAAGATACTGAGGCATCAGATGATGCCCGGCTGTAGACATAATTTTCATGCCTTTTGCATCAATGCTTGGTTGAAACTTAGAAGTTAACGGGTCTTGTCCCCTTAGTCGGAACTCACCGCTTTCAACACAATTTTTCACTCCGTTGTCGGAAGTCATGCCATTATCTCAATTCGCTGCTGATCGATGGAGTAGATGACATTTAGGAGAAACAAGAAGAGTATTTAGTTTTTCAGGTTCTTTATAAGTAGAGCATGAATTTAGATCCGGGATTTATTCCGTAAATTATAAGTCAAGTTTTGAAATGAATATTTTGCAGCCATGTTTGTGTTGTTTGTTTACTTGGCCCATTTGACATCAAATAGAAACAGCAGCAGCTAAAATCTGTTGAGGCTACAGAGTAGAATTCAATTCGAGAGTATGTCAGAGGTTGAAGAGTACTTGGGATTCTGATGAATGGTGATTATCTGACAATGAAGATTTGAAAACTTAGCTCAGGAACTAATGATTGGTCTCATGTTTTGAGGTACGGGAAGAAGAAGTAGTGGCATGATATGATTACATGAATGACTGGTTGTCTGTCCTTTTCATGCATATGATTATGTTTTAATTTTCTATAATACGAAAAGAACTGATGCAGGTGGAATTTTTTCACGGCTACAAAACCACACCTTTGAATAATTACATCATCTGATAAACTCTAGTGTTTTAGTAGTAATCTTGATAAACGCCTTGTACTATCTGATGATGTGAGGGAAAGGTCGAAAATTCTGAATCTGACCGTTCAGACGCAGCAGTTGTTTGGTCAGACAGATGAACCAGGCGCTGCTGCAGTGGGACTTGTTCCATTAAGGTCTTAAGTTGCATCTTCTGCTGATTCCCCCTTTTCTGTTCCTTCGCTTTCATTGAGCATAAAATCAACCCACTGATCTGCAATAGACTGAGGACAAAAAGATGGTTCAGACTCGGATTCTCCAAGTGTTGTTAAATAAAAGAAGATTGTTTTTTAAAAGAAAAAACCTGGTTATCAGGGGCTATATTTGCATGTACATCAGCCGAACCTGCACCAAAAATGCCACCAACCAAACGTCCAGGTAGACTCAAAACACCCCGAACAACACCTTTTCCAGCACCATGTTGAGCAACGCCTATCCGCTGCTTGTCTTCATCCGATAACCCCAGAATCCGAGCCATAAGATCCAGAACCTAGAATTTATATCAATGTAAGTGCAGGAGTAGGAATCTATTGTAACCCACAAGCAATCATTTTCCAGCATTAAAACCAACGATTTTGAGTAGGGAAATTTGGTTTTCTAGTTCTTTTACAAAGTTACTTGAACCATTATACCTCTTTGCTGTGGTTTCTCTGGAAGTAGGTCACGAGTAGTTTGATCACAATACACCTGCAAAAAGAATGAATTGTTTAGCCAACATGAAAAACAAAGATAATCATAGCAGTTTCAAACTCAAAAAATAGAGGAAAAGAAAGTTATGTTCCAATCATACACAGACACAAATTCTATAAGATAATATAATAAATCAATGATATTCGGCAATGAAATTAGTCAGATCTGGCATTTAGAAAGTGTAAACAAGATGATCAGAGTCCACAGACAGTGTGTTAAGCCTTGTCCCGCTCTGCTCGAGAGCACGCCTTAGTTTTCCATTATCTTCCTCAAGCTTGTTCACTCTGGTTTTACCTTCTGCAACCATTCTTTCAGTCTGCGAAAGCTTTGCTAGAATTTTCTTCCTTTTCCTTGTTTGACAATTCTGCACGTTCACCTGCATCCTTGAGAATGCATAGATAATCACAAGTCCCATTTTTTTTTTTACTGAATCCATTTATGTAGAGAAGTAATTAACTAGCAGACAATACTTTCAGAAGACCTGTAAGTCTAGCTGACTCTTCTCTTGCCAGACGTAAATCTCGCTCCAAATGTTCCTGTAATTTACCCACTGATTTTGACAAAGTTTATGCACACACAGTACTACCAAAAGAATTCTTACCTTACCTTCAATTTCAGCATAGTACTGGCCAAGGGCAGTTTCAAGATTCAGTAGCTCAGCATTTTTTGTAAGTATGGCTTTAGCACAGCCATCAAGTTCCTTATTCTGTTTATCAATAATTTCCTTTGACTTGTGAATTTCATTGTTGTTCATCACCTTAAGTTCCTCCAAATGTGCAATTTGAGCTCTTTGATATTCATTGCTTTCACGAAGTTGCTCTATGATTTTGCTGTCTTCATCCATTTTTTCTGATTCTTCAGATTCCTAGAAAATATTGCAGCAAAAGAAACCATTCTTCTTTTCTTGGAAAGCAACGTATATGCTCTGTGATATACACTTTTGGTGAAGGCCATACATAAGCAACTTGAAGATGCGTAAGGTAAAACTTTCACCATAAATTCCATAAAAGTTAAGGGAACGGCAACCTTTTCTATCAAATGCTGCTTCAGACGAGTCAATTCTTGAAGAGCTTTGTCCCTTTCACGGCGTGTTTCTTTCAAATCTTTGTCCAATTTCTGCAGCGATAGCTCCATTTCTTTCTTTCCGGAAAAATTTCCTGATGGATCTACCTTCTGCTACAGATATATTTATGTTAACAAGTGGTATTGTTATGAGATAATATACTTTTTCAGGTAATTATTATATTATCGATGGAATAAATATTTCAGCACCAAAATAGATTTGTATTTTTAATAATTTAAAATAATGCATATAGTATTTAAATCCTTCATCTATAGGTCAAAGAGTATTGAATGTATGAATATGTCTGATTTCATGTATTGTATCAAGTTCCAACCACAGCACCAAAGTAAACGCATTCGGCCCAAAATATTTTCTTTTAAAGTACCAGAAACATATATATATAAAGATATATCATAATTCAACCATTCATGCATTATCCTATTTATTTTATGGTTTATACTTGATTTTTCGCGTTGTTCTTTTTAAATCCTCTCGAATTACTAAAATTATATAAGGATAGATCGAGAGTGGGTGATGCCAGTCATCCTCTTAAAAATTTGAAATTATCATATATTTTAATTTTTTTTAGATAAATGCTTTTGTATTACCCAACGAAGCAGCAAGGCTGCTACAAAAAGACGCAACAATCTGGGAGGAGGGGAAAAGCAGAGCAATTACATCAAACAAAACCCTCAACAAGAAGATCCCAATTATCAAAGAGCCCCCTATTCACATTAATACTCCTACCAATGCTCCTACTCTGCAACTGTTGGTAAAATATACTGCTGCAAAACGAGGCATTAGCGCAGACAGGAAAGATATATATTGAAATATATAAATAAAGAACCGATTAATCGTTTCGTGGTATTAATCACTGCCTTAGAAATGAATTCGCCCCGATGTGTGTAATCGCTCCAATAGGTGGATCGTCCCCCGAGGTTAACACGATTGCTCCAAATTTCGTACACCCGAAATCGGAGTGGACTGTTGGTGGTATTGCACTTCTGATCGGAAAACACACAGAGAACAAGTTTAGAAAACACTTGGAGAGTGAATTCAGAATGTTGAGAGTGAGTTGAGAATCTTAATTTAGCTCTCTATTTATAGGCTATAAGTAAGGGTAAATTCGTCCAACAATAAAATCAAATTAAATTTGATTTTAATTCTGAATTTAAACCCTTTTGTAACTCCTAAAATATCTTTATGAATCTATCTCAAAAAGAGTCCAGGTTCATTGCATAAAAAACTCAACAATTATAACTCCTTAAATTAAATCATATAACTCTTGTAACTCCTGATATTAACAGCTTGTCTCTCCTATGAACAAAGCTGGAAATCAGTCCAGATACATCTTAAGTTATGATTTAATTTAGGAAAAATAACTTTAAAATTCTCAGTAGCCTATAAATATCAGATGAATCTTTCACATTTTTTCATTTAATCTTTCAGAGAAAAATTCCTTACGAATTTTCTCTAAAAATATATTATTCGTGTGGACGTGTCAAAGACACGTATTACCACGCCTTGTTCTCTATCACTCAATAAGGGAATGGAGAATGTAAACCTTAAATATCATTCCCACTAGTATTTCCAATTCTATGTGGGATTGAGCATTACCAACATTCCCCCACTAATGCGAAAGAATTCTTCTGAAACTCGAAAACAATCTTTCCAGAAGAGCAATAGCGAGATTAGTTGCTTAAGCACTAGTGAACGTATCTGGAACTAGTACATAGTGATGATAAGCAATCCTTCTCTTAGATAAGTGAAACTAGTATGGAACTTTCTAATATGGGGGTAAACTCATAACACACAACTAACCCCTTCATCCACCTGAGTCCTCGATGTGTAAGATATATATATACAAAAGTATATATTTGGCCATCTTACCTCAGGATTCTAGTAAGTGTGCAAGAAAAATGGCCCAACATTTTTCATAGAAGGCGGCTAACCCTTCTCAGTTACATAGGTTATTTCATCAAGTTTATCTCGATATAAACCACCCTTAACAGAGATATGAAATAATTAAGAGCTTTTATAAAAGCTCAACCTCACAAAGAGTATGGTGACTTTCTTCAAGTTCATTATTAATGAACCACCCAAACTCTGGGGTAAGAAGTCATTAAGAATAAATATTCAACCTCATTTATCGGTAAATTCAGTAAGTCCTTCTCACTAGAACCATCCAAATACTTGGATTTGAATTTATTAAGAGTTTAACAAACTCAACCTTTTTGTAGGTAAGTTCATCATTTCCTACCCACTCACTCTGGGTTATGAACTTATTAAGAATAGATATTCAGCCAAAATTGGTAAATTCATCAAGTCTTTCTCACTAAGACCACCCAGAGCCTGGGCTATGAATTTATTAAGAACAATTAAGCTCATCCTGGGCATGCACATTATTCATCATAGGGATAGGCAGTAGGAATGTGCACTATGAGTCTTTCCATGGTTTCGTTTGATCACATGGAACTTAGATAACTAAGTTGGGTATCCACCATGAATTCCTCAATCAATGGGCTTTAGACCCATCCCTCTCGACGAATCTAGGACCAGCTTCCGACTTAACCCTTTGGTAAGTGGATATGCTAGGTTCCTTTCCGACTTTACATACTCTAAAGAGAGCACTCCATTCTTTATTAAGTGTCTAACTGATTCATGTCTTATGCGAATGTGTATTTTCTTACCATTGTAAGCTTGGTTCTCAACCACACATATCACAGCTTCACACAACAATGAAACTGGAGAAGTCGGTATTCCCCACAACAGAATATTTGCTAACAAGCTTCTAAGCCACTCGGCTTCTTGCCCAGCTAGTTCAAGAGCTATAAACTCTGACTCCATGGTAGAACGAGCAATACATGTCTGCTTTGATGATTTTCACAAGATTGTTGCTCCATCTAAAGTAAAAACATACCCACTCGTAGAGCTTACCTCATCATTATCAGAAACCCAGTTAGCATCACAATATCCTTTCAGTACTGCAGGATAGCCAACAAACTCAAGTTTCTAATCCAAAGTACACTTAAGATACTTCACTAAGCGTCTAAGAGCAATCTAGTGTTCACCACTCGGATTATGATTATACCTACTTAGTCTACTCACAGCATAAGCAATATCAGGCCGAGTATAGTTCTTTAAGAACATTAAAATTCCGATTAATTTAACATATTTTGTTTGGGAAACGCTACTTCCTTTATTCTTAAAGAGATATATGCTAGTGTCAAAAGAGTTCGAACAGGGACGACATCAAAACTGTCAAATTTCTTTAACACTTTCTCAAGATAGTGTGCTTGACATAAAGAAAATCCCTTTCCAGTAATTTTGACTCCTAAGATTACATCAACTTCTCCCAGATCCATCATATCAAATTTAGTGGACAAGAAACCGTTTGTTTTGTTAATGGACTCAATGTTAGAACTGAAAATCAACATGTCATCAACATACAAAACTTATGATGATGCAATCAGTATTAAACATCCTCGAATACATGCAAGCATCCGAACCATTCACAACAAAACCAAAACTAAGTATAGTTTTATGAAATTTCTTGTACCATTGTTCTCATATAGATCTCCTCATCTAGATCTCCTTTCAAAAATGCAGTCTTAACATCTATTTGATATACTCGCAACTTATGAATGGAGACTAGTGCAAATAATGCACGGATCATTGAGATGTTCATAACGGGAGAGTAAGGATCAAAGTAGTCTAAAACAAACTTTTGAGTGAACCCTTTGACAACTAGCCTTGCCTTATACCACTGGATCAAACCATCTGGTCTCATTTTCTTCCGGAAGATTCATTTGCTACATATTGAATCCTCTAGGCAAGTCAACTAATCCCAAGTATGATTAGACATTATCGATTCTAGTTCATCATTAATAGCGCTTTTCTAGAAACTAGCATCGATATATCTTATAGCTTTTTTAGGATCCTCATATAATATTTAAGCTATATGATCAGAAAGAGAGTCTAAATAATTTATCTCAGAAATAAAGGAAGTGATAAAATTTGGTCCAAATAGCCTTTTACTTCTTCTAGGCTCGAAATCAATTTCTTGAGAATACCTAGCAGGAATACTAGAAGAAGTGGATAGAATATTTTCTATTTGAGTTTATGTATTTAATCTACATTTTAAGACACCCCCACATTTCTAACATTATAGTATATCCATAAGTGTCTTGAACAACGTGTAAACAAATACTCAATCATACTAGAGTACAGTTTGTTATGAGTTTTAGCCATAAAACTATATTTTAACAAACTCAAGTTTTGTTTACACATAATTATATTCTCAAAGTTTTGAGAAGTTACAAATCATTAAGATTAAAATACATAAACCAATATGAAATTCTTTATGACTTTTTCTCATTCAAAATGAATTTCGATTTTTTCCTAACATCAGGAAAAATGATCTCAAGTTTAAAACAAGAGATTTTAGCACAAATTCTGAAATAGATAATATCTTTTCTTTCCTTTACTTAGGAAAATCACTTAAAGAGATATAATAGCTACAACATACTTTTAGTAGCAATAGATTCTATCATATTCTCATTCATGATATTCAACATATTAGCCTTAAAGATATCATCATATATATTTTATTTACTATGACTAAATTTAGTGTTCCACTCAACCAAATTAATCTCCACTCTTTTAACTTCTACACTAAGTTTTAAGAGTTTTTATCTTGTCATAGTATTGGAATAGTGAGCATAGTAATGAACAATGCACCAGGTAGGTTTCTATGAAAGAGAGGTGGTGCACTAGGCACGCTTAAGTACCAAGTCTTCATAGAACCAATCCTAGACATGCACTTTCATACTCATCACACACTACTTTCCAATAAATTATTTATAGATTTTCTCTTTATTAAGGCTTCTTAAAGAATCATGTTTGATACTTTTAATCACAATAGTATCTTATTAAGCATATATATTTTGGGCTCAAACTATTGCCTTAGCCTTAGTAGTACTACCTTAGTCTTTAATAGTGGTTTTATCTCATTTCATAGTATCCACTAAGTTTTAAAGACTATTTTAAAGGCACATCTATACTAATTCATGCATCATTATAAGCATAAATTAATAAGTAACAATAGTCTGACCTCGCAGGTAGAATCATAATTTCCAAATAGACTTGTTCATCCTCACCATGCATGCTACTTCAGCCTTTGCATTAGGACCCAAAATCTATCATGACAATCACTTCATCTGAACCATCATCTCTTTTGAATCTTCTGAATTCAAATGAAGATTACATATGGTTAGTCACAAAAATATTTTACTAGCAATAATAAAATAAAAATAATTTATTGATAGTAATAAGATCCATATCTTTAGGATTTTGGTTTCTTATCTTCAAGAGATTGTGGAAATCAAATCGAATTTAACAACTATTCGATTTTGGAGAATCTTCTCATTTCAGCTTTACCAGCTCCATATTTCTCCAAAAATTACATATTTCATGTATCTTTACAAATTTCTCAAAGAAAATTATTAGTACGGTAAAAAATATTTATAATTATTTTCACCTTAGTTTTCGGGAACTATGTTACCCCCCACATGGGAATAAGTTATTTTATATTTTCACATGAAACAAATATCATACATGCATTATCTCTCATATCAAAATGTCAATGTTCATAACATTATAATCATGCCACCTCTTAACTATAGCATGAAAATTTCAAAATTGAATACATCAACATTTATATAGCTATTAACAAATATTTATATAGCTATTTAATAATACATTCAATTTGAAACGTTTCATATCACCATTGAAACCATTTGAATCACAAGAATCTGTTGAACATTAATACCATAACCACAAGGTATTATTCTAATTAATATTATAAACCATTAAACTCCGGTTTAAACTATCATTCATTGTTCCTATACTTTAAACTCATAAAGCATCAAAAGAATCAAAACCTCATAGTTTTAAGAAAAATCATCTTTAATAATACGTTTAAAGTATAGTACGTTTTAAAGCATTTTAACCGATATGCTTTAAGAGAAATGACCATTAATAAAAGATATATATATATATATATATATATTGGTCACTAACAGTAGTTTTCCAATTCATTAAAACTGCATATAAACACGCTAATTGCCCCCATGAAATGTATTTTCTCAGCTTTAATTCATACTTTATCGTTTAATAATGTAGCAGCATCACCTTATCCAATTTAAGGTGCATAGCAATGTTTGAATAAGTATATAACCTCAACCCAATTAATTGGATAAAAATACGTTTCAATTCAAACTTAATTATAAAATAATATCAAGATGTTACCAACCTTTAATGCATGGAAGTAACCTCTATCATGAATGTTGGCTGCTACTATTAATAATTATAAATTAATCATGAAATTAAGGCATAACAAATTTCTAAACATTAGCAACCACCATATATTTTTTATCATGACGTTATCAAATTCCTTTTGATAGCAAGATTACCGAGGAAACAAAAATGAAGTGACTAACCGGAATCCATAGGCTCAATTTCCTTACTTTCGACATTTTTTGGTAATCTATGCCCAGCGGATCTTATTGTTGGCTTATTTAGCAGCAGTAAAGAATTCGTTACTAAATTGTTGGTAAAATATATATTACTACAAAACGAGGCATTAGCGCTGACAGGAAAGATATATATTGAAATATATAAATAAAGAACCGATTAACCGTGTCGTGGTATTAACCACTGCCTTAGAAACGAATTGGCCCCGATGTGTGTAATCGCTCCAATAGGCGGATCGTCCCCCGAGATTAACACGGTCGCTCTAAATTTCGTACACCTGAAATCAGAGTTGACTGCTGGTGGTATTGCACTTCTGATCGGAAATCACACAGAGAACAAGTTTAGAAAACACTTGGAGAGTGAATTCAGAATGTTGAGAGTGAGTTGATAATCTTAATTTAGCTCTCTATTTATAGGCTAGAAGTAAGGGTAAATTCGTCCAACAATAAAATCAAATTAAATTTGATTTTAATTCTGAATTTAAACCCTTTTGTAACTCCTAAAATATCTTTATGAATCTATCTCAAAAAGAGTCCAGGTTCATTGCATAAAAACTCAACAATTATAACTCCTTAAATTAAATCATATAACTCCTGTAACTCCTAATATTAACAGTTTGTCTCTCCTATGAACAAAGCTGGAAATCAGTCCAGATACATCTTAAGTTATGATTTAATTTAGGAAAATAACTTTAAAATTCTCAGTAGCCTATAAATATCAGATGAATCTTTCACATTTATTCATTTAATATTTCAGAAAAAAATTCCTTACGAATTTTGTCTAAAAATATATTATTCGTGTGGACGTGTCAAAGACACGTATTACCACGCCTTGTTCTCTATCACTCAACAAGGGAATGGAGAATGTAAACTTTAAATATCATTCCCACTAGTATTTCCAACTCTACGTGGGATTGAGCATTACCAACAGCAACTTAACCCGAACAATCTTGTTAGGTATGGCTCATAAATATACCAGTAAAGAGGACAGGAGATGGAGCGGAGTGAGCGAACATCAACTTTCCTTATAAAGAAAGTCTTGTTGTGGGGTTACAAATTATGTGGGTTGGGGGTGCGGGGGCGTAGCCCCCGCGGTACGGTACAGGGTTGATTTTGTAATTATGTATCAGGGTTTTCTATTATAAATAGAGATGTAACCTAGACCTAAAATATTATTGAATAAAATTCTAGCGCCGCCTAGGCACCGAGGACGTAAGCACATTGCCGAACCTCGTAAAATTCTCGTGTTCTTCCGTTTTCTTTACCCGTTTTCGTCAACAAATCTCCTTAATTGACAGAAGGATATCAACATCACGCCTTGCCTTTTGCTGATAGAATCTACCATTCCTTTCCTCCCAAATAAGATATATTTGGGCAGTCCAGGCTAGCATAAGAAGGAGAGTGAGCAACGACTTACCCTTGAGATTGGTAACAGCCCACTCAACATCCCCCCTTCCAACACCCAATCCTCCTATTCAATCCACATAAACGCAAAATGGCCTGCCAGTCTTCCTTCGCTAAGGGGCACTCAAAAAATAGGTGATACGTAATAAAGACCTTCGAAATCATAACCACCACTTTGGATTCAGATTTTTGGTTTAGGATTGGGATCCGGATGAAAGATGCTTTCTTAAAAGGATTGAGACGACTGGAACATCGGAATCACCAACTTAGTTAAAAAGTCGATGAAGTCGATCATGCAACTATAATGACTGAAAGCAAGTGTACTCACAACATACTTGTCCTCGATTTTGATGCCATGCTTGGCATCAACAAAGGTAGTCGAGAAAGAGAGCGATAATGCAATGCAGGAAGCTAAAATCATGGCTTGTAATTGTAGTCAGTAGCAATGAAGGAAATAATTCAACTTAGGCAATAAACATGAAAACACGAGCATTGAACTCGGCTCTGAGTGGACACTTAAGAGGATTCTGAGTATTTTTCAAGAACAATGTCGTGGCAATAAACATGAAAACATCAACAACGGGATCATAAACATTTGAAAGAAAGACCGAAACATAAATATAATTCTATGGAACCATCTATCATCGTCGTCGTTCTCTTGCTTCTTCTTGACTGGGATAGTAGGCAATGTCCGAAGATCATTCATTTTGCGAGTGCAAGCGAGTAGAAGGGACATGAGAGAACTGCCATCGTCAAGAGAGTGATGGACTCCGAAAACACCAACCACCTTAAATTACAAGATTCTTAAGTTGAGCAAATGGAGGTCCCGGAGAGGCTACGATTTGTCGATGTCGATTTTGCTCGGGTTGTAAATGTGATCCTCGAGGAACTCTTTCAGGTGAATCAATGTACGGATTCAACTTTGGAACGGTAACATCTTTATCCAAATCTACTTCGGTTCTAACCTATTTCATTTCTCTCTTACATCTCTCATCCATCACCTGACATCTTTACCATATTATTGTATAAAAATGAAGTAAAAAAATTGAAATAAAAACTTGTTTATGATACCTGCAAACCAGAATAAATTCTGCAAGTGTCTTTGACACGCTTGACCCTTGAAAAAATCCAAAAACATCCAGTTACTACATCCAGAATTCAAGAGCGTCTCTTCATGAGAATGAAGATTATGAAGAGCTTGATCAACCTTCGAAGAAAACCCATGCAATTCAATATATCGAATTTTTTACTATCGAATGCATATTTTTAGAACACTACATTAAAGAGATTTAAGGGTCGTGGAGGTAGGAGGGGCCACAACATCAAAGGCAAAGAAATGACGCACTGATTTGTTTTTGTTACCATGCATGTAATTTTAACCAGAAGGAAAAAGAATATCAAATCAAAACTCATACAGAGAGATAGGAAGAAGAAGAAGAGGAGAAGAAGAAGAAGAGACATGCATTTTACACGTTGTTAGGTAATCAATATGCATGAACAATGAGGAATATTATTGTTTTATTTTGCTCATAGTACTTACATCATTATATAACAAGTAATCAACCACAACTACCTAACCACTCAATTATAGCAAACTAACAACTTAGCAACTAATTTGACGCCGGACAGAATAGTGATTATCCTGCAGGCGCTCCAACAGATGATTCACAAGAGAAAATTCGCCCAAAAAAACCAGAGAAAAAAAGTCTCTAGGGTTTAATAAAATATTATAAAATCAAACAATGCCCAAAATCAGTCCACAAGCCGGACTGTTATAGCCAAAAATCGTCTTTATTCGAATTTTGCCAAAAATAGCAAAATCCCGAAAATCATTCTAAATTGAAATTTGAAATAAAATAAGCAATCTCCAAAAAAATCTGGCCTAAATCGAATTTAAATTGACTTCCTAATTGCCAATCGAAATATTACCATAAATAGTAAAAAATATCTAAATCTAGTGATTCGGAGGGAAAATGGCAGAATTTGAGGTTGCAAAAAGGTCATATGGAACATAGCTGAATATGGACAGCGTGTGCGTCGAAAAGAGATTTTTGGATTGGGGTTTTATGCGCGATTCTGACACCTGTAGCCAAAGTTATGGCCAAAAGACTAAAACATACTCAAAATGACCCCAATGAGGAACATGTCACAATCAATTCCCGCCTTTGCGCTGATCTGCCAATTCATGGTATCTCAGCGCCATCAAGGTGCAATCTGACAACTCAGCATCATCTGTCTCGGATCCCCCTGCATCAGTCACCCCGGGTTGGAAAGAACTCGTCCTCGAGTTCAGAGTAGTGTTATCAGAATCCACAAAACAATGACTCAGGTGCTTCACATTAAAGACATCAGAAGTCTTCAAGTGGCTGGGAAGGCACAACCTGTAAGCATTATCATTGATCTTCTGCACGACCTCACAAGGTCCAATCTTTCGATCCTTAAGCTTATTATACTCACCAACAGGAAACCAATCACGAGTTAATATAGCCCAAACAAAATCACCAACATCAAAAAGTACCTGACGACGATGATTGTCGACCCGAGTCTTGTACTTGGCATTGCTCTCATGAATGGTCTGTTTCACCTGCTCATGGATACCCCGAAGATACTTTGCCATCTCATCTGCTTTAGGACTGAAATGACCTATACGTGGAATAGGGGCTAAGTCTAGCACCCCGGATGGGTTCTGACCATAGACAATCTCAAATGGGCTTAAACCTGTGGTTCTGTTTTTTGATCTGTTGTAGGAAAATTCTGCCTGAGGCAATGCCAAATCCCACTGCTTCGGCTTCATTCCTGCCAAACACCTCAAAAGGTTTCCCAAACTTCGGTTCACCACCTCGGTCTGGCCATCCGTCTGTGGGTGGTAAGCGCTATTGAAATTCAAATGCATTCCCAGTTTCCCCCATAGGCTCTTCCAGAAATGACTGATGAACTTAGTATCAAGATCTGAAGTGATGGATCAAGGAACACCATATAAACGCACAATCTCCTTGAAATAGAGATGGGCAATCCGGTCAGCATTCATAGTCTTTCTGCAAGCTAAAAAATGAGCCATCTTGGAAAACCTGTCAACCACAACAAAGATAGAATCCGAGGCCCTTTGGGTGCGGGGTAAGCCTAGTACTAAATCCTTGATGACATCGAACCAAGGAGCTTCAGGAACAGGTAAAGTAGTGTACAAGCCCGCATTGGTGAGAACTCCCTTAGACCGCTGGCACACATAACAACGGTCCACATAATGGGCCACATCACTAGTTAACTTGGGCCAATAAAAGTCAGAAGAGATAAGGGCCAAGGTCTTATCTCGGCTAAAGTGTCCCTCATTATGGAGTTCACTTATAATTTGCTGCCAAAGTTGAACAATCTGGAATGCACAACTGTAATCCACGAAACAGATACCCATTATGCAAAACAAAATCATGACGGTGACCCTCAGTTACCTCCTGAAATATCCTTCCAAAGGAAGGATCAGCTGCATACATATCTATGAACGTCTCAAAGCCTACAACTTTAGTACTCATGGTGGTGAGAAGTAAGGTACGACGGCTCAGGGCATCTGCGACGCGGTTCAAACTCCCTGCTTGGTGCCTCAGCGTAAAAGTAAATTCTTGCAAGTATGCCACCCACTTTGCATGACGTCTACTCAGCTTGTGTTGGCCATTGATGTACTTCAAGGCCTCATGATCGGTAAACAAAATAAACTCCTTCTGTACTAGGTAGTGACGCCAATGCTTCAGGGACTGAACTATGGCATAGAACTCCAGATCATAAGTGGAATAATTTTTCTTTGATCCCGATAGTTTTTCACTGAAAAAAGCAACCGGACAACCTGCCTGACTCAGAACACCACCAATGCCAACGCCAGATGCATCACAATTTACCTCGAACACTTTGTCAAAATCTGGAAGTGCCAAAACTGGAGCCTCGGTCATCTTCTGCTTGACCAGTTGAAAACTGGCCTCTGCCTCCTCAGACCACTGGAAATCATGCCCCTTGAGGCACTCTGTGATAGGGGCGATCAGAGTACTGAAATTTCTAATGAATTGGCGGTAAAAAGACGCCAAGCCATGGAAACTTCGGATGTCATGTAAGGTCCTTGGTCTGGGCCACTCCAAGACTACATCTACCTTTGATTGATCTGCATGAACACCATCAGTAGACACAACAAAACCAAGAAAAGTCACAGAAGTAGTGAAGAAAGAACACTTCTTTTGATTGACAAACAAGCACTCCATTTTCAGCATCTCAAAAACAGCACGGAGGTGATCGAATTGTGAAGTCCATATCGGACTATAAACGAGGATATCATCGAAGTAAACTATAAAAAATTTTCCCATAAAAGGCCGCAAGACCTGATGCATAAATCTCATGAACGTACTGGGCGCATTGGATAGCCCGAAAGGCATGACCATCCACTCATACAACCCTTGTGGCGTTTTAAACGCCGTCTTCCACTCATCTCCAGGTCTTATTCTGATTTGGTGGTAACCGCTCTTAAGGTCAATTTTTGAGAAGACCTTAGAACCAGATAGCTGATCCAACATATCATCTAGACGGGGAATTAGAAATCGGTACTTCACTGTAATTCAGTTGATCGCTCGACTGTCAACACACATACGCCAAGAACCATATTTCTTTGGCACTAGCAGAGCAGGGACTATACATGGGCTCATACTCTCTCGGATATAGCCCCTCTCCAACAACTCTTCCACATGTCGCTGCAACTCTTCAGCCTCCTTGGGACTGAGGCGATATGCTGGTCGATTTGGCAAACTTGACCCAGGAACAAGGTCAATTTGATGCTGAATATCCCTCATAGGTGGTAGCCCAGGAGGAAGATCCTCTGGCATCAAGTTAGAGAATTCTGCTAGCAGCCGCTGCACCTCTACTGGTAAATCTGCATCCACGTCTACTGCATTGTTCTCGCAAGGTAGTAAGGCATAGACCACGTCGCCATGCTCTATCTCATCTAAAAACCTGGACATAGAAAACAGAGTAGTATTATGGGTTACTGGGGTAGGAGTGAGTCATTCCCGTCGGGGTGCCAACACAATCTTTTTTCCCTTGATGCTAAGGGAATATGTATTCTTCTGTCCATCATGAATGACACTGCAATCATACTGCCAGGGTCGACCCAACAATATATGACACGCATCCATAGACATAATATCACACCAGGTATTATCAAAATATTTTCTACCAATTGAAAAAGACACGAGGCATCGCCTATCAATTGTTACCTCACTGCCTTTATTTAGCCATGACAGCTTGTATGGCTTAGGATGACGGTCCATCTTCAACTGCAATTTCTGGACAACCTCCTCGGACACTACATTCTCACAACTGCCATTGTCAATGATCATTTTGCAGACTTTATCTACAACTGCGCAGGTTGTGTGGAAAATATTGGTTCTCAACCAATCGTCCCCTGAATCACCCTTGGGAGTAAGTAGACTCTTGCGAACGACCAGAATCTCATGACCATCTCCATACAATACATCATCAGTCTCATCATCGTCATACACGGGTTCGCCAATCTCCTCAGTCTCGTCTTCCGCGTTTTCCTCAATCAACAAATTTTTGCCCTTTTGACTAGCAGGCTTCCTACAATTAGTCGCCCTATGCCCTTGTTCACCACAACGAAAACATCTAATAGTAGGGTTAGAATTACCCTGCGCTGGCTGTTGAGCAGGACGGGAATCCTGAGTACGAACTGGTCGACTATTGTGATCGTTCCTGATCACTGGTCTCCTATTTTGCTATTTTTCAACAGCAAGTGCACGTTGGTAAGCTTCCGAAACACTCTACAGTAAATGAAGGTTGAGGACATCTTGTAAGGGCTGGCATAAACCCCCCAAATACCGCGCCACCATTTGCTCCTCTGTCTCAGATAAATCATTTCGGGCGACCAATTGGTAAAACTCCTTCGTGTAACCATCGACTGATCGTGCGCCCTACCTCAACGCATGAAGTCGCTGAAACAAGGTTTATGTGTAGCCGAAGGGAAGGAAGTGACCCTTCATCTTCTTCTTCATCTTCTCCCAATCAGTGATCTTGGCCTTGCCATGTCTTTCTCGTGAACGTCGTAACTGTTCCCACCACGCAGATGCTCTGCCCTTGAGTTTGATGGCGATCAGTTTCACTTTCACACGAACGGGGGCTTCCTTAAATTCAAAAATACGCTCCACTTCATTAATCCAATCCACGAATCCCTCGGCCTGTAACATACCAGAAAACTCAGGGAGATCAACCCGAAAACTGAGGTCTCCATGACGCTCCTCCCGACCACGGTGCTCCCGGAATAGAGCACGATTATGATATGGGTTTTTGAAAGTGGAATTGGTATCGTGATCAGAGGCATCACGATCCTCGAAGTCCTGCGCCGCCAGGCGCTGGGTTAATTCTGCGACTTGTCTCTGCAAATTCGCAATCATCACATCCTGAACGCTGCGATCACGGCGTTGGGCTTCCTTATTCGGAACCTGCTCACGACGACCACGACCTCCAGCCATTGAAACTGGTGAAATTTCCCAGGAAGATGTTGAAGCTCTGATACCAACTAACGTCGGACAGAATAGTGATTATCCTGCAGGCACTCTAACAGATGATTCACAAGAGAAAATTCGCCCAAAAAAACCAGAGAAAAAAAGTCTCTAGGGTTTAATAAAATATTATAAAATCAAACAATGCCCAAAATCAGTCCACAAGCCGGAATGTTATAGCAAAAAATTGTCTTTATTTGAATTTTGCCAAAAATAGCAAAATCCCGAAAATCACTCTAAATTGAAATTCGAAATAAAATAAGCAATCTCCAAAAAAATCCGGCCTAAATCGGATTTAAATTGACTTCCTAATTGACAATAGAAATATTATCATAAATAGTAAAAAATATATAAATCTAGTGATTCGGAGGGGAAAACAGTAGAATTTGAGGTTGAAGAAAAGGCCATATGGAGCATAGCTGAATGTGGACAGCGTGCGCGTCGAAAAGAGCTTTTCGGATTGGGGTCTTATGCGCGATTCTAACACCTGTAGCCAAAGTTATGGCCAAAAGACTGAAACATACTCAAAACGACCCCAATGAGGAACATATCACAATCAATTCCCGCCTTTGCGCTGATCTGCCAATTCATGGTATCTCAGCGCCATCAAGGTGCAATCTGACAGCTCAGCATCATCTGTCTCGGATCCCCCTGCATCATAATTACAACTAATTGCAACTGCCTACATACACCAGCTTATACACATCAGCTTTACACATAAGCTTTACACATCAACTACATTCCACATTCTCCCCACTTTTGCCTTCTCCCCCAAGAAATGACTGAACGTGGACCTTTGCTCTAAACATTTCAAACTGTGTTGCAGACAAAAACTTGGTCAGGCCATCTGCAACATGATGACTGGCATGAACATAATTGACCAAGACCTGCTGAGCAGCCACTTTCTCCCTAATGAAATGAGCATCAAGTTCAACATGTTTTTCTTAGCATGATACACCATATTTGCAGTAATAGTTACTGCACTGTTATTATCATACCATACTAAAGGCGTTTTAGACAGCACAATCCCCATGTCTGAAAGTAAAGCACTTATCTATGTTGTCTCGACAGTAACATCAACCACAGTTATATACTCAGCCTCCATAGTAGACCTGGAAACATACTTCTACTTCTTAGAGCTCCACATAACCAAATTCTCACTAACAAAAACACAATTGCTTGAGACAGACTTTCGATCATCTATATTTCTACCCCAATTAGCATCAGCAAAGGCCACAATATTCAAACCTGCAACTAATGGTATTATAACCAAACCATGGTTAAGTGTACCAACCAAATAACTCAAAATGCGTTTAACTGCCACCAAATGATCACGCCTAGGTGCATACATGTATTGCGCCACCTTGTTAACATTGAAGGAAATATCAGGGTGAGTGTGGTAGATATAAAGAAGTGCTCCTACAATGTTGTGATACTCATAAGCATCAGTCAGCAGATCTCCAGCATCATCTTGTGTAAGCTTCGATGTGACCAGCATAGGCGTAGATACAGTTATGACATTGTCCATCTTAGTCTTCATGAGCAACTCCATAATAAATTTTCCCTGACTGAGAATCAATGCTCCACCAGATCGATGAATCTCGATACCCAGGAAGAAACTAAGCTCTCCAAGATCTTTTAGTGCAAACTCAACCCCTAACAACTTCACAATTTCTTCAACTTGTGCACTTTACTTGCCTGTAATTATTATATCATCTACATACACCAACATGTACATGTAGCTTCCCTGGACACATCTAACAAACAAAGAAGTATCTACCTTGGACTCCATAAACCCATTAGTAAGTAAACATCGCTTTAACTTGTTATGCCAACTTCGGGGTGCCTGTCTCAAGCCATATAAGACTTTTTGAAGTTTACAAACTAATGGTGTACCATCAGGCTCCCTCTACTCAAACCCAGGTGGCTGTTGCATGTACACATCTTCACTCAAGTCTCTATGCAAGAAGGCATTGTTTACATTAATCTGCCGTAGTTGCCAACCCTTTGTCACAACTAGAGTCAAGACCACATTCAGCGTGGTAAACTTAACCACTGGACTGAATGTCTCATGAAAATTATGACATGGAACCTGCGAGTACCCTTTGGTTACAAGTCGAGCCTTATACCGATTGATAGACCCATCAGGATTTTTTTTAATTTAAACAGCCATTTACATCCTACCACTGACCATTTTTCAGGCAAAGGCCCGAGGGACCAAGTAACATTATTCTACAAAGCTTCAATATATTGCATTTCTCCAATGAGGTGACTGAAAAGCCTCATACACGTTGACAGGTTCCATAGTAGCATAAGTAGTCGAATACACCTTAGGCTTGAAGATCCCACACTTGCTTCTGGTAAGCATAGGATGAAGATTCATCCTGGGCTCCACACCACCTTGTCCACCAGATTCCACATTATTTTGTTCACTGATTTCCACATCATTTTGTGCATGAGAGCCACTTGTATCCATTGTTGCTTCATAATTCTCCACAATAATATCACAATTAACAGTAATATTATGTTCAATACCCAAGGATGAGTTCGAGCATTCACCTGAATTCAAGGACTCATCTCCTGCTATTTCAGACACATTTCCATGTGTCACCTCTTCGCATGACTCAACAGGTGTAGTAAGACCATGCACACCATTATTCATATGAAGCAACTTCCTCACATCAGCAACAATCTCAATACCACCACATTTTGAAACAACATCATTGGATGTCGTGCGATAGGTTGTATCACCTGCAAATGGAAAAATTGACTCATCAAACACAACATGTCGAGAGATGTGAACTCTCCCATTAGTGGCTAAACACATGTAGCCCTTATGTTGTGGACTATATCTTAAGAACATGTATGGCTGAGACTGAAACTCCAGCTTGTGCCTTTGAAACACTCGTAAATGTGGGAAAAATTTACAGCCAAACACCCTCATGAAGCTATAATCAAGTTTTTTTTCCCCGTAACTACACTAGAGGAGATACCCAACTCAGTACCTTAGTTGGAAGTCGATTTATGAGATAAACTGCAGTAACATTAGTATAGTACCAATATTGTAAAGGCATTGCAGCCTGAGCTAAAAGTACTAAGGTAAACTCAACAATGTGTCTGTGAATTCTCTCAACCACCCCATTCTGCTCATATGTATGTGGACAAGCTACTCGGTGAGATATGTCATCCTTAGCTAAAATAGGTGAGAGACTTCGATGCTCACCACCCAAGTCACTCTGCACAGCTTTGATGGCAACACCAAATTGGGTCAGCACCATTTGCTGAAACAACTTGAAAACACTAACAGCTTGTGATCGATCTTTTAGAAAATACACCCACGTGTGTCTAGAGTAGGCATCAACAAATGACAAGTAATATCGATATCCATTAGAAACTACATTCGATGGTCCCCAGATATCAGTAAACACAAGTTGAAAATGTGAACTATACACTGTACAAGAATTAAAAAAGGGTAACTTATGACTCTTGCCAATACAACATGCTTCACAAAATTTATTCATTGCTTTAGAAACCTTTACATCAAATGTTTTACAAACATCTGCAATAGTACTATTGGTAGCATGACCCAAAAGAGTAAAATCATTGAATGCAACAGCTGAACTAGTTGAAGCACTCTCATAAACACCTAACAAACGCTCTCCTGAAAAAATATACAACCCTCATTCAACACGCCCACACATCTTTTGTATCAACATCACGAACACAACACCCTTGATCATAAAACTCAAAGTATACACCATTGTCCCTAGCAAACTTGGACACCAAGAGAAGGTTCTGTGTTATTCTAGGTACATGCAGTAAGTCATTTAATAGCAAAGATCTAGATGGTGTTACTAAAGTACCATCACCAATCATGTTAACACGTAGAGACACATCATTACTGACAGTAAGCTTACCTGAACAACCATGTTCTGATCGATGAGTAATATTACCAAAATTGGGTATCACGTGATGAGTGGCTCCATAATCCACCACCTATTGATCTTGAGCAGAAGCAGTAGTTAAGTAAGCTTGAGAAGAACTCTTTGTAGTCAGCTGTCTTCGAGCCCCATTCAAGCAGCAATCACAACCAGGACAACTAGCTTTGTCATAAGAGACGTTATTAGCATTAGTTGTATCTCCTGCATATTGAGAACAACCAACATTAGTGGATACAATATGAAAGTCTTTATCAAAGCGATGCCAACACCTGTCAACAAGATGATCAGGTTTTTCACACAGTTGGCATTGCACACGCGATCGGTCATGAACACGACCACCTCATCCCCAAATCCTTCCTCTAGAATACGAGGACTGATACGATCGATGACTATATGAATTAGAGCTAGGCTTAACAACATCTGCTCGAGCAACATGAGCACTGGCCAGCATTAAATCTTTCTGAGCAACAAATCCAGTTAACTGAGTCTCAGCATCAATCAGAATTATGCTCATATTTTCTAAGGAAATAAAGTCCCCACTGGTAGTTATAACTTCCATTAAAGGCTGGTACTCCTGAGGTAACCCTTTCAGTATGCTTGCAATATGACTAACTGTGGGAACATCACTGCCACATGATGCTAAGGCATCACATGTTTCTTTAACCCGAGACAAATACACATGCATGCTATCTTCATATTTCTTGAGCGAATGTAGTTTACAGTGAAGATTCATAACAGTTGTTGACGATCTCGTTGCAAAGATTTGTAACATTGTATTTCAAACTACATATACAATTTTTGCTCCAACAAACTGAGAGAGTAAATGTGGGCTGATGGTCGATAATAACCATGATGCTAACGCACTATCCTAAGCTATAAAGTCTTCATAATCTTCATTTGGAACCATTGTACCATCTTCAACAGCCAGACACTCCGGTAGAGGCCTCATTGCACCAGTGAATAGTTGTTCCAGCCGATGACTCCTTACTATGAGAAGCACTTGCTGCTTCCAGAGCAAGAAATTTGCTTCATCAAGCACAACATTAATCTTCTTGTTTGTAAAAATCTTGATTCTACTTGAAAGAGATAGAGTATCAGCAGCAGCCATGAAAACCGAAAGGTGTTTAACTTGGCCAAATTTTCAACAATAAGTTGGCAGCATAATGGGGCGGCTAATTGGTTCAAAGTTGGCAGGAGAAATTGTTGAAAACTAGCAATGGTAAAATCTCAAATTTAGTCTATGTAATTTAGGGTATTTACAAGATTAGTCCTTAAGCTTCAACTATAAATACCCTAACCCATTTAGCTTAAAAATCATCCCAAATCATTCTAGCTTTCTCCCAATACTAGAGAATTTAGAGAGTTTCTTGAGAGTTGTTTTCTCTTTTTTATCAAGAGAGAATTGTCATTGTTTTCTCCTTGTTAGATCGAGAGAAGTTGTAATTCTTATTTTCTCATAGTGAAATTCTTCTACTGTTGCATGTGGTTTTTATCCTATATTATTTAGGGGTTTTCCACGTAAAATTTGTAATATTCTTGCAGCAGAAACAAACCCTCCAAGACTTATGGCGATTGATATCATGTTAGGTAATCAATATGTATGAACATTGAGGAATATTATTGTTGTTTTTTTTTCTCATAGTACTTACACCATTATATAACAAGTAATCAACCACAACTACCTAACCACTCAGCTATAACAAACTAACAACTTAGCAACTAATTACAACTTATTGCAACTGCCTACATACATCAGCCTATACACATCAGTTACATTGCACACACGTGTTTTTTTTGTTTTTTTTAAATTGTCAACTTATATTTCCGTTAATGGATTAATGAGAGTTAACCGTCAAATGACTAAAATCGAACGGATCTATAACATAAGAGATCAAATGTATTTAATTTTTAAACTGATGACTAAAGTCGATCATACCGAAATAGTTTACCCAAAAATTTATTGTAATTTGATGAATTTCTTAACATATTCATTGAAAACGACTATTGTTAAATAATACCCAAAGGTAGAAAAAAGATCTTATTAGTTATTAGATCCCATAAAAAGATTTGCTTTATTTCGCTTTTTTAAAACAACTATTGTTAAATAATATGTCATAAACTTTATACGTTTGTTCATTTGTTTATGTTTATCGTGTAAAATTAGGTTCGAAAAATCAATCTGTCTAATAAAAAGAATATTTATATATTTTTACACATTAAACATATAAATTATAGTAAAACCACACATATATAAATTTTGATAAAAATATTATAATGATAGTATTATTTTTTTCTTGTTTGCTCTTTTTGAAAAAATTGTTCAACAATAACAGGGAAAAGAGCAGCATCGTTCTCCAAAAGGCTGCGAGGCCCAAAGCTCTCCATCTCACCGTTCCCCAAAACATCTTAACATTGCCAAAGCGGATCACAGCCGTTCACTAACACCGACATGGCCAACAAATCTTGTCCCTAGGAAAACAAAATTCTCGAGTAGTTACAATTCTGATGATGGTAAAACTGTATATCACTCAGGATTCAAATGCTTTATCGTATTTTGCCCTCAACAGCGCGGCTTTCGCTGTCAAAAGAAAAAAGAAAAAACTCTATAAACAACCCCCATTAATTTGTTTTCATAAACCATAATCGGCTGAAGCATTGGGTTAGGAGGATTTAGATAAAAAACCGGTTCACAATCCTCTGTCAATGGGGGTGTTTCGTTCGAAACAATTCAATCCCCGTTATTAATCTCCGGTTTTTATTTTTGATTTGCATTCTGGGTTTTCTTTTTCAGGATCAATGGAGGCTGACAGAAAGCACATTACCGCCGACGAGCTGAAACAACACAAGAAGCCAGGAGATTTGTGGATCTCAATCCAGGGTAAAGTTTATAATGTCTCGGATTGGGCAAAAGAGCATCCTGGCGGTGAAACGGCGCTTCTGAATCTGGCTGGCCAGGATGTTACTGATGCGTTCATAGCTTATCACCCCGGAACCGCTTGGCAATATCTCGATAAGTTCTTCACTGGGTATTATCTCGAAGACTTCAAGGTCTCGGAGGTGTCCAAGGATTACAGAAGGCTCGTCTCCGAGTTTTCCAAAGCGGGTATGTTCGGAAAGAAAGGCCATGTGGCGTTTTGTTCATTAGCATCCGTAGCTATCATGTTTGTCGTTGTTCTTTACGGCGTTTTGATATGCGAAAGCGTGTGGGCTCATCTGGGTTCGGCTATGGTTTTGGGTATGCTGTGGATGCAAAGCACGTACGTCGGTCATGATTCCGGTCATTATCAAGTAATGGCTAGCCGTGGTTACAACAGGCTCGCTCAGATAATCACCGGGAATTGTTTGACCGGAATCAGCATTGCCTGGTGGAAATGGACTCACAATGCTCACCACATTGCCTGCAACAGCCTCGATTACGACCCCGACCTCCAACATATCCCTGTTTTCGCGGTATCTTCGACGTTTTTCGATTCCTTATGGTCTTGCTTTTACGGCAGGAAGTTGAATTTCGATCCGCTGGCAAGGTTTCTCATCAGTTACCAGCATTGGACGTTTTACCCTGTTACGTGTGTGGCCAGGGTGAACTTGTATTTGCAAACATTACTGCTATTGTTTTCACCGAGCCGGAAAGTCCCGGATAGAGCTTTAAACATAATGGGGATCCTTGTGTTTTGGACTTGGTTCCCTCTCTTGGTTTCTTATCTACCCAATTGGCCTGAACGATTCATGTTCGTCCTCGCGAGCTTCGCCGTTACATCGATTCAACATATCCAATTCTGTTTGAATCATTTCTCTGCAAATGTATATGTTGGACCTCCGAGTGGCAATGACTGGTTCGAGAAGCAAACGAGTGGGACATTGGATATTGATTGCTCTTCCTGGATGGATTGGTTCTTTGGTGGTTTGCAATTCCAGTTGGAGCATCATTTGTTCCCCAGGTTGCCTCGATGCCAATTGAGGAAGGTTTCTCCAGTGGTGAAGGAACTCTGCAAGAAGCATAATTTGCCTTACCGGAGCTTGTCGTTTTGGGATGCGAATGTCTCGACAATAAGGACTTTGAGAACTGCGGCACTGCAGGCGAGGGACCTAAGCAACCCGGCTCCGGAAAATTTATTGTGGGAAGCTGTGAACACTCATGGTTGAGGGCTTGAGGTGGTTTAGTTTCTTGCTGAGGGTCTATTTTTCTCGGGCTGAAACTCATTTTCTATTTGTTTGCGGTTTCTAGGATGAAAAATCCTTGGTTCTTACACAAACATCCTGGTTTGATTTGTTCTCTGCTTTTATTTTATAAAATAAATATCAATCCTGATTTTCTACCTTGATTTTCTGCTTCTTTCAATCTACACCAGATAACACTAGTATACAATTTGAGACGGTATGAACATACAATGACCAGAAGGATGCTGTTAGCTTACATACAAATTAAAAATATATATACCATCATGTACACAAGTGATGCATCCTTTCTAGCAAAAATAGAAGAATTAGTGAACTTAGATTCTACTGACATGGGTGCAAACACACTCGTGAAGTTATCTTTATTTACTAGTTTTTGAATTTGAATTTTCCATTTCTTTTTCTGGAAGGGGTTTCACGTACTTACCAAATACCTGTTGACTGTGTTTATGCCTCTTCCCCTGTTGTTTATCCTTACTTTTTTGCTTGTTCCCCCCCCCCCTCTTTCTGTCGATTGCGAAGGTTTATCTCTCGATCGAGTACACCTCTCACAAGACAACCCCGCCTGTTGATGACCATAACCATCATTTTTCTGGTGGTCGGAATCGGCCTCCTCCACGAAATCCTCGTCCATGTCCCACAAACCACAAGCCTCTGTGCATCATCAGTTCCATAACCCATATTCACACGCCAATTATCTTTGCGTTATACATCAAACTCTATCCTTTCCACACATCAGCAGGAGAACCTGGAATAACATAATAACTTCCGGTATCAAAAGTAGAATAAATCGTCTGCGAAAGGAAGAAGAAACCAAATCACTGGAAATTAATCTCACGTTAAAACCATTATTAGATGCAAGAGCATTAAGGAAGTAATGTCACATGATTATCTAATAACTACTATTGGAAGTGTATATTGTCTCGAACGAACAGCAAGAGCTCTTTCATGGATGGTCCGTATGAGTGGACAAAGGTTCCTGCATAAAACTAGATCAAGTGAACTCATTGTTTTTAACCGACTCAGAAAAGCAACATTTCCAGTGAAATCTCTAAAATTATCATAGTAAAAGGATCAACAAAGCATATTTATGTCTACAGTATACACTCAAGTATTCTTAAACTTAGTACATAAAAGGTGTTGCCAAATGAGAATTTTAAAAACAAGTATTTTATCTGAACAGCAACCAAAATTCAAATTTGTACTTAAAAACAATTGCAGTTCATTTGTAGCTACAGTAAAACAGTCTTCTTCACCGAGAAAACTAATAAGAATCTACAGGGAAGACCGGAAGGGAATGAAATTGGGAAGAGGGAAAACATAAGAAAAATTAATTACGAGGAAGTTTTTCTTGCAGAGGAAATAGAATAATATATTTTACCTATAGAAAACACTCTTGGCCGAAAGAGAGCTAACAAGTATGCCATCATAGCTGCAGATGGAATGAGATTGTCAGTTCCAGAAGGTTCCTATGGAACTTTTCGGATGTCCTATCACAAAAGCCTTGGTATTTCATGTTTACAAGCTCCGATGAACCCGTCGGCTATGCCTATGACCCGATCCTTCGGAAGTGGTACGGCATTGAACTGCCTTGCATTCAGACTCCCAACTGGTTTATTGCTTCATCACGTGGCTTGGTTTGTTTCATGGACAATGACAGTAGAAGCGAGTTGCATGTCTGCAATCCGGTCACCAAAAACTGCAAGAAGCTTGAGGATCCCCCTGGTCTGAAATTCCCCGATTACGGTGCGCTGTCGATCTTGGTGAATAGGACGTCACACGATTATACTGTATACGTGTATCCATTGAGAAGTCTAAACAAGCTCCAGGAAATTTTTTCCAATGGGATGTTTCAATTCATATTTTGTTGAAAAGACGAAATAAAACACAAACTTTCGGTGGGATTTTGGCAATGATTCTTTCGGTGCAAGTGGTGCAAATTGCAGCATGATTTTGATGACTTTAGGTATGGGTAAAATCTAAATTTTAGTCATTGTAATATAGGGTATTTACAAATTATTCCTTAAGCTTCAACTATAAATATCCTAGCTCATTTAGCTTCAAAACTATCCCAAATCATTCTAGCTTTCTCCCAATACTAGAGAATTTAGAGAGTTTCTTGAGAGCTGTTTTCCCCTATTTATTAAGGGAGAATTATCATTGTTTTCTCCTTGGTAGATCGAGAGAAGTTGTAATTCCTATTTTCCCATAGTGAAATTCTTCTACCGTTGCTCGTAGTTATTACCCTATATTATTTAGGAGTTTTCCACGTAAAATTTTTGTCTTCTTTATCTTTATTTTATTTTCTCAAATTATCAATTGCGATTTTGCTCTATTGTCTTTGTGGTTGCCACCAAAAGGTAGATCCTCCAACATAAGAAAGTAAGAAGGTATTACCCATTCTTTTAAGGTTCCAGAGAACTATTCACGATAGTGAAATAGTGGGATCTATCCGTAATAGAAGCTATGGCAACGAAATTTGATATTGAAAAGTTAAATGGGAGAAATTTCTCATTGTAGAAATTGAAGATGAAGGTCATCTTGAGGAAAGACGGTTGTCTAGCAGCTATCAGTGAAAGGCCAGTAGATTTCACAGATGACAACAAATGGATCGAGATGGACGGGAATGCTATGGCAAACTTTCATCTAGCATTAGCAGATGAAGTATTGTCAAGCATCGAGGAGAAGAAGACAACTAAGGAGATATGGGATCATCTCACCAAATTGTAAGAGGCCACATCGTTGCACAATAAAATTTTCCTTAAGAGAAAATTGTACACTCTCCGAATGTCAGAATCTCCTTCAATGACGGAGCACTTAAACACGCTGAACACTTTATTTTCTCAGCTTACATCTTTAAGATGTACAATAGGAGAACAATAACGTGTTGAACTTCTACTTCAAAGTCTACATGATTCGTATGATCAACTCATCATCAACTTGACAAACAGTAATGTCACCAGTCTAGTTTTCGATGACGTTGCAGCTGCTGTTCTACAAGAAGAAAATCGGCGCAAGAACAAGTAAGACAGACAAGTAAATCTGCAACAAGCAGAAGCGTTGACAACAATGAGAGGGAGATCAACATAACGTGGTCAAAGTAGTAGTCACAAACATGGTAGATCGAAGTCGAGGAGCATGAAGAATTTAAAGTGTTACAATTGTGGAAAGAATGGTCACTTGAAGAAGGATTGTTAGTGTCTAAGTAAAAACTCCAATCCACAAGGCAATACCGCATACTTCAGATGATGGAGATACTCTATGCTATGAAGCGTCAACCACCGTGGAAGATAGAAAGAGATATGCAGATATATGACTCATTGATTCGGAAGCAACATATCACATGACCCCAAGAAGAGAATGATTTCATCATTATGAACTTATCTCAGGAGGATCTGTGTATAGTTGCAATGATCATGCCTTAGAGATCGTTGGCGTGGGAACCATCAAATTGAAGATGTATGATGGAACAATTAAAGTTGTTCAAGATGTGCGACATGTGAAAGGCCTGAAGAAAAATTTATTATCCTACGGATTGTTGGATAATAATGCGAGCAAGATTGAAACACAGAAAGGAATCATGAAGGTGTTCTGTGGAGCGCTTATGGTGCTGAAAGACGAAAAGATAGCTGCAAACTTGTACATGCTGAAGGGAGAGACTTTTCCAGAAGCAGAAGCCTCTGTTACCTCATGTAGTTCAGATTCTGCAATGCTATGGCATCAAAAACTTGGACATATGTCAGAACAATGAATGAAAGTCCTTGTGGAGAAAAAGCTACTTCTAGGCATAACAAATGTATCACTTACTTTGTGTGAGCATTGCATAACAAGTAAGCAACATCGGTTGAAATTCAACACATCAAATTCTAGAGGCAAAAGTGTTCTAGAATTGGTTCACTCTGACGTATGGCAAGCACCAGTTGCATCCCTAGGCGGAGTAAAATATTTTATCTTATTTATTGATGACTACTCCATGAGATGTTGGGTGTACCCTATTAAGAAGAAGTCAGATGTGTTTTCAACTTTCAAAAACTTCAAGGCGCGGGTGGAACTTGATTCTGGAAATAAGATCAAGTGTTTCAGAACAGATAATGAAGGAGAATACACAAGTGAAGAATTTGATGACTTTTGCAGGAAAGAAGGCATCAAAAGACAGTTCACAGTGGCGAACACTCCTCAACAAAATGGAGTGACAAAGCGGGTGAACATAACCTTGTTAGAAAGAACAATAGCAATGTTGAGGGATGCAGGCCTAGAAAAATCATTTTGGGCAGAAACAGTCAATATCGCCTGTTATTTGGTGAATCGAGCTCCATCAATTGTAATAGAGCTGAAGACACCAATATAGACGTGGACTGGTAAATAAACTAATTATTCAAACCTCCATGAATTTTGGAAGTGTTGTGTACGTGATGTACAACTCCCAATAAATTTCAAAGTTTGATCCAAAATCCAAGAAATGCAAATTCTTGGGGTATGTTGATTGTAACACCCTCAACTCGTATCCGACCCGGATACAAGTCTGAGGTGTCACATTGACTTTCCAAACTTTTAACTTTTAACAAAAACCAATGAAATTTAAAACTTTTATTAAAATAACATTGTCACTGTACACGAGTTAACCAAAACAAGACAAAACTAATCAGAGCATTTGTAACTAACACTTTTCTTACATGCCAACACACTACATACAACAAAATACCTACTGTGACTTTACTTCTGATCTGATCGCTGAGTAGAGATATATTGATCTGCAAATTCCTATTCTTGATTCTCCTGCTCTTCGAAACCTACGTGTAAAAACACTTACACGCTAAGTCATAGACTTAGTGAGACATAATTACATAATAAAGAATTACTAAAAATATAAACATGTCGTCTACTATCCAAACGCAATTATACTATCATACCATCATTTATTATACCACATATGAGCCAATATAAATCATAATAATACCATATTAAGAAACAATTATATACATCCTCGTTATGTCTTATTTAAGCCCATATACACTATTGAGAACCCAAGATATACGAGCATTATGAGGTTGTGCACACGTATGATGTCACCACAGCTCAATGAATGTTCTGAAGGACCTATCCAGATGTCACAAAGATCATCGGTAACTATCCAGAGGTCATGAAGATCCTCGGTAACTATCCAGAGGTCATAAAGATCCTCGGTAACTATCCAGAGGTCATAAAGATCCTCGGTAACTATCCAGAGGTCATAAAGATCCTCGGTAACTATCCACAGGTCATAAAGATCCTTGGTAACTATCCAGAGGTCATAAAGATCCTCGGTAACTATCCAGAGGTCATAAAGATCCTCGGTAACTGTCCATAGGTCCCGAGGAACCTAGGTAAACTATATATATGTTCCTTAGAACATAGGTATACTGTCCATATGTCTCGAAAGACATAGGTAGTTCTTTGACTCTTGGCATGCCAACTATACCTACAGTTCTCATAACTCATATCATGGGCATTGTCTTTTACCTTATTACATATTCACACATCATATCACATTTTTCTTTTTCTATAGCTCTTTATCACATGTTCATATGATCATCTTATTACCTATACCTTTTCATATAACCATTACATACATACATACATACATGTCATCATTTATGTTTTTATCATACTCCTATAGTATTATCCTTCATCTCTTTTATCTCTTGTTCATTTTTCATCCAATAACTTATATATATATATATCAAGTATACTAGTTCCTAGGTCCCATCACACTAGCATATTTTCATATATTTGTAATCACGTAGTTTATTTTTCATATAATTCATGTCACCCCTCATATGATTTCATATTCATATGTTATATATTTCATATTCTTTCTTATGTCATTTCCATACTTTTTATTTCATATTCTTATGAAATCATATTGATCATTTTAACTATTTCACATATTTAACACATTTATCTACCTATTTACACAACTCATATAATATATATATACTGTAACATGTCAATACATATGCTCATTCATATAAACCATAACAAACACACACACACTTCATATACCTAATATAGATATCTCGTAACTCATTCAATCCCATATGACAAATACATTCATATATAAGCTCTAATCTGAAAAATAGACTTACCACAATCTGCATAGTATATCCCATAATGCATATGGTATGAATTCATATCATATTTAATAATGTTGAATGAATCATGTATCAAGATATTAAATATAAACTTATCACAAGTCTAGAACTGAATATACTAACATAATCATGTTATGCATATGCACTCACCTTAGCCTTTTTTGAATTGAATCAATTCTAACCCTTCGATTACTTTGAAGCAAAGGCACGTTCAATATCTACATAATAATACATTGATACATATCAGTATCCAATTAATATACTCTAATATATCATTTCTTAGACCAAAAGAAAGGTTTATTTCTATTTCTCTTGAAGTGAATCGATGCATTCAACAGTGCATCGATGCATTCTTTAGCATGTGCATCAATGCAGTACCTGTGCATCAATGTACAAATCATCTTCGATGTTTTCATTTTAAGGGGATGCATCGATGCACTCCTTATGCATTGATGCACCAATTGCATTCGATGTTTCCATTTTAATAGGTGCATCGATGCACTTCCTGTGCATCGATACACACTGAACAATTTCTAGAGATTTACCCTTGATGCATCGGTGCACCTTGAATGTGCATCGATGCACATAGCTCAGAATTCATTTTAAATCCCGAAAATCAACTCAAAACAACTCAAATGCTTCATATTTCATCCCCTTTCATGTTCTTAACTCTTATACACTTATTTAAACTAATTAATACCCATTCAATATCTCTTACACTTCAAAATCCATTCCTCCACATAGAATTTAAGAATTTCACTCAAATTCCCATATTATATAATTCTGATTCTAACCCTTCATATCCCTTAATCAAGTTAGGGACAAGTTAAATTCAACTTCCAATTCTCAATATAAACTTTATTTCGATATTTCATTCAAAAACTCCAAATCTTTAAATCCTCATAAACTCTTCATCTTGTTGTTCTAAAGAAAATTAATCTTTCCTTAATCGTACTTAGCATCTAATAATCAAAGCTAAACTTAAATTTCAGCACATAATCAGCTCAAGAGAAAACTCACCTTTGATTGGCTTCACACGTGAAAAAGAAGAATAAGAAAAAAGAAGAAAACTCTGGAAACCTCTAAACTTTGTTTCCTTCCTTCCACGTGTATCTATATATACCATATATTATTATTATATTTTTCTTTTCTTTGCAAATGAACATACTATCCTTTCATTCCTCATTCTTTTCAATTTGATCTTACACCTCATTTCTCATATAAGTTTTTAAACCACTCAATTATTCTAATTTAAATCACCAAATTTTAAAACCTTACAATTTAGTCACTAACCCGGTATTGAGGATGTTACAAATCTCCCCACCTTTTAAGAAAATTCGTCCTCGAATTTTCATTACACATACCAATAAGAACATATATTTCAATGTTCTCATGCTCCTTTCTCTACTTTATCCCATTGCAATTTGTAATCAATGATTTGCTTTCACTTCCCAAAGAACCCAATCCATTTCTAATTACCTTATAACCATACCCAATCTCTTATTCCATCATTCTATAGCTCAGAATACAACCCTAAACCTCTTCAAATGTTATTAAACGTATACTTTACGAAATCAATCAATCTTTTCATAACATTATCTACCATTTCCTTACCCCATATCAACTTATAATTCACACTTTACACCCTTTTTTTCATTTAATTCCCTATATATATACTCCTTTATAAATCACTATCTCCTTACTTATCCCTTGAGGAATATCTCCATTAGATTAACAGAGAATTAAATTCCCTGAATTCGAATGTAACACTTCTAATATATCTTGTTTACTTTAGACTGTACCTTAATGGAATTGTCACTTCACTATTTCTAAAAATGACTTCTAACTAAATTCTCAATTCTCTTACTCATTCTCTACTCATATATGGTTATACAAGCTCAGATCAACTAATATCATAAAGCATTTACTGTACAATAGAAGATACCTGCTATTATCTCTGGATCCTCATTGTCTTCACTGATATTGAGATTATATACTCTAGTCATAGAGCGTATTTCCTGTTGAGTAGAAAATTTTGTCTGACTTCTTCCTCTACCCCGTCCTCTCTGGAATATCGAAGAAGATCGCTCCGACTGCACAGGCTCTCCTGTCCTCAATGGACAATCTCTCATGAAATGTCTTATTTCCCCACATCGGAAACAGGCTCCAGATTCAACTCTACAAGCCCCACCATGATATCTCTCACAAATCTGACAATGTCTCTGTTGTGCTCTTCCATCACCAAACTTTCCTAATTGAGTCTGTCGTAACCGGTTTTCGTCCGGGCACGAAATATTAAATTGACGGGAAAAGTGATGTGAATAAATGGTTTTGAAAATAATTTGGGAGTCGCCATCGGCCTTTTGGGTCAGGTAGGTCGAATACCTAAAAAATATCTTTTAAAAGAGTTTTTAAGAAAACATCAATTAAAAAATAAACTGATCTGCGTTTTAACCAAAAATTCGTTCTTTTTAATAATAAAAAGAGATTCGTGGTCGGTTACGTTTAGGGAAGGATTAGCACCCCTACAACGCCCAAAATTGGTACTTTTTAATTATAAATTGTCTCTATTATTAAAAATTAAAAATTAAAAATATATTTAATTCATAATTCTATTGTTTCAAATAATTTTAAGAAAATATATTAATATACATAAATAAGATATTTACTTATTTAGAAATATCAGAAAAGGGCTTCTAGGTACTTTAAGACAGCTCTTTTCTTTAATGTTTAAAAATAAATATCAAAAACCTTTTATTTTAATATAGTAAGATATTTATTTATTCAAAAATATCAGAAAAGAGCTTCTAGGTATCTTAAGACAACTTTTTTCTTTGATATTAAAATAAATAAATATCAAAATATGATTATTTTTCTTAAAGTAATTTATAAAATTAAATTTATAAATAGGAAAATAAATAAATAAATATATATATTTATAAGACTATATATATTGACATAATTAATAAAGAATAATAATAATAGTAATGATAATTTATATATGACATAAGTATATAAAAGTAACATATGATTAAATAATGTTTAAAATACAATTAAAACATGATATGAAATAAAAAATAAAGCTTGTAAATGAAAATATTAAACTTAGGGACTAAATTATAATCTGATAAAATTAAATACCTAATTCACAATTAATTATTTAAAATTATAGGGATTTAACATGCTATTTTCCTTATTTATTAATTTGGTGACTAAAATATAATTATAAAAAAATTTGAATAACAGATTAAAATAATTAAAAATATATACTCGGGATTAAAATATGATTTTTTAAAACTAAAGGACTAAATACGTATTTATCCTAAATATTTATTTAATAGAAAGGACTAAATAAATAAATCCAAAATTAAAGAACCAAATTATAAAGATCTAAATTGGGTTTGTGACTAAAATATAAAGTTTACAAATTCAGAGGACTGCAGAAAGGATTTAACCTTTCTATAATTACGCACAGGTCCTCCCTTAAACGACGCCGTTTAAGAGAGGGTATAAATACCCTAGGCTGGCTGGCCCGAAGGGCCAGCATCTCATTTCTCATTTCTTTCTCTCTCTCTCAAACTGAGAGAGAGATTTCTCTCTCGCCTCTCTCTAGGTTTCCCTCACCGGAGGGAAACCGGCAGCCATAGGCCACCGTACTCCGCCGCCGGCCACCGCCGCCGGCCACCGTAACGGTGGTCGGAATTCACCAAAAACACTCCCAAAGCGTAGATCTAAATGCCCTAAGACCGATTCCAGTCTTTGTTTTCCCTAAAAGACTCCTAATCGGAGTAAATCTACGAAAATACCTTCGGTATTTTCTGTTCTCCGGCGATGTTTAGTGCTTCCAACGGTGGTCAAGGCTCCAAGGGTAAGTTTCTTTCTTCTCTTCGTTTCTGTTTTGGTCTGGTTGTTGGTTGTTGCTCGTATCTCTTTTTTTTTTTTTTTTATTTCTTCGTCTGTTTCTCTGTTGTACTCCGTTCCTCTCTGTGGCTGTCTCTCTTTCTTGCAGGTGGGGTGGCTTTTATAGCCACCACCGAGGCTCTCGTTGGACCGGTTCCAGAGATGAAAGGCCCGGTGAGTCACCATAGCTATGGTGGTGACTCACCATAGGGCTCAACGTGAGTAGCTTCGTGACGTTCTGGAGTGTTGACAATGGCGGTGGAGGCGTCGGCAGTGGGGCATTGGACCACTTGGCAGTGAGGCGGCGGCTGGGATTCTGGAAGCATCAGAGGCGGCTGGGGGTGGCTAGGGTTTAGAAACCCTAGCTGAAACCTTACTAATCGTTTAGGGTTTCTGGTTGTCTGGACCGGTTCTGGTTGGTTTGTAACTGGACCGGTCCAGTTGTAATTATTTATTAAATAATAATAATATATAATAATAATAATAATAATAATAAATAATGATAATAATAATAATAATAATAATAATAATAATACTAATAATAATAATAATAATTTTAATAATAATAATAATAAATTTAAATGAAAAAAATGATGTCTACAGCTGCCCCTCTTTGCTCATCCTTGTGTTAACAAGAATAGAGCAAAGACGAAAAAGACAATAATTTTTTTCATTTGGCTTCTTTCGAGCAGGATGGAAATGTTTGAAAACATCATGCACTGAAGGACTTACAGATGACCCGAAGGTTTTGAAAACATTAAAAAGCTCCTGAAGGCTTTTTGGAAATATCATGCACTGAAGGACTTATAGATGACCCGAAGGCTTTGAAAACATCAAAAAGCTCCGGAAGGCTTTTTGGAAACATCATGCACTGAAGGACTTACAGATGACCCGAAGGATTTGAAAACATCAAAAAGCTCCCGAAGGCTTTTTGGAAACATCATGCACTGAAGGACTTACAGATGACCCGAAGGCTTTGAAAACATCAAAAAGCTCCCGAAGGCTTTTTGGAAACATCATGCACTGAAGGGCTTACAGATGACCCGAAGGCTTTGAAAACATCAAAAAGCTCCTGAAGGCTTTTTGGAAACATCATGCACTGAAGGACTTACAGATGACCCGAAGGCTTTGAAAACATCAAAAAGCTCCCGAAGGCTTTTTGGAAACATCATGCACTGAAGGACTTACAGATGACCCGAAGGCTTTGAAAACATCAAAAAGCTCCCGAAGGCTTTTTGGAAACATCATGCACTGAAGGACTTACAGATGACCCGAAGGCTTTGAAAACATCAAAAAGATCCCGAAGGCTTTTTGGAAACATCATGCACTGAAGGACTTACAGATGTGGGAAATAGTTTACTAAGTAAGAAAATATGGAAATTGTTTTCTTACTATTCAACAATTTCATTTTCAGAAAAGATTGAATGAGAAACTATGGAAATCGTTTTCTCATTATGTTTTTGAAATAACATGTTGATTGGGTAACATGACCCAATCTCAAGATAATACTCATTCTTGTGGATTGCGTCCATCTCTTCTTCAGATGTTTGTGTGATTCCTGTATTTTTGGTTTTGAATACCTTCTTCTTATAAGGTATTTTTTTCTTTTTCGTTCTTCCGAAGATCTGTAAAACTTCATGTTTGAATGCACTCAGATGTATCAATGTAATGCATTGTCTATTGTGTAAATGATATTCTTATGAATGCATGAATGTTGATGCAATCTTCATTTGACTTCAAAGTGGTGAACTTGGTCATCCTCTAGTTCATCATTTATTGCCAGGGTTACCTCTGGATATCAGTGTAGAAACTTATGCTATCAAGCTTGCATTCATGCAGAATCATCTGATCAACTTGTATCTTTACTGTCTTCTTTGCTTCATGAAAGTCTTAGAAGAAATGTTTCACTTGTGGAACTCTTGTCGTAGTCAAAATTATGACCCTGATGCCCCATTTTGTCTTGGATAAAACCAACTTTATTTGCTTGGACTTGTGTGTAAATCCCATAAAGCTTTCATCTTTAAAAATAGAATCTATCATCTTTGAAGAGTGTAGATGTAGATATGCCTGACTCAGCAGGGATTAATTAGGAGAGTAGAGTATGTTCTTATTTAACTTCTTGAAACACATCATAAGGAAGATTTATTCCAATTCATTTCATGTCTCCACATATAATCAGATCTCGAATAAACAACTCAAACCATATCATGTAAAGATGTTTAACAACAACCTATTGTTTGATCTTAGTGGGCTCCACTAGTTTCTTGTTGTCAAAATTTTCAGCTTTCATTGGAAAGAAATCTTCATTATATCTCACTTTTAATCTTGGGGTTGAAGAATACAAACTTCATCTTGAATCAATAAATGGAAACCATATGATAGTAACATTGGTTCAGCATCAGAATAGCAGGTTCGTAAAACATTTGACAGTGCATTCATCCTTTCCTGTAGCTTCTGCTCAGATGTTCTCAAACATTGAATCTCTTTGCCTAGTGTCCAAAGCTTTTGAATGATGTCACAAGACCATTTGAGAACAAAAAACTCAGTGGGGATTCAAGGGTAATGTTGGTATGACCAAAAAGTTGGTCAAATTCACAAGATATGCTGGTGTCGAATTGAATAGGAGACACTAACTGATCTTGATATCATCTCGGGTAAAGACAAATGTGATACTGATCACATTTCCTTCTATAATGATCTTTGTAGGAAGTAACAACACATCAACTGTAGGATCAATGTACAGAAAGATATCCGTGGAATTTTTTTTTTTTTTTTTTTTTTTGCGGCTGGGGATGAAATACAAATGATAAAACCAGAATAGATGAAAACTCAGTTCATCTTGGCTAGCAATGATGATCCCAAATAACAACAGGAATAACAGTAATATAAGTGAGAGTCGAGTCTCCCTTTTCAATGTCATTAAGGAAACAAAAACTGATGTGAAAAACAGCTTCGTAACCTCAACAGTATGGTTGAAACTAACTGGCAGAAATCTCAAAGAAATATTTTCAACTATCACCGACACACAGAAGGCCAAATTCAATGCTGAGATCTTAAGGAACTGAACCCTGGATCGAGTAGTCTGCATGGGGATCATCTTTATTCATGCAACCGTAATGTAGTTTATCAAAGAACACACTGATGAACGAAGCAATTATGTATAGTCAGCTCGACTGTCAATGTTTCACCATTTTCATTCTTCATATCTTTGTATCTCATTGGAAATATTTGTTCAAGTCAATGATCTTTACACAGGATATTGTGGGCCTTCAGCATGCCCCAACATTGGCTAATACAAGTGTTCAAAATGCATCAACAGTTCTGATTCTGATTGAAATGGGTTTTCAGCATGCCCCAACATTTTGCTGATAAATATTCAGAATATTTCAACATTTCTGATTCTGTTTGAAAAGGGTTTTCAGCATGCCCCAATATTTGCTGATACAGATGTTAAAAGTGTGCTCAACATTACTTCTTGTTGAGATGAGCCTCCAAGAATGCCCAAATATTCATATTGCTGTGAGCCTTCAAAATGCCCCAATATTCTATCTCTGGTTAAAATGGGCTTTCAAGATGCCCCAACATTTTGCTTCTGGTTCACTCTCAACGTCTGTTTGACTGGAATATCATGATCCCCACGAGGTCCAATTTTGACAATGCACTATTGTAGGTACTTGTGGATTTATTCGTGCCCCAAATCTGTTTATCTTGAATGCTCTCATTAGGGTGTCAATAAACAACAGTGTTGTCAAGTAACTGGAGGAATTCTCTTCATGTTGTCACAAACTTAAGAAGTACTCAATCATTCATTCCAGGTTGACACAGTGGCTTATCATCTTTCAATGAAGGTCATCTCTGAAATATATTTTTCTGTGGGAGAGAAACCAATTTATGCAAACAGTAATCTGATGCAATACAAGACTACATATACAGTGATACAGGCTCTTCAAAAATCCACACCCATGCAACATGTTGAGTATGATAATAACTCATCTGATTATGAAGCGATCTTTTAGGATGATTTCACAGATATTGATAGTTCTTCTGATATCGAGGAAATCCTAAATTCTGATTCTGATGAGGAGAGTAAACTGTTATACTTGACAAAAAAGGGATTCTCAGAGGCTGAGGCTTCAATAGCCATGGAGATATGTGCTCCAAATTCATCAATTGCAAAGTTAACAGATTTTATATGTGCTGATCAAATGGCTAAGGTTACTGACGCACTTCTTATGGTAGAAGATAGGAAGCTATTATGCAATGATTCCAATTACAAGCAAAGGCGAAACTTGGGCTATGATTTGTGAAAAAGGAAGAAGTAGAGGAAGCTTGAAAAGAAGCTTCTTAATGAAGATGATCATGCAGTTTATCTTTCAATTCCAATAATCGGTTCTGGGGTTCCTACCGAATCAGATCAGATAACTCAAAGAACACTTCCAGAAGATGCTATTGGGTCTCCTTATTTCTACTATGAGCAAATTCATCTTTCAAATCCAATGATTGATTTTGGAGTTCATATCAAACCAGATCAGATAACTCAAAGAACACTTCCAGAAGATGCTATTAGCACATTCCTCTTCCAAATTCAATAACTGGTTTTACCAAACCAGATCAGACAACTCAAAGAACACTTCCAGAAGATGCTATGAGCATTCATCTTTCCAGCTAATATTTGGACTGGGATATCACAATACTTATTAGATGTAGAGCCAGAATTTGTAGATTCGAAGCATTTCCATGCTACTACATTGAAAAGGGCTATATTCATAATTCTGTCAATTAAGAACATATTTTCTCTTATTCTGCTTCCTCCATGTGCTGATGCTTTTCCATTGACAAAGAAATGATGGTTTTCATGGGATCCAAGAACAAAGTTGAACTGTTTATAAACATGTACAGGAAGTGCCAAATTGACATAAAGGATCTGTAAGGCTCTTGAAGATTATGACAATGAGCCACCTTCGAGTGTCCAGAAGTATGTTCTTGATGAGTGCTGAAAATGGAATCTAGTATGGGTTGGAAGGAATAAAGTTGTTCCACTTGAACCTGATGAGGTATAAACGCTTCTAGGTTTCCCTAAAAACCATACATAAGGAGCTGCTAGAGACATGTTCTCTGGTGATATCAATGTTCTGTCTCTTTTTTCCTTTTGGGATCAATAATGCAGAGGTTGTCTTCTACTGTCTTGGCATATTTTTGAAAACAGATGTGCAAGAACTGAATGATGATCGGTTGGAGCAATTGATGAGTAGATTTGTCGAATTTGACCTTGTTGTCGGTGACATCCAATGTAACAACCTTACTGGAAGAAATAAATATCATCAGGATGAAATAGAAGATTTTTGCTGGTGCATTTTCTTGCAATGACTGCCACAGTGACTGTCTCTTTTGCTACTCCAAAATACACATTGTCATATCCCACTCTTCCTTAACCAAGGAAAGGTTTAGTTGATGGTAAAACTGGTTATCTCAACTTTTGGAATCCTGTACGGCATACAAATGTAGAATTTGTTCCAATGTCTTGTTCTGTGCCCTAAGTCCTTAAATTCAAATTCAGCAATCTTCTGAAGGACATAATGGATATCATCTTGACAAAGAAAGTGATTGACATAGAAGAAGTAGCAATGATGTATCAAGACTTAAGTCAGCATCACGGTATAACCAGAGTGCAGGTAGTGACTTGTTCATATCTCTATGATGTAATCTTCTAGAGAACATGAATTAATGGTTGGGGAAAGTAATTTATCTGGCGATGTTTATCGACCTCGGCATGAGATAAACGATAATCTTTCTTGATGAGTTGCTAATAATGTCATAGGGGAGTGTCACAAGTTCAATTCTCCATACTTTCTGGCTTCTTGGACCACTTGTCTTTTAAAAATGTGAAGTGCTTCATTATTCTAGCCTCGTTCATTCTTCTTCTACAACAAAGGTAGAATAAGCAATAATTGCTTCAAAGATCTTTCTCATTTGAGACTGTATTGTTTGAAAATGTTTTTTTTTCTCCTTTCTTTATTGAAGAATGAAAGAATTTTGCAAAGTATTACCCCTTTCAGGTTCACAATATAATCAAATTATAAACAATGAGTTTAATGAATATTAAATAAATCAACTATACTTTTAAATCATTCAAAAATCATAGTCCTATGGCAAGTGTCAAAATTATTGACTGATTTGAGGTGTAGGTTGATTTTGGTAAAGTAGGTTCTTTCAAGTTGGTTCAGTATGTCGCTTCGGGCTTCCACTAACTTGAAGAAATGGTTGTTATGCTCATCTTGTAGAGATGCTTCTCGTTTCCAGAATCTCAGGAACGTTTTTGAGATGTGTGGTGCTTCATTAAGAGCTTAAGATCGTCTCTTATGTCGTTGTTGCACCATTCAATATTCGAGCCGCCTTTTCAGGTTTTCAACTCGAATCCTCCTTTGGTTTCAAGATGTTATTTAAAAATTTATATCTTGAACCCCCCCTTTATCATTTTTCATATCATGCATTAAAGATTTTTTTAAAAAACAATTTTTGCAAATAAAAATCAATCTTAGAAGGCTGAATGAATTCTAAAGATATCATCTTTTACTTAGAAATCCATGTATGATTAAAATGGACTTTTCAGGTACGTAACGTAGGCCATGGCTTATGGTTACGAAAGAAAGGGATAAAAAGGCCCAAATAAGTGTTTAAGGGTAATCAAACCAAGGATCAATTCATTATGATGCCATCAATCTTGTTTTGTTTGACTTGGATCTGCCTTGCTGGGGAATTTTCCATCAACTGGATCCCTCTAGACTGCCAAATTTTGGATTCATTTCCATTTTCTTATATCTCCAGCATTTCTTGCTCTTCTTGTTTGTACTTGATCAACCTTGTAACTTGAGACTCAATAAATCACCCATCTTGATTCAATTTTCCTTTTTTTTTTTTTTTTTTTCTTTCTTTGCTGGATGAGTATAATACTTCAATTGCTTTGAGCACCTCCTTTTCCTTTTGCATTTTGGAGATTTTCCATTATTCTTGATTGGATTGATCTTCAAGCACTCTGTATTTGACATACTTTGTAATTCAAAACTTTCTTGACTTCATGGAAACTTGTCTTCGTAATAAAACTGTATTGACAATCTTCATTCTTGTGAGCAAATATCCTTCACCTTGCCCCCTAATGTAGAGGGTGATCCTTGGTTAGGGTTGAATTAGAAGAAAAATTATTCAGGCTCAAGTGGGGACAACAAATGATATATTTATATATATATTAAAGGATAAATGAAACAATGCCGTTCATCATCTCATACACAGAAACCTTTGTAAAAAGAAGTATCCACAGGGGGATGAATATTCAAGATTAACTTTATTTACATGAAAAAAATGTAATTAATGCATGATATATTTATTTCAATCAATCACTTTCCCCTTCTTCTTTGAGTATGCCCTAATCACTCGAAATTATCATCAATGAGTTGGTCCATGATGCCTCATCTCGTCTCTTCTTGCAGTAAGATTCTCGGATAATTGAAAGTTTGGTTCTTTTGAGGTCTTTTGGTTTATGATGGTTTTGGAAGGACAAATGTGTGACTTTTGAAGTCGTATATATGGTGGAATGTAGTATCATCAATCAACTCTACCCGAAAAGGTAAACATCTGGAGTAGGTGTCTCAAAAATAGGTGAAGACATTTCTTCGGAATATTTGTAATGTCAAGATTTATTTTGAGTAATTGGCATTGGATGGGATATTGAAGATATAATTTTACCACTTGCCAATAAATCTATAACTCTTGAAAAATTAAAAGAATATTTAATCTACTTGATACTCAATAATTTCAAGATTAAAATTTGATTCCTTGCTCATAACCATAAAAGCAATACATATTTATTTATTGCACAAAAGGTGGAGAAAGAAACAAAAAACAAGTTCAAACAAGATGCTGAAAATAGAAAAGTACTACAGTGGTAGATAACACTTCCACTTGTTTATTTTATTATGCCTTATTACTCCTATAATGGTATGTAATAGGATCAAGGTTCTTTTCTTCATTTACCCCCCATTTCTTGATCATTTCTTGTGTCAAAACCCCTTTGTCAACAAGCATCTCAATTTCTTTTAACAATGGCCTACAATTGCCTGTAGAATGCCCCTTTACCCCCAAGTGGAAATTACAAACACTATCTTGATCATAGCTATGAGCAGAAGGGTTTGATGTCACTTTAGTTGGTCTTGGTGTGATGTATTGACCTTTAACCAAATGAGGGTATAAGTTTGAAATAGAAGTTTGGAACACTTCTAAAGTTTTTCTTAATCGCATGACTTTCTTTAGTCGATCCGAACAGTTACTTACTCTTTTTCTTTTGCAGTTGCGGGGATTCTGGATGCGACATTCATTCACATGATCAGCTTTTGCTTTTTGATCCATCGGGCTCTTGGATATGACTTTTGAGTTTTCTTCATTGATTACATTCTCAATTAAATCTCCAGTTGTCATAAGATTCTCGAATTCCTTTGTCGGATTTGCCTGCATCAACTCACGGAAAGGAGCGGGAAGGGAATCACGAAACATACGTGATATCTCTTCTTCTATCATGGGAGGTTGAACTTGTGCTGCCACTCCTCTCCATCTTAGGGCATATTCTTGAAATCTCTCATTGGTTTTCTTCTTTACTCTTCGAAGATCCATACGTGTTGGAGCTAAGCCTTTAACATACCGATATTGTCCCAAAAATGCATCAGCTAAATCTACCCATTTCTTGATCTGTTCTTGGGTCAACTGATTGTACCAGACTACTGCTGGGTTAACAAGGCTATCGTGGAAAGAGTGAATTAACAAGTCATCAGAATTTAAATATCCTCCCATTTTTCTGCAAAACATTCTCAGGTGGATTAAGGGACAACTTGTGCCATCATATTTCTCAAAATCAGGCATTTTGAATTCATGGGGAATAATCAAATCTGGAACCAAGCTAAGTTTTCTTGCTTCTAATTCTTTGTGGGAAGTATCAACACGTTTCATATTTTTGATTGCTTCATCCATCTTCTTGAATCTTTCCTCATATTGCGAATAATGAACAAGGCTATTCTTTGGATTCAATTGGGATGCCCCAGAGGGTTTTACCATTTTTGACTCTTCAATCTGACAGCATGGTTGCTCTTTATCAATTATCTCTTCTTTATCAGATGTCACATACTGGATAATTTGATTTGATCCATCTGGTATTAAATCTGATGTTTCTTTCCTTATATCCGGAGGTAACCCTGTCAATTGTTCTGGCCACTGATCTTGTAGTCCCTTATAAGATTGCTCCATTGTTTTCATGATGACAGTAAAGTAATATGAATGAATGACCTTGGTTTTACTGTTACAAAACCTTTCATTAATTATTAACATGTTTTTATAATTAAAATACATGACAGTACTTAAATAAAAATGTGAAAAATGCATAAATGGAAAAATAAGAATGCAAAATGTGCAATTCAAAGATATAAAAAGTAAAAATACAAAATGAAAATGCACAGATACAAAATGTAAATGCATGTATGAAAAGGTGTTACTTTAGAGTGATCATCTTAGAACAGATTTCATTGAACACAAAAGCTTCAGTACATCAAACAAAACTTTTACATGTAGGGGATTACTTTTAGTCCTAACTTCAAAAAAAACTTTACATATAGGGAATAACTTTCCCATTTTATTCTCTAAAACCAAGTTAGTTTATCAGCTTATGGACCATATAGCTTGTCTGAACTGCAACTTCTTCCATGACATTCTGGGGTTCTTTCATCTCCTATGTCAATTCTGGGAGTTGATCATTTTCCTTTGCGAGAGAACATTTGTGTTCAAAAAGTTTTTGGACAAAATCTTCCTGTATGTTGCAACTCTTTTTTAGTTTGGTGACCCCTGCTATCCACTCTTCTGGGGTGTTTCCTATACCAGCATTTTGAAAGGCTTGACTGACCTTCTGGAAGTCTTCATGTATGGTTTCCATTTTGGTACTCAATTTATCGTTTTCAATCTTCAAATGACGTATTTGAGCTTCAAACCTGAGCAAATCTTCTTCTCTCTGGGCGCCCCTACTGATATCCTTACCTTTGAAGACTTTTGGTATTAATCTATCAGGACCCTCGGTTACCAAACTAGGTCGATTATTTACCATAAATTGTAAGGTTCCATGATCCAAAAGACTTTGGACTCGGCGTTTGAAGGCAAGACAATTCTTGATGGTATGCCCTTGAGCTCCGGCATGATATTCACAATGAACGTTGATGTCATACCAATTTGGATACGGAGGTTGGAACGGTTTTATATAATATGGATCCACTTCTCGTGCTTCAAGTAGCTTCTCATACAACTCTTTATATGATATGGGGATAGTATCAAGATGAGAACCACCTTTTGTCTTGGATTGAACCTGAGTTTTAGACATCGGGAGCAGACCAAACTTTGATGATTTTTGATTACATGATTTCTTCTCTTGTCTGGGAGCTTGTACAGTCGTCATCATTTCTTTGGTATCTCCAGACGATTTGTGAATACGAATAATGACTGTCTGTAATTTCTCAAATTGGTTAAGAATCGAAATCCCTTGCGTATCTGAAACTGCAGAGTTAGGTTTATTGAGCTCTCTCTCTTTCTGTGCTGGAATCTCTTTTCCTTTGGCCAAAATAGATATTCTATCCATCATCTTGGTCATCTGCTCTCTTATTTCTCGTATCTCCTTTTGCTCTTCAATGGTCATATGATCTTTGGGTGCATAGCTTGCTTCTATCCTCAGAATTTCCTTAGGATGTCTTTCTTTGGCCGCATCATATTTTGTTTGATCATAAAACTTTTTGTCCATTTATGATTTCTTTCCAATATGATGAACAGTCTTTCAAGTAAACACCTTTTGGTCATGATCATGCAATGCAAACAACAGAAAATAATTTAAACAAATTAGAGAAAAAATAACATACATAGGAAAATAAAAAAATAAAATGGTTAATACCAACTAATTGAAAGAAAAATTTATTTATCATGGTATATAATAAATCCTAACCTCATGCTTTCTAGTTCCATGCTTTGTTTGGAAAAATTAACCTAACCGCATGATTTCTAGTTCGCATGCATTTATTCAGGGAGAAAAAATAATAATAAAATAAATTAAAATCTAGAACTTATTTCTCCTTTGTGTACACCTATGAATATAGGTTCAGTACTGTCTTAGATTAAGTGAATTTCTAGGGTTTATTATATGCAGAGTTTCAGTTCTAGGAGTAAAGGTACTCGAATTGTCCTTGTTGATGCCCCCTTGAGCTGTCAAACCTCAATCCTAGTCCATTACAGACTTAAACGGATCAAGTTCAATTCGAGGGGACACATTTCTCTATATCTGACACGGAGAATAAATTCTCACGAAGACATAGAGCATATGAACCCCGAAAGTTACTTGCTAGGTCTGACACGGAGAATAAATTCTCACGAAGACGTCGCTTTCACTCCCACTTAAAAGGGACGAACTCAATTATAGAGTTTTATGTTATGTAATGCAAGTGTTGTGTGTGAGGAGAAATATTCAAACCTCTAACAGATAAATAAAATAATTAATAACTGAATAAAAAAACAATATTAATAATAAATAATAAAAATTTGAAAGAAAAGAATTAAAAATTAAATAAATGAATTTTTAATTTCTAATTAATAGAGACAATTTATAATTGATTTTTAAAAGTTTGACAGGTCCCCAGCGGAGTCGCCAAGCTGTCGTAACCGGTTTTCGTCCGGGCACGAAATATTAAATTGACGGGAAAAGTGATGTGAATAAATGGTTTTGAAAATAATTTGGGAGTCGCCATCGGCCTTTTGGGTCAGGTAGGTCGAATACCTAAAAAATATCTTTTAAAAGAGTTTTTAAGAAAACATCAATTAAAAAATAAACTGATCTGCGTTTTAACCAAAAATTCGTTCTTTTTAATAATAAAAAGGGATTCGTGGTCGGTTACGTTTAGGGAAGGATTAGCACCCCTACAACGCCCAAAATTGGTACTTTTTAATTATAAATTGTCTCTATTATTAAAAATTAAAAATTAAAAATATATTTAATTCATAATTCTATTGTTTCAAATAATTTTAAGAAAATATATTAATATACATAAATAAGATATTTACTTATTTAGAAATATCAGAAAAGGGCTTCTAGGTACTTTAAGACAGCTCTTTTCTTTAATGTTTAAAAATAAATATCAAAAACCTTTTATTTTAATATAGTAAGATATTTATTTATTCAAAAATATCAGAAAAGAGCTTCTAGGTATCTTAAGACAACTTTTTTCTTTGATATTAAAAATAAATAAATATCAAAATATGATTATTTTTCTTAAAAGTAATTTATAAAATTAAATTTATAAATAGGAAAATAAATAAATAAATATTATATATATTTATAAGACTATATATATTGACATAATTAATAAAGAATAATAATAATAATAGTAATGATAATTAAATATATATGAACATAAGTATATAAAAGTAACATATGATTAAATAATGTTTAAAATACAATTAAAACATGATATGAAATAAAAAAATAAAGCTTGTAAATGAAAATATTAAACTTAGGGACTAAATTATAATCTGATAAAATTAAATACCTAATTCACAATTAATTATTTAAAATTATAGGGATTTAACATGCTATTTTCCTTATTTATTAATTTGGTGACTAAAATATAATTATAAAAAAATTTGAATAACAGATTAAAATAAATTAAAAATATATACTCGGGATTAAAATATGATTTTTTAAAACTAAAGGACTAAATACGTATTTATCCTAAATATATTATTTAATAGAAAGGACTAAAATAAATAAATCCAAAATTAAAGAACCAAATTATAAAGATCTAAAATTGGGTTTAGTGACTAAAATATAAAGTTTACAAATTCAGAGGACTGCGGAAAGGATTTAACCTTTCTATAATTACGCACAGGTCCTCCCTTAAACGACGCCGTTTAAGAGAGGGTATAAATACCCTAGGCTGGCTGGCCCGAAGGGCCAGCATCTCATTTCTCCTTTCTTTCTTCTCTCTCTCAAACTGAGAGAGAGATTTCTCTCTCGCCTCTCTCTAGGTTTCCCTCACCGGAGGGAAACCGGCAGCCATAGGCCACCGTACTCCGCCGCCGGCCACCGCCGCCGGCCACCGTAACGGTGGTCGGAATTCACCAAAAACACTCCCAAAGCGTAGATCTAAATGCCCTAAGACCGATTCCAGTCTTTGTTTTCCCTAAAAGACTCCTAATCGGAGTAAATCTACGAAAATACCTTCGGTATTTTCTGTTCTCCGGCGATGTTTAGTGCTTCCAACGGTGGTCAAGGCTCCAAGGGTAAGTTTCTTTTCTTCTCTTCGTTTCTGTTTTGGTCTGGTTGTTGGTTGTTGCTCGTATCTCTTTTTTTTTTTTTTTATTTCTTCGTCTGTTTCTCTGTTGTACTCCGTTCCTCTCTGTGGCTGTCTCTCTTTCTTGCAGGTGGGGTGGCTTTTATAGCCACCACCGAGGCTATCGTTGGACCGGTTCCAGAGATGAAAGGCCCGGTGAGTCACCATAGCTATGGTGGTGACTCACCATAGGGCTCAACGTGAGTAGCTTCGTGACGTTCTGGAGTGTTGACAATGGCGGTGGAGGCGTCGGCAGTGGGGCATTGGACCACTTGGCAGTGAGGCGGCGGCTGGGATTCTGGAAGCATCAGAGGCGACTGGGGGTGGCTAGGGTTTAGAAACCCTAGCTGAAACCTTACTAATCGTTTAGGGTTTCTGGTTGTCTGGACCGGTTCTGGTTGGTTTGTAACTGGACCGGTCCAGTTGTAATTATTTATTAAATAATAATAATATATAATATTAATAATAATAATAATAAATAATGATAATAATAATAATAATAATAATAATAATAATAATAATAATACTAATAATAATAATAATAATTTTAATAATAATAATAATAAATTTAAATGAAAAAAATGATGTCTACAGAGTCTGTTTAGCTCTCATCTAATTTGATCCTCTAGCAGAGGATACCAGTGATTCAGACCTTACTTGGTATTGGAACCCAGAATCTCTACCTCTCTTGGGTGGTACAGAGCTCGACGAAACCCCGTTCTTTTGGAAGATTGAGCTTTCTGATCCCCAAACCGCTCATTCTGAGCTCTTTCTAGAGCTTTAGCACGATTTACTACTTCCTGAAAAGAGGACAAGTTCAAAACAATCAACATCTCTTTTAGCCTTGGTCGTAGTCCTTCAACAAACCACTCACATGCTTCTTTCTCTGTCTAAATCAATTCGGCCGCAAATTGACTTAACTTGTTTAATTCACACTCATATTCATACATAGTGCGATTCAGCTGTTTCAAATTCAAGAATTCTTGCTTCATTTCCCTGATGAACTGATCTCCTATATACTTGTGCTTAAACTCTTCTAAAAATAAATACCATGTTTTCTGATCATTTGGCATCCTATGAATAACATTCGTCCACCAGATTCTTGCTTGCCCACGGAGCAAAGAGACCATCCCATCTAGTTTCTCCATATCAGAGCAGTGGAGTCCCTCTAACATGATCTTTACATCATTAAGCCAAAGGTCCGCAACAACAGGATCTTCTTCGGCTTCACCTTTGAACTCTGGGGCTCTTAATCCCTTTAACTCTTTGGCTATATTAATCCTCTGCGTTGAGGATACAGTAGTTTTGAAACGTGTCAAAATAGTGCCCAACGTCCTGAAGAATACATTTTGATCTTGTACAGGCACTCCAGAGGGTGCCTGTCCTTCACCTTGTCTGGCCAGGGCAGGTGAATTACTACTTTCAGCTAATCTATCATCTCTCGCTTCACCCCAAGAGCTATCTTGTCCGGACATCTAATAAGAGATAACCAAATATTTCTATCAGCGAAACAATATACTCATTACTCGTATCAGATCAGATGTTCTTACTACTGTGTTCGCATGAACACTTTTTAAGACACTATGGACTCCGGTTTATGCCGAGAATCGACTAAACCATATCTCTGATACCATTAAATGTAACACCCTCAACCCGTATCCGACTCGGATACAAGTCTGAGGCGTCACATTGACTTTCCAAACTTTAAACTTTTAACGAAAACCAATGAAATTTAAAACTTTTATTAAAATAACATTGTCACTGTACACGAGTTAACCAAAACAAGATAAAACTAATCAGAGCATTTGTAACTAACACTTTTCTTACATGCCAACACTCTACATACAACAAAATACCTACTGTGACTTTACTTCTGATCTGATCGCTGAGTAGAGATATGTTGATATGCAAATTCCTATTCTTGATTCTCCTGCTCTTCGAAACCTACGTGTAAAAACACTTACACGTTAAGTCATAGACTTAGTGAGACATAATTACATAATAAAGAATTACTAAAAATATAAACATGTCGTCTACTATCCAAACGCAATTATACTATCATACCATCATTTATTATACCACATATGAGCCAATATAAATTATAATAAAACCATATTAAGATACAGTTATATACATCCTCATTATGTCTTATTTAAGCCCATATACACTATTGAGAACCCAAGATATACAAGTATTATGAGGTTGTGCACACGTATGCTGTCACCACAGCTCAATGAATGTTCTGAAGGACCTATCCAGAGGTCATAAAGATCCTCGGTAACTATCCAGAGGTCATAAAGATCCTCAGTAACTATCCAGAGGTCATAAAGATCCTCGGTAACTATCCATATGTCATAAAGATCCTCGGTAACTATCTAGAGGTCATAAAGATCCTCGGTAACTATCCAGAGGTCATAAAGATCCTCGGTAACTATCCAGAGGTCATAAAGATCCTCGGTAACTATCCAGAGGTCATAAAGATCATCGGTAACTGTCCATAGGTCCCGAGGAACCTAGGTAAACTATCCATATGTTCCTTAGAACATAGGTATACTGTCCATATGTCTCGAAAGACATAGGTAGTTCTTTGACTATTGGCATGCCAACTATACCTACAGTTGTCATAACTCATATCATGGGCATTGTCTTTTACCTTATTACATATTCACACATCATATCACATTTTACTTTTTCTATAGCTCTTTATCACATGTTCATATGATCATCTTATTACCTATACCTTTTCATATAACCATTACATACATACATACATATATGTTATCATTTATGTTTTTATCATACTCCTATAGTATTATCCTTCATCTCTTTTATCTCTTGTTCATTTTTCATCCAATAACTATATATATATATATATATATATATATATATATATATATATATATATATATATATATATATCACGTATACTAGTTCCTATATCCCATCACACTAGCATTTTCATATATTTGTAATCACGTAGTTTATTTTTCATATAATTCATGTCACCCCTCATATGATTTCATATTCATATGTTATATATTTCATATTCTTTCTTATGTCCTTTCCATACTTCTTATTTCATATTCTTATGAAATCATATTGATCATTTTATCTATTTCACATATTTAACACATTTATCTACCTATTTACACAACTCATATAATATATATATATATATATATATATATATATATATATATATATATATATATATATATATATATACTGTAACATGTCAATACATATGCCCATTCATACATATAAACCATAACAAACACATCACACACACTTCATATACCTAATATAGATATCTCGTAACTCATTCAATCCCATATGACAAATACATTCATATATAAGCTCTAATCTGGAAAATAGACTTACCACAATCTGCATAGTATATCCCATAATGCATATGGTATGAATTCATATCATATTTAATAATGTTGAATGAATCATGCATCAAGATATTAAATATAAACTTATCGCAAGTCTAGAACTGAATATACTAACATAATCATGTTATGCATATGCACTCACCTTAGCCTTGTTTGAATTGAATCAATTCTAACCCTTCGATTACTTTGAAGCAAAGTCACGTTCAATATCTACATAATAATACATTGATACATATCAGTATCCAATTAATATACTCTAATCTATCATTTCTTAGACCAAAAGAAAGGTTTATTTCTATTTCTCTTGAAGTGCATCGATGCATTCAACAGTGCATCGATGCATTCTTTAGCATGTGCATCGATGCAGTACCCGTGCATCGATGCACAAATCACCTTCAATGTTTTCATTTTAAGGGGATGCATCGATGCACTCCTTATGCATCGATGAACCAATTGCATTCGATGTTTCCATTTTAATAGGTGCATCGATGCACTTCCTGTGCATCGATACACACTGAACAATTTCTAGAGATTTACCCTTGATGCATCGGTGCACCTTGAATGTGCATCGATGCACATAGCTCAGAATTCATTTTAAATCCTGAAAATCTACTCAAAACAACTCAAATGCTTTATATTTCATCCCCTTTCATGTTCTTAACTCTTATACACTTATTTAAACTAATTAATACCCATTCAATATCTCTTACACTTCAAAATCCATTCCTCCACATAGAATTTAAGAATTTCACTCAAATTCCCATATGATATAATTCTGATTCTAACCCTTCATATCCCTTAATCAAGTTAGGGACAAGTTAAATTCAACTTCCAATTCTCAATATAAACTTTATTTCGATATTTCATTCAAAAACTCCAAATCTTTAAATCCTCATAAACTCTTCATCTTGTTGTTTAAAGCAAATTAATCTTTCCTTAATCTTACTTAGCATCTAATAATCAAAACTAAACTTAAATTTCAGCACATAATCAGCTCAAGAGAAAACTCACCTTTGCTTGGCTTCACACGTGAAGAAGAAGAAGAAAAAAGAATAGAACTCTGGAAACCTCTAAACTTTGTTTCCTTCCTTCCACGTGTATCTATATATACCATATATTATTATTATATTTTTCTTTTCTTTGAAAATGACCATATTATCCTTTCATTCCTCATTCTTTTCAATTTGATCTTACACCTCATTTCTCATATAAGTCTTTAAACCACTCAATTATTCTAATTTAAATCACCAAATTTTGAAACCTTACAATTTAGTCACTAACCCGGTATTGAGGATGTTACATTGATGGTGTAAAGAGGTATCGCTTGTGGGATCCCACTGCCCACAAAGTGATCATTAACAGAGATGTTATCTTTGTAGAAGATAAGCTACAAAGAAAAGAAGAAGATGGTAGCACTAAAAAGTCAGAGACTATACAGATACATGTGGAAAAGGAGTTTGAACATGGAGGTTCTTCTAAAGCAGAACCAGCACATGATGAATAATAACCAGAGAGTTCTGAAGCTCTAACAACTCGTCAATCAGATCGTGTGAGAAGACGTCCCAATTGGCACTCAGATTATGTTATAGAAGGAAATGTTGCATACTGCCTTTTAACAGAGGACGGTGAGCCATCAACATACCAGAAGGCAATAAACTGCTCAGATGTTTCACTGTGGATGATGACAATGCAAGAAGAAATTGAAGCCCTTCATAAAAATAATACATGAGACCTTGTGCCACTACCACAAGGAAGGAAGCCAATTGGAAACAAATGGGTCTTCAAAATCAAGCGAAATTGTGACGATCAAGTGGAGAGGTATCGTGCAAGACTGGTGGTCAAAGGATATGCTCAAAAAGAAGATATTTATTTCAATGAAATCTTTTCTCCTGTGGTTCGACTAACAACAATTCGAGTAGTTTTAGCAATGTGTGCTACATTGAACTTACATCTAGAGCAGCTAGATGTTAAAACAAATTTTCTTCATGGAAATCTTGAAGAAGAGATTTACATGCTCCAACCTGAAGGTTTTGAAGAAAAAGAAAAGAAGAACTTGGTTTGTAGGTTGAACAAATATTTGTACGGTCTAAAGCAGGGGTCGAGGTGTTAGTATAAGAGATTTGATTCCTTCATTATGTGCATTGGATACAACAGACTTAATGCAGACCCGTGTGCTTATTTCAAGAGGTCTGGTGATAATGATTCTGTTATATTGTTGTTGTATGTGGATGACATATTGGTTGCAGGACCCAACAAAGATCATATTGAAGAATTCAATGCATAAATGGCTAGGTAATTTGAAATGAAGGACTTGGGATCAGCAAACAAGATTCTAGGGATGCAAATTCACCGAGACAGAAGTAATAGGAAGATTTGGCTTTCACAAAAGAATTACTTGAAGAAGATCTTGTCAAGATTCAACATGCAAGATTGTAAGCCAATTTCTAACCCTCTTCCTATTAACTTCAAATTATCATCCAGTATGAGTCCTAGCAGTGAAGAAGAGAGGATGGAAATGTTTCGAGTACCGTATGCATCAGTAGTGGGAAGTTTAATGTTCGCTATGATATGCACAAGACCAGGCATTGCACAAGCAGTGAGAGTAGTTAGTCGGTACATGGCGAATCCAGGCAAAGAGCATTGGAATACAGTAAAGAGGATCCTGAGATACATCAAATGGACCTCGAATGTTGCATTATGGTACGGATGTTCAAACTTACTAATCAATAGGTATGTAGATTCTGACTATGCAAGGGATTTGGATAAAAACAAATCTACTACATGATATGTGTTCAAAGTTGCTGGTGGAGCTGTAAGCTGGGTTTCAAAATTGCAGTCAGTTGTGGCTACGTCAACAACAGAAGCAGAATATGTAGCAGCTACATAGGCAGTAAAGAAGCAATTTGGTTGAAGATGATATTGGAGGAGCTTGGGCACAATCAAGAGTATGTCTCTCTATTTTGTGACAGTCAAAGCGCCTTGCATCTAGCAAGGAATCTAGCATTTCTTTCAAGGACAAAGCACATACGAGTTCAGTACCATTTCATTCGTGAAAAGGTGGAAGAAGGGACGGTAGATATGCAAAAGATCCATACCAAAGATAACATAGCAGATTTCATGACGAAGGCGATCAATACCGATAAATTTACTTGGTGTCGATCATCTTGTGGTCTGTCAGAAACGTAAGCAACATGAAGGTACAAGGTAAAACAGATGGTGTGAAGATATGATTGTTCCAATCAAATCTTCAAGTAGGAGATTGTTAAAAAGTCAAAATAAAACACAAACTTTCGGTGGGATTTTGGCAATTATTTTTTTCAGTGCAAGTGGTGCAAATGGTAGCATGATTTTGATGACTTTAGGTATGGGTAAAATCTCAATTTTAGTCATTATAATTTAGGGTATTTACAAATTAGTCCTTAAGCTTCAACTATAAATACCCTATCTCATTTAGCTTTAAAACCATCTCAAATCATTCTAGCTTTCTCCCAATACTAGAGAATTTAGAGAGTTTCTTGAGAGTTGTTTTCTCCTATTTATCAAGAGAAAATTATCATTATTTTCTTCTTGGTAGATCGAGAGAAGTTGTAATTCCTATTTTTCCATTGTGAAATTCTTCTACCGTTGCCCGTGGTTTTTACCCTATATTATTTAGGGGTTTTCCACATAAAATTTTCGTCTTTTTTATCTTTATTTTATTTTCTCAAATTATCAGTTGCGATTTTGCTCTATCCGATAGCCGTCTTCCGCAATATATTTATGATTCAGGAACAATGATGTGGACTACCTCCTTGACTGAGGTTTTGACAGGATGGAGAGGTGGAGATGAAAGTGATAAATGGAAATGGGCGCAGAAGTGTCCGGTATCGAAGAAGTTCCGTCTTCAGCTTTTCACTGGTTTCTGCTTCGAACCAAGACTCGAATTTGCTCCTTAATTTACTTCCCACTATTCGTTTCTTTTATTCACTTGGGCTTTCGTTTTCAGTTATTATGATACCACAGATTGTAGCAGCAGGTAAAATCTGGTCGTTTATGAAAATGGAAGAGAGGCATTCTTTTGCGTTGCCGTATACTGCATACATAAATACAAAGATTTTTTATCAACTCTAGTTCTCTAAATCTATAATCCCATAGATTAAACAACTATCCAGCTAATTTACCAAAAAACCTTGCCCAACATGCTACCTCCATATTAGTTCACCAAAGTCATTCATGTCATTAAATACATCAAAATCCTCAGGGGACCCAAAATAGAGCATAGAAAATGAGATCTGATCAAGATATATTTCTCACGATGTGAGTTGAAGAGAGAATGATAAAGTGTTTTACTGAAAATAAAACGGTAAAACATTGTACTGAGTTTGTAAAAGGAAAAAACATTGACCGTGAAAATAAATTGCTTTGACTTTACCTTTTACTTATATCAAACACGGTAAAAGGTGCAAAATAAACTACTGAAGTTCATTTTCCTGCTATCAAACAGACCCTATATAGAGTGGTTTCTTCTCTTTTATCTCAAACTAATTTTCTTTTAATATTTTCATGTCGTCTTTTTTTTTTGTTTAACTGGTAGCGAAATTAATCTTAATATTAATTGCCGACCATCAGAAAATATTAGTTCTCTTATTTTTTTATTTTATATCTTTTATGTTTTTCTTCTTCTTGAATCTTTTTAATTTTTATTAAGGATTATTGTCCTTGTGATATGATTTTTCTATGCTCTTGTGGCACGATACTCGTGTTTTTTTATACTTTTTTTTCGTATACTTTTAGGGTCGTTTTGGTTCTCGCACAAAAACCATCACGACATTTATTTTTTTGATTAGTTAGTCGATGGTCAAGTATTGTAAGATCCCCTATTTTGGTAAAAGGTTGGTTGCCAATGTAATCATAATTGTGTAGCGAAACATGCTGTCATATTATTTGGTTCGCCCTCCACTCTTTTATCACTTCATCAAGTGTCTCATTCGACAGAGGTAACGAATTTGCATGAATGTTATTAAGTTTTGATATTGGTCGTCATTCTGAATGAAATGTTTGAATTTTCTTTGTATTTTTAAGTTTATTATTTATTTTTGTATGAGTATTTTGGTGACTATTATATTCAAATTTATCTTTTTTCTTGATACGTTATAATTTTAATTTCTTTCATTTTTAATAAAATCTAGTTGCTATTATTAAAAAATATACATGGTTATTTGACTGCCTTTCCTTTGCCTAGTGGTGGGTTAAGTGGCAGAATTTAAGGCCAAAGGAAATGGAAACGTTGTCCAAATGGAAAGATAGGAGAAATTTTGGATACAATTTTTGCACAAAACCCCAAACCAACTTAACTGTAATTGCCGACTGAGATAATCGGACACGAAAATTACCGAGTCCAAGCCATGGTACAGCCGAAAGCACAGGCATTTCATCTTGATCTCGTGGGTTGCATAGGGTTCACTCCGATACAAAAGCAAGTTCAAGTCGACTTCTCTTATTTGAGGGGTTTAAAAATATAATTTGTTGATATAAAGTTAAAAAATTATTATCAGTTCTAACTGAAAATTATGTAAATTGCATAACTATTATAATTGTAATCTAAAAAGATACTGTCAAGAAACCTGTGTAACAATCTTGATTGAAACTGAAATTACTATCAATTGTGTAACTTTTTAGAATATATGGGATAACATTTCAGGTTAAAATTCTTTACAATGTAAGATTAACAATCGCAATCAAAATTATTACTAATTGTATATAATTTGGAGTAAACAAAACAATATTTTATATTAAAATCGGTCGCAGATTAGCTTTAGGTTTTCTCACAGGAAAGTATAACTACCGTACTTACAGACTATATAAATATTGCATTTTGCAGGTTGAAGATTGCCTTATTGAAGAAACCAACGACCAACCGTGCAGAGGGAGAAAAACCCTAACCAGCTAGATTTAGATGAACATATTCATTGATTCATGCTATGTCATCGGGTGGCTATACAAATGAGAAAAATGATTGCATCAACATGGTTTGGTATTTTTATCATATATACATATATATATATATATATATATATGGTGGGGAATTTCAATTAATTGTGTTTTGGAATGTGGTCGTGAATTTATGTTATAAAGTGAAACTGCGTGAGCTTTGGTTAGGACCACATTCGACGGAGCAACTTTTTCAAGTGGTCCATCGTTGGTTATCAGTCCTTGTGTTGTCTCCACAAGATTAAATTATGGGATTGGATGCGTTGATTGACTAGTAAAAACGAATTTGGGCATGCAGATCTTGTAAATAATATGGAATAGCAGCAGCAAGTACAGATAAAGTGTTTGTTTAATTTGCAGGCATGTCTGCTGTTCTGAATCACCATCATCATTTTCATCCAGGGTTTTCTTCCCCCCCCCCTCCCCCTCCACGACCTGGCTTCTTTATGTTATGTCAGGTTTATTTCCATCTTTGTCTAAGAATATCTTTATATTCCAGTTTTATCGAGACTAATTGGTTAAAAAGCTTTTATAAAATGTAAAAAATAAAATAAAAAAATCCAATTTTTAGTACAATAATAAAAAGAATTCAATTAGGTGGACCACCGAATTTGGTTGCAAGACAATATGTGGCACATACAACAAAGTTTCTGGTTTCAGCTGAGTTGTGAATATTGAAGAAGAGAGAGTTAAAAGGCCTGTGTTTGGAAGAGGAGAAGCAAAGTGGAAGCACAGGTTTCATGGACCATGTGGTTATAATATTTGCTAAGCCATAGCTTAGGGGTTTCGGTAGACGATGCATGTTTTTTGTCCTTTTGTCACACATACCGCGAGCCGCATTGCTTTATTTAATAAAATGCTTATTCAACGTCCTTTGTTCTGCATATTTAACTCACCATTTCATCTTTCACCTGCAAAATTTAATCAGTTTTACCTTCAATGCTCTCGATTCCCATGGTTACTATATAAGATGCCACCTTAGCCCCTTATTTTTTTTTTAATTCCAATTTTAGCATATGATTTTTCATTAAGAATTTATTTATTATTTTAGGGTTTTCTTTACTATCATATTTTGACCTTGGAAAAGGTAACCCGATGTTGGACGCCTCTTTGTCCTACCTATATGGTATTTTGACAAAAAGCTCAATAATTAGATTATTCGCTGGCATTCTAACTTTGATGAATGAATACATTTTATTTAACTTCAAGAATTATATTAAAATTAATATTAATTATATATTTAAACTTACTTCTATATGTTTATATATAATAACTTGAATAGTACAATGTACACATGAAAATAACAAAGAAAATTACACGACAAAAGGGAAAATAGAAAAAAAGAAACGAGGATATGATTAGATGAGTGAATGTCCTAGACTTGAGGGAATCCGAAGGCAATGAGTAAATAGTTATGTCGGTCCTAAATTAAAAGGAGGAAGAAAACAGAGGAAGAGCCGCACATGGCCACAACAGGTGGCTATGGAAATTTGAGTCTTGGGAGGCTGACCAAGAGAGGAACACGAGCGAAAAACAAAGAGCCAATAATATCAGTGGAGAACGAGTGAAGAAAGAACCCACGGTTTTAAATTTTGAAAACACAGATAGAGAGAGAGAGTGTGTGTGTGTACAGTGATGGAAAGAAAAGAAAAAAGTGAAGAGAGTGAAGGGGAAAATCAAGATTTCATGGCGAAAAAGTTGAAAGGCGGGATGCTGGTAGGGAAAAGAGCTGGCCCCTCTACTCCTTCACCCACTTGGAGACTCGAGTTCTCTCCTCAAAATTCCACTACTCCAGAGTTCCTCCAACTTCCCAATGGATCCTCTGTTTCCGCCAGAAAACTCTGTGCCAATTTTTGGGACCTTCAGCCTCATTACTCACTTCCCACTTTGCACAAACGGCCTTCCAAGCTTCGCCTACACCATTTTAAACAAAAGGGTTTTGACGCTGCTGCTGATCCTCCTCGTACTCCCCGTGATCAGACGGTTGGTTTTTTTTTTAAAAAAAAAAAGAAAATGATTTAAGCTTTTGTTTAAATTTTTATTATTTGTTAAAGAAAGTAAAAGGTTTTACTTTTTCTGGATTCTGATTGTTTGGTTGCTTTGCTGTCCATTGTCTTGGTGTCCTGTTGCTCTCTGTCTGTCTCAACTCTTTTCTTTTTCTTTCTTCTGCTTGTTCTTTGCTGTGAATGCGGAATATTTCGCCTCTTTTTGACACTAATTATCAAGATTCTTAGTTGTCACTTGTCTGGTTTTTCCGGTTGCTTCTGTGGGGAGCACACGTTTGGTCTTGAGTAACATGCTTTCTTTCTTTTTTATTCTCTTTAAGTTTCACTTCCAATTGCTTTAGTCACCATTGTTGCTCATTTATGGCTAGTTTGAAGTCTACCAACTTCTGTACTAATTGAACTCTACCTGGTGTGTTTAGTGTAAAAAGAGAGAGCACAAAATTGCTTTCTTTGCTGCTTGATTGGTGAGTTGATTTGCTTAGATTTTTGTATTTTATGTGATTCTTTTGCTGATTTTATTGTCTGATTTAGATGCATTGCCATTTAGTTGCGAACCGATAATCAATTTCTCTTCTCTGAAATCTGCCTTGTTGATATAAGGGACAACTGGTTATTTGTGTCTACCGTGTTTCCCTTGTTTGGTAAAATGGATGCATAGCCTTGAATTAATATTTGCCTTGAATCTAATGTCAGCCAGCAAGTGCAAGTAGCTTGAGGAAGCATAGTGCAGCATCACCGATGCAACACCGTCGATCAGTTGAAAGGAATGGCCGAGCTCCACAGTCTGTATCTCCAGCTAGTTGCGGACGCTCACTGGAGGTCACCATCTATCCTCGGTCATTAAGGACATTACCTTTTCTTTTTCAGTAGAAACAGATAATTTACTGCAACCATATCGCTTAAATGGATTCATTTTTGTTTTATTTGCAGATAGCACCTTATGACCCTGCAGTCGCTCCGTCTACTTCTTTGGATTTCAAGGGAAGATCTGAGAGATCAAAGAAGTTGCTCAAGGTACTCAACCGAATCTGGTCTCTTGAAGAACAGCATGTATCAAACGTGTCGTTGGTAAATGCTCTGAAAACGGAGTTGGGTCATTCTCGGGGTCGGATCAAAGAGTTGTTGCGAGAACAGCAAACAGAAAGACAGGAAATGGACAATTTGATGAAGCAAGTTACCGAGGATAAATACATTAGGAAGAACAAAGAGCAAGATAAAGTCAAAGCTGTCGTTCAGCTGGTGAGAGATGAGCTGGAAAATGAGAGGAGGTTACGAAAGCGCTCCGAAAGCATGCACCGAAAGCTAGCTCGAGATCTCTCGGAGGTAAGATCGTCTTTCGCTAATGCTTTGAAAGAACTCGAGAGAGAGAGAAAAGCACGAATTTTATTGGAGAACTTGTGTGATGAGTTTGCTAGGGGAGTTAGAGAATACGAACAGGAGATGCGGTTCCTTAAGCACAAGCATGAGATCGATCATGCTGATGGAAAAAAACCTGAGCGGCTAATTCTCCATATTTCAGAGGCATGGCTTGATGAGCGAATGCAAATGAAACTAGCTCAAGGTCAAACCGATCTTGCAGAAAAGAATTCCATTATCGACAAGTTAAGCCTCGATATAGAAACTTTTCTTGAAGCCAAACGTTCCACCGGGTCAAGGAAAAGTGATCTTAAAGGGAAATGCTCACATCAACATTCTTTAGAGTCTTTTCCGTTAAATGAAGCTGTTAGTGCCCTCATGGTGCAGTTGATGAACAATATTCCAGTGATAGCGATTTGCAGTGTTATGAACCGAAAAAAACTGCCAACAGAGTTCAAAGCAAGGGGAGCTGTAAACTTCACGGGGACAATGCTTTAGTATGTCGTGGTGAAGAATTAGGAAACCGAATTTCGATAAGGAAAAAGGCACAGTCTGAGGATGCCGTCAAGAGCAGTAAATCTCGCAGTTTCCGAGGCCGGTTTGACGAACATATGGCTACTGGAGATACTAGCCACGATAATAAGGTGAAACGGAACCGGAGCAGTGGACTGAGCTCTAGTAATGTGCTTGACAACTTAATCAGAAACCATTCCTTGTCCTCAGAAGGTGACAAAGTACATCCTGAGTGTAGCCTGAGGGAAGACTCATGTGTTCAATCCGTATTCAAAGGTCGTGCTAGTCCTGTTCGACAATGGGTCTCGAAGTTGTCGTCTCCAAATTTCGAGAAAACAGATTCTTGTCTGACATTGCCTCCAGGTTATAAGGAGAACACCCTGAAAGCAAAACTACTAGAAGCGAGACTAGAAGGCCAGCAATCTCGTGCAAAAGCCGCGAAGGGTTGATGTTAAATGCGGTTGGTTGAGACACTACATGATGGAAGATCTTCCCAGAGATGAGCAGAGACCGAGACCGAGGACTGTGATTCTAGTTTATTATTGTACACAAACTTTTGTTTTTGGCCTATAACCATGGGATTAGATGTGTAATGAGAAATTAAAATGTAGAACGCTTGCCCATTTGTTTAAAGGATGATGCTATGATCTGATAACGCCCAAGAGAAGATATAATCACTGTAGATAAAATTTGCAGTAGTAAACAGCATTAAACATTGGATTTTCCGGAATTAAACAAAAGAAAGGGATAAGGCTATGAATTTTTAAACGTTTCTTTGTTATAAAGCTTATTAAAGTTTAAATCTTTTTAAAAACTTGATCACTTTGGATAAATGAAATGTTCGGTTAAGCAGTAACAATGGAGGCATCTCCTGTGGCTGTTTGAGGGATCAAAACCTCGTCAGCTGCTTAGTAATATGCACAAACGAGAGAAATATTCGGCCAAAGCAATTGTTAGGAAATGAAAAGAAATCCAACTTTTATTTTGTTAATATTTGGATATGGATGAACACTATCTATGTATTTTGCAGGTCCCTGGTATTCCTCAAACGAGAAAACTTTGTCACTCATAATAAAAATTAGAAAAAAAAAAACTTTTTTTTTTAATAATGTTAGTATGACCATATTTTCTTAGTCAAATCATATTCTATAATTTATAAAATTGGAAGTGAATATATATTTTTTGAATGGTGAAAAGTGAATTTACTTTTTTTTCCTATATAAGCACCTAATTTTATTAGAACGATAAAATATCCAAAATTAAAATGAATGTTTACTATACAAAAACTAGTCATTTAAAATCACACATTACCATACAAAGAAAATATTTAAAACTTAATCAAAGAACTCGAACAAAACATATATAAAAGCATATCTAAATGTCGTCAAACGAACCACAAAATAGATAAAACTATTAAAAGATCACCAACAAATCGTAAATCAGAATAGAGTGAAGTGAACAAAATGATTATGAACGCAAATGGCATATCCAAATTCAATCTGAGGGTCCAAAGTAGGAGAGATCGATATGATAATAATTAAGCGTCATCTTGATCAGTAGTGACAATACCAGATCCAGTCCTGAGAAAAAAATATAAACTAAAGTAACGGTCAAACGACTTAAAATATGTTATAAAGACTGATAAAATTATACCACAAAAATAAAAAAAATATATCATAAAGTAGAATTATTAAAACTAAAAAAATAAGAAAAAAATAAAATAAAACTAATGATTGTCGGTGGTAGGTGAACAACACTAAGGCTGATGCCACCACTGACGTTGCAAAGATTGTAAAAAAAAGTTCAACCACGCAAAGAAAGAGAAGAAACTAGGGTAAACTTGGGTTCCAGTTTTTAAGATGGTGGAAAGTGAATATATTTGTATACAAATATAAAATAAAGTATATCAAAAAAATATAAAATAAAGTGATGGTAATTTTTTTTTCGAATTGAAATGAGCCGTGTACAAGGCAATTAAAGACGTAGGTAGGGAGGACCTAACAGATCGCGATCAAGGACATCTTGCAACCTAGCAGGGTCAGATTCAAAGATTTTGATTTCGCCATTGGCTCCTCTGGGAGCTTCGCCAAGAAATCGGCTGTCATGTTGGCTTCCGCCGAACGAGCTTGAAATCCACGAACCAATCTCTGTTTAGATATCCAAAGATGCAATGATCCAAACTTAAATGACAACTAGCCGTCGTCGAGTTGATCAACTCAAAAACTTCAGAGTTATCAACTTGTAGAATAATAGATCGAAGCCCATTATTTCAAGCTAATTCCAGTCCCAACAGAACCCTCCCAGAGTTTAGCCTGTGTGATAGATATGGATCCTTGCTTGTGGTTGAATCTAAAGACAAAGCTTCCATCGTGAGCCTTGACGAGGCCACCAGCCGAGCTTTTCCCATGCAGACCCACTGCACCATCAGTGTTAAGCAGAAAACATCCATAGGGATGATTCCCATTGAATGACGAGCATACGAGGCTACTGCAAGTCAGTGCCAGCCCCCGAATGATAAGTTTTTGCCCAGTGGAGACTTCGAGAAAGCAAGGTTGCAGTTGAGCAGTCGTTATTCTGGAAAATGCTTTCGTTCCGATGCTTCCATTTCTGCCAAACCAGTGAAGCGAAGAAGGTATTCCATGGAAGAGAGTCTCCATGGCGTGATGCAAAAAGGTTGAAGCCAAGTTCGCATAGAGCCAGTCATGGAGATTTTGCTGGTAGAAAAGAAGATCGTTCCATACTTGAGAGATGAAATCCCACATATCTCTTGCCACCCGACAATCTCGGAGAATGTGAAGGGTTGTTTCTTCAGAATCGCCATAAAGACTACAAGAGAAGTCTTGAGCAATACCACGTTTACACCGATTAGAATTCGAGAGAATTTATCGTGCGCAACTAGCCAAAGGAAGGCCCTCAGGTGTTCTGGAATAGATTGCTTCTGAATTAGGGACCAAATAGGGGCTGGCTGGTGCTAGGAATCCGCGGCAAGTATCCGATAAACATTACGCACAGTGAAAACACCGGTGTTCTCATGCAGCCAATAAAATCTGTCCGGACCAAAGTGAGGACTTGGTGGAGACTCGAGAGACGCCATGCAGGTGAGAGATAGCGGTTGCGTCGAGTATCAAGATAAGTCGGTCACAGTTCCAGTTTTCGGCAACATCTACCAAGTCTCAGACGCGATCATCATTGAATTCAACCATTGGTGAGGATCTCCAGAGGTGAAGTGGACCAATGTCAGGTATCCAATTATCATACCAGAAACTGATTGATTCATCATTCCCAATAGACTATCCATTATTTGAGAGAAAGAAAGGCCATGTTTTTGAAAACGTTCGCCAAAGTCTACGGCTGAGCGAAAGACGGAATGTTATCCGAGATGGAATACTTTTCACGCAAAATTTTGATCCAAAGAGACTCTGGGGACATAGTTAAGGCATTGAAAATCTTCCATAAAAAGGCCAGATTGTGAAGATAAGGCTACCGGAGATTACACCCCCATTCTTATAAGGTTGGCACAAGGTACCCCATCTCACCAAAGAGAAAGCAGTATCACTAGAGTTGGACTTCCAAATAAAATGTCCCATGAGCTGCTGTATACTATTACAAACGTGTTTAGGAAGCATGCAAGATTGTATAAAGTAGGTGGGGATTGCCGATAGAACAATGTTTGCTAGTGTAATTCGCCCGACTAAAGAAATAGTAGAGGAGGCCCAATTGAAGAGCCTGCGCCGGATCTTGTCCAAAATCACTGAATGTAGACGTAAGTTTGTCCCATGGTGTCGGAGCGGGGCTCCCAAATACATTCCCAGCTCCTCCACACAATGGAAACCAAGCTGAGTGCTAATATATTGACACGCAGGTGGGGGGGGGAGAAGAAAATCTTCGTTTTCCTCTTATTAACTTGTAGGCCAGAGTAATTACTAAAGATTTCCAATACCCGAGTAATTGAAGTGAATTGATCAACGCTGACTTTTCCATAATGAAGTAAGTCGTCAGCAAAGAATAGGTGCGACAGTGGCGTTCCTGCTCTTGCAATTCGGAAAGGGATACAGGCAATTGAGTTAACTGAGTGGTGGATAAGATGGCTCAAACGCTCCATGGCCAGAATAAATAGATACGGAGATAAAGGGTCTCATTGACCGATACCCTTTTCAGGAGCGAAAGCTGGACAAAGCTCCCCATTCAATTGAACTTTCATCGTGACAGTGGTGATACAGTTCATGATAAGATGCACGAGAGATGAAGAAAACGAAGCCTCAAGTAGCGTATCTCTGATGAAGTTCCATCTTAGGCTATTGAAATTCTTTTGAAGGTCGAATTTGATTGCCATCCATCCGAATTTATCCTGCTTCAGATTCATAGAGTGCATGACCTCTTGATTAATGATGATATTTTCCTGAATATTTCTCCCGACTATAAAGCTTGTTTCGTGCGGACCCACCAATTTCGGGATAATATTGTCACAGACCGCCAGCCCAAGACCGAGCCCAGTTCGTTCAAGGCTGCCAGAGACTACCTTTGCCATGTTTTGGGCCTTCTAGAAGACCCAGCAGAGCTGGCCCATCCACCTTGGAGAGAGAAGAGGCATGATAACTATTTGAAATTATCTTAGAGATAATTCCCACTAATTATTATTTAATTTAGAGTTATAGATAGAGTAGGGCTCTTTTCTGACCGTTGATGTAATTTAATCTTAACCGTTGATTGTAGGGGGCTCCAACTATAAAAGGAGGCTCACCCCCACCTCATTTACTTACTTCAGATTGAGGAATACAAGTTAGCATTCACTCTAAACTCTATCTTCTCCATTTGAGCGCCCATCTCTCTATTTTTCCCATTTCCTTTATTTTTGCAACGTTCTAAGCATTCTCGCTTAGTGAAGGTTTGGGTTACTTAGTCGAGTTTCGACCTCGAAAACGACTAAGGCCACACGAGCTTGCTAGCAGCAGTCTAGCCCCGTGACAAGTGGTATCAGAGCCTATTTTTTTTAATTTTCGTTGGTTCGAGATGGCACCACAACATGGTGAAGCGACGGGTTCAGATGGGAATGAAACCAGCAATGCTGAAAAGAAGAGAGCACCCTCGAAAGATGTTCTCACGTCCATCCAGGAGAAGGTTACCAGGCTCGAGGGTTCCATGACGGAAGCCAAGGTAGTGCTGGATGTGCTAGAGTCCGTAGACCTTGAAAGGCTGGGATCGTTGGATCTCGATAAGCTGGAGTCCTTGGAGAGTATCAGGGAGGAGGTTCAAGATTCACTCAACGAGTTGGATGTGAAGGCAACTGATCGAGGTGATTCCTTAGAAGCCATGGTAGTGGCTTTAAGGAAGAAAGTTGAGGAACTCAAGAGTAAGGGTTCCGATTCTGAGGTGGTCGAGCTAAAGAGGGAGGTCGAGTTGCTCAAGACCGAGTTGTTGGTGTGCAAAGCTGCGTTCGGGAATAGCGTAGCCACGGTTGCACCCAAAGCCTTGGGTGACATCCCTAAGCCGGAGAAGTTCAAAGGAACCAAGTCCGTCCAGGATGTTGAGAATTTCCTTTGGGGGTTAGACCAGTACTTTGCAGCCACGGGCATCACAGAGGATGCCAAGAAAGTAAGCATCGCTAGTGTTTACTTGTCAGAGGTTACCCTCATGTGGTGGCGACGCAGATGCAACGATGTGAAGCGTGGGAACGCTGCCATCGAGACCTGGGTAGAATTCCAAGCGGAGTTCAAGGAACAGTTCTACCCAGAGTATGCTGAGGATGAGGCGCGATCCAAGTTGAGGCGTCTCAAGCAAGAAGGGTCACTGAGGGAGCATGTTCAAAAGTTTGTCGAACTAATGCTCCAAGTCCCAAATTTGAGTGAAGAGGACGGGTTCTTCACCTTCATGGATGGGTTGAAACCATGGGCGAAGAACGAGCTAAGGCGACGAGGAGTTAAGGAGCTCTCGGTTGCCTTGACGACGGCCGAGTCAATCATTGAGCTTGGCGTCAAGAAGGTGGACTCCAAACCAAAGCCGAAGTTTCGAGGTAGCGGTGGTGATAGGGACAAGGCGTCCAAATCCGACAAAGATTCGAGTGGCAATGGCAAGCCATCGAATGGTAAGCACTCGGATAAGAAAGACAAGCAAATTATCCAGTGTTACAACTGCAAGGGCCAAGGGCATTTGGCGAGGGACTGTCCGCAGAAGAGTAAACTCTCGGCCATCAAGGAGAAAGATGGGGAGGAGAGTAAGACTCTAAAGCTTGGATCCATCCTTAGCACCATGGAGGTCAAGAAGGGTCGAAAGAAGAAAGGGTTGATGTTCGTTGACATCACCATTGCTGGCCAGAAATTGAGTGCACTAGTGGACACCGGTGCCTCAGAGTTGTTCATGTCAGAACCAGTTGCCAAGAGACTTGGTCTTCATGTCGAGAAGGCATATGGTTCTATCAAGACCGTTAACGCCAAAGAGGTTCCGATTGCGGGGGTCGCAAAGGGAATTGAGTTAACTGTTGGAGGTTGGTCCGGAACGGAAGCCATCAAGGTGATTCCTCTTGATGACTTCGACTTCGTGCTTGGGTTAAGTTTCTTGGACCGGATCAATGCTTTCCTAGTACCTTTTGTCGATTGTTTGTGCATCCTGGATCCAAAGCAACAGTGCATTGTTCCAGTGAGCCGAGGGCCCGGAGTAGGGGCCAAAGTTCTATCCGCAATTCAATTCTCGAAGGCGGTGCGCAAGGAGGAACCGTCCTTCTTAGCTGTCTTGGTGTGTGAGGAGCCAGCCACAACCAAGAAAGTTTCTGACGTGGTGAGCCACGTGTTGGCAGAATTCCAAGATGTGATGCCTGCCGAGTTGCCTAAGAAGTTGCCTCCAAAGAGGGAGGTGGATCACAAGATTGAGCTTGTGCCGAATGTGGAGCCACCCGCTCGAGCTCTTTACCGAATGGCTCCGCCCGAGTTGGAGGAGATGCGCAGACAGTTGAAGGATCTCCTCGATGCCGGGTACATCCGACCATCCAAGTCCCCCTATGGTTACCCAGTGATATTTCAAAAGAAGCACGATGGTTCTTTACGGATGTGCATCGATTACCGGGCTTTGAATAAGCTCACGATGAAGAACAAGTACCCGATTCCTCTCATTGCGGACTTGTTCGATCAGCTTGGTGGTGCAAGGTGGTTCACCAAGTTAGATTTACGATCGGGCTATTACCAAGTCAGGATAGCTGAGGGAGATGAACCGAAGATAGCCTGCGTGACTAGGTACGGTTCGTATGAATACCTTGTGATGCCCTTTGGCCTCACGAATGCTCCAGCCACTTTCTGCACCCTGATGAACAAGGTGTTGCAACCTTTTCTGGATCGATTCGTTGTTGTCTACCTCGACGACATCGTCATCTACAGCAAGACGTTGGAGGAGCATGTTGAACACTTGAAGCAAGTGTTTCGGGTGTTGCGAGAGAATGAGCTCTTTGTCAAAGAGGAAAAGTGCTCATTCGCCAAAACGGAGGTTCCTTTCCTTGGCCACATTATTGGAGGTGGCAAGATCTGGATGGATAGGGACAAGGTTCGAGCCATTGATGAATGGCAAGTGCCAACCAAGGTGACGGAGTTGAGATCGTTCCTGGGGTTGGCCAACTATTACCGGAGGTTTGTCAAAGGTTACTCAAAAATCGCAGCCCCCTTAACCGAGTTATTGAAGAAAGACAAGGCGTGGGATTGGGGCCAGAAGTGTCAAAGTGCCTTTGATGAAATCAAGCTTGCTATGATAAGCGAGCCAGTTTTGGTGTTGCCAGATCACACCAAGCCCTTTGAAGTTTTCACCGATGCATCCGACGTTGCCATTGGTGGGGTCCTGATGCAAGAGGGACATCCGGTTGCTTATGAAAACCGGAAGCTCAATGAGACCGAGAGGAGATACACGGTCCATGAGAAAGAGATGACTGCAGTTGTGCACTGTTTACGCACACGGCGACATTACTTACTTGGGTCCAAGTTTGTGGTGTTTACAGACAATGTTGCCAAGAGTTACTTCTTAACCCAGAAGAAGTTGTCACCGAAGCAGGCTCGTTGGCAAGAGTTCCTTGCCGAGTTTGACTTGTCCTTGGAGCACAAACCTGGGAAAGTGAATTCTGTGGCTGATGCCTTAAGCCGAAGGTGTGATATGGAGTTTGTGAGTTTACCGATGGGACAGATGCGGGAGCGCATCAAGGAGGGGTTGTCACATGATCCGATAGCCCCTTCATTGATTGAGCTTGCCAAGGGGGGCAAGACTAGAAAGTTTTGGCTAGATGGAGGCTTGTTGTATGCTCGAGGACACCGCCTCTATGTGCCACAATTTGAAGGATTGCGAAAGGAGCTCATGAGGGAATGCCATGATTCCAAGTGGGCGGGATATCCGGGGATCCACCGGACTTTGGCCTTGATAGCGGAGCACTATTATTGGCCGCACATGGACAATGATGTCGAAGCCTATGTGAAGACCTGTCTTGTGTGCCAGCAAGACAAGATAGAGCAAAGGAGACCAGCTGGATTGTTGCAGCCTCTGCCTATCCCCGAGAAACCATATGAAAGTCTTTCCATGGATTTCATTGTTGGTTTGCCTATTTCCGATGGATTTTCTAGCATCATGGTCGTGGTGGATAGATTTTCCAAGTATGGGACCTTTATTCCAGCTTCCAAAGTTTGTCTAGCCGAGGAGGCCGCTCGACTTTTTCTCAAGTACGTGGTGAAGTACTGGGGTGTTCCAAAGACAATTATCAGTGATCGGGACACAAGGTTTACTGGGAGGTTCTGGAAGGAGTTGTTCAAGTTGATGGGATCAAGCTTGAACTTCTCGACAAGTGTTCATCCACAGACGGATGGGCAAACCGAGAGAGTGAATTCACTCATAGAGACCTACTTGAGGCACTATGTGAGTGCCACGCAACGTGACTGGCCAAAATTGTTGGATGTAGCCCAGTTTTCCTACAATTTGCAGAGGAGTGAAGCGACCAATCAGAGTCCATTTGAGATTGTTATCGGGCAGCAGCCGCTTACACAAAATGCGGTTGTGACCGGGTACAAAGGGCCAAATCCAACAGCATACCAATTTGCCAAGGAGTGGCAAGAACAACATGAACTAGCCCGAGCTTGTTTGCACAAGGCCGGGAAGCGAACCAAGAAGTGGGCAGATCGAAAGCGTCGGGATGTAAACTTTGAGGTTGGTGACCTAGTCCTTGCCAAATTAAGTGGTATCTTGCGCAACCCATATCACAAAGGGCTTGTGCGAAGATACGAGGGGCCATTCAAAGTTTTGAAGCGAGTAGGCACCATGGCCTACAAATTGGAGTTGCCTTCGACCATCAAAGCTCATCCTGTGTTCCATGTGAGTTTGTTAAAGCCATACCATCAGGATGAGGAGGATCTAGATCGAGGCAAGTCACACCGAGCGCCAGTCGGGGTAAAGGTCTCATACGAGAGAGAAGAAGAAGCTATCCACGCAGAGAGAGCCGTTCATGGAGTGGGAAAACGACCAAGGCATGAATACCTTGTTCAGTGGAAGGGACTTCTAGAGAGTGAGGGAAGTTGAGAACCTTCCGAAGCCTTGTGGCAATTCCGAGATAAGATTGACCAGTTTCACTCTAGTCGCGCAAAGAGGGCGTCGCTAGAACTAGTGGGGGAGAATGTCACAGATCGCCAGCCCAAGATCGAGCCCAGTTCGTTCAAGGCTGCCATAGACTACCTTTGCCACGTTTTGGGCCTTCTAGAAGACCCAGCAGAGCTGGCCCATCCACCTTGGAGAGAGAAGAGGCATGATAATTATTTGAAATTATCTTAGAGATAATTCCCACTAATTATTATTTAATTTAGAGTTATAGATAGAGTAGGGCTCTTTTCTGATCGTTGATGTAATTTAATCTTAACCGTTGATTGTAGGGGGCTCCAACTATAAAAGGAGGCTCACCCCCACCTCATTTACTCACTTCAGATTGAGGAATACAAGTTAGCATTCACTCTAAACTCTCTCTTCTCCATTTGAGCGCCCATCTCTCTATTTTTCCCATTTCCTTTATTTTTGCAACGTTCTAAGTATTCTCGCTTAGTGAAGGTTTGGGTTACTTAGCCGAGTTTCGACCTCGAAAATGACTAAGGCCGCACGAGCTTGCTAGCAGCAGTCTAGCCCCGTGACAATATGCTGTAAACGACGAAAATATTTTTTGTCACCAGTTTGTATAGCACAAAACAAAGGCAAATTGATTGGAAGTCGTTGAACTCTTCAGGCGAATCAGTTTTCAGAATGACCACAAGCACAATGCAATTTAAATACGGGTCCAAATTACGGGTCTCGAAGATGTTTGTAACAAGCTTGCAAACGAGTCCCCTACAATATCCCAATGTTTCTGAAAGAAGTTGGCATGAAGCCCATCAGCACCCGGTGCCTTCGGAGGAGCCATGGAATTTAAAGAAGCTCGAATTTCATCCTTGGTTGGGATAAATTCAAGATAATTCCTATCAGTGTCAGAGAGCTTCAAAAAGCAAACCAAAAGCGTAAAGGTGCCCGCCGGTGGAGATCCATTGGAGAAAAGTGTACTGAAATGTCTAGAGGCATCCTTCTATATTTCATCATTATTGTTATACCATTTATTGTCATTTAGTTTGAGCATTCTGATAGTGGTAGGACGACGTTTGGCGAGAGCTTTGGCGTGGAAGTATTTGGTGTTCTTGTCTCCAAAATCAACCCAGTTAGTCGTGGCTTTTTGCTTCTATAGAAGTTCCTTCTGGTCAAGCAGCTGTTCAAGCTCGTCAAGGAGTTTTGCTTCAATTTTTACTAAGTAACCAAATCGATGTCAATCAAGTAGGCGTTGGACTCCCCAGAGACGAGCCATGATAGTGCGTTTGCGTTTCCCAATACTGTCGAAGGTGATTCCATTCCATTGTGGATGAAGTAAACTTTGCAATGGTAGCCGAAATAGATAGGGAGGGATCCCAATTTTCACACAAAAGACGATCAAAATCTGTGTGATCAGACCAGCCGATAAAGTATCGGAAAGGTGTCTTCCGGTTGGTGGACTTGTCCGAGATGGAGCATAGCATTATTAGGCGATGGTCCGGCTTCATTCAGAGTAAGTGCATGATAAAAGAGGTCGAGAAAGTTTCATACCATAGATTATTACTGCTAGGCTCGATGAAACTCGTTCGATCAACCGAAATATACCAAGAGGGGAGAATTGTCTTTTTGAAATTTAGGGAGTAAGAAATATAAAGATAGAAAAATTTGCATAATAATTTATAGTGGTTCAACTTTCGAAATGAAGTATACTTCACTACTTAAGCTCCCCATTTACGATTTTCTAACAAATTCACTAATTTGTTATTTCTTTTTCAAGGATAAAAAGATAACATTTATAAACTCCTTAGCTTTTCAAAGGATTAGCTAGAACCAAAACCCCTTTACAAAGGAAAAAAATTGTAAACAAAAAAACTCTAAAAAATAAGGTGTTTACAAATTAAAGTTCACAGAAACACAACTATTTACAAGAGAAAGAAAATAAAGAATGAAAATGCTTTTTCTTTTATTTGATTGCTTAGATAGGTGTTGTGTAACCTTTTTCAAGTGTCTTGAATTTTTTTTATATATTGGAATAAATTACTAGCCATTTCTAGCCGTTTGAGAATGTTTGGAGCCGTTGAAAGACTTTCCGCACACAAAATTTTAAAACTCTGGGAAAGTTTCGAAACTCTTCGAAAGAGACGTTGGAAAAATATGAATGTTGGAGCCAAAGTATCAAAACTTTTTAGGAAATTATCTTGGAAAATTTCGAAATTCTTGTAGAAATTTCGAAATTTCTAATCAAAATACTCATTTTAATGTTTTGATTTGACTTTAAATTATTTTGATGAAAACTTTGAATAATTTAAATTAGTCAAAAAATATTTTACTCTCATTTATTATATTAAAATATTAATTCTACAATTACAAAGACCCCTTTTAAGAATGATATGGCTGGCGCCTCGGTACCAGGTAAAGGGGAGCCAGAAAACCCGAGATCATAGAGTTTAGAGTCGGTGATAGTACTTTGTCACTTTGAAATGCTGCATCCGGTTTACTAGAAGGAGCACGGCCTTTGCGCTCATTATCAGAAAAATGGCGTTAAAGTCGCCAATAAGAAGACACGGTTCAGAAATATGTTGAGCAATCTACCGAAGATAACTCCATAAAGGTTGACGTGTGCTCTTAGATGGGCTAGCCTAGACAATCATGACTAGAGCAGAAGACCGAGCTGATGGATCAGTCACTAGACAGAGGACAAATTGAAAATGAGAGAAAATGATATCGAGCTTGAACTTTTCAGTCCAGCAAATCCAAATACCACCTGAAAAACCAATTGCTTCCACCCTGCAGGAGTTTGGGAAATCAATAAATGCAACAGTCCAGTCAACAGTCGAACTGCTGACACGAGTTTCAACAGAAGCAAAAATGTTAAGGCGGTTATCCCGAATATATTGTTTCACCACCCGCAAAATACTATTATAAAGTGATGGTAATTTTTATTTAATAGAATATTTATAAATCATAATTAAGTAATTTATAATTTTTATGAATATATAATTATATATTTAATAAAATTTATAGTTCAATGTTATTTTTTTTACTTTTATAGATAAACTTATTTAAAATTATAATTTAAACTAAATTATTTTATGTATTATAATTTAAATATCATTTAAATATATAATGACGGATACACATTTTGTTCGGGGTAAGAAAGTGTCTGCCCTAAAATTTAATTTTTTTTATGTTAATTATCTATTTTAATGATTGTGCAAATCTTAAACTTTTATATGTGTTCATCCACATACAAAACTTATATGTTGTTAATATATATGTATTCATCCTAAAAAGTATTTTTTATCCATTTTAAATACGTCTATTTTTTTCTTATAACTTCGTGTCCAAGATAATCATTTATCTTCTTAAAAGCACTTGTTGATAGTATCACTAAGCATTTAAATCTCAAATCAAACTTTTCAAAAACTTTTTCTCACATCACGTATGATGTTTAATTTTCAAACCAAGAGTGTTGAAATTTCTACAATTTCCATCTTAATGAAAGCAAGAAAATTCCATGACCGATGTTGATGAGTTAGGCCCGCATCTAATAAGGGGAAACTAAATCTGTGGTTCATAGGTACACTTTCGGTTCAGATTCCATTAATATTGCTTTGACCCTGTTTTTTCTTGTTCGTTTCTGGTTCAAAAATGAACTCCCTTGGGTGCAAAAGGACGACATTTGAGGGTGTACGTATCTGCTGGCTCGTGGTCCGGATACCTCTGGTTTTCTCGGGCAAACACGAGATGGTGCTGATTTGTCCGCCTGTACTGTGTGGATTCTTTTGATTGTTGAATGTAATTGGCAATCATGATAGATCCAGAGATATTGGAATATGGATTTTTTTCTGTATTTATATATTCGGATAAAATCTCGAAATTCAATGAAAAATATATTAGGATATAACTTTATATTTGAAAGTTTAATTTAATTTCCATAACCAATTAACCATTACATTATATTGATGTAATACTTACATATTGGACATGTGACGAGTTGCACACAATAATTTGTTACCGATGCTCACATAGTTGTTTAAGATGTTCTTTTAAAAGTTTTAGGTTTGATCAAACTACCTCAATTCATTTTGTACTGTTGAATGCAAGGATTAAAGTGTAATAACTAATGAAGACCTTCCCCACTTTAATTTTATAATCTACATATAGACTCCAATTATTCAAAGTGTTCACCTATTTTCTATATGTAAATGAGGAGCGAGTAGTTGAAAGTTATTTTAAAATTGCTCTTTTCCATATATTGAAAACTCAACTCCAATTTCCAGGCTACAATATGTGAAAACAACAATTTTTTTAAAAAATTAAAAAAGTTTAATTTTTCAAATATGGCAAGAAGATAATGAAATGAAATAAGTACCCTTGAGGTGGTGTACTTTGTAATTCTTCTCAATACAAAGTACCCTCTTTCAAAAAAAAAGAATTAAAGAATTAAATGTGATATTTGATAAGAGATGTTAAATGTTGAGTTCTTAATCAAATCAAATTAATCGAAATTTTAAAATATTTAAGCGTTAATTAAATTGTTTATTGAAATAATCGATCGAATTATTATATAGAAAAAGAAAAAAATTAATCCCAGATGGTTTAATAATTCTGACATCATATAGAGAAAAATAATAATTCCAAGTCGACTTGGAATGTGCAAATCGGTCTAATCTTCAATTATCTTAATATTTTTAGGAATGTGCATGGCCAACTATATCTGGACTTGATCAGAACAAGTTCAGATATATAATTTTCTTCTTCGATCACGTAAATCAAATTTAACTTAAATTTTGTTGATATTGAATGCATGGCCAACAGTACAGGCAGTATCGGGCTATTGTACTCAGCTTAAGATGTATTTGGGAGTGGTGAATGTTTATGCTCCGAATTTATTAAGTGAGAAAAAGGATTTCTTTGTCAACCTAAATGAAGTAATTGGAAATTTGGGTGTTCCAATGATTGTAGGAGGCGACTTCAATTCTGTTAGAGAGAGCAATGAGCGGATAGGGATATCTGTTAATTCCTGTGATATGGGGCCTCTGAATGAATTCATCCAAGCATGGAATCTGGTAGACCTTCCCTTTTCAGGAAGCTGTTTCACTTGGTTTGAGGGAGGGTCGTCAACCTCAGCTAACAGATTGGATAGGTTTTTAATCTCGACAGATGTTTTATGCAAGATTCCATCTCTCATACAAAAAACGCTAAAGAGGAGCTTGTCGGACCATAACACAGTGGTCTTACAAGAGATAACTATTCCGTCGAGGCCGAGACCATTCAAATGGTTATGTCACTGGGCTGAAGATAGTGGATTTAGAATTCTGGTTGAAGAGATTGTCGGGAGAAGTCAAAATATTGAGATTAGTAAACTTCTCTCTGAGATCAAGATGGCCTCTAAGACGTGGGCCAAAGTCATTCGGGATGCTGAGAAGGATTCAATTAAAGTAATAGAAAGCAAAATATCAGACCTTGAACAGGAAGCGCTGGTTGGAAATAACAATAGTGATGTCCTAAAAGAAATCCAAATTTGGAAAGTAAAGTTGTGGTCGAAATACAGACGCGAAGAGCGCGAATGGCTCCAAAAATCCAGATTGAAATGGTTTATTAAGCATTGCAGTAGGCAAAGCTTGAAACAAACAGAATACCAAAAAATATATTTCATTAAGCGTGTGTTATACATCACCTAGCCTTAGCTTCTTATAGCAGGTTCATAACAAATTTTAACAAACTACTGCTTCTAGAATAGTTTCCTAACAACCTTGACACGTATGCAAACTATATGCATTAGTTACAATCCAGCTCCCATGTATGCCATGCATGAGCTACTAGACCACGTGGATAGCACCCTCAGCTTCCTTATGTATCTCAACATTCTCCCTACTTCTTCTTCCCTTCCTTAAACACACTATTAAAGCAAGCTCTAAAAAAAACTAATTACAACTAATTTTTAATATTCAACCTTCTTGATGAAAAGATAAACATTTGAATCGAAAGTGCTGATGCTTACTTCCGTTCACTTGAATCGAAAGTGTCGATGCATCCTTTCGTTCTTCTTGAATCGAAAGTGCCGATGCTTCCTTCCGTTCACTTGAATCGAAAGTGCCCATGCTTCCTTCCGTTCACTTGAATCGAAAGTGTCTATGCTTCCTTCCATTCACTTGAATCGAAAGTGCCCATACTTCATTTCGTTCTTCTTATTCACCTTCATCTCTTTCTTCTTCATCTCTTATACGAGCAATCAACAGCTTTAAAAGTCTCTTGTAACATGTAATCAGAAACATCTGCAGCTAAATCCCCAAAGAAGATTGTGTATTCAGGACCCTCTTCTTGCCTCTTTTCTCCATATCCGAGTGCAGTCCAATTCATCCTAAAATTTTGCTCAGCACTTGGCATCGGTAACCCATTATACGACTGCAAACCCTCTCAGCTGCTGCATGTGTCACAAACTCGATAAATTCGTATCCCTCTGGCAGAGCCGTTTGCTTATTATTAATCACCTTAGTTGAAACCACCTCTACTGTTTGAGAGAAGATGTTGATGAGGTAATTCTCATTCATCCATGGCTGAAGATCTCCGATCCAGAGATACCGAATTTCGCCGGATCCGGTAGCTGGGGAACCGGCTGTGTACTGTTGAATCTGAGAGGGCGAAGGGACCTGTTGTGGATTCCAACCCGCAGGTGGAGGAACCGGCTGACCGGGCTGCTGTTGTTGAGGCATCATCATCCGCGACTACGACTGCGGTTGTTGCTGGTACTGCTGAGTTTGAGATGGATCGTTTGTCATGGAAGGCGGTGGTGCTACGGATGCCGGCTACAACGGAGGAGGAGGACGACGAACTTCATGCAGCGGACGAAAAACGAAATCAGGACCGTTTGGCGAATGATACCATGTTGAGTATTGCAGAAAACAAAGCTTGAATCAAACAGAATATCAGAAGTATTTTCATTGAGCTTGCATTATACATCACCTAAGCTAATTACTTATAGTAAATTCATAACAAACTTTAACAAACTAACAACTTCTAGAATAGTTTCCTAACAGACTTGACAGGTATGCAAGCTATATCCATCAGCTACAATCCTGCTCCCATGTATGACATTACACAAGCACTCTTCATTCACGTGAGCTTACATCATTCACTCAACATTCTCCCTACTTTCTCAACCTTCTTGATGAAAAGATGAACACTCGAATCGAAAGTGCGATACATCCTTCCGTTCAACTTGAATCGGAAGTGCTGATGCTTCCTTCCGTTCGACTTGAATCGGAAGTGCCGATGCTTCCCTCCGTTCGACTTGAATCGGGAGTGCCGACGCTTTCCTCCGTTCGACTTGAATCGGAAGTGTCGATGCTTCCTTCCGTTCGACTTGAATCGGAAGTGCGATGCATTCTTTCGTTCTTCTTATTCACCTTCTTTTATCTATTCTAAACTTATCTACTGCATGATTAGCTAATGGATTAGTCTCATCCATCCATTTCATCTTCAATCTTAGGTGCCAAGTAAAACCTGATATAACCCATCTCAGCAATCTTGTACTCAACCACAACAGGCAGTTCTGAAGACAGGCTGATTGACATTGTATTCGACAACAGGGTAGCCTTTGTAAATGAATTCATGTACCTCAATGCAAACGTCAACAATACCGGATTGTTTATCTCTATGATTGTCGCTTCTTCTGGTTTATCTACACTGGTGTTTTGCCTGAGAACAATATTTGTAGTCCCAATATCACCAGCTGTGGAAAACTTAACACCTTCTTTGGTTACAGAGATAACAACAGTATCACCAAGGCTAGCAAGATCTTTACAAACCCTTGCAAACTCAGATGAAGGCATCATAACAATAGCTTGGTATTCAACATCTGGAATTCCAAGGTGCTCGCCATCAATATCAATTAGCTTCAACTCAAAAACCGCTATCTTATCTTGTTTTGGGTTCTCGAACATGAAAGTAACAGTCCCCATTGAGAGGTTCCTATCGCAGCGATAGTGCTCGAACCCTTCCGATCTGAGCAACAGAGCCACCAACGCCACTTGGCTCGAACCCATCGCCTGTAACGAGAATCCAGTCGCCGAACAGTCGAAGTTCACATCCCCACTCTGCACTTTCTCTTTCCCTAATGCCTCGATCATCTTCGCCCCTAAATCATAAATTGTATCCATATCCGTCGTTTTAAGAGTCAATTTCCCAGTTTTTGAAGCCGCCCCAGAAACTGCCGGACCGTCTATTTGGATTTCAAAAACTTCGCCTTCGATCACTTCGATTTCTTCCTTGACTCTTACGCCGATGGACTTTCGAAACGCTTGCATTAGAGCTTCTGTTTTCAACATTTCCAGAGAGAATATTTCACTGCCATAGAGCACAGAGAAAGGGGTTTCAAGGCCAAGGAACTTTGTGATGCCCATGGCGATGGCAGTTTTGCCAGTTCCAGGTTGGCAGTTTAGGAGCGTGAAACCAAAATTCCCAGGACTTTGGCGAAAGATACCATATTAAGCATTGCAGTAGGCAAAGCTTGAAACAAACAGAATACCAAAAAATATATTTCATTAAGCGTGTGTTATACATCACCTAGCCTTAGCTTCTTATAGCAGGTTCATAACAAATTTTAACAAACTACTGCTTCTAGAATAGTTTCCTAACAACCTTGACACGTATGCAAACTATATGCATTAGTTACAATCCAGCTCCCATGTATGCCATGCATGAGCTACTAGACCACGTGGATAGCACCCTCAGCTTCCTTATGTATCTCAACATGGTTCAAGGTTGGGGACAGGAATACGAAGTTTTTTCACCTGACGACCTTGAGCGAGCTAGAGCTAACCATATCTGTAGCAAGACTAGCATTCGGGTTGGAGCTTCCGTGGTCTCAGGGATAAAAGATTTAACAAAGGCTTTCAAGTCCCACTTTAGTGAAGGTTTCAGCAGAATTTCTACCTTACCTGTAAAGGATCTGGGAGTTAATTTTAAGAAATTAAGGTTGTCCGCTAGAAAATCACTGGAAGCTCCTTTTTCCGAACTAGAAATTTGGCAAGCAATCAAAGCATCAGACGGTTCTCGAGCTCCCAGTCCGGATGGATTCAACATTGATTTTTTCCAAAGGTTCTGGCCTTCTATCTGTGGAAGTATTATGAAGCTGGTTGTTGATTTTCATAATGGGTCTTTGGATGTGAGTTCAATCAGTCATACCTTTATAACTCTAATTCTCAAGAAGCCAAATCCTGATGTTATCGAAGACTTTAGGCCTATCTCGCTAATTGGCAGTTTATACAAGATCATAGTTAAGGAAGTTGTGGGTGAGAATCAGTTCGCGTTTACTGCTGGAAAACAGATAGCAGATTGCTCTTTAATTGCGAACGAAGTAATTGACGAGATCAAGAAAAGGAAAAGAACAGGCATCGTCTTCAAATCCGATTTCAGTAAAGCTTTTGATTCTGTAGATTAGGGATTCTTGGGTTTCGTATTGAAGAAGATGGGATTCGGAATAAAATGGAGAAAATGGATTAGAACGTGTATCTTGACTCCATCCGTAGCGGTATTAATAAATGGTGCCCCGTCGGATTTTCCCCTATTAAGCACAGACTAAGGCAAGGCTGCCCTCTATCGCCTTTGCTCTTTAACATTGTGGGTGAAGCACTGAGTGGTCTATTGACTAAAGCGTCCAATAAAGGGATATTTAATGAAATTTCATTGGGGGTATAGCAGCGTTTGTGTTACACACCTTCAATTCGCCGATGATCTCATTATTTTCTTCGAAGCAAATATTGGGATGGTTAAAAACATTAAAAGGGTTCTAAGGGTGTTTGAAATAGTGGCGGGCCTATCTCTAAATGTCAAGAAGACCTCAATCTATGGCGTGAATGTGAAGCGGATTATATCAGGAGGTGGGCCGATCAAATCAATTGTAGCTGGGGATCTCTCCCTACTTCGTATCCTGGGTTACCGTTAGGCCAGTCTAGAAATTTAATAGAACTATGGCAACCAATAGTGAAGAAAGTTCAGTCTCATCTAGAAAGTTGGAAGGGTAAACTCCTTTCTTATGGTGGCCGTGTCACGCTGGGCAGATCGGTTCTGTCCAATATGCCGATATTTTATCTATCTCTGTTTCAAATTCCAGCAAAGGCTGCGTCATTGATAAACATAAGTGTCGTAACCGGTTTTCGTCCGGGCACGAATTTTTTACTTGGCGGGAAAAGTGATGTGAATAAATGGTTTTTAAAATAATTTGGGAGTCGCCATTGGCCTTTTGGATCAGGTAGGTCGAATACCTAAAAATCATCATTTAAAAGAGTTTTTAAGAAAACAACGATTAAAAGATAAACTGATCTGCGTTTTAACCAAAAATTCGTTCTTTTTAATAATAAAAAGGGATTCGTGGTTGGATACGTTTAGGGAAGGATTAGCACCCCTACAACGCCCAAAATTGGTACTTTTTAATTATAAATTGTCTCTATTATTAGAAATTTAAAAATTCAAAATATATTTAATTTATAATCCTATTATTTCAAAATTATAATTATGAAAAAAATATATTAATTTATATACAGTTATAAATAAAATATTTATTTATTTAAAAATATCAAAAAATGACTTCTAGGTGCCTTAAGACATCTATTTTCTTTGATATTAAAAAATAAATAATAAATTAAAATAATTAATATATAATTTATAAAATATGATATTTATTTATTTAAAAATATCAGAAAATGAACATCCAGTTGTTTTAAGACTGCCCTTTCTTAATATTGAAAAATAAATAAATATTAAAACATGATTAAAATAAGTTAAAAGTAATTAAATAAGATTTTAATAAATAAAATAAATATTATTTATTATATAAATATATATTTATGGCTAAATAATAATAGTAATAATAATTAAAAGTAAACATATAAAATTAACATATAACTAAACAATGAATAAAATTAAAACTATATATTTAAAATAAATAAAACTTGTAAATAAATAAAAATTGAAATTAGTGACTAAATTATAACCTAATAGAATTAAATACCTAATTCATAATTAATTATTTAAAATTTGAGTGACTAAACATGTTATTCTCCTTATTTATTAATTTAGTGACTAAACTAAAATTATATAAAATTCATATATCAAATTAAAATAAATTGAAATATGTTGTTCAGGGTTTAAAATATTAATTATTAAAATTAAAGGACTAAATATGTTATTTACCTAATATATATTATTTTATGTAAAGGACTAAAATGAATATATATAAAATTCGAATACCGAATTAAAAGGATCTAAAATTTGCTTTAGTGACTAAAATGTAAGGATTACAAACTAGGATGGCTGCGGAAAGGGTTTGGCCATGCACGAAATTACAGATATACCCCTCTCAAAACGGCATCGTTTGGGAAAGGGTATAAATACCCCAAACGGCTGGCCCTCCGGGCCAGCTCTCTCATTTCTCTTCTCTCTCTAGAGAAGAGAGATATCATTTCTCTCACTTCTCTCTAAAAGTCACCGACCGGCCACCATCAACGGCGCCGATCACCACTGCCGGCCACCACCAACGGTGGCCGGAATTCCCAAATTACCCTAGAGTGTAGATCTCGACCTCCTAAGGCCGAATATGGTCTTCGCTTGTCCTAAAACGCTTTAGATCGTTCTATATCTAAAATAAATCGAAGGTTTTACCTTCGATTTTACAATAATTCCGGTGGTTCCAGACGGTTTGGAGGCTTCTACGATGGTAAGATGCTCTTTTTCCTCTTCTTTCTGGTTATTGGGTGTTGATTTGTTCTCGTATTCTGCTCTCTGTTTGGTTGCTCCGTGGCTGTTGGTCTCCTCTTTTTTTTCTGTCTTTCTGTTTTTTTCTCCTCCTCCTCCTCTTGTTTGTAGGGGAAACGAGGCTTTATAGCCTCGGTGAGGCTCTCGTCGGACTAGTCCAGAGGATGAAAGCCTTGGTGAGTCACCAAAGCTATGCTCATGACTCACCGTAGAGGCGACGTGTGTGGCTGTCATCGTGGCAGCAGAGCTTCTGGAGGCTTCAACGGCGAGGTGGCGTGGCACTGGAGGCGGCGGCGGCTGGGACGTGTCCCTAGGGTTATGATACCCTAGGGTTTCCTTGTTGGGACCATCTGGGCCGTTGGATCAAAACTAGATCCAACAGCAGCAAGTTGAGGCGGTTGGATGATGATATGTAAACCCTAACTGAATCTAGAGTTACATATTTGGGCTCTGTTGGGATAGTTCAAGTTGGGTCACTGGGATTTTTATCCGTAATAAAATAATAATATTTTAATAATAATAATAATAATAATAATAATAATAATAATAATAATAATAATAATAATAAATATAATAATAAAAACCAAATGTAAAAAAAACTAATGTCTTCAGCTGCCCCTCTTTGCTCATTCTTGTGTTAACAAGAATAGGGCAAAGACGAAAAGACAATATTTTTTTTCATTTGACTTCATTTGATTATGATGGCAATGTTGAACAAGTTCTTCTTCTTTGGGATTAGTTCTTCTCATTATGAACTTTTCCACTGGGGATGACAATTTATCTCCTTTTGTGATGTAATCTAACAAAAAGTTGAACAAATTCTCCTCCTTATGAACTTCTTCTTCTTCAGATAAGTTCTTCTCATTATGAACTCCTTCTGGAAATGATGATGATGATATATCTCCTTCTGTGATAGAGTTATGCCAAAGGTTGAATAAGTTCTTCTCATTATGAACTTTCTCTGGAAAAGTTGATCCATCAAATGATGAATTCAAACAAAAAGTTGAACAAATTCTTCTCATTATGAATTTCTTCTTCTTTCTTCAGACGAGTTCTTGTCATTATGAACTCTACCTGGCAATGTTGATCCATTAAATGATGAATTTAAACAAAAGGTTGAACAAGCTCTTCTCATTATGAACTTCTTCTTCCTTCTTCAGATAAGTTCTTCTCATTATGAACTTTCTCTGGAAAAGCTGATCCATCGAGTGATGGATTTGAGCAAAAGGTTGAACAAGCTCTTCTCATTATGAACTTCTTCTTCCTTCTTCAGATAAGTTCTTCTCATTATGAGCTTTCTGGTAATGCTGATCCATCGAGTGATGAATTCGAGCAAAAGGTTGAACAAGTTCTTCTCATTATGAACTTCTTCTTTCTTCTTCAGATGAGTTCTTCTCATTATGAACTCTTCTGTAAATGCTGATGACCCGAAGGTTTTGAAAACATCAAAAAGCTCCCGAAGGCTTTTTGGAAACATCATGCACTGTAGGACTTACAGATGACCCTAAGGCTTTGAAAACATCAAAAAGCTCCCGAAGGCTTTTTGGAAACATCATGCACTGTAGGACTTACAGATGACCCTAAGGCTTTGAAAACATCAAAAAGCTCCCGAAGGCTTTTTGGAAATATCATGCACTGCAGGACTTATAGATGACCCTAAGGCTTGAAAACATCAAAAAGCTCCCGAAGGCTTTTTGGAAACATCATGTATTGTAGGACTTACATATGTGGGAAATAGTTTACTAAGTAAAAAACTAAGGAAATCGTTTTCTTACTTTTCAACAATTTCATTTCTAGAAAAGATTGAATGAGAAACTATGGAAATCGTTGCTCATTATTTTTCAAAATAACATGTTGATTGGGTAACATGCCCCAATCTTAAGATAAGGCTATTTTTGTGGATTACATCCATCTATTCTTCAGATATTGGCGTGATTTCTATATTTGAGGTTTTGAATTCTACATTCTTCTTGTAAGGTATTGTTCATCATGAATCTTCTTTTTCTTATGAAGATCTGCAAAACCTTATGTTTGAATGCAATCATATGTATCAATGTAATGCATTGTATATTGTGTAAATGATATTCTTATGAATGCATGAATATTGATGCAATCTTCATTTGACTTCAAAGTGGTGAACTAGGTCTTCCTTCACTTCATCATTTATTTTCAGGGTCACCTCTGGATATCGGTGTAGCAACTCATGTTATCAAGCTTGCATTTCTGCAGAATCATCTGATCAATCTGTATTTTGGTATCTTCTTTGCTTCATCTAAGTCTCAGAAGAAATGTTTCATTTGTGGAACTCTTGCCGTAGTCAGAACTATGACTTTGATGCCCCATTTTGTCTTGGATAAAACCAACTTTTTTTTGCTTGGACTTATGCATAAATCCGATAAAGCTTTCATCTTTGAAAAGAGAATCTATCATCTTTAAAAGAGAATCTATCATCTTTGAAGAATGTAGATGTAGATATGTCTGACTCAGCAGAGATTAATTAGGAGAGTAGAGTTTGTTCTGATTTGACTCTTGAAATAGATCATAAGGAAGATTTATCCTAATTCCTTTCATGTCTCCACATCTAATTGGATCTCGAACAAAGCAACTCAAACCATATCATGTAGAGATGTTTAACAACAATCTATTGTTTGATCTTAGTTGGCTCCAATAGTTTCTTGTTGTTAAAATTTCAGCTCTCCTTCTGTGAAAGAAATCTCCATCATATCTCACTTCTAATCTTGGGGTTGAAGAAGACAGACTTCATCTTGGATCAATAAATGGAAACCGTATGATCACAACATTGGTTCAGCACCATAATCGCTGGTTCATAAAACATTTGATAACACATTCATCCTTTCATGTGGCTTCTGCCTGAATTTCTGGTCAATGAAGCTCTTTGCATAGTGTTCAAAAAAAAATTTGTATGACGTTACAAGACCACTTGAGAACAAAACTCAGTGGGGATACAAGTGATATGTTGGTGTGTTTCATGACCAAAACTTGATCAAATTCACAAAATATGCTAGTGTCGAACTGAATAAGAGACACTAATTGATCTTGATATCATCTCGGGCAAAGACAAAAGTGATATTGATCACGCTTTCTTCTGTAATGAGCGTTGTAAGAAGTAGAAACACGCCCACTATAAGAGCCATGCATGGAAAGATATCCATAGAATTCTTGACGCTGGGGATGAAACACACATGATAAACCAAATAGATGAAAACTCAGTTCAGTCTAGCTGGCAATGATAACCCCAGTAACATCGGGAAAGAGCAATATACATGAGCTTCTCTCTTCAATGTCATCAAGTTAAACAAAACTGATGTGAAAAACATCTTCGTAACCTCAATAGTATGGTTGAAAACTAACTGACAAGAATTTCAAAGAAATATTTTCAATTATCACCGACACACAAAAAGCCAAATTCAGAATTCGAGATCTCGAGGAACTGATCCTTGGATCGAATGGTCTACAAGGGGACCATCTTTATTCATGCAACCATGATGTAGCTTAACAAAGAACACGATGTCATGTGATACATGGTTAAGAAGATTGGGTACTTGAAACCATACTTGCTGAGTAGATATTTGTTCAACAACATGATCATAATGTAACTGCTTGATGAACAAAGCAATTTTGTATAGTCAGCTCGACTGTCATTGTTTCACCATTTTCATTCTCCATATCTTTCTATCTCATTGGAAATTTTTTGCTCAAAGCAATGATCTTTCTGATATGGGCTTCAGCATGCCCCGACATTGGCTAATACAAACGTTCAAAATGTGCCAACATTCTTGATTCTAATTGAAATGGGCTTTCAGTATGCACCAGCATTTGTTGACATGAATATTCAAAACGTGACAATATTCCTGATTATGATTGAAATGGGTTTTCAGCATGCCTTAACATTTGCTTCTTGTTGATGTGAGCTTTCAAAATACCCAAATATTCATATTGACGTGGGCCCTCAGAATGCCCCACATGAATCATTTCTGTCTGAAATGGGCTTTCGATATGCCCCAACATTTGCTAATACAAACGTTCAAAATATATCAATATTCCTGATTCTGATTGAAAGGGGCTTTCAGCATGCCCCATATGGATCTGTCTGAAGTAACCTTCAAAATGCCCTAACATTGTAATTCTGGTTTACTTTCAATATCTGTTTGACTTGAATCTCATGATCCCTACGAGGTTCAATTTTGACAATGCACTGTTATGGGTACTTGTGGCTTTATTTATACCCCAAATCTGTTTATCTTGAATACTCTCATTCTGGTGTCACTAAATAGTAGTATCGTCAAGTAACTGGAGAAATTCTCTTCATGTTGTCACAAAATTAGGAAGTACTCAATCATTCTGACAGAAACGTCTGAGATATGTGTCTTCTGAATGAGGTGACCATTTTCTGTATCTGGAGGGATCTAGTCAGACAGAGTAGTATAAATTGCTTGGTAATCCGTTTCAGGCTGACACAGTGGCTTATCATCTTTCAGTGAAGGCCATCTCTGAAATATACTTTTCTGTGGGAGAAAAACCAATTTATGTGAATAGTAATCTGATGCAATAGCAAGACTACATATACAATGGTACATGCTCTTGAAAAATCCACACCCATGCAACATGTTGATTCTGATAACAAACTCATCTGATTATGAAGTGATCTTTCAAGATGATTTCACAGATATTGATAGTTCTTCTGATATCGAGGAAATCCTGAATTCTGATTCTGATGAGGAGAATAAACTGTTATACTTGACAAAAATGGGATTCTCAGAGGCTGAGACTTCAATAACCATGGAGAGATGTGATCCAGATTCATCAATTGCAGAATTGATAGATTTTATTTGTGCTGATCAAATGGCTAAGGCTACTGACGCACTTCTTATGGTAGAAGATAGGAAGCCATTATGCAATGATCCCAATTACAAGCAAAGGAGAAACTTGGGCTATGATATTTGGAAAAGGAAGAAGCAGAGGAAGCTTGAAAAAAAGCTTCTTAATGAAGACGATTATGCAGTTCATCTTTCACACCCAATGATTGGTTTTGGGGTTTTTACTGAACCAGATCAGATAACTCAAAGAACACTTCCAGTAGATGTTATTGGGTCTCCTTATTTCTACTATGAGAACGTGGCACTTACTCCAATTAATGTTTGGACTGTCACAGTACTTATTCGATGTAGAGCCAGAATTTGTAGATTCGAAGCATTTTCATGCTGCTACACTGAAAAGGGGCTATATTCATAATCTGACAATTGAGAACAGATTTCCTCTTATCTTGTTTTCTCCACGCACTATACATAATATTTTTCCATTGACAAAGAAATGATGGCCTTCCTGGGATCCAAGAACAAAGTTGAAATGTTTACAAACATGTACAGGAAGTGCCAAATTGACAGAAAGGATCTATAAGGCTCTTGAAGCTTATGACGATGAGCCACCTTCGAGTGTCCAGAAGTATGTTCTTGATGAGTGCTGAAAATGGAATCTGATATGGGTTGGAAGGAATAAAGTTACTCCACTTGAATATGATGAGGTGGAAATGCTTCTAGGTTTCCCTAAAAACTATACATGAAGAGCTGCTAGAGACAAGTTCCCCAGTGATATCAATGTCTTATTTTTTTTTTTGGATCAGTGATGCAGAGGTTGCCTTCTAATGTCTTGGCATACCTTTGAAAACAGATGTGCAAGAACTGAATGATGATCGGTTGAAGAAATTGATGAGTAGATTTGTCGAATTCGACCTTGTTGTCAGTGGCATCCAGCGTAACAACCTTACTGGAAGAAATAAACATCATCAGGATGAACTAGAAGATTTTTGTTGGTACATATACTTGCAATGACTGCTACAACGACTGTCTCTTTTGCTACTCCAAGATATATCATACTCTTACTGAACCATGGAAAAGTTTAATTGAAGGTAAAACTGATTATCTTCAACTTTTGGAATCCTGTAACCAATGTTACCCTATATAAAAGGCCTATAAGGGTAGATTCTGTTCCAATGTCTTATTATGTGCCATAAGTCCTCAAATTCAAATTCAGCAATCTTCTGAAGGACATAATGGATATAATCTAACTATGAAAATGATCGGCATGGAAGAGGCAACAATGATGTATCAAGACTTGAGCCAGCATCATAGTATAACCAAAGTGCAAGTAGTGACTTGTTCATTCCCATAGTACACCTTAATGGGACTTATGACTCTGTGATTGGAGAATATGATAGAGACGTGGATTGATGGCTGGGGAAAATAATTTGTCTGGTGATGCTTATCGACTTCAGCATGAGATAAACGATAATCTTTCTTGATGAGCTGCTAATAATGTCATAGGAGAGTGTCACAAGTTCAATTCTCCAGACTTTCTGGTTTCTTGGACCACTTGCTTTCAAGAAAGTGAAATGCTTCATCATTTTGGCATTGTTTTTTTTTTCTACAATAGAGGTAGAATAAACAACTTGCTTTAAGGACCTTCCTCATTTGAGACTGTCTTGTTTGAAAATGTTTTTTTTTTCTCATTTTTTTATTGAAGAATAAAAGAATTTTGTAGAATATTGCCTATCACAGGTTCACAATAAAATCAAATCATAAGCATGAATTTAAAGAATATTAAATAAATCAACTACTCTTTCAAATCATTCAAAAATCATAGTCATATGGCAAGTGTCAAAATTTATTTACTGATTTGATGTGTTGGTTGATTCTGATAAAGTAAGGTCTCTCAGGTTGGTCAAGCATATATGTCTTCTTTGAGCTTCTATTATCTTGAAGGAACGGTTGTTATCTCATCTGATGGAGATATTTCGTGGTTCCCGAATCTCAGGAACGTCTTTGGGATGTGCAGTGCTTTATCAAGAGCTTAAGATCGTCTCTTATGTCATTGTTGCACCATTCAATATTCGAGCCGACTTTTTAGGTTTTCAACTCGAATCCTCCTTTGGTTCTAAGATGTTATTTAAAAATTTACATCTTGAACCCCCCTTTTATCATTTTTCATATCATGCATTAAAGATTAAAAAAAACAATTTTGTAAATAAAAATCAATCCTGAGGGGCGGAATGAAATCTGAAGATAGTCCCTTTCACATATAAATCCATGTATGATTAGAATGGACTTTTCAGGTACGTAAAATAGGTCAGGGTTCATGGTTATAAAAGAAAGAGATAAAAAGGCTCAAACAAGTGTTTTAAGGGTAATTGAACCAAGGATCAATTCATTCTGATGCCTTCAATCTTGCCTTGCTTGACTTGGATCTGCTTTGTTGGGGATTTTTCCATAAGATTCCTTCATCTCCAGTATTTCTTATGCTTCTTATTGAATATAAAATTTTGAACTTATTGCACTTGATCAACCTTGTAGCTTGAGGCTCAATGAGTAACCCATCCTGATTCAATTTTTTTTTTCTTTTTTCTTTTTTCCTTTTTTTTATGAGTATAGAACTTCAATTGCTTTGAGCACCTCCTTTTCCTCTTGCATTTCAAAAAGTCTTTCGTTATTCTTGACTGGATTGATCTTCAAGCACTTTGTATTCGACCTACCTTGTAGTTCAAAACTCTTTTCATTTCATGAAGATTTGCCTTTGTAATTGACAATCTTTATTCCTATGAGCAGATATCCTTCTTCTTGCCCCCCAATGTGGAGAGTGATCCTTGGTTAAGGTTGAATCAGAAAAAATATTATAGGCTCAAAAGGGGACAACAAGGGATATATATATACATATATTTCAAAGGATAAATAAAACAATGTCGTTCATCATCTCATACACAGAAGCCTTTGTAAAAAGAATTATCCCCAGAGGGATGAATATTCAAGATTAATCTTTATTTACATGAAAATATAATTAATGCATGACATATTTATTCGAATTAATCCATCTTTTTCTTTTCTTTGAGTATACCCCAATCACTCGAAATTATATTCGATAAGTTGATCCATGATGCCTCATCTCATCTCTTCTTGCAGGAAGATTCACGGATAATTGAAAGTTTGGTTCTTTGGAGATCATTTGGTTTATGATGATTTTGTATTTGGAAGGACAAATGTGTGACTTTGGAAGTCATGTATATGGTAGAAGGTAATATCATCAATCAACTCTACCCGAGAAGGTAAACATCTAGAGTTGGTGTCTCAAAAACAGGTAGAGATATTTCTTCAGAATCTCAGATAATTGTAGTGTCAGGATTTGGTTTTAGTAAGGATCAAGTAATTGGCATTGGATGGAAGGTATAATTTTATCACTTGCCAAAGATATATAATTCTTGAAAAATTAAAAGAATATTTAATCTACTTGATACTCAATAATCTCAAGATTAAAAATTGATTCCTTGCTCATAACCATAAAAGCAACACATATTTATTTATTGCACAAAAGCGGAGAAAAGAAACAAAAAACAAGTTCAAACAAGATGCTGAAAATAGAAAGTACTACAGTGGTAGATAACACTTCCACTTGTCTATGCATCATTACTCCTCTAATGTTGGGTGTGTACTTGGCCCAGGATTTTTATCCTTATTTGCCCCCCATTTCTTGATCATTTTTTGTGTCAAGACTCCCTTTTCAACGAGCGTCTCTATTTTCTTTAACAGTGACCAACAATTCCCTGTTGAATGTCCAGATATCCCCAAGTGAAAATTACATAAGCTATTTTGATCATAGCAATGTGCATAAGGCTTTGGTGACACCTTCACCAATCTTGGTATAATACATTGACCTTTAACCAAATGAGGGTACAGGTCTAAGATAGATTCTTGAAACACCTTCAGAGTTTTTCTCGCTCGCGAGGCTATCACTTTCTTTGATCGTTCTGAACAACTGAATGCTCTCATGTTATCGAGGGGGTTCTGGGTGCTCATTTTAGCTATAATTGGGGTAGTGTTCACCAGACTCCTTAGATTGCCCCTTGGGACCAAATCTTGAATCTGTCTTGAATTACCATGCTCTCTAATAGGTTCTTGATCATCATACACTATCACATCGAACTCATCATTATCATTCAGAACCTTATTCACAGCCTTCACAGCGAGATCCTTTAAGTGTTTCTCTCCATGGAGTACAACATTTATCAGGTCCATCAGTTTTGTCATTTGCTCTTTTGAATCATTATGGGATTTTTTACTAGATCAATCATCTCTTGTTGAGTCTTGATAAGTTGCTCTTGTAGTTTCTCAATTCTACCAACCCTTGCTAAAATCTCATTCATAGTTCTTATCCTTGTTTAGGAAGACCAAGTTAGCTCCACTTTGATTTCAGAAATTCTGTCATGGAATCCTCCACGAATTACTCTCATGTTTTCATGTTTAAATGTATGTAAAATAGTTTAAAACCAAATGTAATTATGTAAAAATGAAAATGTAAGTACAAACATAAAAAATGAAAATATAAATGCAAATATAAATATGTGAATGTAACAATAAAAATGCAAATTGTATAATACAAAAGCAAATATAAAAGTATAAATGCACAATGAAAAATGCAAAGATGCAAAATGCAAATGCATGTATGAAAAGGTGTTTACTCAAGAGTGATCATCTTAGAACAGATTTCATTGAACACAAAAGTTTTGGTACATCAAACAAAACTTTACATATAAGGATATCTTTTACTCTTAACTTCTCCAAAGCCCAGTTAGTTTCCATTCATGCTCAAAAAGTTGAGTCTTCAGTCTGCTTCATATCCTTGTAAAATCAGCTAAATCTATCACTTAAGAACCATATTATTTGTCTAGACTACAACTTCTTCCATGACATTCTCTTTCATCTTCTGTGTCACTTCTCGGAGTTGCTCATTTTCCCTTGTAAGAGAACCTTTCTGTCCAAGAAGTTCTTGAACAAGATCTTCATATATGTTGCAGTTCTTTTTCAGCTTGGTGACCCCTGTGATCCACTCTTCTGGGGTGTTTCCTAGGCCAGCATTTTGAAAGGCTTGACTGATCTTCTGAAAATCTTCATGCATGGTTTTCATTTCTGTGCTCAATTTCTTATTTTGGTCGTTCAAGTCCTTCAAATAACATGCTTGAGCTTCATAAAAACCTCCACTAATCTGAATGCCCTGACTGATGCTCTTACCATAGACTGTTTTTGGTATCAATATGGTAGGATCTTTGTGTAATACTTTTGGTATTAATATAACTGGTTCTCTATGTACAGAACTTCCCTCGATCCTCGGAGTTTCTTCAGGATGTCTTTCATTGGCCACATCATATTTTGTTTGATCATAAAACTTTTTGTCCATTTACGATTTCTTTCCAATTTGATGAACAGTCTTTCAAGTAAACACCTTTTGGTTATGCAATGATTATGTAATGCATACAAAAGAATATAAACAAATTAGAGCAATGTAACATGCATGGAAAAATAAGAAAACAAAAATAGAATAATTAGTACCAATTAATGGAAAGAAAAATTCTATTTATCAAGGTATAAATCCTAACCTCATGCTTTCTAGTTCCATGCTTTGTTTGGAAAAATTAACCTAACTGCATGATTTCTAGTTCGCATGCATTTATTCAGAGAGAAAAATAATAAATAAAAAAATTAAAAGCTAAAACTTATTTCTCCTTTGTGTACACCTACGGACAGAGGTTTAGTATTGTCATAGATCAGGAGAAGTTCTAAGGTTTATTATATGCATGGTTTCAGATCTAAGAATAAAGGTACCCGAATTATCCTTGTTAGTGCCCCCTTGGGCTGCTAACCCTTAATCCTAGTCTATCACAGACTAAAGCGGATCGAGTTCAATTTGAGAGGATACACTTCTCTATGCCTGACACGGAGAATAAATTCCCACGAAGACATAGAGCATATGAACCCTGAAAGCTACTTGCTAGGTCTGACACGGAGAATAAATTCTCACGAAGACGTCGCTTTCACTCCCACTTAAAAGGGACAAGCTTGATTAAAAAGCTTATGTTATGCAATGCAAGTGTTGTGTGTGAGGAGAAATGTTCAAACCTCTGACAAACAAATAAATAATGAAATTTAATACTTGAAAATAAAATAAAAATATTAAAAAATAATATACATATAAATATTATGAAAATAATAAGTATATATAAACATTTTGAAAAGAAAGAATTATAAATTAAATGTATGAATTTTTAATTTCTAATTAATAGAGACAATTTATAATTGATTTTAAAAGCTTGACCAGAGTCCTCAGCTGAGTCGCCAAGCTGTCGTAACCGGTTTTCGTCCGGGCACGAATTTTTTACTTGGCGGGAAAAGTGATTTGAATAAATGGTTTTTAAAATAATTTGGGAGTCGCCATCGGCCTTTTGGATCAGGTAGGTCGAATACCTAAAAATCATCATTTAAAAGAGTTTTTAAGAAAACATCGATTAAAAGATAAACTGATCTGCGTTTTTAACCAAAAATTCGTTCTTTTTAATAATAAAAAGGGATTCGTGGTCGGATACGTTTAGGGAAGGATTAGCACCCCTACAACGCCCAAAATTGGTACTTTTTAATTATAAATTGTCTCTATTATTAGAAATTTAAAAATTCAAAATATATTTAATTTATAATCCTATTATTTCAAAATTATAATTATGAAAAAAATATATTAATTTATATATAGTTATAAATAAAATATTTATTTATTTAAAAATATCAGAAAATGACTTCTAGGTGCCTTAAGACAGCTATTTTCTTTGATATTAAAAAATAATTAATTAATTAAAACAATTAATATATAATTTATAAAATATGATATTTATTTATTTAAAAATATCAGAAAATGAACATCCAGTTGTTTTAAGACTGCACTTTCTTAATATTGAAAAATAAATAAATATTAAAACATGATTAAAATAAGTTAAAAGTAATTAAATAAGATTTTAATAAATAAAATAAATATTATTTATTATATAAATATATATATTTATGGCTAAATAATAATAGTAATAATAATTAAAAGTAAACATATAAAATTAACATATAACTAAACAATGAATAAAATTAAAACTATATATTTAAAATAAATAAAACTTGTAAATAAATAAAAATTGAAATTAGTGACTAAATTATAACCTAATAGAATTAAATACCTAATTCATAATTAATTATTTAAAATTTGAGTGACTAAACATGTTTATTCTCCTTATTTATTAATTTAGTGACTAAACTAAAATTATATAAAATTCATATATCAAATTAAAATAAATTGAAATATGTTGTTCAGGGTTTAAAATATTAATTATTAAAATTAAAGGACTAAATATGTTATTTACCTAAAATATATTATTTTATGTAAAGGACTAAAATGAATATATATAAAATTCGAATACCGAATTAAAAGGATCTAAAATTTGCTTTAGTGACTAAAATGTAAGGATTACAAACTAGGATGGCTGCGGAAAGGGTTTGGCCATGCACGAAATTACAGATATACCCCTCCCAAAACGGCGTTATTTGGGAAAGGGTATAAATACCCCAAACGGCTGGCCCTTCGGGCCAACTCTCTCATTTCTCTCCTCTCTCTAGAGAAGAGAGATATCATTTCTCTCGTTTCTCTCTAAAAGTCACCGACCGACCACCATCAACGACGCCAATCACCACTGCCGACCACCACCAACGGTGGCTGGAATTCCCAAATTACCCTAGAGTGTAGATCTCGACCTCCTAAGGCCGAATATGGCCTTCGCTTGTCCTAAAATGCTTTAGATCGTTCTAGATCTAAAATAAATCGAAGGTTTTACCTTCGGTTTTACAATGATTTCGGTGGTTCCAGACGGTTTGGAGGCTTCTACGATGGTAAGATGCTTTTTTTCCTCTTCTTTCTGGTTATTGAGTGTTGATTTGTTCTCGTATTCTGCTCTCTGTTTGGTTGCTCCGTGGCTGTTGGTCTCCTCTCTTTTTGTCTTTTCTATTTTTTTCTCCTCTTCCTCTTGTTTGCAGGGGAAACGAGGCTTTATTGCCTCGGTGAGGCTCTCGTCGGACCAGTCCAGAGGATGAAAGCCTTGGTGAGTCACCAAAGCTATGCTGGTGACTCACCGTAGAGGCGACGTGTGTGGCTGTAATCGTGGCAACAGAGCTTCTGGAGGCTTCAACGGCGAGGTGGCGTGGCACTGGAGGCAGCGGCGGCTGGGACGTGTCCCTAGGGTTATGATACCCTAGGGTTTCCTTGTTGGGACCATCTGGGCCGTTGGATCAAAACTAGATCCAACGGCAGCAAGTTGAGGCGGTTGGATGATGATATGTAAACCCTAACTAAATCTAGGGTTACACATTTGGGCTCTATTGGGCTAGTTCAAGTTGGGTCACTGGGATTTGTATCTGTAATAAAATAATAATATTTTAATAATAATAATAATAATAATAATAATAATAAATATAATAATAAAAACCAAATGTAAAAAAAACTAATGTCTTCAAGAAGTATAGCGAACTTTATTTGGGGTTCTAATTCCGGTAGGTCGATTCATAGGGTGAAATTTGAAAATATGTGCAAACCAAGGTTATTTGGAGGCCTCAGATTTAAGGATGCGCGACTGAAAAATCGAGCGTTGCTCAACAAATGGTCTTGGAGGTTTGGAAACTCAGAAGACTGCTTGTGAAAAAAAGTGATAGCATCAAAATACGATTTGGATCAGAGTGCTCTACTGCCTAAATCCACTACCAGACGTAAGGCATCATGGATTTGGAGGAATATTTCCTCTTCAGTGGATTCGGATGAATACCCATTCTTATCAAATATGAAATGTGCTTTGGGAGATGGATCAAAAATCAATTTTTGGGAGGACTTCTGGACTGATGTCCGTTCCCTCAAACATGCACTCTCTCGTATCTATAATCTCGCAGTGATAAAACATGGGAAAGTTAAAGATTTCGGGAACTGGATCAATGATGCATGGGTTTGGAATGTGGATCTTAGAAGGTCCTTATTCGAGTGGGAAAAAATAGTGTGGGACGATTTCATGTTAAAGATTTCCAGCGTGAAACCAATTTTTTCAAAAGCAGATTGTCTCAGATGGATTAGCTCTACGGATGGTGTTTACTCCCCGAAGATTTATTGTATCAATGTAGCTTGTGAAGGTGAAGTGGAAGACCGATTCTGGAATCTGGTTTGGGCGAATCTTGCCCCTCCAAAAGTTGAATTTTTTGTGTGGAGGGTGGTGCAACAGAGAATCCCGTCCCTTACCAAACTATCCAAGAGAGGTGTAGTTGGAATCGATTCCACTCTTTGCATGTTCTGCAACGAAGCACCAGAGTCTATAAACCATCTATTTTGCCACTGCAAGATCGTATGGAGTGTATGGAAAAGGTAGTGTAAACAATGGCAAGTTCATCTTGTGATCCCTGAAAATGTCCAATCCCTTTTGGTAGTATGGAGCAACCGGAAGTGTCGAACTGGGGCTAATCGAATGTGGTTATTGGGGTTTTTCGGTGCGCGAGGCTCTGAACGGGGCCACTGTTATTTCTTGTTTTTACTCCCGCCCTGATTGTTCCCTCCGGCCGCCGCCTTCCTTGCTGCCTTCTCTTGCAAGGCCTTTGCATCTCTTCCCATCGGACACAATTCCCAAAAGACCAGAAGTAAAGAAAGAAGAGGCAAAATTTATAACAAAATAAAGAAAATTGAAAGTAGAAAACAAAGAGGAAACCTTTCACGGTGTTGTTTAGGAGTTAACCCATCGTCTCTGGAGTTCTTGCCTTTGTGTGCAGCTCTGGCTTGAGCCCTTTCTCGATCTCGATCACTCTGGTTGCCCCGTTAGCTTGTGTTAAGGAAGAAAAGGCAAAACATAAACACAAAATTAAAAACACATAAATACAAAATTTCCTCCTATATTTTACATGAATCCTACTGAATAAGGATATGAGACATTGCTGATTCTCAGAAAATGAATTATAAGAATAAACGAGATGAAGATGATAGCGATGGTGAGAAATTGAAGGGCATGGACTCGAGGAAGAAAGGAGATGACTTATAATCAGGTATGTGGAAGACTCGAGAAGCTGCAACTATTCTGTTCTTACCATATTAATTAATTAATTAACTAATCATTGTTTATAGGGTTAAATGTAGCATTACCTCCTGAATTATACAATTTATACCGTGTTGTTTCTAAAATATTTTTCGAACTATAAAATCATTATTTTGTTTGTCATAGATTATTAACACCGCTAAAATCAATTAAAATGGGTCACACCATCATTTATTTTCAATTTATTTTATATGAATAAACAAAAATTAATTAAAAAACTAAAATTATATTTTTTTTGGATATCATACACCTTACCTTCGTGAATCTCGCGTCTTTCATGCGCCTCGCGCCTCCAGACTCCAGGACACTTTGCCCCTTGAACCTTTGATAACTTTGGTTATATAATAGCATACTACTATTCTAGTCTAATATTTTTTTAATGGCATTTTCGTCTAATATTTAATGATCAATGGCTTATTTATAAAAATATTTAATTAAATTACTTGTTTATAATTTTTTTATAAAATAATTTGTTTATTATCAAATATATAATGAAATGATCTAAAATATAGTTTACCCACATATATATATTTAATAAATTGATCATTTCATACTTATTTCTTTTAAAATAAATATTAAAAGAGAGACAAATTGTCATAATATTAAATTTTATCATTTTCAAATCTCGGGTATCGCACATTCTGTCTGTACAAAGGACATGTACTCGTCGTATCTCCATGTCCTAGATCATTGCAACAGGCAACACCAGCCTAGGTTGTCTCCTGTTCAGTTAATTATTTTTAATTACCTTCTTAAATCTTAATTAATGTCTCTGTTTTTGCTTTTTGTTTCCTTAATTTTTTTAGTTTTAAATCAACCTGGAAATGGGGTTGCTTCTTCTGGCAAATGGCTTTATTTAAACGTCCCCCATCCATGCAAAAACATTGCTCAAGTCCCATTGCATTCAGTTTTGCAGTTTCAAAGAAGAAAAGTTCTGAAATTTAGATTCTTTCTACTTAATTCTTTGAATAGGGAATTGGGTTTTATTCCTTCTATTTTTGTGTCTGGAAAAAAAGTATTTCTAGTACTGTGAGTTTGAGTGTCTAAACATGTTTTTTCACCGTTTATTGGAACTCACTCATATTGTCTTGTTGTGATGTGTAAATGACAAATTTTGATCATGATTTGTTTATGAATATGGGCCCTGTTTATATCTTTGAGTCCTTAGGGTTTCAGTGTCAGTCATTTTAGCAGCAATAATTTGGTTTTGGGTAAATAGAATTAAGGATCTTTAGATCTGAACCGTAATTGTCAACAAACCGGGAATGCTTGAGGTTTCGTAGTTGAGTTTTTTGCTTAAAGTTCACGAGATCAGAGGTTTGTCACAAGATAAGTGTTGTTAATGAGCTTCTCGGCAGGCAAAATTCATTGTTGTCGGCATTTCGGCGTGTTTATATGAATTCTAGAGAATAAATTTTTGGGGTTAAATTGTAGAATTCTTGAGTAAAAAAAAAAAAGCGGAACCTTTGTGAGAAATTTTGGGGTTTTAATTTCGAAAATGGGGCATTCTGCAGCAGTATGGGATTATAGAGCTGCAACTGAGATTACAAAGGATTGGAACGGGATTGATAAGATTGTTCTTCGTAACCCTCGAGGAGCTTCGGCAAGGGTATGATTTCTCATTTGTTCTTTCCCTTTTTTGTGTTGATTTCAGATTGATTTTCGTGTTAATTTTGTGTTTTAATGTTATAGGTTAGCTTATCTGGAGGACAGGTAACTTCATGGAGAAATGAACAAGGGGAAGAGCTTCTGTTTACCAGTAATAAGGTAGGGGAAGGGTTAAAAGGATGTTTAATTTCTATAGAAGTTGTCTGAGAAGCGGCTCGACTTACGGCTATAGAGTTCATGAGTTAAACTGTTCTGTCGTGGTGAAACGAAACCGGAAACTGATTCATGTTTTGTATAATGAATCTTAGGTGAGTTCTAAGCCACCGAAAGCTGTGCGAGGAGGAATCCCTATTTGTTTCCCACAGGTAGTCTTTTTTTCTGTCATTTAGTAAATGTATTTTTATGGTTTTTTATTCATTGTTGCTTATTGGAGTTCTTCATCTGGATGCTTGCTAAGTTCCGTAATTGCGGGTCGCTTGAGCAACATGGATTTGCAAGGAATAAGATTTGGACGATTGATGGAAATCCACCACCTCTGAGTCCAAATGATTCCCAAGGCAAATCCTTCGTTGACCTGTTGCTTAAACCGTCCGAAGATCTCAAATGCTGGCCCCATAGGTAAGAACTTGGATATTTAGTTCCTTTGTTGATTTAATTGAAAAATCTATAGGAGGTGCGTATATGTTTCTGATGTAGTTTTCTTTTCCTGTTTCAGCTTTGAGTTTCGCCTGAGAGTATCGCTTGCAGCAGATGGAAATCTGACATTAATATCACGAATTAGGAATGTCAACGGGAAGCCATTTAGTTTCTCTTTTGCGTATCATACATATTTGTCAGTTTCCGACATCAGGTATATTTGACAAACAATTTCTGTTTTTATCGCGTAGAAGTTAGAAGTTCTTTCTGGATTTGACATGAACATAACCGTGTCCACAGTGAAGTGAGGATTGAAGGGCTGGAGACACTTGACTACCTAGACAACCTTTGCCAGAAAGAACGTTTTACCGAGCAAGGCGATGCTATAACATTTGAGTCCGAGGTACACGAGTTTTACCATTCCTTTGAAGTGTCCAAATATGTATGGCTTTGTGGTATTAAGAGCTACTAAGACTGTTCGTTGGGTTAGGGAAAATTGAAACATTTCAAACATGGTATAACAATTCTGGCCTTAGGACTTTGTTCTTGTTTCCCTCGGAATACAAGCTATTATGCTCGAAGCCATTTGTCTTGCGAGAATGCCGCACGATGAGTTTTAAACAATGACAAATTAAATGTTCTTCAAATGTTGTGACAGGTGGATCGAGTTTATCTCAGTGCTCCAAACGTAGTTGCGGTACTTGATCACGAAAGGAAAAGAACGTATGTTGTCAGGAAGGAGGGACTGCCCGATGTCGGTAAGCAAGTACTTTTAAGGATGTTTTTAGGACAGGAAAACTATGAAGATTTCATTAAAGGAGCGCAGCTTGGTCTGTTTCTAAACAAAGATTGTGATTCTGTTGCTAACAGCGGTATGGAATCCCTGGGAGAAGAAATCAAAATCGATGGTAGATCTCAGAGACAGCGAATACAAACAGATGCTATGCGTGAACGGAGCAGCAATTGAGAAGCCGGTGACATTGAAACCCGGTGAGGAGTGGACAGGGCGGTTAGAAGTGTCGGTTGTAGCATCGACATTGAGCAGTGAACATTTTGATCTGCAGAGGATGTAGGATGTTTTTAATACAGATCCACATCCACTGGTAGGACATGTAGAATGGTTCAATGTTAATCAACAAAAGCAATGCCAAGGATATGCTTTTTTATGGTAGCATTGAGTTGAGTGTAAGAACCAAGTAGAAACCCTGAGATTCTCATTTTCCAAGGCAGAAGTCCTGCAACAAGACACAACCTTAAACATCCTATGTTTTGTTTTTGTTTTTTTTTTCCCTAAACATGAGATGGTGGAATCTTGGGTTTTTGTTGTTTCCATATCACTGAGAAATGAAAATTATGACATAGAGCTAAGTGCTAAAATAGTGATCTTTGTGCACATTAGCTTAGCTACAAAGCAACATAAGTAACTGCAATGGCTTTGCCTTTTAGGTTTACCATTAGGCAGAATGATGTTTTGGCCCGAGCACTTTTATAAGTTAAGTTATTTTAGTTTTAAATTTTTGGGTAAATTATACTTTAGTACTTAAACTATATGTTTTGATCCATTTTAGTATTTGAACTTTTAATTTTTCAAAATCAAACTTAAAGTTTAATTTTTATTTTATTTTAGTACATTCGTTCAAAATTTAACGTTATTTTTTTAGAAAAATTGAAGTTTTGGTACTAAAATGGACTAAAACTGATAGTATAAGTACTAAACACGTTAAGTTTTTAATGGTAGGGTACTAAAATGAAATAAAAATTAAATGTTAGGTATGATTTTGAAAAAATTGAAAGTTTAGATATTGAAGTATACCAAAATTAATAATTTAGGTACTATATGCATAGTTTAACCTAAATTTTTTGTTGAGTTTATTTTAACCTTCAAATTTTTACTTTTGTTCATTAAATTGGTTTAAATATAACAAAACAATATTGAACTATTCAATTGATATCAGCTATTTTTTCTCTTATTGAAACGTCAATGTCAATTATTTTATTATTTTACCATATTATTAAAAATAAAAAAAATTATATATTAAAAAAAGGCCAGCATTACATAAGAATGAAAGTCATTTTTTTCAATTTTTAAAAAAAATTATGATGTAAAAAATAATAAAACAATTAATATCAATGTTGATATCAATATTATTTCATTGCGAAAAGAAATTTGGGAATAAAAAAGAATATAATGGAAATTTAAGGATTAAAACAAGTGCATCCTTCTACTGTTAAAGTGAGATGAGATTTTTTTTATTAAGCTAAGGTGATTACAAAGTATTATCTATTTAAAATACTCTCAACCATTTAACAATAAATGTTCAATCATCCTACTCAGTCGTTGATGCTCGAACCCGTGAACTTTAAAAACAATAATGATTATTTTAACTACTGAGATAAATTGATTCGTAAAAAATTTTGAACGGCAATAAAGGGTCAATTAAAGAAAAGATGGGAATCATTTTGTCTAAGACACAAAGCAGATACCCTATATCTATCGAGGATTTGTCCTTACTTCACGAGACAGTCATATAAAGCATACCATAGTAATTTAAATATCCGACTTTCATCTCAACGTGACACCTTATTTCCCTTAAAGACCCACACCACCTCTCCATTTGTTCTCTAAAAAAAACAACCACCCAAAATAATCAAATGATTAATACAAATACAATAAGGCAAAGTTGCACGCGTTATGGCTTTTACTATGATGGATGATAACTCTTTTCCCTCAAGTATAATGTAATGTGTGAATAAATACTGATTATTAATTATATGTAAAGAACAAAAAATGAAAGCCGAACCTAACTGCTACAATCCAATCCAATGTGGATACAAAATGTAACCCCCAGCCCGGCCCAATCCATCAAATTGATCAGTACCTGTGATCAGTTTCAGTGAATGTTGAGCCTGCATTGAAGCAAAATTAGATCTAATCATTTTGGGGAATCGAAGGAAACTTGATGGACGAAAATGACAGAATAAGAGATTCTCCTCCAGCCTGCAAACCAAGTCATTATATTTTGTTTCAATTTCACTTACGTTGCCTTACCATTTTAGCATGTTGATGACGCATTTGGGCATGTCGCCGCCGTCAAGTTGTTTCTTGGACATCCCGTCGCACTTAACTGTGACGCCGACCATGCCGATCTTCAACCCCGCCACTCCCACTCCGATTTTCGTCCGAGCCTCCACGTTCACCGCTAAACTTTTGCTTCGGTACCGAACCTTGAGCTTGTTCCCGACCTCGTTGACCACTAACTTGTTACTCACCTTTGTTCCTGCCCTCAAAGTCCTCGTGCTCTTTTTCCGCATAGTGAACTCCGGCACCGACGTCGTTCCCAAATCGGTCTCGTACGCACCTTCCACCACGGTGACATCAACCTCCGTGTTGACGTAATAGTAAGTCATCTTTCCGTTTGGGTTCTTCACTTCCAGTCTCGTCGTCGTTTCGGCATCGAGGTAGGTTCCGTCGGGTCTTTTGCTGACGTTAAATCGGGAGATCCGGAACGATTGGACGTGGAATCCGGGTAACTTCGGGTCGAACCAGAGGTAAAAAGCGGCGGCGGAAATAATAATGAGGAGAAGGAAGATCAAAAAGAAGATGCAGAAACAGCAACAACAAGCGCGACCATAATTAGTCTTTCTTTTCTTGGGATGAAAAGACGGTGGGAGAATCGGTTTCCGCGGCGGTGGTCTAAACCCACGGGGACCGGCCGGGGCGTTTAGGTCGTTGTATCCGGGTGGCTTTTGGAGAACCGGTTTCGCCGGGGGTTCAGACATGGCTCCGATGTAGAAGAATATGCATGCAAAATTGGGTTGAATTGAAGGAATTCGAACAAAGATCAACAAGAAAAGAATCTAATCTCTAAAGATCCACGAATTGGATAAAAATTGAAGACAAACACGAACCTTATCAACCCGATGATTGATTGGTGCAGAGATCTGAATTGTTAGAATGAAAATGGAAATGTAGAGAATCCAACCACGAGCTTTGAACGGGAAAAGAAAAAAAGAGTTGCAGAGTATATATAAGGAATTGGGTGAAGAGAAGAATGGGAAAGAAAGGAGATTTGTCTCTTATAGGAAACAAGGGAAGGGTTTGGTATGGGTACGGGTACGGGTACGGGTGGTAGGGATGAGCTACCGAGATTCACGCGCGGCAATTTTTTCTACTTTTGTCTTCTACTTGCTTCATTTCTCACTTACAGTATAACTATTTTGGGTAAAATACATGTCAGGGTCATTCAATCATTAGTTTGGCTATAAATAGGTCATATTTTTTAAAAGTTATAATTTAATAACTCGTTTAGGATATTGTTACAAACATGTTATTCCGTTATTAAAATTGAAACATAAGTCTAATGTGATCTACTATAAAATTATTTTTAGTCATCAAAACTTATACATTGTTTTATTTTCTTCCGAATCTGAATAATATAGTAATGTAATCATTTGTATTCTATTAAGACCAAATTGATAAAATGTATAATTTTTAAGAAATAAAATTAATATTATATCATAACACATCACTATTCTATATTTTATTTAATGGTCATTGATATGTTTGCAATGACATTTAATCGAGTAACTAAATTGTAACCTTTAAAAAGTGCCTTGTTTGTAACCGAAGTTATAATTGACTGACCTGGTGTGTATTTTACCCACAGATTATATACCTACTGAAGATACTAATTTTTTATCCATATTATTATTATTATTATTATTATTAGTATTATTATTATTATTATTATTATTATTATTATTATTATTATTATTAATTATTAAATATATATTAAATAAATAATAAATTACAGACCAATTACAACTGGACCGACCCAGTTACAAACCAACCAGAACCGGTCCAAATCCAACCCAGAAACCCTAAATACTTGGGTTTCCAGTTAGGGTTTCCTAACCCTAATTTACCCAGCCGCCTCAGCTCACAGCCGTTGGATCTGGCAAGATCCAACGGTCCAGATGGTGCCAGAGGGAAACCCTAGGGTCTGATACCCTAAGGACACGCGGCCGCCGTTGCTATCTCGCCGCCTCCGCCGCTGCCACGTCCCAACCGAAGACTCCAGAAGATAATACCAGCCGTCCACGCCATGGCTACTCGGTGAGTCACCACTGGTAGTCCGGTGACTCACCGAGAGCCCTTCTTCGGACCGGTCCGACAGCTACAACGGTGGTGGCTATAAAAGCCACCACCCATCTGCGAAAAAAAAAGGGACAGAGATATAGAACGAGACAGAGAGACAAAAAAAAAAAAGAATAGAGAGAGACATAGAAAAAAAAAACAGAGAAAATACAAACTAATACCAACGATCTCAGCAGCAAGAAAACCAAGAAAAAAAAAGAAAAATGAAGAAGAGACTTACCGAGGAAGCCTCGACCACGGATCTCGCCGGATACAACAAAAACCGAAGGTATATTTGTAGATCTGCTCCGATTGGGAGTCGTTTAACGGAAAAAAGTATCGGGACCGTCATTAGGACGGTCCGATCTACATTTAGATGTAAAAAAAAATTTTCCGGCCACCGAAGACGGTGGCCGGCGGCGGTGGTTGACGGCGGATGAACGCCGGCTAACGGCTGCCGGCCGGCTGAGCTTCTCTCAGTTTAGAGAGAAGACAGAGAATTCTTCTCTCTGTTTGAGAGAAAGAAAAAAAAGAAAGAAGAAATGAAATGGCTGGCCCTTCGGGCCAGCCGATTTGGACTCTTATAGTCCTTCCCGAACGACGTCGTTTCGGGAAGGACTATGCGCGTAATTATGAAATAGTTAAACCCCGTCCGCAGTCCTTCGTATTTGTAAATTTTACATTTTAGTCACTAAATTGAATTTATAATATTTTTAATTTAGTCTTCGAATTTTAATTTTATTTATTTTAGTCCTTCATATTAAAATAATATATTTAGGATAAATTACAGATTTAATCCATTAATTTTAATAAATAATATTTTAATCCTTAGTTTATATTTTTAATTTATTTGATTCTAATATCCAAATTTTAGATAATTTTATTTTAGTCACCAAATAAAGAAATAACATATTTAATCCCTGTAATTTAGATTAATTATGAATTAGATTTTTGATTTTATTTTTTCATTTATTTTATATGTTTTCATTTATTTTATTGTTTTTAAATATATTGTTTTAGTAGTATTTGTATTTTTATTATATTATTAAATATTTTATTAAATATTTTTATAAATATATAATAAATAGTATTTTTTTTAAATATTTATTTTTAATATTGAAGAAAAAGGACAGTCTTAATACAACTGGATGTCCTATTCTGATATTTTAAAATTAAAAAGTAAACCATATTATTTAAATTAATATTTATCAATATCAAAGAAAAGAGCTGTCTTAAGGCAACTAGAAGTTCTTTTCGGATATTTTTAAATAAATAAATATTTTTTATATAATTTTGAAATAATAGGATTATAAATTAAATATATTTTTGAATTTTTTAAATTTTAATAATAGAGACAATTTATAATTAAAAAGTACCAATTTTGGGCGTTGTAGGGGTGCTAATCCTTCCCTAAACGTAACCGACCACGAATCCCTTTTTATTATTAAAAAGAACGAATTTTTGGTTATAAAACGCAGATCAGTTCATCTTTTAAATATGGTTTTCTTAAAAACTCTTTTAAAAGATAATTTTTAGGTATTCGACCTACCTGATCCAAAAGGCCGATGGCGACTCACAAATTATTTTCAAAATTATTTATTCACATCAATTTCCCCGCCAAAAATAAATATTTCGTGCCCGGACGAAAACCGGTTACGATAGCTTGGCGACTCTGCTGGGGATTTTTCAATCTTTTAAAATCAATTATAAATTGTCTCTATTAATTATAAATTAAAAATTCATATATTTAATTTTTAATTCTTTCTTTTCAAAATTTTTATATATACTTATTATTTTCATAGTATTTATATATTTTCTTATTAATATTTCATTTTATTTGCAAAATATTTTATTTCATTATTTATTTTTTCTGTTAGAGGTTTGAACATTTCTCCTCACACACAACACTTGCATTGCATAACATAAAGCTCTATAATTGAGTTTGTCCCTTTTAAGTGGGAGTGAAAGCGACGTCTTCGTGAGAATTTATTCTCCGTGTCAGACCTAGCAAGTAACTTTCGGGGTTCATATGCTCTATGTCTTCGTGAGAATTTATTCTCCGTGTCAGGTATAGAGAAATGTATCCCCTCGAATTGAACTCGATCCGCTTAAGTCTGTAATGGACTTGGATTGAGGGTTGACAGCCCAAGGGGGCATCAACAAGGACAGTTCGAGTACCTTTATTCTTAGATCTGAAACCTTGCATATAATAAACCCTAGCACTTCACCTGATCTAAGACAATATTGAACCTCTGTCCGTAAGTGTACACAAAGGAGAAATAAGTTCTAGCTTTTAATTTATTCATTATTTTTTTTCTTTTTTCTGAATAAATGCCTGCGAACTAGAAATCATACAGTTAGGTTAATTTTTCCAAACAAAGCATGGAACTAGAAAGCATGAGGTTAGGATTTATACTTTGATAAATAGGATCTTTTCTTTCCATTAATTGGTACTAACCAATTTTTTTTTCACTTCTCATTTTTTTCATACATATTGTTTGCTCTAAACTTGTTTATATTTGATTTCTTTTGTTTGCATTACATGATCATGGCATAACCAAAAGGTGTTTACTGGAAAGACTGTTCATCATATTGGAAAGAAATCGTAAATGGACAAAAAGTTTTATGATCAAACAAAATATGATGCGGCCAAAGAAAGACATCCTGAGGAAACTCCGAGGATAGAAGCAAGCAAAGCACACAGAGATCCTGTTATATTAATACCAAAAGTATTACACAAAGATCCTACCAGATTGATACCAAAAGCAGTCTATGGTAAGAGCATCAATCAGGGCATTCAGATTAGTGGAGGTTTTTATGAAGCTCAAGCATGTTATTTGAAGGACTTGAACGACCAAAACAAGAAATTGAGCACAGAAATGAAAACTATGCATGAAGATTTTCAGAAAATCAGTCAAGCTTTTCAAAATACTGGCCTGGGAAGTACCCCACAAGAGTGGATCACAGGGGTCACCAAGCTGAAAAAGAACTGCAACATATATGAGATCTTGTTCAAGAACTTCTTGGACAGAAAGGATCTCTTACAAGGGAAAATGAGCAACTCCGAGAAATAACACAGAAGATGAAAGAGAATGTCATGGAAGAAGTTGCAGTCCAGACAAATAATATGGTTCTTAAATGATAAATTTAGCTGACTTTACAAGGAGATGAAGCAGACTGAAGACTCAACTTTTGAGCATAAATGGAAACTAACTGGGCTTTGGAGAAGTTAGAAGTGAAAGATATCCCTATATGTAAAGTTTTGTTTGATGTACCGAAACTTTTGTGTTCAATGAAATCTGTTCTAAGATGATCACTCTTGAGTAACACCTTTTCATACATGCATTTGTATTTTGCATTTGTACATTTTTACGTTTGTATTTACATTACATTTTTAAATTTACATCATGCATTAAAACATATTTAATTAAATAATAATGTTTATTTATTTTCAATATCAAAGAAAAGGGCAGTCTTAATATAACTGGATGTCCTATTCTGGTATTTTAAATAATTTACATTTACAATTTTACATTTGCATTTGGCATCTTTGCATTTTTTTCATAATACATTAAAACATTCATTCATTAAAATAAGGATTCCAAACGAAGTGATCTTGGTTTTTCCTTGAAGCAAGAACGCTCAGCACGACACAAGAAAAATGTCTAAAGAAACTGAAGATAGGCTAGCCAAATTTGAGATAAAGCAGAAAGAAATACAAGAGGAACTGAGGAGCAAGTTGGCACAAATCAAAGCTAATTCTCAGATCGATCTACTGAACAATATGAAAGAAATGATTGATAAGCATTTGACTGCTGGAAAGAGTCTTGTTGAAAACCCCACAAATTCTTTGGGTGTTACACCTGTTCAGATTCCTGAGTTCACCTCTATACCTCAGGAAATTCAGTCACCAATTTATTTTGCTGTTAAGAACTCACCATATCAAGCTGGAGCATCATTCCCCACTAATTGTTCTACTACTTCTGAGTTGGAGCCTGATGAATTTTGTAATAAGGTCCTTGACCTAAACAAATCAGTTGAGAAGGAAAAATTCACTCAACGACTGGAAAATATAGAAGAGGTGATAAAATCTATAGAGACAGTTGAGTCATTTTATGGGTTTGATGCCAAAGAACTAAGTTTGGTCCCTGGCCTGGTTATTCCACCAAAGTTCAAGGTTCCAGATTTTGAGAAGTATAATGGGACCACATGCCCTTCATATCATATCACTATGTATTGTCGTCGTATGGCTGGCTATGTAGAGAATGAAAAATTGTTGATCCACTGTTTCCAAGACAGTTTATCTGGGTCTGCATCCAGATGGTATAATCAGCTAAAACGTACTCAAATACGTTCTTGGAGGGATTTAGCTCAAGCTTTTTTGGGTCAATACAAGCACATGACTGATATGGCCCCTGATCGAACAATGTTGCAAAGTATGAATATGAAGTGCAATGAAAGCTTTCGACAATATTCACAATGATGGAAAGACGTTGCTTCTCAAGTACATCCACCATTGACTGAAAAAGAGTTCACTACTTTGTTCATCAGCACATTAAAATTTCCTTATGTTAATCACATGATAGGGGTTGGCCCTAATAATTTCTCTGACATCATCATAAGTGGAGAAATCATCGAAATGGCTATCAAGAATGGCAAGATAAGAGGCTCTGACAATACTAAAGTCAAGAAAGAAGCTGGGGTTAATACAGTGAGGTCTTATTCAGTTAAACATGGTGCCAAATCTTATAGAGTGATCAAGAAGAAAAAGAATGTGCAGGGATTTCAATTTCCTCCCTTCCACTGTTCGAGTGAAAAGTTGCATCCAAAAATGCTCTCAGCCAGATCAATTACTCCACAACTTGATCAATCACAGTGGCCTCCAAATGATAATTGGACCTATAAGGAAGTTCCTTGGATAAATCAGACTGGAATTCCAAATTGTTCAGCTAAGGTTCCTGGTAACCTTAAGAGAAATTTCCCAGACCCTTTAGAGCAAGCAATTCAAAAATATAAGGTAAAAGAAGGGGTGAAGGTTCAATGTTCAGAAATTGTTTCTTCAACAGAAACTAATATAACCAAATCCTACGAAGAATATTGGGCACAAGAAAATGGGAAAAGAAATCAAAAGGCTCCCATGGATGTAATTCGAGATTGGCCTATAGGTCTAAGAAAGAATGAGGCAGATATAACCCAGAAGACACCTCAGATACATATATCAGATTCTCCAAAAACCAGTAAGGCAAAGGACAACTTAAGAAATCTGGTTAATATTACCCCAGTTATAGCTGAAATGAGCATTCAGAACCCCCTCGATAACATGAGAGCATTCATTCGTTCAGAACGATCAAAGAAAGTGATAGCCTCGCGAGCGAGAAAAACTCTGAAGGTGTTTCAAGAATCTATCTCAGACCTGTACCCTCATTTGGTTAAAAGTCAATACATTACACCAAGATTGGTGAAGATGTCACCAAAGCCTTATGCCAATTGCTATGATCAAAATAGCTTCTGTAATTTTCACTTGGGAATATCTGGACATTCAACAGAGAATTGTTGATCACTGTTAAAGGAAATAGAGACGCTCGTCGACAAGGGAGTCTTGACACAAGAAACGATCAAGGAATGGGGGGCAAATAAGGATAAAAATCTTGGGCTAAGTACACACCCAACATTAGAGGAGTAATGATGCAAAAACAAGTGGAAGTGTTATCTACCACTGTAGTACTTTCTATTTTCAGCATCTTGTTTGAACTTGTTTTTTTGTTTCTTTCTCCGCCAATTGTGCAAAAAAATAAATTGTGTTATGGTTATGAGCAAAGAATCAAGTTTTAATCTTGAGATTATTGAGTATCAAGTAGATTAAATATTCTTTTAAATTTGCAAGAGTTATAGATCTATTGGCAAGTGATAAAATTATATATTCCATATCCCATCCAACACCAATTACTCGACCTTTACCAAAACCAAATCCTGACACTACATTTATTTGAGACTCTGAAGAAATGTCTCTACCTGTTTTTGAGACACAAACTCTAGATGTTTACCTTCTCGGGTAGAGTCGATTGATTGATTATACTACCTTCCACCATATACATGACTTTATAAGTCACACATTTGTCCTTCCAAATACAAAACCATCATAAACCAAAAGACCTCAAAAGAACCAAACTTTCAACTATTCGTGAATTTTACTGCAAGAAGAGACTAGATGAGGCATCATGGACCAACTCATTGATGATAATTTCGAGTGATTAGGGCATACTCAAAGAAGAAGGGGAAAGTGATTGATTGAAATAAATTTATCATGCATTAATTACATTTTTTTCATGTAAATAAAGTTAATCTTGAATATTCATCCCCCTGTGGATACCTCTTTTTACAAAGGTTTCTGTGTATGAGATGATGAACGGCATTGTTTCATTTATCCTTTAATATATATATATATATATCCTTTGTTGTCCCCATTTGAGCCTGAATAATTTTTCTTCTAATTCAACCCTAACCAATGATCACCCTCTACATTGGGGGGCAAGGTAAAGGATATTGGCTCACAAGAATAAAGATTGTCAATACAGTTTTATTACGAAGACAAGTTTCCATGAATTCATGAAAGTTTTGAACTACAAAGTATGTCAAATACAGAGTGCTTGAAGATCAATCCAATCAAGAATAATGGAAAACCTCCAAAATGTAAAAGGAAAAGGAGGTGATCAAAGCAATTGAAGTATTATACTCATCCAGCAAAGAAAGAAGGAAAAAAAACAAAACAAAACAAAAAAAAAGAAAAGAAAAAAGAAAAAATTGAATCAAGATGGGTGAATTATTGAGCCTCAAGTTACAAGGTTGATCAAGTACAAACAAGAAAAGCAAGAAATGCTGAAGATATGAGAAAATGGAAATGAATCCAAAATTTGGCAGTCTAGAGGGATCCAAATGATGGAAAAATCCCCAACAAAGCAGATCCAAGTTAAGCAAGGCAAGATTGATGGCATCAGAATGAATTGATCCTTGGTTTGATGACCCTTAAACACTTATTTGGGCCTTTTTATCCCTTTTTTTTCATAACCATAAGCCATGGCCTACGTTACGTACCTGAAAAGTCCATTCTAATCATACATGGATTTCTAAGTAAAAGAGAATATCTTCAGAATTCATTCCACCTTCCAAGATTGATTTTTATTTGCAAAAATTGGTTTTTAAAATATTTAATGCATGATATGAAAAATGATAAAGGTGGGTTCAAGATATAAATTTTTAAATAACATCTTAGAACCAAAGGAGGATTCGAGTTGAAAACCTGAAAAGGCGGCTCGAATATTGAATGGTGCAACAACGACATAAGAGACGATCTTAAGCTCTTAATGAAGCACCACACATCTCAAAAATGTTCCTGAGATTCTGGAAACAAGAAGCATCTCTACAAGATGGGCATAACAACCATTTCTTCAAGTTAGTGTAAGCCAAAACGACATACTGAACCAACTTGAAAGAACCTACTTTACCAAAATCCACCTACACCTTAAATCAGTCAATAATTTTGACACTTGCCATAGGACTATGATTTTTGAATGATTTAAAAGTGTAGTTGATTTATTTGATATTCATTAAACTCGTTGTTTATGATTCGATTATATTGTGAACCTGAAAGGGGTAATACTTTGCAAAATTCTTTCATTCTTCAATAAAGAAAGGAGAAAAAAACATTTTCAAATAATACAGTCTCAAATGAGGAAGATCCTAAAAGCAATTGTTGCTTATTCTACCTCTGTTGTAGAAAAAGAATGAACGAAGCCAGAAGAATGAAGCGCTTCACATTTTGAAGGCAAGTGGTCCAAGAAGCCAGAAAGTCTGGAGAATTGAACTTGTGACACTCTCCTATGACATTAGCAATTCATCAAGAAAGATTATCATTTATCTCATGCTGAGGGCGATAAGCATCACCAGAAAGATTATTTCCCCCAACCATCAATTCATGTTCTCTAGAAGATTACATCATAAAGCCATGAACAAGTCACTACCTGCACTCTGGTTATACCGTGATGCTGGCTCAAGTCTTGATACATTATTGTTACTTCTTCTATGCTGATCATTTTCTTTGTCAAGATGATATTCATTATGTCATTCAGAAGATTGCTGAATTTGAATTTGAGGACTTATGGCACAGAATAAGACATTGGAACAGAATCTACCCTTATAGGCCTTTTATATAGGGTAACATTGGTTACAGGATTCCAAAAGTTGAAGATGACAAATTTTACTGTCAACTAAACCGTTCCATAATTCGAAAAGAGTGGGATATATTGAAGCAGCAGAAGAGACAGTTTGTTGTAGCAATCATTGCAAGAAAATGCACTAACAAAAATCTTCTAGTTCATCATGATGATGTTTATTTCTTCCAGTAAGGTTGTTACGCTGGATGCCACTTACAACAAGGTCGAATTCGACAAATCTACTCATCAATTGCTCCAACTGATCATCATTCAGTTCTTGCACATCTGTTTTCAAAGATATACTAAGACAGTAGAAGGCAACCTTTGTAGTTTTGATTCCAGCAAAAAGAAACAAGACATTGATATCACTGAGAAACATGTCTCTATACAGATCCTTGTGTATGTTTTTTTTAAGGAAACCTAGAAACATTTCCACATCATCAGGTTCAAGTGGAGTAACTTTATTCCTTCCAACCCCTACTAGATTCCATTTTCAGCACTCATCAAGAACATACTTCTGAACACTCGAAGGAAGGCCATCATTTCTTTGTCAATGGAAAAGCATCAGCACATGGAGGAAGCAAAATAAGAGAAAATCTGTTCTTAATTGGCAGAATTATGAATATAGCTCTTTTCAGTGTAGTAGCATGGAAATACTTCGAATCTACAAATTCTGGCTCTACATCAAATAAGTATTGTGATATCCTATTCCAAACATTAACTGAAAGATGAGTTTGCTCATAGCATCTTCTGGAAGTGTTCTTTGAGTTATCTGATCTGGTTGGACAGAATCAATCATTGAATTTGGAAGATGAATTTGCTAATAGCATCTTCTGGAAGTGTTCTTTGAGTTATCTGATCTGGTTGGACAGAATCAATCATTGAATTTGGAAGATGAGTTTGCTCATAGCATCTTCTGGAAGTGTTCTTTGAGTTATCTGACCTGGTTTAGCAGAACCAATCATTGAATTTGGAAGATAAATGTGCTAATAGCATCTTCTGGAAGTGTTCTTTGAGTTATCTGACCTGGTTTAGCAGAACCAATCATTGAATTTGGAAGATGAATTTGCTAATAGCATCTTCTGGAAGTGTTCTTTGAGTTATCTGACCTGGTTTAGCAGAACCAATCATTGAATTGGGAAGATGAATGTGCTCATAGCATCTTCTGGAAGTGTTCTTTGAGTTATCTGACCTGGTTTAGCAGAACCAATCATTGAATTTAGAAGATGAATTTGTTAATAGCATCTTCTGGAAGTGTTCTTTGAGTTATCTGATCTGGTTGGACAGAACCAATCATTGAATTTAGAAGATGAATTTGTTAATAGCATCTTCTGGAAGTGTTCTTTGAGTTATCTGATCTGGTTGGACAGAATCAATCATTGAATTTGGAAGATGAATTTGCTAATAGCATCTTCTGGAAGTGTTCTTTGAGTTATCTGATCTGGTTTGGCAAAACCAATCATTGAATTTAGAAGATGAATTTGTTCATAGCATCTTCTGGAAGTATTCTTTGAGTTATTTGATCTGGTTTGGTAGGAACTACAGAACCGATCATTGGAATTGAAATATGAACTGCATGATCATCTTCATTAAGAAGCTTCTTTTCAAGCTTCCTCTGCTTCTTCCTTTTTCCACAAATCATAACCCAAGTTTTGCCTTTGCTTGTAATTGGGATCATTGCATAATGGTTTCCTATCTTCTACCATAAGAAGTGCATCAGTAACCCTAGACATTTGATCAGCACATATAAAATCTGTCAATTCTGCAATTGATGAATCTGAACCACATCTCTCCATGGTTATTGAAGCTTCAGCCTTTGAGAATCTCATTTTTGTCAAGTATAACAGTTTACTCTCCTCATCAGAATCAGAACTCATGATTTCCTCGATATCAGAAGAACTATCAATATCTGTGAAATCATCCTGAAAGATCGCTTCATAATCAGATGAATTATTATCAGAATCAACATGTTGCATGGGTATGGATTTTTATGAGCCTGTACCACTGTATATGTAGTCTTGCTATTGCATCAGATTACTGTTCGCATAAATTGGTTTCTCTCCCCACAAAAAAAGTATATTTCAGAGATGGCTTTCACTGAAAGATGATAAGCCACTGTGTCAGCCTGGAACGGATTACCAAACTATTTTCACTGCTCTGTCTGACTAAATCCCTCCAGATACAGAAAAGGGTCACCTCATTCAGAAGATACATATCTCAGACGTTTCTGTCAGAATGATTGAATACTTCTTAAGTTTTGACAACATGAAGAAATTTCAGTTACTTGATAACACTACTGTTTAGTGACACCAGAATGAGAGTATTCAAGATAAATAGATTTGGGACACGAATAAAGCTACAAGTACCTACAACAAATCAATGTCAAAATTGGACCTCGTGGGGATCATGACATTCCAGTCAAACAGAGATTGAGAGTGAATCAGATAAATCTAGAGGGACATCTTGAGGGCCCATTTCAACCAGAAATAGATATTGGGGCATTTTGAAGGCTCACAGCAATATGAATATTTGGGCATTCTTGTAGGCTCATCTTAACAAGAAGCAATATTGGGACATTTTAGAGCTCACTTCAGACAGATCCATGTGGTGTATTTTGAAGACTCATATTAACAAGAAGCAAATATTGGGGCATGCTAAAAACCCTTTTCAAACAGAATCAGAAATGTTGAAATATTCTGAATATTTATCAGCAAAATGCTGGGGCATGCTGAAAACCCATTTCAATCAGAATCAGAACTGTTGATGCATTTTGAACACTTGTATTAGCCAATGTGGGGCATGCTGAAGGCCTATATCATCCTGTGTCAAGATCATTGACTTGAAAAAATATTTCCAATGAGACAGAAAGGTGTGAAGAATGAAAATGGTAAAACAGTGACAGTCGAACTGACTATACATAATTGCTTCGTTCATCAGGCAGTTACATTATGATCATGTTGTTGAACAAATGTTACTCAGCAAGTATGTTTTCAAAAACCTAATATTCTTAACCGTATGACAGTGTGTTCTTTGATAAACTACATTACGGTTGCATAAATAAAGATGATCCTCAGGCAGACTACTCGATCCAGGTTTCAGTTCCTTAAGATTTCAGCATTGAATTTGGCCTTCTGTGTGTCGGTGATAATTGAAAATATTTCTTTGAGATTCCTAGCAAATAGTTTCAACTATACTATTGAGATTATGAAGCTGTTTTTCACATCAGTTTTTGCTTCCTTGATGACATTGAAAAGGGAGACTCGACTCTCACTTATATTACTGTTATTCCCGTTGTTATTGGGATCATCATTGCTAGCCAGGGTGAACTGGGTTTTCATCTATTTTGGTTTTATCATGGGTGTTTCATCCCCAGCGGCAAGAATTCCATGAACCTCTTCCTGTACATGGCCCTATAGCTGATATGTTTCTAATTCTTACAACGCTCATTACAGAAGAAAACGTGATCTGTATCACACTTTGCATCTGCCCGAGATGATATCAAGATCAGTTGGTGTCTCTTCTTCAATTTAGCACTAGCATATCTTGTGGATTTGACTAATTTTTTGGTCATACCAACATCACACTTGAATCCCCATGGAGTTTTGTTTTCAAATGGTCTTGTGACATTATACAAAAGTTTTAAACACTATGCAAAGAAGTTTCTTGACCGGCAATCCAAGCAGAAGCCACATGAGATGATGAATGTGTTGTCAAATGTTTTATGAACCAGTGATTATGGTGTTGAACCAGTGTTGCAATCATATGGTTTCCATTTATTGACCCAAGATGAATTTTGTCTTCTTCAACTTCAAGATTAAAAGTGAAATATAATGAAGACTTCTTTCCACAGAAGGAGAGATGAAAATTTTGACAACAAGAAACTAGTGGAGCCAACTAAGGTTGAACGACAAGTTGTTGCTAAGCATCTCGACATAATATGGTCCAAGTTGCCTTATTCGAAATCTGATTATATGTGGAGACATGAAAGGAATTGGAATAAATCTTCCTTGTGATATGTTTCAAGAGTCAAATTAGAACAGGCTCTACTCTCCTAATTAATCCCTGCTGAGTCAGGCATATCTACATCTACACTCTTCAAAGATGATAGATTCTCTTTTCAAAGATGACAGATTCTCTTTTCAAAGATGAAAACTTTATGGGATTTCTACACAAGTCCAAACAAATAAAGTTGGTTTTATCCAAGACAAGATGGGGCATCAAAGTCATAGCTCTGACTATAGCAAGAGTTCCACAAGTGAAACAATTCTTCTGATACTTTCATGAAGTAAAGAAGACATAAAGATACAAGTTGATCAGATGGTTCTTCAGAAATGCAAGCTTGATAGCATAAGTTGCTACACTGATATCCAGAGGTGACCCTGGCAATAAATGATGAAGTGGAGGAAAATAGAGTTCACCATTTTGAAGTAAAATGAAAAATTGCATCAATATTCATGCATCATATTTAGACATTTGCAAAATAGGAGCATTTTCATTCATTTTATCCATGTTAAAATTTGACAGGAATTTCAAAGATTTTAGCAAAGATATAAATTCATCATTTGATGGATCATCATTACCAGTTAGAGTTCATAATGAGAAGAACTCATTTGAAGAAGAAGAACTTGTTCAACTTTTTGCTTAAATTCATCACCCGGTGGATCAGCAGTGTCAGTTAGAGTTCATAATGAGAAGAACTCATCTGAAGAGGAAGAAGAAATTCATAATGAGAAGAATTTGTTCAACCTTTTCCCTGAATTCATTACTTGATGAATTATTTTTTCCAGAGGAAGTTCATAATGAGAAGAACTTATCTGAAGAGGAAGAAGAAGTTCATAATGAGAAGAACTTGTTTAACCTTTTGCTCGAATTCATCACTTGATGGATTAACATTTCCAGAGAAAGTTCATAATGAGAAGAACTTATCTGAAGAGGAAGAAGAAGTTCATAATGAGAAGAACTTGTTTAACCTTTTGCTTGAATTCATCACTTGATGGATTATCATTGCCAGAGAAGGTTCATAATGAGAAGAACTCATCTGAAGAAGGAAGAAGAAATTCATAATGAGAAGAATTTGTTCAACCTTTTGCTCAAATCCATCATTCGATGGATCAGCATTTCCAGAGAAAGTTCATAATGAGAAGAACTCATCTGAAGAAGGAAGAAGAAGTTCATAATGAGAAGAACTTGTTCAACTTGTTGCTTAAATTCATCATTTGATGGATCAGCTTTTCCAGAAAAAGTTCATAATGAGAAGAACTTATCTGAAGAGGAAGAAGAAGTTAATAATGAGAAGAACTTGTTTAACCTTTTGCTCGAATTCATCACTTGATGGATTAACATTTCCAGAGAAAGTTCATAATGAGAAGAACTCATCTGAAGAAGGAAGAAGAAATTCATAATGAGAAGAATTTGTTCAACCTTTTGTTTGAATTCATCACTTGATGGATTATCATTGCCAGAGAAGGTTCATAATGAGAAGAACTCATCTGAAGAAGGAAGAAGAAATTCATAATGAGAAGAATTTGTTCAACCTTTTGCTCAAATCCATCATTCGATGGATCAGCATTTCCAGAGAAAGTTCATAATGAGAAGAACTCATCTGAAGAAGGAAGAAGAAGTTCATAATGAGAAGAACTTGTTCAACTTTTTGCTTAAATTCATCATTTGATGGATTATTTTTGCCAGATAAGTTCATAATGAGAAGAACTCATCTGAAGAAGGAAGAAGAAGTTCATAATGAGAAGAACTTGTTCAACTTTTTGTTTAAATTCATCATTTGATGGATCATTCATTGCCAGATAAGTTCATAATGAGAAGAACTCATCTGAAGAAGGAAGAAGAAGTTCATAATGAGAAGAACTTGTTCAACTTTTTGTTTAAATTCATCATTTGATGGATCAACATTGCCAGAGAAGGTTCATAATGAGAAGAACTCATCTGAAAAAGGAAGAAGAAGTTCATAATGAGAAGAACTTGTTCAACTTTTTGTTTAAATTCATCATTTGATGGATCAACATTGCCAGAGAAAGTTCATGAATGAGAAGAACTCATCTGAAGAAGGAAGAAGAAGTTCATAATGAGAAGAATTTGTTCAACCTTTTGTTTGAATTCATCACTTGATGGATTATTTTTGCCAGAGAAGGTTCATAATGAGAAGAACTCATCTGAAGAAGGAAGAAGAAGTTCATAATGAGAAGAGCTTGTTCAACCTTTGTTTGATACTATCACAGAAGGAGATAGATTAGCATTAGCCTTTCTAGAGAAAGTTCATAATGAGAAGAACTCATCAAGAGCATATTCAACCTTTTGAATGACTCTATCACAGAAAGGAGGTCATCATCATCCCCAGCAGAAAGTTCATAATAAGAAGAACTCATCTAGAGAAAGAGAATAATTTATTCAATATATCCATTATGATCAAAGTAAAGCCAAATGGATAAAAAATTTTATTATCTTTTCATCTTTGCTCTATTCTTGTTAACACAAGAATGAGCAAAGAGGGGCAGCTGAAGATACTAATTTTTTATCCATATTATTATTATTATTATTATTAGTATTATTATTATTATTATCATTATTATTAAATAAATAATAAATTACAGACCAATTACAACTGGACCGGCCCAGTTACAAACCAACCAGAACCGGTCCAAATCCAACCAGAAACCCTAAATACTTAGGTTTCTAGTTAGGGTTTCCTAACCCTAATTTACCCAGCCGCCTCAGCTCACAGCCGTTGGATCTGGCAAGATCCAACGGTCCAGATGGTGCCAGAGGGAAACCCTAGGGTCTGATACCCTAAGGACACGCGGCCGCCGTTGCTATCTCGCCGCCTCCGCCGCTGCCACGTCCCAACCGAAGACTCCAGAAGATAATATACCAGCCGTCCACGCTATGGCTACTCGGTGAGTCACCACTGGTAGTCCGGTGACTCACCGAGAGCCCTTCTTCGGACCGGTCCGACAGCTACAACGGTGGTGGCTATAAAAGCCACCACCCATCTGCGAAAAAAAAAGGGACAGAGATATAGAACGAGACAGAGAGACAAAAAAAAAAGAATAGAGAGAGACATAGAAAAAAAACAGAGAAAATACAAACTAATACCAACGATCTCAGCAGCAAGAAAACCAAGAAAAAAAAAGAAAAAGGAAGAAGAGACTTACCGAGGAAGCCTCGACCACGGATCTCGCCGGATACAACAAAAACCGAAGGTATATTTGTAGATCTGCTCCGATTGGGAGTCGTTTAACGGAAAAAAGTATCGGGACCGTCATTAGGACGGTCCGATCTACATTTAGATGTAAAAAAAATTTTCCAGCCACCGAAGACGGTGGCCGGCGGCGGTGGTTGACGGCGGATGAACGCCGGCTAACGGCTGCCGGCCGGCTGAGCTTCTCTCAGTTTAGAGAGAAGACAGAGAATTCTTCTCTCTGTTTGAGAGAAAGAAAAAAAAAAGAAAGAAATGAAATGGCTGGCCCTTCGGGCCAGCCGATTTGGACTCTTATAGTCCTTCCCGAACGACGTCGTTTCGGGAAGGACTATGCGCGTAATTATGAAATAGTTAAACCCCGTCCGCAGTCCTTCGTATTTGTAAATTTTACATTTTAGTCACTAAATTGAATTTATAATATTTTTAATTTAGTCTTCGAATTTTAATTTTATTTATTTTAGTCCTTCATATTAAAATAATATATTTAGGATAAATTACAGATTTAATCCATTAATTTTAATAATAATATTTTAATCCTTAGTTTATATTTTTAATTTATTTGATTCTAATATCCAAATTTTAGATAATTTATTTTAGTCACCAAATAAAGAAATAACATATTTAATCCCTGTAATTTAGATTAATTATGAATTAGATTTTTGATTTATTTTTTCATTTATTTTATATGTTTTCATTTATTTTATTGTTTTTAAATATTGTTTTAGTAGTCTTTGTATTTTTATTATATTATTAAATATTTTATTAAATATTTTTATAAATATATAATAAATAGTATTTTTTTTAAATATTTTTTTTAATATTGAAGAAAAGGACAGTCTTAATACAACTGGATGTCCTATTCTGATATTTTAAAATTAAAAGTAAACCATATTATTTAAATTAATATTTATCAATATCAAAGAAAGAGCTGTCTTAAGGCACCTAGAAGTTCTTTTCGGATATTTTAAATAAATAAATATTTTTTATATAATTTTGAAATAATAGGATTATAAATTAAATATATTTTTGAATTTTTAAATTTTAATAATAGAGACAATTTATAATTAAAAAGTACCAATTTTGGGCGTTGTAGGGGTGCTAATCCTTCCCTAAACGTAACCGACCACGAATCCCTTTTTATTATTAAAAAGAACGAATTTTTGGTTATAAAACGCAGATCAGTTCATCTTTTAAATATGGTTTTCTTAAAAACTCTTTTAAAAGATAATTTTTAGGTATTCGACCTACCTGATCCAAAAGGCCGATGGCGACTCACAAATTATTTTCAAAATTATTTATTCACATCAATTTCCCCGCCAAAAATAAATATTTCGTGCCCGGACGAAAACCGGTTACGACACCTACCTATTATTTTGCTTTAAGGTTATTTTTGAGTCGTTAAATGTTTACCGGTACTTGGGTAAGTAAAACTAATAAAAGTAAACATAGAGTACCGGTACTAGGGTAAGTAAAACGAATAAAAGTAAACATAGAGATTAAGTTAATTGAAAATGACTACGGAAACGTAACTAGCCAACAGTAGTGAAGACCGTTAGTAGAGGTATTTGGGGGTGTAAAGACTGTGTCCGAGCGTGGAGTTGAAATGGAAGCGCATGTTCTTCCGTGTGAGGCATAAGAGCTACGCTGCCGTTATCCACAACCTTGTCCTTTTCAAAACTTCCACCGACGCACAAAGCTGGAATCGCTGCTGATCTTTTTCCTTTATAACGCTTTTTTGTACAACTACGAGGACCATCCGGTGAAAAAACCGACACAAATTTGGGCAAATCTGGTGGGTGTTTTTGTGCGTAGTCTGAAGTCTTTCCAATACTAAACTTGACGTTCAACTGTTGATGTAAGTTAAAGCTTCATTGTCCCTTGTTAATCTTAACTTGATGTTACTTCCTCACCTTAGGATCGAGGAGGTGGGTATAAGCAATCGTTCTTTAAAATTTTTATTTTATTTTATGGGTAATCTATGTCAAAATATCACTCACCTTTAGGCGCTGACTCGAAATGTCATTGACGTTTCAATTTTTATCAATTTAAGCACTGACGTTTATGTTTTAATCCAATTAAACCACTCCGCCGTTAATCCGTTAACGGGACGATGACATGGCATGGACGGGCCGTGACGTGGATGCCTTACCAAAATGATGTCGTTTCAACACAACTATTTTGATGCTCAATAAAGACAAAACGACGTCGTTTTGCTTGAAAAAATTTATTAAAATAATATGCAACTCATGGGTTTGAACCCCAAACCCCTAGATATTAAACATAATATTTAACCATTGAGCTATTATATTTCTTTGTTGGTTTTTCTATAAAAGTTTTTAACGATGCTTGAAAAAAAACTGATGATATTGCACCGTATAAGATGTTGTGACTGAGATCTATAACTTGTAAGAACCTAATATTGTCGATGTTGTCTAGGTTATTGTTCCTCATCGAGAGCTCAACGAGAGATACTGGAAACGTTGATGGGACTTGGCCGGATACGTTGTTATCGCCAGCGTCGAGAAAGTAAAGCTTTCTGAGTGAACCCAGATCAAGAAACTCATCGGAAATGTAGTTTCGTTGGATTTCGAGTCGTTTCAAGCGTGTTAGGTTGTTAAATCTTGGAGGAATTGGTCCATATAGATGGTTGTTGTCAAGGTAGAGTTCTTTAAGGTGGGGGAGTGAGCCAAGAACGACGGATCTTCAACGGTGACTGAGTTCCCATAGAGACCTAGTCGAACCAAGCGTGTTAAATGTGCAGGAATAGATGGACAGTTTCTATCAGAAGGTGGAAGATGTAGAAAACTCATTTGGTCAAATTGCAATGGATGCTTCCTATGGTGATATGGCTAGTGAATCGGGTGGTAATATTCATTACAAGGGTTGTGGAGCTTTTTATTTTGGGGGTGGGTGGGTGGGGGATATTATTGTTTTGATTAGCTTTGAATATGCATTCGTGCTATTTTAAGGTGTTTTTGTTGCAAGTTGAAGCAATTAGAAAAACCTTCTGGCTTTATTAATTTCTGCCTTGAAGAGGTGCTGCACATTTATAAAGTTTAAACTAACAACTGTGTTGCATTGATGTACATTTTGTTGTTTCTTTGGACTTATTATTGAAGGCAAATGGTCTTTGTAAGCATGTGATCTTCAATTAGTCACTGATATCTGATTTTAGATTCAAGATTGAAAGTTCTTTGTAATTTGGAAATACCATATGCTTAGCTTCAGCATTGCGTATATTCATTGGGCATGGAGCTAGTTTAACCTTGACATTTTTGGTTTCTTAATGAGCTTGGATGCACCTGTGATGTGCATTTACCAGGAGCTTATAAATTGGAGAACGAGTCAGGAACTCGAAGCGAACCAGAGACGAGTACATCACACTTGAGGCCGCAAGTGAAGTGGTCAATGAAGATGTTATCGCATGGGTCAATGGAGAAATCCCAGGAGCTCAATCAAGATCCAGAGCAATGGAAGGAGGGTCCACATCATTTTTAGATCTTTGAGAACTTGTACATCTGCTGGGCGTGTTCTTGAATTTACTAAAAGCAACAACTTTGAGAATATGGTGATGACAACAAGAGAATAAAGATGGAGATAAAGGGTACTAGATATCGATGCTAGGGGTTAAGCAACAATTTTATTTGGAGTTCAAGCATTGTTAACTGGAGTTTTAAAATTTTAAAACTTTTATAGAAAAACCAACAAAGAAATATAAGATAGCTCGATGGTTAAGTAATATGTTTAATATCCAGGGGTTTGGGGTTCAAATCCCATGAGTTGTATATTATTTAAATAATTTTTTCAAGCAAAACGACGTCGTTTTGGTACGGCATCCACGTCATCACCGTCATGGCCTGTCCATGCCATGTCATCGTCCCGTTAACGGATTAACGGTGGAGTGGCTTACTTGGAGTAAAACATATACGTCAGTTCTTAAATTGACAAAATTAAAACGTCAGTGGCATTTTCGAGTTAGCGCCTAAAAGTGAGTGGTATTTGACATAGATTACCCTTATTTTATAAAATTTAATTATTTTTTTTAATAATTTAACCTTTCTTCAAAAATTTATAATTTATACCTTAAATTCATAATATAATTTATTAAATATAAAATTTAATTTTAATATAAAATCTTATACAATTATTTATGGAAGATAAAATTGTAAGTGTGGGTGGACACTGGACAGGGAGGCGGGGATGTGACGCCGAAGCTCGACCGAAAAACCTTGCTCTGGTCCAAATAGTTGTGGAGCCGCGTTCGCCTTCTTGTCGGTGAAGAATGGCGCCCACACGATAAAAATTTGCATCTATTTTGTGGGTATCAACTGTCAAATAGCCAATTATAGCCCCCCAGACTTCTTATTATGAATTAATTAGTCGCATCAGGTTGAAAGCATAACGGGCATGATTGACTTAGATCTATATATATATATAGGTACGCATCATCTATGCATGTAATTTGTGCGCAAATAAGCAGTGTAATTATTGATTTGAGGGATATTTTTGTATTTGATTATTACTTAAGTCTAAAGTATACTTAATGATTTTTTTATATAAAACTTACGTACATACCATGTAGTATCTGTTCAAAGATTTTTAATCATCAGATAATAAACGCTCATACATTTGACATTTGCAATGCTCGAACTCAAGATCTTAAAAATAACAATAAATTTCTTAACCACTTAGGTCGCTTAGTTCATGTAGGTAATGAATATTTTAAGTTTGTAATGTTTATGGTTATTATGGACTTTGTGATTAATTTTTAATATATTTATAAAACTATTTTGTGTTATAATATCTTAAAAGCCTACAATTTATGAGTTTAAGATTATAAATAGTTGGTTTCGACTTATGTTTGATAGTATGGTATCGAGAAAGGAATTAATGGACCATTTTGTGCTTCAGACATGGTTTGTAAGGGTAGAAGAGTGGCGGAATACAATTCGCCTAAGATTGGTGTTGTCGTGTATTACATCACACCACAGACGGCGGACAAGTAAGGATTGATTAATGGCGAGCGTGGAAAATTACCTCTCCTGAAAATTTAAAATTATTATTCCCAACATAAAGTTATGCTTTCATTCCGGCGTATAAGGATAGTTCCAATAGCAAAATTAGAGGATAGGCGAGCGTGAAACCTGTGTTTTGGTATTCGAACTGGTCATGAGAGGAATCGAGTTAAATGCACAACAGAGAATTAGAGGTTGAAGGTAAATTGTTTGATGATAATCATGTAGTAATAAGAATGAGTAGATGGAATTCGGAGGGTAAATTTGCATGTTCTAGGTAATTGTTTGAGTTGGTCTTGGGCTTCAGATACTTCTTTAGGTTTTCAGCATGCTTGGAGCTGGACCCAGAAATATGCCATGGGCTACTCTAACAAATGGTATGAAAAGCTACAAAAATGGTCCAATGGTCCAGACGGATAAAAACTAGTCCATTAGGTCATTTCTAAATTATTTTAGGATCGATGACAAATGGTACAATGTAGATGAAATTCATTATGCCTACATAATGAGTTTGTATAAATAATATTTTTTATTTAAATTCGTCACGTCGATATGATGATTTCTAATAAAAATGTATTTTTTTATTAAATTTTGTCATGTCATGATGACAATTTCTAATAAAAAAAATATATTTTATTAGAACTTATCACGTTAATGTGTTGAGTTATGGGTCAATGTGAAAAATGTCATATATCCTTAATTAATTTTGAAGATGGTCTAATGGGATAATTTTTTTACCCACATAGCCTATTGTACCAAATTAGAAATCAAACTGTAACAATCGACAAAGTGAAAGCATAGATGGAAAACTAACCACAAAGAATTAACATCTGGATTTTTTTTTTAAATACAGTAAGTCAAACCTAATTTTTTTCTCTAAAATATTCTTGTACCGTTTTTTCTTTTTCTTTTTTGTTTAGCCGCAGCGACATTAATCTTAATATTGGTTGCCGACAGTTGGTGATTTTTATTTTTCTTGTTCTTTTTCATATTACGAATTTTTTCTTGAATTTTTTCGTTTTTAAATAAAAATATATATCATTGTGACAAGTTTTTTTATGCTCTTGTGCCACGCTTTTTTATGCTCTTGTGGCACATTCCTTATAGTTTTTGGTAAGTTTTTCGCGTACTTCTGCGATTGTGTAGGTGCTTCTACAAAGATCCTCATGGAATTTGTTTTCTGATTGGCTTGTCAATGGTCAAATCTCCTCTTTTGTAAATGGTCGTTTGCCGATCAAATTATTTGGTTCGCTCACCACTCTTTTATCACGTCGTAAAGCGTCTCGTTCAACAGAGACAATGAGTTTTATGGATATTGCTGAATTATTTTAATGTTTGTAAGGTTTCATTCTCTTCGTATCTTTGGACTTAATATTTTAATTTTAAGTATAAGTTTTTTGTAACTATTGTCTCCTATTTTCTCTTTAGATGCATTATAATTTTGATTCCTCTGTTTTTATCAATAAAATTCAATTGTCATTATTAAAAAAATCTTGAATTTAAAAATCGACGATTAATTTAATTTAATAATAAAAAGGTAATAAAATGAGAATACAAATGTCAAAGGCAATAATAAAAGAATTACAATCGAGGAAGTCAAATCTGACCTCTTTTATGATGTAGACTGTGGTGAATCTTTTATGTTTTGGTTTCCAATTTTAGAAATTTTATTTGAGAGGATTCAAATATCTTTTAATTTGAAAATTTGACTAAATAGGTTACATGTAGCTTCCAAGTAAAGTCTTACGAGCTAGATGCTCTCGGTCACTATTCAGATTGGTAAGACAAAAAATAAAAATGTTAATAAAAAATGATATTTATTAAGACTGCCTTTACAAAAAAGATAAAATTATATTTAAAAAGTCAAGTATTAAATATTAAAAAAACATAATTGGGTATTTCTTAAAATAATTAAAGACTCTTGACTTGATGTTGAGGAATTAAGTAATAGAGAGGTGAAAGAAATGAGAGATAAAGGTGGTATGGTTTTTCGTACCTAACCACTTTTGACATTATTTTATGTGCCACTCCTGCTCTCCTCTTTTCATAAGTTGACAAAAAAATTTGAATATTCGATTTTATGTAAAAAATATTTAAAATTAAATTTGGGAAAAATCAATTTTTTAAATCGGATTAGATATTTAAAAATCGAATAGTATAACCGGTTTAAAAAAAATTAGACGGTCGATTTTTTTATCAGATTAAAAATCAGTTTTTATTCGAAAAAAAATCCGGTCTAGGGTTTTAAAAACTAGCCGTTGTAAGATTTTTGTGAGAGTTTTTTGACTTTTTTAAAAAAAAATCATCATTTTACCACCATAAACATGTATAAATAGGTTGGGGATGTATTTGGTTGATTACAACTTTATCAAATCTTATTACACAATACCTAAACATCTCTCAAATCTTATTTTTGTAATTTTTTGTTCATCATAGCTACAAATACCGACCCTAACACGGCTGAATCTTCCGTCGGGAAAACCTTGAAGTCGTGAGAGTGATCGAACACACACGAAACAAAGATATTTGGGATCACTACGATTTATGTGAGATGTCAAATGGCTCGAGGAGGACGAGTTATAAACTTTGTCTAAAGTTTTTTGCACCGGAAGGAAACATAACGTTGAAGAACCATTTTACAAAATCATGCAAGGCACTTCGCTCAAGATCGGATCCAAGTCAATCGAATCTTACACCGCAAGGTGGTGTTTTTGTTTACGACAACGAAAAATTGCGAGAATCGTTTACAAAGTTTGTGATTACAAAAGCATTGTCGTTCGACCATTTTGATGATGAAGATTTTACGGTAACAATTTAACAACTAATGCAACCACATTATACTCAAGTAAGTCGTACTACCCTTAGAAGAGATGTATAAAAATGTGGCGTACGGCGAGGGAAAAATGATTTTAGGATTCCAAGAATACCGTTATGGTGTGTCGCTTACATGTGACGTTTGGAGTTCCCCTCATAATACCGGAAAAAAAAATTTAGCCGTTACGGCACATTGGTTAGATCAAGATAATTGGAAAATGATGAAAAGAACAATCGCGTTTGAATTATTCGGTGAGCCGCATACCGATGCTAATTTATTTACACTTTTAAAAAGGGTAATTTGTCTTTATAAATTAGAAAATAAAGTTTTTTCTATATAATTTGATAATGCATCGAATAATACAAACTCAGTTCCAAGATTGAAAATATTATTTTAACCATTTTTAGACGGTGCATTTTTTCATACCCGTTGCGTTGAACACATAATTAATTTATCTGTGCAAGCCGGTTTGGAGGTTATTGAGCCGATTAGATTAGAATTTAAAGCAATGATAAAATCAGTTCTTTGTAACAACAACAAAATACTAAATGATTACAAACGATTTTGTAAGTCGGTTAATAAAAAAGCTTTGGGTCATAATTTGGATTGTCCAACTCGTTGGAACTCAACTTGGATGATGATGCATACCACATTAAGGCAAAGGGAAACATTGCAAACATTTCACGATCGGCTTTTCGAGAGGGGCAATGTCCCAAACATTTATCCGGATTCGAGTTGGGAAACTATAGCCAAAATAACCGATTTGCTTGGGGTTTTTAAAAATGCAACAACTTTTTTATCCGGTGTTTATTACCCTACTAGCCCGTTGGTTCGTAATCAAATATTTTTGTTGGCTAACTGACTAAATGATTTTGAATTTGAATCCGAAGTTTTTCAAGAAATTGGCTTTGCAATGAAGGAAAAACTTTAAAAATATTTTAAGGATATTCCCCCCATTTTTATTTGTGTCGCCGCTTTAAACCCAACGTTAAATGTTGGCGGGGTTGAAACACTAATCGAACAAATTGCGTTTACTTTTAATTTAACCGATGATGAACCCAACTTTGTCCAAAACCAAATAAATTATTTTAACAAATGTTTTCGAGACATGTTTGCATTTTAGTTAACTAAATACGGATCAAGTAGTGGAATACATGATCAAATGAGAACGAATGCGGAATCATCTAGTAGACGTCCAAGTAACATAAATTTGTCACTTTTTAACACTCTAGTAAATTCTCAATCCAAACGACCACATACTATTACCCCAAGTAGCGAGTTGAGAAATTACATGTCATGCGATTTTCTATAAAAAAAATGACATTTGAAGAGTTTGAAAGTTTTTGGATATTTTGGCTTGGTGGAAAGAAAATGAAGCACAATTTCTGATTCTAGCCGCCATGGCTCGTGATTTACTAACTGTCCAAGCTTCTACGGTAGCTTCAGAATCCGCTTTTTTTGTTAGTGGTAGGGTTATATCGCAACGGAGATCAAGACTAAGTCCCGAGTCGGTGGAAGTATGCATTTGTTTGAAGGATTATTTGGATGGAGCGGCTCGGAAGCAACATATCACCACCCTAGAAGATGCAATTGATGCCGATTTGGAAGCAAACTTACACATTGAAGAAGTTGAACTTGGAATATCCCCTCCAAACGAAGAAGGCGAAGATGATGAAGAAGAGATGGTGATGTAGTTTATTTTTAAACTTTGTTTCAATTATCGTAAACTTTTTTTCAATTATCAAACTTGGAAGTTTTTAAGTATTTGAATTTATCGAACTTGGAAGTATTTAAGTATTTCAATTACCGTAAACTTTGCTGCAATTAATGACTATTTAATTTTAACATTGTAATATTTAAGTATTTTAATTTATCGTTGATGAGTGTCTTGTGTATATGCTCTTCAGATGCATAAAATGTTTATAAATACACCTAATTTATTTAGAATTGTTGTGCTTTGATTAGATTTTGGTTTGTGATAGGTGTGCGTCAAATGGAGCTTAAATGAGGGTCTAATACAATTAAGTGAAAGATAATAAAAATTTGCAAGAAATGGTGATGAATGTGCTTTGATGAAAGTGTTTAAGAAGGAAGAACAAAGAAAACAAAACAAGAGTAGTGATGCTTAGCATTACTCTCAAAGCCTTCAGGAGGAGGAGTAGAGATAGATTGCACAAGAGTAGTGCTGCTCACCACCACCGGTTTTTTTATATCCAGATTTTTTTTTAAAAATTGGTATTTTTCAAACTGAAACCGGTTACACCATCCAGCCCTCCAAACCAATTAGAATCCTAACCGATTTTTTTAAAATCCGATTTTTTAACTATGTGAAAAAACCGGATCGATTTTTATCTGATCCGGATCGATTTTTTATCCGATCCAGATCAATTTTTTATTCAATCCGAATCAATTTTTTATCTGACTTTGTGCATGTCTAATCCCTTGGCCCCCAAGCTTCATGCACGTACGTAGCTGCTCTTGTTCTTATCACAAGTTTATCGCTGTTCAAGTGATGGAGTTTTTTTTTTAATAACTTCAAGTATCAAATTAATTTAAAATATTATATATTAAATTGAAAAACAAAAGTTATCAAGTTTACATACTAATATTTTTCATATTTTAAGTAATTTATATGTCAAAGGCAACTTGCTGACGTGGCTAGTGGTACTACGTGCAACGGGGCTGGTTCTTCTTCTCCGGTGACGGATATATCACCAGTCAGCGTTAGAGACACTAATCTCACATGCACTTAACGATCCTTGGCTCACCGCCAAATCAAATATCTTAATTGCGGGTAAGTAATCCAACGCGAATGAAGCGTGTGGTACACATGGATCATTAGAGAGTGAGAAAAGTTCTTATTTCTTGCAGACAAGTCCATTTCGAGGGAGCTCTAGGACACGTGTCACGAAGATGGAGATGCGGCAAATCGTTCGGGATCTCCAGGATTCGCCGGAACCGTCTCTATTCTCTAATACACTAATGTTAATGATAAATAATTTAATAATTGTTACTAATTAAATAGAGGATAAACTATAAAATTTTATTATTCAACTTACTCATAAAATCTATATTTTAATCACTCAAGTTTTGAAATATCTCTATTTTAATAATTCTTCCATTAAATTACAAATATAATGTGACATAATTTATTTGCTAATTTTGTATTATGACTTGAATAATTTAAATAATCTTTTCTACCTCATAAGATTATAAAATAAAATAAAAAACAAAATTAAATCTCACCAACTTCATCCTCATCACCATAAATCCCAAAAGCTCATAGCCTCAAACGACAAATCACTATTCTCATCGTCTCAAATCTCAATCTTTTCGATCTCATTTTGTAATAGTTATCTTCAATAATCATAAGAATCATTTTGATTTAAATTTAAATTTTTTATAGAGAGTTAAAATGATATCGTTTTAGTATATCAGTTAACTATCTCCTATGTCATAATGCAATCAAGTATTTAATGATGGAGCGACCAAAATAAAAAAAAATTAAAATTATTAACTTGATAGTTTTTAAATTTTAATGACTAAAATAAGAGTGAAAAAAGATAAGTGCATATAAATTTATGATTTACCCTTAAAATAAAAATTAAAAGAAAAATAAACTTATTTATAATAAAGTAGCTTTACTAAGGCGTTTTGACAAAAAAATACCCTAAGAAAAGATATTTTAGATCAGTTATCATTTTTTTAAATATTTTTTAATTTAACACTCTTTTGAAGAAGAGAGAAGGAGGCATGTTTGGTGAAAAACGTTTTAAGAGGAGAGAGAATATAATTGTTAGATTTTTCCTTGGAGGCGCATCCTCAAAGGTGGGGGTTCCTCATTTTTTAATTTTTTTATTAAATAAATTTTTATTATTTTTATTTAATTATGTAAAGACAATTAAATAAAAAATTAAAATTAAAAAACGTGTGTACTTCTACATCAGCTTTATGGTAAATGAGTAATCGGTTATCTTTTAATTCTAATAAATAAATTATAACAATTTAAATAATATATGATCAATTTCTTAATATTTCAAAATTTAAAAAATAATATAATTTCATATTTTTACCGTATTGTCAAAATGACTCGAAATATGATTAACATCCAATCACAACACCAGACCTTCTATTTTTTTAACTTAAATAATAAATACAAACTAAATAAATTTAGAATAAAATAATAAAATAATAAAAAATTTATTGAATACAAAAATTAATTAAACAAAAATAATAAAAATCTTATTGAATAAAATATAAATTAATAAAAAAAAATGGTAAAGACACGCTCTAGAGGAGAAATCTGGCTAAAGCTTTCCCTAAACCATGCACCTTCAAGGAGAAATCTTCTCTATCTTAGTGTTAAATCGAGAAATATTTGAGAAACGATGATTAATCAAAAATATTTTATTTTTAAGGTAAACCTTTATTCAAGATACTCCTATAAAACAGCGATTCTTGCCATTTTTTACTTCTCCCGTACAACTGAAACTCTCCTGTTTATCACCGGTCTCTCGCTCTTTACTCTCCGACAATTTTGAAAACATCGCTTCTTTTTACAGATTTTTCTCTCTCTTATTTTGTTCTTGAGAAAAAAACCCATTTTTGATTATTCAGTTCCGGAGATGAAGCCATCGAGTTGGTTCCCAGTGAAATATACAGAGCAAAGAACTGTAACTAAAAAGCTAGTAGAGCCATCCAGCAAGTGGTTTCCGATGCAGTCCAAAGCAAAAGCCCCTAAAATTGTCAGGATTTGTGTCACCGATGAGGACGCCACGGATTCTTCCAGCGACGAATGTGAACGGTCGAGGCATCGTAGGGCGAAAAGGCATATAAACGAAATCAGGATCGAAGATTGTTCCACTGTCAATTCCTCCAAGCCGGCAAACAAGCAAAACAGACAAATAGTTAATAAAAGCAACCAAGTAAATATGAGATCGAAGAAGAACAAACAAAAGCTGCAATCTTTGTCAAACGGCGTCGTTAAGTATCGTGGCGTTCGACAACGGCCGTGGGGAAGATGGGCGGCTGAGATCAGAGACCCCACGAGTCGAACCAGGGTCTGGCTCGGCACTTATGACACTGCTGAGGAAGCTGCTTTGGAGTACGACCGAGCCGCGGTTCGAATCAAAGGACCCGATGCTCTCACAAACTTTGGGAAACCTCCGGTGAGACCTTCTCCACCGGAGATTGGTCTTGAAATGATTTCCAGGTATGATTCGGCTCAAGACTTTCAGTCTCCCTGTTCACCTACATCAGTTCTAAGATTCCAGTCCAACGAAGAAGCTGAACTCCAAACGGACTCCAAAGATGGCTCTTCGGGGAACATCGAAAGCGAGTGGAAACCTGTCGACCAACTCCAAACAGAACCGAGTGACTTATCAGATGAGTATTTATTAACAGATCCGGGAGTTTTATGTGATTACTTCAATTCTGATAATCTCGAACCAATATTGTTTGATGAAACGAGGTTACCTGAAAACCATATGGAACTTGATTATGCTGATATTTCTGTAGAACTAGGCGTCGATTTCGGGTCTTGTACGTGGGATGTCGATAATTATTATTAGAATTTGCCAGGTTTCAACACTTCCCAGAAGTCGTCCTGGTAAGATACATGGTAAATTCCGAGTGGAATTTTGGATACGTTTTCCCACTTTTCTCTAGTACAGCGTGTAATGAAATGCGTTTCGGTTTCATTTGTGCATGCCTTATCTTCTTTTGAATTGTATTAATTTGGTTTGTTCAATTCTTCACTTTAGACCTTTTTTCTTGTCTGTGTCTTTGATGGGAGACGGTGAGATCTTTAATGTTTGGCATTTTTCAAAAGACTGCCAAGTTTAAGCTAAAGTCGAGGCTCCAATGTTCGAAGTTTCGCCACCTTAGCCACTCGTTAGCCATAAAATCATTTTTGTTTCTGGGTTATATTAGTAAACAAATAGCCCCATATTCAAACAAGGAAAAATTATAACGACCCTGTTGGAAATTTCATAACTTGATAGCCTCATTCTTACTGTATTGTTCCAAGCTACCATGAATGAATGAATATGATCTTTATATGAAATTAGTGAAGACAACAAGAGACACGTATTGTTCCATATTAAGATTGCATTTCATCGTTATCGTACCATTTACTCGATCGATGGGTTTTTCCCCCCTTTAGTTTCTAACACCAAATCAGTGAGTCCGATTGACAAGGACAATTCATTGTGCTTCGAAAACACATCTCGGAAAAGGATTGTGATGGGGACACACTGTGCATTTTCAGGCGATATCTCTTGCAGCTAGAGATGGTATCTTTTTTTTTCCCTTTCGAAAACACTCAGCCAAAAGCTTTACCTCAAAAGGATGTGTCGTGGCTTATGGAATTACAGGCTCCTGGGGGTTTAATGTATAAAGACAGTAGCAGCAGCAAACTCGGTTTCAAAACCAACAACTAATTTTCTGCCTGCATGAAACTTGATCTGCAAGACTGCACTTCTCTTTCCTTCTGGGTTAAAATTAAATGCATGGCAACAACGACAACCCAAGGCGTCGTTTCTTGGCGTTGATGACATGTCACTTTCATACAAGACACATTTGGCATTACTAGAACAATACATTCTTTGTTTTGTTGAACCTGTGAAGTGATTTGAGACGATTTTCGATTGGTATCAAAATATAGCAAAACATGAACGATACATGCTTTGTACTTTCATCTGTTTTCATTATTTCCATGAAATTCAAGTACGGGTTGAAAATAGTGTCACTGGTAAACGTTTAAGCACTTTCAGTGTAGAGTTTGAAGGGCTAATAAAGAGGATATGGCAGGGGAGTTTGAAATACAAGTATACAACCGATTAGTGTAGGGTTAATAAAAGGCTGCAATTGGTTGTAACTTTAAAATTTATCAAGTGTATAATTTTTAGTGTAAATTAGGTAGTATTTTAAATTAAAAATTGAAAATATTATATTATTTTCTAATAAATTATGTGAACTACATTACTATTTTAATTATAACTTAAAAGGTTGTCATTACAAAACTAATATAACATTTTCAGTTATAATTATATAATTTTTTAAAGTCGATAAAATGACATTTTAAGTTAAAATTAGTCATGAAAATGTTTTAAATTAAAATATATTGTAAATTAATCTTAAATTTTCCAGCCGTACAACAAAACTACCTATCGATGTATGGTGGCTTGCAACTTGCAAATAATAAAGAGGATGAAGAAAAGATATGGAAAAAAAAGAGAGGTTTGGTCAGTGGGGTTATAGGCTACAAGAACAAGTGGTAGCTTTTTTGTCGGCTTCAGCTGACCTACCTCTGATATTGTCAGTCTATGTTTCATGCGACGACCGTAGCACTTGCAGCGGCACCACTCGTCAGAATCCAGATCTGTAATAACTCATCATAATAAAGAGAGGTAAAAATTGAGAAGACTCGGCCATGGTGGAGCCGAACATGTAATATATACCTGCATGCGGAGTCCAAGGCAATGTTGTTGATGCCCTTGTCTTTAATATATATATTTCCAACAACAAAAAACAGTGTATAATTGGTATTTTTATGTAGCAGTTAAATTGGGTTTAAGGTATCGAAAACATAATAATATTAAATATTTGATGAAAGGGTTTTATTGTCTTCATCGTTCTTCATAATTCGACCAGGATTAATCAAATATTACTTCATGCTCTAAAACTAACCAATAGATGGAAGAATTTATTAGTTCATACATAGAAATAAGGGTTCACGCAATACATTCAAACAGAAAATGAATTTTTAAATTTATTATTCGAGATTCAGAATAGTTTACGTGTAACTCCATTTTAAAAAACCTCGACCGATAAAATTATTTAATAAAGGATGTGTTCAAAAAAGTTCAAGTTATTTGATTTGACAAGTCCTATTTTACAATTCGAAGTTGGTTTAAAAAAATTTCGAGTCGAGCTTATAAAATTCGAGTTTATTTTTTGAGTTTCTGTTTAAATTTAATTGTAACTATTTATAATATTATAATATTATTTATTCCAATTTAAGTGATTTTTTATAACCATATATACAATACAAATGTATTTATTCATATTTCTTTCACATGTGATATACATATATCATACAAAGTAGAAAGACTCGACTAAAGTTCGAAAATAAATCCACTAATTATTAAAAATTTCGAGTTATTCGAGTTGTATTTTACAACTCGATTTGAACTTAATTTTTTTTAGTCGAATCGAGTTTATGAAATTGTAACTTGAAATCAATTTGAGTCGAATCGAGTCGAAAAATCTATTTTTCTGGTCGAAAGTAAAATTGTATCATATTATTCATACTTTAGAAAACCATATTCGAGCAAATATATATTTACTTTACGTGCATGACATGAGTATATATTGTTTAGATAATTAATTGAGATAAAATGTTTATTCTATAGATGATTTATGTAAATACGATGGAAAAAAACATTGTATTGTTCGTTTAGGGGGTTGGCCCACAAAATCTCTGTTGAATCACATGAAAAAGAGAGGTGAAATCAAATGAATTCTTGTATGATACGATTACTATAGTCATATTAAATCTCAACCACTCATCATGAAAAACCAAACAAGTAGGACCAGATTCACCTACAATTCTCATTTTCAACATCATATCAAAGCCCTCAAAGCTGTGGGAGATTCTATGGTTGATGCTATCTTATGGGGCCTACATTTATTTTTATATTCTAATGATAATTGTTATTATTATACAATATGGAGAAGTTTGTAGGTATTGGTATTGATCATGAATCCATGTTTCGGTCAGTTGACCCACATTGCATTAAAATATTTTCCTTCTTCCGAGTGCGTATCTCATATTTTCTTCTTCTTCTTTTGGTCCCAACCATAATTTTTCCTTTTAAATGGTCTTTTACTTTCCGTTTCTTTGGATGGGTGACCAATGGAATCTAAGGTGTGTAGTTAGGGATGGGCATGGGTCGGGTTTCGGCCAACCCGTCCCGACCCAAAAAACATATACCCTTCACTTAACCCGAGCATGATCCGACTTTTTGAGATAAAATTTGAACCGATATGACCCGAATCAAAATAATAAAAAATATTATTTTTATCAAATAAAAACAATGATTTAATTAAAAAATAATATATAGAGGGGTATTATTGTAATTATTCCTAAATATATAAGGTAAAATTATATTTTTTTCGGGTTGGGCCGGATATTTTTTACCCTAAACCAGAATCTGACCAGACCCGAACATCACCTTTAAAAAAACTCAACCCGACACGAACCCGATTTAAAAAAAAAATCCGACTCGATTGGGTCGGGTTCTAGTCCCATGCCCATCCTTATGTGTAGTAACTTATATGACTTGTTCACTATGTAATAGTCTAATAGTGATCATCGTTTTATTCATTAAATTTTTAAAAATTATAAAATAATTATTAATTTTTTTGAATAATTATAAAATGATCATTAAATTTATCAAACTTCCATAATTAATTATAATATTGTAATGACTATTTTATAATAATTTGATAAATATAATGATCATTTTATAATTTTTAAAAATTCAATGATAAAAATGATACTTTTAACATAGTTCAATGACCACTGCTATACTTTACTTTTTTTACTCTGTCCTCCGGCTTCTACAAAGAACCAAACCAATGTGGGTAGTTCTGCGGTGCGACGCCTAAAAAACGGCTAATATACGGCGTGGCCGGTTAAAATTTAGACCAGTTATGTTATATTATTTAACCGGAAATATTATCAAGTACAATAACATATTAGGTAACGCTTATATAATGTAATAGATAGCGCTTATATAATAAAATAGATATTTAACGGGAAATATTATCAAGTACAATAACATATTAGGTAACGCTTATATAATGTAATAGATAGCGCTTATATAATAAAATATGTATTTAACGGGAAATATTATCAAGTACAATAACATATTAGGTAGCGCTTATATAATGTAATAGGTAGCGCTTATATTGACCTATTTTATAAGTAAATTGGTATATTTATACCGGTAACATTGCAAATTTACCTATTACATTATAATTATCGGTTTCGATATTTCATAAAGTGTCGAAACTTTTTATAAAAGTATCGACACTTTAAGCTTGCACCTCGTTGGGCATTAATATTTCATTCTGGACAAAAATATCGACACAAACTAAAAAAGTGTCGATACATGATTTAGACCTATTCTCTCATAAAACCAGTATAATTATACTGATTTCATTGATCATTTACCTATTACATTATACTTATGGGTTTCGATGTTTTAGGGATCGATATTTTTTTAATAAATGTATCGACACTTTTTAAGGGTACACCTTTTTTGGCATTCATTCTAGACCATAAGTATCGACACTTTATGCTTGCACCTCGTTAGTTTTAATATTTTATTCTGGACAAAAATATCGACACAAACTAAAAAAGTGTTGATACATGATTTAGACATATTCTCTCATAAAACTGGTATAATTATACCGGTTTCATTGAACATTATACTTATGGGTTTTGATGTTTTAGGGATCGATACTTTTTTAATAAATGTATCGACACTTTAAGGGTACACCTTTTTTGGCATTCATTATAGATTGTAAGTATCGACACAACTTTAACAAGTGTCGATACTATATGCTGACCTATTTTAGCATAAAACCGGTATATTTATATCGGTTACATTGTAAATTTACCTAATACATTATAATTATTGGTTTCGATGTTTTCGGGATCGATACTTTTAATAAGTGTCGATACTTTATGTTGACCTAATATATTATGCGTGCACCTCGTTTAGGTCGATACTTGTTACATTGTTAATTTACCTATTACATTATAATTATTGGTTTTGATGTTTTTTGGGTCGATACTTGTAGTTATTGTACATACCTAAATATGTACTGCAAATTTAATGTTGTACCCACCCTTTAACTACCACTACCAATACCACATCTTATTGAAAGCAGCACGACTGAAACATGTTCAAAATGAACCTTTGCTTACATCTCCATCAACTCCTGGACCACTGAACTTGCACAACAAAATTTTTGCCATGGATAATACTGATGTAGACAATGTTAAGCCAACCGAGGAATGCCATGAAGTACATAATGTTGATGAATCTGACAGATTGGTTGGTCAGCTCTTCTGTTCACGTGATCAAGCTTGGTACTTTTACAAGGGATTCGCACGGGAACATGGGTTTAGTGCACGTAAGGGAACAACACGGCTTGACGTGGAAGGGAATGTGAAGACACAAGAATTTTGTTGTTCCAAAGAAGGGTTTCGAGTATCAAAAGTCAATACTGTTGATCGTCAACGTGCTCATACGCCAGTCACAAGAACATGATGTAAGGCTAGAGTCGTAGTTACAGCAACAAATACAAACGATCAGTGGGTTATAAGTAAGTCTGATCAGAAACATAATCATGCATTGTGCACACCTGCTATGACACCATTTATGCGTTCTAATAGAGTTGTAAGTAAGGCTGATATCGATGAGGCAACAACATTGAAAGAGGTCGGTGTTGGCACGTCACAAGTAATGAACTATTTAACGCAGCAGGCAGGGGGTTATCATAATGTTGGATTTACACATAAAGACCTATACAATGCACTTCAAAGAGGTAAAGCAAAGGAAATCGTCGATGGGGATGTGAATGCGCTTATTGCCTACTTTGATTATAAGAAATATGATGATCCCGGGTTTTTTATGACATACTCGGTAGACGAATCGGGGGCATTGTATAATCTTATTTGGTCAGATTCTACATCGAGATCGGATTACACATGCTTCGGTGATGTAATTGCGTTCGACACAACATACAAAGATAATTTGTATGGTCGACCAATTATGCCTATTGTTGGTGTCAATCATCACCATAACACAATTGTGTTTGCCACTTCCATAATCGCTGACGAGACGTCTCAATCTTTCGAGTGGGTACTACATAATTTTTTAGAAGCCATGATGAATAAATCACCTATTTCAGTTGTCACCGATGGGGATAGGGCAATGCAGAGGGTTATCAAATCTGTTATCCCTTATGCTAAGCACAGATTATGTTCTTGGCATCTTTCTCGCAATGCACAAGCTAACATTGGTGACCCAAAGTTTACAGTAGCATTCTCAAAATGCATGGCTTCCTGGTGGACAACCAAGGAATTTGATATTCAATGGCGTTCAGTTGTTTCAGAATTCAATGTCCAAAAGCATCCATGGGTGATTGAGAAGGGAAATACACGACACTTATGGGCACAAGCATATCTAACCGGTCATTTCTTTGCCAATATTTGCTTAACACAAAGGTGCGAGTCTATGAATGCTTCACTAGCTATTGCACTGAAACACAAGAAGACATATTTAGGTGTTGTTCGTGCAATTGAAGATGGAATTAGTAGAATGCGTATGATTGAGTTGAAAGCGGATTACTTAAGTTCCCATACGAAGCCCTTCCAAATCACAAAACTGGTCGACCTTGAAAGCCATGCCGCTGCGATTTTTACCCGCGAATCTTTTCGTGTGTTCCAAGATGAAATTATACGGGAGACATTGTACCGGATTGAGGCAGAGATTAAGTCCTTATCAGATGAATGTCAACATTATATTTTGTCAAAGTATGCAGAAAAAAATAGGAAATTTGAAATTAGTTTTGATTCTCGTACGAAAACTCTAATTTGCTCCTGCAAAAAATTCGAGATCGTTGGACTTCCGTGTCGCCATCAACTTCACATTTTGAAGCACTTGGACTACACATATTTGCCCGGGACTTTGATTCAAAGTAGGTGGACTAATGATGCGAAGGCTTCTGCACCCAGTTATGTTGATTTGAATGTGTCTCCAAAAGTGATGCAAATGGCAAGGTTCGCTGCTCTACGTTCAACGTCAAGTAGGTTATGCTACATTGCATCAAAGACAGACGAGTCTTTCAAAACCGCAAGAGATGAGATGAAAAAACTAATAGATGAATTAGAAAACTTGTTTGGTTTGAATGATTCAGTCAACCAGAGCATTGTAGTAAACAACGTTCGTGACCCTCAACGAAAACAACGCAAGCGAAAAGAAGTGACGAAGAACAAGGTCGAGAAGAAAATTAGGCGATGTGGGTACTGCAACGGTGAGGGACATAACAAACTAACATGTCCTCAAGTCAAGCTCAGTTTGAGTACAAGCACACAGCCTACATCAACTGATTTTTTCGAAGACGGAATGGAATGACAACGATCTCCATATATCGTAAGTATCAACATGACTCCTATTGTGTATAAGAAACATGTACATATAAATATTTTGAATGAAGGAAGAAAAACCGTGTTACTTAAAATTAGTGACACAATATTAAAAAGTGTCGATATAGGTTGTAGACCTATTCGCTCATAAAACCGGTATATTTATACCGGTTATATTACAAAATTATCTATTACATTATAATTCTGGGTTCCGATGTGTAAATGTCGATACTTTTTGACAAAGTATCGACACATTTTTCTTCCATTCTGGACATAAAGTACCGACACAATATTAAAAAGTGTCGACATAGGTTGTAGACCTATTCGCTAATAAAACTGGTATACTTATACCGGTTATATTACAAAATTATCTAGTACATTATAATTCTGGACATAAAGTACCGACACAAAATTAAAAAGTGTCGATATAGGTTGTAGACCTATTCGCTCATAAAACCGGTATATTTATATCGGTTATATTACAAAATTATCTATTACATTATAATTCTGGGTTCCGATGTGTAAATGTCGACACTTTTAGACAAGGTATCGACACATTTTTCTTCCATTCTGGACATAAAGTACCGACACAATATTAAAAAGTGTCGACATAGGTTGTAGACCTATTCGCTAATAAAACCGGTATACTTATACCGGTTATATTACAAAATTATCTAGTACATTATAATTCTGGACATAAAGTACCGACACAAAATTAAAAAGTGTCGATATAGGTTGTAGACCTATTCGCTCATAAAACCGGTATATTTATACCGGTTATAATATAAAATTATCTATTACATTATAATTCTGGGTTCCGGTGTGTAAATGTCGACACTTTTTGACAAGGTATCGACACATTTTTCTTCCATTCTGGACATAAAGTACCGACACAATATTAAAAAGGGTCGATATAGGTTGTAGACCTATTCGCTCATAAAACCGGTATATTTATACCGGTTATATTACAAAATTATCTATTACATTATAATTCTGGGTTCCGATGTGTAAATGTCGACACTTTTTGACAAGGTATCGACACATTTTTCTTCCATTATGGACATAAAGTACCGACACAATATTAAAAAGTGTCGATATAGGTTGTAGACCTATTCGCTCATAAAACCGGTATATTTATACCGATTATATTACAAAATTATCTATTACATTATAATTATGGGTTCCGATGTTTTTTCAATCGACACTTTTTGAAAAGGTATCGACACATTTTTCTTCCATTCTGGACATAAAGTACCGACACAATATTAAAAAGTGTGAAAACTTTGTTGTGAATATCATGGAAAACAATGATATAGTAATGTGTTTCGATACATTTGCAAGCAGATGTAAAATACATTAATAACTAGTATTGATATTTCAACAATCCTCAAATGTATATGTATACAGAGAAGCAAATATGGAATAATTAATGAAAATATACACACAATATAATCACACCAAAATATACATACACAAGAATGTTCAAATAATGTACCGACAACCTCCTTCACCACTCCCTCAAATTTTTCACCCGTCACCATCTTAATATCACCCCTTAACACCCCAACTTCTTTCACCACTTCACCCCTCAACACCTCTACTTCTTTCACCACTTCATCTATTTTTCCTTCCACTACCCCCTTATGCCTCTCAAGTGTATCTTCGACTCTCTCAAGTTTCTCTTCGACTCTATCAAGTTTCTCTTCGACTCTATCAAGTTTCTCTTCGACTCTTGATTGTCTTTGCATGATATCAAATTGGATTTTTTTGATATCAGCCAATTCAGACATCAAAATGTCGAAGTTACTATGTTTTCCCTCATCGTCGTCCCACTCACCGTCATCCCCCAATACAACCATCTCTCCTTTCTTCTCCTCTGCCTCCACTGCTTCCTCTACATCCTTGCCAATAACCTTCAAAATTAAATTACAATATTAAGACATTGATTATATTCTTAATATTATTTAATTACATTTATTACCCTTTCTTGCTTCTTCGCTCTATCCAACTTCAACTTCACCATCACTCTAACCACCTCTTCCTTCCCCCATGCACGGATGCGTGCCACTCCGATTCTTTCATAAGCCGGCACTGCCTCACAGCCCGACCAAAAATCGAACAGTGCAACCTGCATTTATAATAAAATTTATATTTTTATATAAAAACACAAAAAAGTTCTTCAACTCATTTACCTCTAAGATTGCTATGCACCCTTTGAGGTATCTCTGGCTTCCCTTTTTAAAGGTGATTATTGATTCAATCAATCTCGAATGGATATATTCAGCCCAATTGAATTCACCCTTCAAGCCTTCATCGCAAATGAGCTTCATATGTTCCTTGTTCGTTGACGTATGACCCGTTGGACAAAGAAAGATACCGACAAGGTATAATAGAACTCTGGCCTTCAGCTCATCCCCAACGTAAGATCCACTTTTTATTTCCTCTTCAATTTCAGCATATGTCACATTCTGCTTCAAACCATATTTGAAGGCAAGTGCTTTCCAGTCCTTACTCTTACAGACTTCTACAACACTTTTACCTTCATTTTCTACCCCCAATACGGCTGTAGCACATGGGATCCCGAGAGGAAATGAAAAATCACCATACTTAGCAATACATTGTCTGACATCAAATTGCGCCATCAAGGATCGACACAATTCCCTCCGAATAGGTCGATCCCTTACTCCTACCAACGATCCAAAACCTATTTCTCCCAGCATATTCAACTGACCCTTCTCCTTAAAGTGTTTAATTAATGAATTCACCCTTTTAATGCTGCATCTTGTCGACACTTCCTACATTTTTTAACAATATATAATTTTATAGTTATTATATATTTTGTATCAACGTATTTACAAGTTTAATGAATACCTTATTTTCATGTGCTTTCCTCCGTTCTTTGTATTCTTTACTATCATTCCTTGACTGTGTGATGTAAGGTTCCTTTTCAGCATCACTCATTGAATTCCATTTGGACCTCACATCTTTTGTCACCTAATATTAAACATAAACGTTTCTTAATCAATACATTAACACTAAATATTACTCAATGTCAATTTCATTTTACATACTGAACCGCTCTGTGTGCCATCTTCCTTCATCATTTTGCATTCGACCATACTGTCAACATTTAAAATTTGTAATCAATTTAAAGTTTATCGATACTTTAATCCAATTACCATTTCAACAATAATAACAAAAAGACATTGATACTTACTAGAAGTACATATATCCACCATTTGGTTGCTTTCGAGTCTCGGCCTCAATTTCAAAGTCATCTGCGCCACCAACAATTTTCCAACCCATTGACTCCATTTTTCCTTCATATATCAGTTTACGCAAATCAAATTATTTTGTTACATACACTTTATTCAATATACAAATATAGATAACTACTCTTGTGGTAAAACGGTTTTCTTCAAAAGAATTTGAATGGCCACTACAAAATGTGTCGGCACATTTATACAACCTATAATATTATTTTCTACCTATAATATTTAATAAAAGTATCGACATTTATATTTTACCTTCAATATCACTTTCTACCTGCAATCGGTCCCAAATGCTTCTTTACTCCAAAACCCCAAACAACACATAAAAACCCTATTCGCGATTACTGTAATAATAAAAAACTAGGGTTTCGACAACATACTTTTCGATTCGACTGCATCAACAAACAAACAAACATCGCTTTAGAAACGCCTTCTGAAATGCAGCAACAATTACGCTTCGATTTAAAAAACTCTTCCGTTCTATCGATTTTCATAGGATATTTAGATATGGCATTTATATTTTCATCGGATATGTTATTTATATTTAATCAATACAAATACAAAAGTGTCGATACTTTTATGTCAGGTGTCGCTACTTTCAAAAGGATAATTACCTATTTATTTGAAAGTGTCGATAATTTATTACACGTACTTACGAAAGTATCGACACTTTCAATATATCCGGTATCGTTTTACCGGTTTTATCATTTTGATACCGGTTTTATCATATTTTTACCTGTTATATCGTTGTGGATCGATATATTTTTTTAAAGTATCGACACATTATAGGCGCTAAAACTGCTTCTCTTTTAAATTCACAAAGTGTCGATCCTTATATAAAGTATCGACACTTTCAATATATCCGATAACGTTTTACCGGTTTTATCATTTTGATACCGATTTTATCATATTTTTACCTGGTATATCGTTTTGGATCGATACATTTTTTAAAAGTATCGACACTTTATAGGATTTAAAACTGCTTCTCTTTTAAATTCACGAAGTGTCGATCCTTATATTAAAGTACCGACACTTTAAATGTATCTGGTAGCGCTTTACCGATTTTATCATTTCAATACCGATTTTGTCATAGTTTTACCTGTTATATCGTTTTGGATCGACACATTTTTAATTTGGATCGACACGAACCGACAAGTTAACTTTGCCGGTTGCACAATTTTTTAATATTTCTTCATGACTTAGACCTACTACATTATTATTAGTCAACATTTCCGGTAGCGCTAAACCGAATTTATTAAATATCTTTTAATGTATCCGGTAACGCCGTATATTAGCCGTATATTAACCCGCCTTTCCTGAGACAATCCCAACCAATGTACACTGAATCATGACCAAAATTAACAACATAGGTTTTCCAATTCAGTAGCAGCTCAGCTCATTGGATATAGTGAAATGATTTCTTTAGCCATGTTTAAGGATTAGTAGCTCATTCGATCCTGGTCCATAACAAGTACGTGTTTTAACTGAAAGAACCACAAAACGGGCCGGCACAATTTTTCTTTTTGATTAAATAAAGAGAAATTACATTATAAGGTAAATATCGAGATTTAAACACATACAATGAGACATAATATAAGTATCTTTAATCACTCGGTCAATTAATGGATCTCGGGATGACATAAAATAACAAGTATACGTTGGTTGTGCTGAAAAAATGTTGTAATAAGCCTACATGTGTATGGACAAGGACAAATCTATTAAGGATCAGAAAAAGCTATTGATTCTCTAAAATTTCTTGGTATAATGATACAGTCTTTTTAATTTAAATATTACTTAAATAAAACTTCTGTCCCTTCCACAGCTTTGTTACTACGAAGACAACTCAAATAGAGATACATATGGATATTAAAAAGAAAAATTTACAATACTCTCTCCAGAGTGGACCTAATATTTACGTGGTATCCTGTAAAGGAAAAAAATCGAGGCTATGAACGTTAAAGGCCTCTACTAAAAGACAATGTATAGGCCAATTGCCTAGGGAATATCAAATTAATCTGAATTAAGAGAAATGGGGAGTGGTGTTTTCTTCAAATTTCATTTCAAACCACATCAGAACCTAGGGAATATCAAACTGACGGTAGATTCTAAATCAACTTGCATGTTTGTAAAGTAGAGTTCAAAAATCAAATTTTTTATTTCAATTAGTTCGAATTAATTTTGAGTTGTAATTTTAGAAATTCGACTCGAAAAAAATTCAAGTTCAAATCTAATTGTAAAATACAACTCGAATAACTGGAAGAAAAAAAAGTTGATGGCTCGTCTTCAAGGTATTGACTATGCGTTTTCTTGGCGTGATTCGAGTTATTTGTCAAAATTGAAAAAATGATCTAAAATTGGAATTAGAAGTGATATTGGAGCACGGGGAAATGCTTTGACGTAAAAATTCCCGCCGTGATTGGATCCTTGATGGAAATCGGAATACAAAATTTTATCATGCCTGCGCCAAAATCAAAAGACGAAAAAACACCATGCTTTCTTTGAAAATTATGGATGATAGCTGGTGCTTTGATCAAGCTCGACTTAGATAAGGAGCAGTCGAGTTTTTTTCGAAATCCTTTTACTTCGAATGGTATAATATCCCAATTATAACATACGGAGGAATTTCTTTAAATTTTTGAGGGAGACTCTAGAAGCGTTGTCTAATGATGTTCTTGATGCCGAGGTTAAAACCATTATTTTTGACATGCATCCTTCCGAAGCCCTGGGTATTGAAGGTTTCCACGCTTCTTTTTTCAGATAATTGGGAAACAGTGGGGGATAGTGTTTGCAGTTTTGTGTGCAACTATTTTAGTAGCGGAGAGATTCCTACGAACATAAATCGTGCCCTAATCGTCTTAATTCCCAGTTAGTGGTGTCAGAAAATTTCACTCAGTTTCGACCCATTAGCTTGTGCATCATTATTTTCAAAGCAGTCACGAAGACTATTGTCGCTGGGCTCAAGACTTTGCTGCCTAAGTGGATTATGGAGAACTAAACGAGTTTTGTGTCAGGACACTATTTATAATAATATCGTCATCGCCCGAGAGGTGGTACACTCGATGTAGACGAAACAAGGGAAAAAGGGTTGAATGATAACAAAGGTCGATTTAGAAAAGGTGTATGACAGGTTGGAGTGGCATTTCATTCAGATACCTTAGCTGATTTGAGTATTCCTTCTACTTTGTGTCGCTTAATTATGAATTTTCTTACTTCAGTAACAACTCAAGTTACAGTATTTCCCCCCAAATTCCAGAGATGGGATTCCGCCTGTGCATCCGCCTCGTGAAGTGTTTGAAGGTGGAATTAAAGAATGGGTTCTCTCGCTTGTTGGGCAATTTCTCGGTGCTGCTCCCAAACTAGCTTCTCTGCATCAGATTATCGAGGCTCTGTGGAGAAAACCCTTGCAAGGAGCCAATGTGCAGATCAGCTACGCAGGTAAAAACCTTTACCTTTTCTCGTTTAGTTCAGAACATGCTCGGGATTGGATATTGGAGAATGGCCCTTGGCACATCTTCAACAAACCATTAATCCTTAGAAAATGGGTACCGAACATGGAAAAGTTACATCTTGATTTATCAAGAATTCCTATCTGGGTACACTTATTTAATGTTCCCCTTGAATTATTTAACTGCGAATGCCTTAGCTATATTGCAAGTGCAATAGCTTGCCCTCTTTCAATGGATTCAATCACTGCTACTAAAACTAGGTTAGAATTTGCAAAAGTTTGTGTTGAAGTTGGGGCGTCTGATCCTATTCCTAAGTTTGTTGAAGTTGTTCTTAACAACGGTCAAACTACTTCGATAGTTGTCGAAGTACCGTGGATGCCTCCTATATGCAAGAACTGCAATGTGTTCGGACATAGTGGTAAAGGATGTAAGCATAATCCTATCCCTCAAGCCTCAACAGTGGTTTGGAGGAAAAAAGATTTCGCCTCTTCAATACCCCTGGACACCGAAACTGCTTACACTGAAGATAAACAAAATTCAACTACTGCTGATCCCAACTCTTCTAAGAACAAATCTCCTAAAGTTATCGAAGCTGGGAACCAATCCTCCTTAGAGCCACATCATTCTGATAACGACTCTGATGCTTCGAGTGAACCCACACAACCAGTTTCTGCCACAGTTACTGATCAAGAAACAACCTCGAATACTACTGATAAATTTAAGTCCAAAATCCCATACCAGCAAGGTACTACTGTAGATAGTATTTCTGCTCCTCCAACCCTTAAGAAAAGGAGTAAAGGAAGGACTGCTAAAGCTCTCGATGTTCTAACATGGTCCAACAACCAATTTGAACTTCTTAGCACGATTAATGAGACCAACCATACCTCAGAGAATCAAGGGAAAAAAGTAAGAGCAGTAGTTTCTGGAGTTACTGAATTGATCAAAGAACTCAAAATAAAAAAGAAAGCTCACATTGATAAAACTAAGGGTTCTTCAGTGGGAAATAAAGGAGAGGAACCAACCTCCTCATCCCAAATAAAATGATCATTTCATTCTGAAACGTAAGAGGATTAAATAATCCTCTTAAACGAGGCCAAGTCCTTAGAAGGGCAGCCAAGATTAATGTGGATATCCTATGCTTGATAGAAACTCGAGTGAAATTAGAAAAATCAGATGAAATATTAGCTACTTCTTTTGAGAATTGGAATGTTCTCACCAACTACGATTTTGCAGTGAATGGCAGAATATGGTTTATGTGGAGGGAAAGACTGGATTTCTCCTTATGTAATGCTACGGATCAGAGTATTACTGTCAAAGGTCGATTAAATGGTGCTCCCTTCATTATTAGAAGACAACTTTGGCAAGAACTTCGGCATCTTGAATCAAATTATAATGACCTCCCTTGGCTCTTGGGAGGTGACTTTAATGTTATCCTGAACAATTTTGAAAGTTCCGATCAAGAGCTTACGGGAATGATCACCTCCTTTGACATGGTAGAATTTCAAGAAATCACTCAGGATCTACAGTTACAAGATCATCCCTTCTTTGGTCATACATACTCGTGGAATAACAAACAAAGCGACAATTACCTTGCTCGGAAACTCGACAGAGTTCTCATCAATCCTATATGGTTCGAATATTTTCCTCACTCTTTTGTGGAATTCTTAGCACCTGGTCCTTCTGATCATTGTATGGCAGTGGTTGATCTTCAAAAAGTGGCTCATTTAAATAGACTCAAACCCTTCAAATTCTTCAACTGTTGGACTTTACATCCAGAGTTTTTTTAACAATGTAGGTCAATCATGGAATATAGCAGCACAAGGCAACCAAATGAAGTCTTTATTCCTAAAGCTTAAACGACTCAAAGCTAGCCTTAAACAACTCAATAAAGACTATTTTAGTGACATCTCGGCTCGAACTAGACAAAAATAGAAGAAATTGAAAGGTAGCAAATTCTTACCTTTAGAGGTGATGATTCCATAGAGAAAGAGTTCGAGTTGCGAAGGGAGTTCAGTTCTTTAGAAGCTGCAAAGACCATGTTCTTAAAACAAAAAAGCTAAAATGCATTGGCTAAAGGAGGGTGATAAATGCACAAAGTTCTTTCACTCAGTCATTGCTACAAAGAACAAGAGACAGACTATAAGGGTTCTTGTCAACAATCGGGGGAAATACTTGAATCATTCGACGAAATGTCCTCGAAAATAATTGAGTTATTCAAAGATATCTTAGGTTCCGAGGATCCAAAAGTAAAAGATTGCCCTTCTTCACTTCTTAAAGGTCTTATACAACCGATTTCTTCATTTGTTGACCCTGAAGCTCTTGTCAAGGAAGTTACTAGTGACGAGATTAAAGAAGTTCTTTTCAGTCAAGGCAATGACAAGGCTCCCGAACCTGACGGTTATACGTCTCTCTTTTTTAAGAAAGTGTGGCCTGAAGTAGGTAATGATGTCATTAAGGCAATAAAGTACTTCTTTCAAGAATCTTTTCATTGTCCAGCCTTTAATGCAACCACTATTAATTTGATTCCAAAAAAGCCAAATCCTAGCAAAGTAGCCGACTTTCGACCCATTTCTTGTTGTTCGGTTATTTACAAGACCATTACAAAGATTCTTGTTAATAGAATGACAAATCTGCTGCCAAAGATTATTGCTCCTAATCAATCTGCTTTTGTTAAAGAAAGGAGTATAGTTGATAATACCCTTATTGCTCAGGAAATTGTTAAAGGTTACGGAAAGAAGCTCATATCACCAAGGTGTGCATTGAAAATTGATCTCCAAAAGGCTTTTGACTCTATCAATTGGGGATTTATTTACGCAGTCCTTAAAGCATTGGATTTCCCCCATAAATTCATTGATTAGATTGTTTTTTGCTATACGAATGCTAGATACACCATCACTCTCAATGGAAGCTTGGTTGATTATTTTAAGGGAGTAAAGGGAATCAGACAAGGAGATTCGCTTTCCCCTATTTTGTTCATTCTGATTATTAATGTGCTCTCTAATATTCTCAATAAAGCTGCTTCTAGAGGGATTTTTTCCTTCCATCCTAAATGCAAGAAAATTGGACTCGCCCACTTGTCATTTGCTGATGACTTATTAATTTTCTGCAAAGAAAACCTAGAATCTGTTATGGGAGTCATTACTGTTTTGGACTATTTTTATGAATATTCAGGGTTGAAACTCAACACAGACAAATGTGAGATTTTCACTACAGGTATTTCAACCCTTAATCTTGATTCTATCATCAACTATTCTGGTTTTAAACAAGGTAGGCTGCCTGTCAGATACATGGGGATACCTCTTGTCACCACGAAACTAACCGATAAAGATTGCCAAGCTCTGCTTGACACTATCAGGAGTAGACTCCACTAATGGTCTAGGAAGCAAATGAGTTATGCAGGCAGGGTTGAGCTTATTAAGACGGTCCTCTACAGCGTTGCTAATTATTGGTGTAAACAACTAGTTCTGCCACAGTCTATTATCAAGAAGATTGAGCAATTATGTTCCAGATTTTTCTGGAAAGGATCGAACATTTCTGCTACTGGTGCAAGGGTGAGTTGGGTGAAAATATGCAAACCAAAATCAGAAGGAGGCCTGGGATTAAAAGACATCAAGTCCTGGAACAACACATGCCTAATTTTTCTTATCAGGAAATTACTTGAGAAAGAGGGTTCTCTATGGGTAGCGTGGTTCCATACCTACATAATTAAACAAAATGATTTCTGATCCATGGCAGAATCGTAAGCTGCTAGCTGGAGCTTCAAGCGATTGCTGAAACTCAGAATTGTTGCTCAAACAGTGTGTGTAACAGCAGTAAAAACACTAAAGAAATCTGGAAAATGATCCGCCCTAGAGATACAAAAGTCTCATGGCATAAACTACTATGGTATCCTTTTCATGTCCCGAAGCATAGCATTGTCTCATGGATGGTTATTTTGTATCGGCTCCCCACTAAGGACAGACTGCAACAACTTGGTCTTATTACCGATGATCTTTGCATTTTCTGCTCTAAAGCAAAGGAAACTCTAAACCACCTCTTTGTCGAGTGCTTGAAGACAACTTCCATTTGGAGATCCATCCTTCAACTTTCTGGTTTGAACATGCAATTCTCGACTTGGGCTAACCTGCTGGAGTGGGCGACCTCTACATGGAAAGGCAAATCCCTGCTTTCTTGCATTCTGAAGCTGTCATGGTGCGCCTTTAATTACATCATTTGGGAGGAACGAAATCGTAGGATATACAAGGGAATTTGCAGAACTGATGAAGTAATTATCAAAACTATTAAGGAGATGGTAGGAACTATTCTAAGTAATAGAAATGTTAATAGATTAAATAGCATTAACTTAGCTCTTTGTGATCATTGGGATATACTCTAATTTTGCTGTAACTAGTTCCCTATTCTTGTTCCTTTGATTGAACTGTTTGTGTTGTTTGTAGTTTACTGCTATTTGGGTAATAAAAGCTTGAATTATCCACACAAAAAAAGTTTTTTGGAATGGACAATAGATGGATAGTTTCAAGCATACGCGGGGATTCGTCAGGGAGATCCTCTTTCCCCTTACCTATTTGTCCTTTGTATGGAGAGACTTACGCAAGCAATCCAGAAAGTAATAAAATAATGGAAGTTGAAAGTCGATTTAGCTGTCAAGGGATATCCCTCAATTGTCTCACTTATTTTTTATGGATGATTTCGTTCTGTTCGCTGAGGCGTCTGTCACAGCTTACAGTAATTAAGGATATTCTCATTGATTTTTGTCATGTTTCAGGACATAAGTTTAGTCTCTCAAAGACTAATATTTCTTTCTCAAGGAAAATGGAGGAACAACTTCAGACAAACATCAGTAATGGCTTTCTGTTTACTCGTGTGAAGGATCTGGGAAAATATTTAAGGGTTCCTCTTTTGCTCCATCGTGTATCTTAACATATGGCTGTATTCTTCAAAGGGATCGTTTAGCAGGTTAGAAGACTAGGCATCTCTCCTTTTTCGGAAGAATCACTTTGGCGAAAGTTGTTTTGGCAGCGATTCCCTTATATGCGATCCAGACAAGCTACCTCCTGAAGAAGATTTGTGAGGACATAGAGAAACTAATTAGAAATTTCATTTGGGGTGGTTCTGCGGATCGACGAGGGATGCATCTTGTGAAGTGGGAGGGCCTTTGTCGTCCCCCGAAAATAGATGGAATTGGAATCAAACGGATCCATGCGCAAAATGAGGCTTTCCTTATGAAAATGGTATTTCGATTTGTTGCCGATTGCTCAAAACTTTAGACTAGGGTACTAGGATCGAAATAAAAAATTAGACCATGTGACTATAAACCTCGAACGGAGGGGCTTCTCTCGGCTGTGCTAAGGCCTCTCTGTCGTGTAGAATATGTTCGACCGAATCTAGTGTGAATCTTAAGTGATGGGAGGTCGATTGATTTTTGGTATGATGCATGGCTTGGAGATTTTGGTCCGTTAATTCACTATCTTCCACTTCTTGCACCGGCACCTCCTACAGGTATAGTTATTCCCTCTATGGTAAGTCATGATGGAGAATAGAATTGGGAGTAACTAAAGGATTATTTACCGGAGGTGATTTGTTTTAATTTGGATGTACTCCACCTTTAATTGATGGTGAGCCATTGTGTCGAGTGCATATGCAACCCGAATGTCAGTGGATAACACTATCTCATCTAAACCATGGGATATTGTGCAAACTTATCGAGTTCTCCCCCGGGTTAAGATACTACTGTGGACTATTTGCAAGGGTCATCTTATCTCCAATGAAGGACGTGTTCGTAGGCATTTATCGTTGGATGGTAGCTACTCATTGTCTGGAGTAGCTATTGAAAGTAGCTCTCACATTTTGAGGGATTGCCCTGTGGCTGTAGCAACGTGGAAGGAGGTTATTAAACCACACCTTTTCAATGAATTTTTGAGTGGTGATTTGACGTCATCGTATTGGGTTCTGTACGATTCTAGATGCAGAATTATGGGTATCTACATCGGTCTTCGTATGGATTGGGAAAGGAATATTCGAAAGCTGATCGTGGAGACCGAAAGCATGGAAGCTATTTCTATTCTCCGATGTGAGCCTGGTATAGGCAATGTGGCTGTGATGGTACCTCACGTACAGGATTTCGTTAAGCGGGACGGGTGTCTTCAATTTTGTTATACTCCCAGGGAAGCCAACCGAGTTGCTGATGGATTGGCTAACGTGGCCTGGAGAATGCCTGATGGTCTGTAGATTCACATTGGAATTTCGACAGAGATTCAAGAACGTTTAGATGAAGATTCTGGAACTAGCTTATGAGACTAGGTTCATCCTTTTTACTCAAAAAAGAATGATTATTTACTTGGCATTAATTTTTAGCTCAAATACAATATGGAGTTAGCAAATTAAAAAACAAAGTGTATTAGTCAAGCTGGGTTAAATTAATGAAATTGTTTAGGGAAATATAATGAATATTACAGTAACGAGCAAAGTCATTAGTATCTGAAAGTGATTTTGAGAAAGTCATATGTAACTATTGACAACTCTACTCCATTTTTTAGTTTAAGAAAATTAATAATATTACTGTTTAAGAAAAATAAGTTGGTTGCCCCGTAATGAGGTAATATTCAACAAAAAGTGAATCTACTTTTTGATTGCAACACTAAGATTGCGTTTGGTTTGCTGGAATGTTTATGAGAGAATTGGAATCTCTGAAGGAATTGAAATCTGTCAGGAATTAGAATCTAATTCCATATTCTGTTTGGTTGGCAGGAAATGGAATTGGAATCCAATTCCATTTTCTATTTTGGTTCGCAGACATGTCAGATGAATTTGATTTTAATAATGTAAAATGATAGAATTGCCCTTCTTGTTATTTTTGCTTTATTTTAGTTTGTTTTACAACTTACATGTAGTAATATAATATAAAAAATTAAAAAAATATTAAATTTTCATTTTATTGATTGATTATTCATTTTAATAAATTATAAAAATCATGCTAATAAACATCATAAGTTAAAATCATCGTAATCAAAATATGTTAATAAGTTACCAAAAGATAGAGCAATATTTCGATACATTCCAATCGGAGTATGTTAATTAGTTACCAAAAACTATTTTTATTTAATATATGAATTAGAAACCCGACCCGACACGACACGAAATAATAAAAAAATTATTTTTATTCAATAAAAACATTGACTTAATTGAAAAAATTATATATAGAGGGGTATTATTGTAATTATTCCTAAATATATAAGGTAAAATTATATATTTTTTTCGGGTCGGGTAGAGTTTTTTCACCCTAAACCCGACTCGACCCGACATGAAATAATAAAAAAGTTATTTTTATTCAATAAAAACATTGACTTAATTGAAAAAAATTATATATAGAGGGGTATTATTGTAATTATTCATAAATATATAAGGTAAAATTATATATTTTTTCGGGTCGGGTCCAATTTTTTCACCCTAAACCCAAACCCGACCCGACACGAAATAATAAAAAAATTATTTTTATTCAATAAAAACATTGACTTAATTGAAAAAACTTATATATAGAGGGGTATTATTGTAATTATTTCTAAATATATAAGGTAAAATTATATATTTTTTTCGGGTCGGGTCCAGTTTTTTCACCCTAAACCCGAACCCGACCCGACCCGAATATCACACTTAAAAAAACCCGATCCGACTCGACCCGAATATCACACTTAAAAAACCCGACCCGAACAAAATAAAGTTTCACCCGACCCGACCCGAATATATGAATTAGAAATCCGACCCGACCCGAAATAATAAAAAAATATTTTTATTCAATAAAAACAGTAACTTAATTGAAAAAAATTATATATAGAGGGGTATTATTGTAATTATTCCTAAATATATAAGGCAAAATTATATATATTTTCGGGTCGGGTATTATTCACCCTAAACCCGAACTCGACCCGACCCGAATATCATACTTAAAAAAACCGACCCGACCAAAATAAAGTTTCACCCGACTCGACCCGAATATATGAATTAGAAACTCGGCCCGACCCCAAATAATAAAAAAATATTTTTATTCAATAAATAAATAAGTTACTAAAAGATTGATGAGGGTAGTATGATCAAATTTCAATTTCCTCCAACAAGGGAATTGAATTCTATCCATTCTTGGATGTAATTCACTTTCCCTTATTTGATAGAAAGTTAAAACCATGAGAGATTCTAATTAGAAAACTTCAACCAAACATGAGAAAGTGGTGGAATTGGATTCCAATTCCCACCAATTCTAAGGGATTCATGCCAACCAAACGCCACCTAAAAGTTGGATGGTGGAGAAAAAGTAAGTGGCCTTAAACCTTTCCGGCAATCGGTATCCTTACTTTCTGCCCTGGTAGTATAATATAGTATGTTTGTTTGCTCTCATACTGTATTGTTTGAAGTGCTGTTTTTGTACTAGCGTGTGGTTGCTAGACTGTTTGCTGCCCATCGCCTTCTGTCTACAGGATTGTGACTGTATTTAGGCTTAAGTTGGCTCAGTTTGATTTTAGTGATGCACCGTATGCTAATTTGCTGCTAGGTGTCTATATAAGTGGCGTGTGCTTTGATTCGATAGTTGAAGGTCTGCTGGAGATGGTATTGTGGCTCTTAACCGGTGGCATCCTTTAGTGATGGGTTCAAAGGGTTTTATGGGGTTTTGAGTAAAGGATGTAAACTGCTGACAGAGTTTGTGTTTGCTGTAAGAGACAGAACTTGCTATTTTTCAGCGACCACGAAGCACTCTTTTTCCTTCAGTCACGCTTAGGAGGTTTTTTTTTATTTTATTTTATCGAGGCTCATGGTTGTGTGGCTATTTTGCTCGTGTTTTGCTAATAAAACCGAACGAAACCATTTTAAAAAAACACACACACAGTTGACCTTTTTTAAATATATGAAATTCAAATTCAAATTATTTATTTAATAGATACATGTTTATTTAAGGTATAATCCGTTTATATTTATAATATATCCAATCTCATATTCAAATGCTTATTTAATACCGTATAACTTGTTTTGAAGATGAAATTAAAATGTTTTGAACCCATATTTAAGTTGCAGTCAGTTTTAAAGCTAGTTGGAAGCATTTGGCTGTTTCATTTATCGAGGGAGGTTGGTTAGGTAGTTTCGTTGGATGTTACCTTTCAATTTTGATGGAACATTCATCGGTCCCGAAATTGCTTTCAAGTGTCCCGGAAAGAAAGCGATTGAAATGAGATTTCATCTTCATTTTGCTTTGTCTCAAACTGAAAAAAGAATGAGTGAAGAAGAAAAACTTTGAGCAAGGCTCGGAATTTGCATGGCAGGAATGAGAGGGTATTTGCTTTAAGGATTATTCTTTCTTTATGTTCGGTGAAAATAGGCCCAACTGAGTTATGGCTGTCTTTCAACGCTACACACTCTTGAACGTAATTTTGGACGTTACGTATGGATGGATATGAGTTGGATCGGATCAGATTTTCGGTTTATCGACTTGACTCAAAAATTATAAATCATTCACTCGACTCTAAAAATATACACTTTCCACCCGATCTAATTTTTTAAGATAAAATCCGAATCCGACCCGGCCCAAAATAATATATTTATTACAAGAGAAAAAAGCGTCAGTGACCGAAAATGACTTATAATATACGATTTTAACCGAAAAAATCGCAACGGTCAAAAGAGAATCGCAACGCGATATTCCAAGAATCGCAATGCGATTCAGAAAATGAGTAAATTCTTTCAAAAGCTGTTGCATTTGTTTCTTTCTTAAGAATTTTCTCTAAAAATATAGTATCCGCGCGGACGTGTCGAAGACACGTATTACCACTACCACTACCACTACCACTACCACTACCACGACCACGACCACGACCACGACCACGACCACGACCACGACCACGACCACGACCACGACCACGACCACGACCACGACCACGACCACGACCCGAGACGAGACGGCGGCGGCGGCGCGCGAGAGTCCCCCTTGTTCTCTTTCACTCAACAAGGAAATGGGAAATCCAAGCCTTAAATACACTTCCCAATAGTGTTTCCAATACTATGTGAGATTGAGCATTACTCAACACTTCAAAGAAAATATATCAATTTTTGTAGTATTTTCCCACTTAATCCATATCTAAAAATATTAAAACATTTTATCAAGAGAATTAAAAGAGTTGTAGATATCTACATTTCAATTCAAACTTATACATATAGTTTTAATATGATAAAATGTTTTAATATTTTTAAATATGGATTAAGCGGGAAACATGCTACAAAAATTGCTATATTTTCTTTGAAGTGTTGAGTAATGCTCAATCCCACATAGTATTGGAAACACTATTGGGAAGTGTATTTAAGGCTTGGATTTCCCATTTCCTTGTTGAGTGAAAGAGAACAAGGGGGACTCTCGTGCGCCGCCGCCGCCGCCGTCTCGTCTCGGGTCGGGTCGTGGTCGTGGTCGTGGTCGTGGTAATACGTGTCTTCGACACGTCCGCGCGGATACTATCTTTTTAGAGAAAATTCTTAAGAAAGAAACAAATGCAACAGCTTTTGAAAGAATTTACTCATTTTCTGAATCGCGTTGCGATTCTTGGAATCGCGTTGCGATTTTCTTAATCGCGTTGCGATTTTATGAATCGCATTGCGATTCTTGGAAGATCGCGTTGCGATCTTCTTTTCAACGTTGCGCTTTTCTAAATCGCGTTGCGGTTTTGATATCGCGTTGCGATTTTGTTGGTCATTTTGGCAAATCAAAAAAAAATTGATTAAAATCGTATATTATAAGACATTTTCGGTCACTGACGCTTTTTTCTCTTATTACAAAATATTATTTTATTCAATAAAAATAGAGATTTAATTGAAAGAAATAATATATAGAGGGATAATATTATAATTACCTCTTAATATATAAGGTAAAATTATAATTTTTTTGTCGGGTCAGGTATTTTAATCATAAATTTTAATCCGACTTGAACATAACCTTAAAAAGACTCAATCCCACCCAACCTGAATCCAATTTTTTTTTTAAAAAATAAGATCAAATCCGATCGGGTTGGGTCAATTCGGTACAAGGTTACCTTTGTTTTACGAAAGATTATATTTAAATAATTTTCATAAAATGAACTATGTTTTTTTAATAAAAAATATGGTATTTAAATGATATCGTATAAATTCTCAAAAATGATATTGTATAATTTTTTTGATAAATTAATTTATTACCCAAATAAGTAGAGTTCCTGCTACAAAAAACAGAATCAGCATTCTGATAACATCGATCACCCTACTTACAAAAACAATGGACCGATTAAGCTATACCCCATTGATTAAAAAGAGTAATATTAACACTATAAAGTCTATAAATTATTTTATATTAGTCGGTAAATTTTTAAAAAAATATTTTTAGTATAAATAGTTAATAAAATAAATATTATTATTTCATTAGAAAAATAATAATAATATTTTTAAAATATTAGAATAATTTATTTAGTTTTATTTTTCTAAGCATATTCGATATATTAAATCGAATATCAAAATATTACTCAAAGTATTTCAAAGTTCATTTTAAATCCTTACTCAAGTGTAAAATTAAGTTTTAATCTTAAAATAATTCAAAATGATTTTACAAAATATTTCGAACCATTTCAAAGCCAAAAATTCCAGATTGCTCAGAGGGAACCGATTCCCCCCCAAGGGGGTACCGATTTCCCCCTGAATAGGCTTGGCTCCGAGAATTCCAGTATGCTCGGAGGGAACCGATTCCCCCCAAGGGGGTACCGATTCCCCCTGTTCAACGGTCGAAATATTTGAATTTTACACTTAGGGAACCGATTCCCTATGAAGGGTACCGATTCCCCCCACACTCCAAGCTGTTGTATTAATGGTTTTCACACTTAAACGGCTCCATTGACTCCACTAATCATCTCCAACGTTCAGAATCAATTGAGGGAGTATTTAAACAAGTTCTGAATCCTTGATCAACAAGAAATATAGAGAAACAAGAGAGAAAGCATCAAACACCAAGTTTGTGCAAATCAAGCCAATTTTCCTTTCAATATTCATTTTGCTTTCAAGAACACCATTTGTGCTCATTTGTAATTATTTTTTAGTGTTCTTTTCTTGTTCTAGAATTGTGCAAACATCTTACCTTGTGAGGTTTTCCTTGTAAGTTTGCAAATTTGTGTATTTCTCTTTGAAAAAGAGTGTGCTCAAGAATTTGGGGTATAATTCTTGAGGGAATTGTAAGGTTACTCTTTGTTCTCAAAAGAAAGAACAAATTAGTGAATTTGTTGGAAAATCCTTAGTGTGGATAGCTAAGGTAGTGGACGTAAACTTTGGTTGAGAAAGTCGAACCAGTCTAAATCGCTGTGCAATTACTTTCAATTTTCTACAAAAGCTTCCACCAAAATTTTAATTTCCAATTCACCCCCCTCTTGGCCGATTTCGTCAATCAATTAACTCAAGAATTGGTATCAGAGCCTCACTCATTTGAAGGTTTAATCACTTCTTGAGTCGATCCGGGAAGAGTTAAATCGATAAAGATGGCGTCTGCTTCCGGTTCATTCTCCATGGAAGAATCCTGACCTATTGTCGTGCCTCCACACTTCAATGGACAAATTATCGTCATTGGAAGAGGTGTATGATTATATTCATCAAGCATTTGATATGGAAGCTTGGATAATAATCAAGAAAGGATATTCCTCTCCTACTAAGAAGGCAAAGAAGTGGAGTGTTCAAGAACGGAAGGAAGCTCAACAAAACTCAAAGGCTATGCACATGTTTGTTGTGCAATTGATCCTATATATAAAGGAGTTTCTTCTTGTTCAAGTGCCAAGGAAATGTGGGATAAGCTTGAGGAGATCTATAGAGACAAGGAATAAGAAGAACAATAAAATTGATGTCTCTATTAGCTCTCACATAGCCAAAGGTATCTTCTAACTCAAATATATCAAATTCAAAATCTTTTAATGAGTTACAAGATGCTTATGATAAATTATTTTTGGAGTTGAGACCATGAACTCCAAATACAATAAATTGATTTATAAATTTATTGCTAAAATGATATTCTTTTGAAAGCTAAAACAGACTTGGAAAATCAAAATGAAATGCTGAGAATGAGTTAGAGCTTTCAAAAATAAAATCTGAAAACTTTGAAAAAGAAATTTTCAAATTAAACAAACTTCTTCTAGAAATGAAATGGATTTGAAAATCAAAATGAAATCTTGAAGAAGGATTTAGAACTCTCAAAAATGAAATTGAAAGTATCGAAAAAGAAAATTTCAATTTGAAAGATAAGCTTGAATGTTTAACAAGAGAAAAAGAGATCATTCTAAATAATTCATCTAGTTCAATAATGACAATAGTTCACATTGTCATTATCATGGTCATAAGGAACATATTTTTCCTTTAAAGAAAGGAAAACGATTTAAAATTAGACAAGTATTGGTTCCAAAAGGAACAGAGGCATTGAAACTAATGTTCAAAGATCCAAAGCAATTTGGATACCAAAATCTACTTAAATGTCCCTTGTAGGCGTGTGAGAGCAATGGTGATAAGGATGATGATATTCAAGATGCTCTAGCCACACATAAAAAGGGAATGGGTAACCTCTAAACTAATGTTTTTATTATTTGGTTGCTCATTTAGTTTATGCATGCATGAGGTTTTAAATGTTGAATTATGTTTTATCTCATGTATGTTAAAAAAAATTGTATGATGAACATGGTAATTTTTGGTAATGTTTTATAAACTCTAGTTCATCGTATTATTTTTTTTGGTCAAAATTGTTTTTAAAATGTAATTGATATCTCTTTAACAATTGATATCGATTTTTCAAGAACTTTGGTTTTGCAAAATTTTGACCTGAAAATTTTCTTAATGTTTATGCATAGATTTTTGTTTAAATATTATAAAGTTTTAATGCATAACATTTTCAAAAACTTTATGCATGTGCTCTTAATCTCTATAATCAACATTGCATAATGTTTTATATGTGAATGGGTTAAAAGCATAATCTTTTGAAAAATAAATTTGATAAAAGATACAATGTTTTATTTTAAATGATTGCAAAATTGATTGACATTGCATCTATTTTCTATTATGCTTGTTGGTCAAAATATGGATATATACATGATGCATTTAGATTTTATTGATATGAATATTTTGTTCCTAGTTGCTAGGGATGAGCATGATAATTTGTTATGGCATAGGAGACTAGGACATGCTAGTATGAATGTTTTGCAACGGTTAGTTCAAGGAGAATTGGTTCGAGGGCTGCCTAAACTAAAATTTGATAATGATAAAATCTGTGATGCTTGTGCCAAAGGAAAACAAAAGCGAATTTCTTTTAAATTCATTAATGATGTCAACTAGTAGAGTATTACAATTGATCTATATATATCTTTTGGGCCAACTAGGACTACTAGCTTGGGTGGAAAACAATATGCATTTGTCTTGGTAGATGACTATTCTAGATATACTTGGGTTCTATTCTTAAGTACTAAAGATAAAGCATTAGAAAATTTCATCACATTTTCAAAAGTAATCCAAAACGAAAAAGGTTACTCTATAACTAGTGTTAGGAGTGATCATGGAACTGAGTTTGAAAATCTTGGATTTACTGAGTTTTGTAATTCTAATGGTATTAGCCATAATTTTTCAGCACCTAGAACCCCTCAACAAAATGGAGTTGTTGAGAGGAAAAAATTGAACTTTAGAAGAAATGGCTAGAACCATGCTTTGTGAAAACAATTTGCCAAAGTATTTTTGGGCGGAAGCCACAAATACCGCTTGTTATGTTATTAATCGAGTAATGATTAGGCATATTTTAAAGAAAACTCCATATGAACTTTTCAAAAAATAAAAAGCCTAACATTAGTTATTTTCATCCTTTTGGATGTAAGTGTTTTGTTTTAAAACAACGGTAAAGACAATCTTGGCAAATTTGATGCTAAAAGTGATGAAGGAATTTTTCTGGGTTATTCCTTAAATTCTAAAGCTTATCGAGTATTTAATAAAAGAACTTTGGTTGTAGAAGAGTCTATACATGTTATTTTCGATGATAATCTCCTTCCGAGGAAGGATTCTTGTTTGAATGATGATATAGGTATTATAAATACAAATGAAGTTAGACATGACGTTGGAGTATCATCATCAAAAGGAAGAAACGAAAGATGAGGAAACTCATGATCCTCTCGAGAATCCAACAATTGAAGAAAGGGAAGTATCTTATCCAAGAGAGTACAACTATGTCAAGGATGGTGAGATAATAGGCGATCCATCCAAAGGGGTAACAACTCGATATTCTCTTAGAAATATTTGTAATTATGTTGCATTTATCTCATGCATAGAGCCTAAGAATATTAAAGAAGCATTAAATGATGAACATTGGATTATGGCTATGCAAGAAGAGTTAAATCAATTTGAGAAAAGTAAAGTGTGGACATTAGTTGAAAGGCCTAGTAATAAATCTACTGTAGGTACTATATGGGTATTTAGGAATAAGCTTGATGAGAGTGGTAATATAGTGAGAAACAACGCTAGACTTTTTGCTCAAGGGTATACTCAAGAAGAGGACATAGACTATGATGAAACATACGCTCCCGTAGCTAGGATGGAAGCAATTAGAATGTTATTAGCATTCGCATGTTTTGATGAATTTAAATTATATCAAATGGATGTTAAAAGTGCATTTTTAAATGGTTTTATAAAAGAAGAAGTGTATGTAAAACAACCTCCAGGTTTTGAAGATTCAAAATTTCCAAATCATGTTCTTAAATTGACAAAAGCACTTTATGGTTTAAAACAAGCTCCAAGAGCTCGATATGAAAGATTGTCAAACTTTTTAATTGAAAAGGTTTTTCAAAAGGGAAGGTTGACACTACATTGTTTTTAAAGCATAAAGGTAAAGATTTATTAATAGTTCAAATTTATGTTGATGATATAATATTTGGTTCTACTAATGATGTTCTTTGCCAAGAATTTTCTAAGCTAATGCAAAGTGAATTCGAGATGAGCATGATGGGTGAGCTCTCATTTTTCTTGGGACTCCAAATCAAGCAAAAAAAGATGTCATCTTCATCAATCAAGCTAAGTACGTCAAAGATATGCTCAAGAAGTTTGGACTGGAAAATGGGAAGCCTCATGACACTCCAATGAGCTCTTCTACAAAGCTTGACTTGATGAAGGAGGTAAATGTGTGGATGTTAAATTATATAGGTCAATGATTGGTTCTTTGCTCTATCTAACTGCAAGTAGACCATACATTATGTTTAGTGTTTGCTTATGTGCTAGATTTCAATCATGTCCTAAGGAATCATATTTACTAGCTGTTAAGAGAATCTTATATACCTTAAGGACACTCCTAGTTTAGGACTTTGGTATCCTGAAGACTCTAGCTTTAGCTTGCATGCCTTTTCTGATGCGGATTATAGAGGATGCAAATTAGATAGGAAAAGCACCTCCGGTACTTGCCAATTCCTTGGAAATATGCTGATTTATAGGTTTTCAAAGAAACAAAATTGTGTTGCATTATCTACCACTGAAGCTGAATACATTTCAGCCGGTAGTTTTTGTGCACAAGTTTTATGGATGAAACAACAACTTTTTGATTATGGAATTGAAGTATGTACCATTCCTATCAAGTGTGAAAATACTAGTGTTATTTGTCTCACTAAAAATCCCATCCAACACTCTAAAACTAAGCACATTGAAATAAAACATCACTTCGTTAGTGACCATGTCACTAAGGAAGATGCAGTTCTAGAATTTGTTGATACTTTGCATCAATTAGCGGATATCTTTACAAAACCTTTGGACAAGGAACGTTTTTGGACACTTAGGAGAGAATTAGGTTTAACTGACCTATCTTCACTTAGTGTTTAAAATAATTTTAGCACTTTTAAGACTAAATGAAAAATGCTTATAATAGTAATTTCTGATTACATTCATTGCTATTAGTTAGGGGAGTTTATGATTCTTGATAAAAATTAACTTTATGTTCAAATGTAGTTTAAGGATTAATTTGATTGATTGAACATAATTAATTTTTGATATATGAGTTGCCAATACCACTAGAAAATATTAATTTAGCATTTGGAGTGTTTAAAATACAGATTTTTTAATTATAGGCAGAGGGAATCGATACCCCCTTGAAGGGGAACCGATTCCCCATTTGAATGGGAACCGATTCCCCCTAGGGGAATCGATACCCCCATGGGATTCTGGTTTTAACACGGGCAAAACCCAATATTTGCTCAAACCCTCTTTTCTTTCTTAAACATCATTCATCCTCTCTTTCTCTCTAAATCTCCATTTTTGCCAAAATCATCAAATACAAGTCAGAATTAGATCTTTCTTCAACTTCTAATCCTTGCAAACAACATCACATTCTCATAAAATCCAAATTTTCAAGATAATATTTCAAAATCCTCTATTTCATTGATTTTTGAACTTAGTTTTGATTAGTTCTAAGATGAACATTACATCGAGCATTGGTTATATGATGATTTTACAACCAATTTCGTCAAAAACACTCAATTTTTCAAAATTATCTTTTAATTTAAAAAAATTAAAAATTGTTGTTTTAATTGATGTTTTTGATTCAATTATGTGTTCATAAAAACTATACGTATTATGATTTTCAAACATTATTTCCAAATAGTTTTTCAAGATATTGCCCTTTAGTATTCGGTTTAGAGAAACTTGAAATATTGAGGACTCATTTGAGTTTTGGGTTTGATTATATTGCATACATGTGTTTAAATTTGCAGGTTACATATTCTATTCCGATTCTTAAACCATGTCAAATCCTAAACGACCTAGGACATTGTCTAGTCGCTCAAGTCAAAACCGACCTCTTATTCCTCCATCCAATCCAAATAACCCAAATATGACCATTTTGAACTCTTGTTTCACATACCTAGTCGTAGAAAAGATCTATACCATATGTACCATACTTGTTTTGAGTCATACAAAATCTGGGAAGAGCGTATCCCTTCGATCCAAGCTATAGAAGATATGGACTTCCAATATCTTCCTACTCTTAAATCCTAGAAGTTTGATAAACTCTTTAAACTCAAACCTTTGGTTTATCATCAATTAATCCACATTTTTCTATTCCAATATAATATGTGTCCAAAACGAGCGCCGATCTTAAACTATAGGAATTCGATCCTATCTTTTAGGACAATTCATTTTTATTGACTCCAGCACAATCGCTACCCATTTTGGACTAGATAACTCAGGTTTAATGAAAAAGAGACTGTGGTTTCACCCTATAAGTCTAAGGATGGTGAGAGTACCCTAAGAACTCATCGTGATAGATTCCTTCATTATTTGATCTCTTGGTGGTTTAGACCATCCGGAGGTAGGTACTCCTCCCTTAGGAACATAGATATATGGTGGATATATTGTATCCAACATAAAAAGAAGATTAATCTGCCACAGATCATCTTTAGTGAGTTTCCATAAACATCGTTCCTTCCAAGAATATAGAAACCTTGGTTTATGGTTGTCTCCTTAGTAATTTGTTTATCAAACTCGGTCTTTGGGTCAATGTGTTTATCGTCCCGAACTCAGAACTTTTAATTGTGAAACATTTTGATGTTCATGGATTGTTTTATTTTGGGTGCTTTTTTTTGGATAATTGGATATTTGAACTTACATGTTTATATATTTGGTTTGATTTTCACTTTCATTTTGAGCTTAATGTTTATTTTTGCATCATTTACATATTAGTTGCATTATGACCAATTTTTTCCATTTCACATTGTTTATGAATACTGAATTATGGAACTAATGGCTAATCTTTCTCTTGATTATGATCTTAGCAGCTTACGCTATATTTAGTTATCAATTGGCTAAATGATTTCAAAACCTTGTTTAAAATCTTTTACGAGTCTTTTTGGTTTAACAAAAAGGGGGGAGAAATGTTAAAAGCGTTTTTAAAGAGAGTAGTGTTAAAGTAAGGGGAGTAGTATTTTCAAAATCAAAATTCATTTTGGAATTAGAAAATCTAAAAATGTTTTGTTATATCAAAAAGAGGAAGATTGTTGAAAACATTTTGTTGTTTCGATATAACAAATTAAATTAAAAGAATTTTAATTTTGAAAATGATTTTTCTAAGCATATTCGATATATTAAATCGAATATCAAAATATTACTCAAAGTATTTCAAAGTTCATTTTAAATCCTTACTCAAGTGTAAAATTAAGTTTTAATCTTAAAATAATTCAAAACGATTTTACAAAAATCGAACCATTTCAAAGCCAAAAATTCCAGATTGCTCAGAGGGAACCGATTCCCCCCAAGGGGGTATTGATTCCCCCTGAATAGGTTTGGCTCCGAGAATTCCAGTATGCTCGGAGGGAACCGATTCCCCCCCAAGGGGGTACCGATTCCCCCCTGTTCAACGGTCGAAATATTTGAATTTTACACTTAGGGAACCGATTCCCTGTGAGGGGTACCGATTCCCCCCATGCTCCAAGCTGTTGTATTAATGGTTTTCACACTTAAACGCTCCATTGACTCCACTAATCATCCCCAACGTTCAGAATCAATTGAGGGAGTATTTAAACAAGTTTTGAAGCCTTTGATCAACAAGAAATATAGAGAAACAAGAGAGAAAGCATCAAACACCAAGTTTGTGCAAATCAAGCCAATTTTCCTTTCAATATTCATTTTGCTTTCAAGAACACCATTTGTGCTCATTTGTAATTATTTTTGAGTGTTCTTTTCTTGTTCTAGAATTGTGCAAACATCTTACCTTGTGAGGTTTTCCTTGTAAGTTTGCAAATTTGTGTATTTCTCTTTGAAAAAGAGTGTGCTCAAGAATTTGGGGTATAATTCTTGAGGGAGTTGTAAGGTTACTCTTTGTCCTCAAAAGAAAGAACAAATTAGTGAATTTGTTGGAAAATCCTTAGTGTGGATAGTTAAGGTAGTGGACGTAGACTTTGGTTGAGAAATTCGAACCACTCTAAATCGCTGTGCAATTACTTTCAATTTTCTGCAAAAGCTTCCACCAAAATTTTAATTGTCAATTCACCCCCTCTTGGCCGATTCCGTCAATCGATTAACTCAACAATAATATTTTGAGTATTTATTCTTTAAAGTGAAAAGTTCGAAAAATTACTTATAGGAAATCAGATCATAATTCATTTTTTAGAGAAAAAAAAGTAAAATTATTGATAAGGAAAATGAATTACATTGCCTATTTATTTTCCCTCAACAAAACACTATAAAATGAGAAAAATATTTTCTGAAAATCATTAGAGGAAGATAAACAGATCCTAAAATCAAATTAGAGTGAAAATGTATGATTTTTTAAATTAATTAATTTAACAAATTCATTTCAATCGATTTAATTAAATTATTGGTTATTCAATTTAATATTTTTAATATTTGATTATCAATTTGAATTTATTTTAATTTTATCTGAACATTTTTTATAGGCGATAATTGTGGATATAACGCTTTCAACACCCAACAAAATTAAATAAATAAAGAATGCAAGTGGATAACTCATGACACTATGCTAAGTAACAAAGGTCCAAAATTTTCCATTTTCCTGTCTTTAATAACTTTATCTCATTAATGGTTTGAAATTGTTTTCAATTTGAACGAATTTCTTTTCTTTTCTTTTTGTGTTTCTGCTATGATTCTAGTGGTTCTTACGAGCGCAATTATTGTGATTGATAATTACAAATATATTATATTTGAATAATTATAAAGAAAAATCAATCATTATAATATATTTTATGGATGATTCTTCCACGCTCGACGAGCGACGATGAGCACCACTACTGATAAGCATCGATAAATTAATTTATAAACGTTAAAATTCTAAAGAACTCAACGTATATTTTAAATTAATTGAAAATTTAAATGACTAAATGTATAATTAGACCAATTTTATTAATTGCCAAACCAACACTTTCGTTAACTGTTAACGGCTAGTGACCTGATTGAATGCACTTAAATAGTTGGGTGATCTAATTGACAAGAATTTAATAATAGTGATCGAAATGAAAAGGGGCTATAGCTGGGTGATCTGATAATTTACCCAATTATTTAAAATAAAAGGTAAACTATACTAGTGACCACCTAACTATTGCCCCTTTTGTTCTGACCATCATTTTAAAAAAAATTCTATCATGTCACTTAAGTACTATTTAAATGCATTCAATAAAATCACTTACCATTAATATTTAATGGAAAAGTTGATGTGACAGTTAAAATATTTGGTATAATTACATATTTAATCAATGTTACTTACATATTCTATTAATTTGATCCCAATTTTAAAAAATTAAATAAATTTAACCCTCAAGTATGCTAAAGTAGTTAATGGGATTGGAATCCAATTTAATGGCAACCAATACAAATTTTCTTTTCTCTTTATCGGCTTTTTTTATTTCTACTAACAAAATAAAATAAACATGTCAATGTTTTGTGATGAGATGTGCTAACATTTTTCCATGTTCTTCGTTTTTTTAGCTTACAATACTATATTTTACATTGTTACACGTAAAACAATTAATGTGACAAATTTATGTGTTTAAATTATATCTTTCAATGATTTTAGAAGTTTAATATTTTGTAATTACTTTTAGACCGTTTGTTTAAAAATATTTATTTTTTTATTACTCAACTATTCAAGTATTATAACTTTACTTTTACCTAATTTGTCGCATTATAAGTAAAATCTAATTGTTTTGGATTAATTTTAAGAATTTAAATTTTGATTTTACTTAATATAGATGTATTTTTGAAATCAAAGCGTTTGATATTTAATATTTTTTAAATTTCTCAAAAATGAAATCAATTTTTTGTAAGTTTTCTTTTCTTTTCTTTTCTTTCTTGATTGTTTTCTTACAAATTAAAAGAATAAGATGAATAAAGACTACTTTGGCACCATCTGATTTGAGGGTTAAGTTTTTTTTTTAATTTATTAAAAGTAGAACTAAATTGATAGAATATATAAGTAACATGGACCGAATGTGTATTAATATCAAATATTTTAACTGTCACATCAACTTTTCCGTTAAATATTAACGACAAGTGGCTTAATTGAATAAATTTAAATAGTAAAGTGACTAGATTGACAAAATTTCAAAAATAATGGTCAACATAAAAAGGAGCAATAATTAGGCGGTCATTGATATAGTTTACCTTTTATTTTAAATAATTTACCATTAAATTTTCAACAAATTTATAATTATATGTTGAGCCTTTAAAATTTTAATTTTTTATAAATTAAATTAATGATGATTATCGGTACTCGTTGAACGTCTTATAATTTTCCTATATCAAATATAATTTAAATTTAATTAATGTTAATATATTTTATATGTTACGATTTCTAAGTATAAAAATAACACTTATTTTAGTCATATAAAATGAAAATATATTTTGTCAGATGTATGTGTTTGACTAGATTAATATTTATTTTGTGTGATATTTTACTTTGTACTTCAAGAAAAATATAATATGGTGCTCGTATTATTATTTTTTCTTAATGTAGTCTTTTGACTAATATTTTTTATCATTAACTGTTACGATGGTGATGTGATAATTCACGATATTGACATGACAGTTCATGGTGCTGACGTGGTAGTCCACTGTAGTTGATGATGTGACGGATGACATAACAGATTGACAAAATTAGTTTTTTTTGTTTTGTTTGAGGGCCAAGTTGATTTCTTTAAAGGTTCAAGGTCTTATTTAATTATTTTAAAAAATAAAAATAAATTTTAATATAAAATATTCAAATATTAAAAAAATATAAAAATATAAAATTAAAAAAATTAATATACATATTAAAAAACTAAAATGATTATAATTTTTTAAAAAGAAATTGAATATGTATAAAAGGTTATAAAATAATTACTTAAAAATTATTAAAGAATTTAAAAATTTAAAAAGTTATATTGTACATAATAATAATATATACATATGACATATAAACATATCATCAAGACTTATACAAAGTAATCTTAATGGATTAATCAAGAATTACAAATTTTAAATTAATTGAGACTTATAATTTTTGGATTAGTCGAAACTTATTATGTTTTCTAATTATCTTTTTTAAGTCTCGACAAATTTAAAATATAATTATATAACAAGTTTTAACATAAAAATTATAATTAGAAATCACATAAAGTTTCGACTAATCTAAAATTTGTAAGTTTTGACTAATTTAAATTTTGTAAGTCTCAATTAATCAAGTAAAAATACTTCGCACAAGTATTAATGGCATGCCTATCTATTACATTTATATATTATATATAATATATCATTTTATAAATATTTTTAATTTTTTAATAATTTATAAGTTATCATTTTATAATTCATGATACATATTTTTTAAATAAATTTTTATAATAGTTATAATATTTTTAAAATGTATATTCAATTTTTTTAGTAAATTAATTTTTATTTTTAGTATTCTATATTTATTTTTTTTAATATTTGAGTAATTTTATATTTTATATTTAAAATTTAATTTTTTTTTTTTACTTTTTAAAATTAAATAAGCTATTGAACTTAAAAAAATAATTTGATCCTCGAACAAAATCAAAAAACCAATTTTGCCCATCTGTCACGTCATCAGCCATCATAGATTGTCATATTAGCATCGTAACTATCAACAACAAAAAACATTATTCAAAGGGTCACATTGAAATGTTTCTAAATTAGAGGGCCACATTGAGAGAAAAATAATTCGAGTATCACATTAGTTTTTTTAAGTACACGGGCTCTTATATCTTTTTGCCTAAAAAAATTATTAGTTGACGTGAATAAGGGTGTTCAAACGGTTAAAACGGCCATCAACCGAACCAAGTTATCATTAACCGAATTTTTTTTCTTTAACCGTTAACCGAACTAAACTTTTTTTTTTGAAAATATTAACTGAACTGAATAAAGTTTGGTTATTTTAGTTGGTTAACCGATTTTTTTATAATTTTTCTAATTAAATTAATTTGAATATAATAGAAGTATTTTTCAAAATTGGGTTAATTTAAGTTGGTATTAATAATTTAATGAATATAGTGTGGTTAGAAAATAATTGGATCTTAATTCTGAATGGGTTCGAGCTTAAACTATGTATTTAATATATATAATATATTTAGTATTTAACAATTTCAGTTAATTCAGTTAAGTAATTGATTTCAAATTGAATTAACCATTAACTGAATATAGAAAAAACGTGAACCATTTCTCGATCGAACTATTTCGGTGGCCAACCAAATTAATCAAACTAATTCGGTTCGGTCAATTAATTTAGTTAAAACTGAAAAATGAACACCCCTAGACGGGAAAGATGCCTTGATCAATCATATATTTTTAAGAATTTGAAAAAATCAATTTCTTTTATAATATAACTTTGTGGAGACTTATTTAGGGTTTTAGGGAGAACTCTATGGTGATAAGAAGAGAAGTCGTGTCATGCAAGGGGGAAATTGGATCAAAGTATTTATTAGTTGCCAACCCAAATTTTGGTTAGTGGCCAAAATACAAATTTCGAAAGTTTAGTAACTAAATAGGGACCAAAAGGCTAATTTTCTAAAAGTTTATGGACCAAAAGTGTAATTTTCAAAAGTTAGGTGTTTTTATCCCATAAATGAATAGTTCAACCCCAATAATGACGTTTTGGTGGGAATTAGATTTTTTATCCAAAAGTTATGTTAAAATCAATAAAGTGTTAAAGTCTGGAAAAAATTCGGTAAATCGGATCGAATAGAAAATTTGAGAAAATTTGAAGGATGTTAAATTAATCTTAGAAATATTATTTCCACATTTTAAAATGATGGAAAATAATATAGATCATTGGATTTTAGAATTTATTTCCATGTTCAATTTGGACCGTTGGATGAAAAATGGCAAGATTGGAATTTTTGGAAAAGTGCATGGTAAAGTTGTAAAGGGTAACATAATTTGTTCACCTTTGACTTTGGAAGATGATAAGTAACATATTCTAAGGTATGGATGTAATTATCAAGTTTCATTAAGGGTGAAATTGTCAGTTCCCAGTTAAATGAATTTTAAATTCATTTAAGCTTAATAAATGACAAATTTACATGAAATTAACTAGAAATTTCATGAAAATAAGGCTTTCTTCAACCTCAATTTCGTGCTTCTCATAACCTAGGTAAGAGAAATTTTATTTTTCATTTTTGAGCAATTTCCTTTAAATTGTGGATCGAACCGTGAAATAGAAAATTGTTTTATTTGAAGAGCTCTTTCATTTGGTACCATTATTGCATGCTAATATTCCTTGAATGTTGAGTTCTCAAATTTTAGGGTTTATGTTCATGTCAGGGTTTTATGAATTGATGATGGATTTTGAGGTTGTTGAGATTGTAGAATCATTTCCAAGCTTGTTTGATGATCAAAACCACTTAGAAATGCTATATTTGATTTTTGGCCTAAACCCTAAATTATGAGAAGTTTATGATTTGATGAAATTGGGTTAGGGGTTTTATTGTAGAGGTTTATTTCATGCTCGAATCAAATTGAAATCAAGTGAAATCATGAAACCCTACCCCCTTAACATTAAACCTAAGCTTTTGGAAGTGAGAAAAATTATGGAAAAATTATACAAGGGTTAAAAATGATGTAAGAAGGATGGACCAATTTGTAATTTTGAGAAAGTTGGGGTACCTATTCAGATATTTTGAAAAGTTATGGGTTTGATGTGTAATTATTCAATACATGAAGTAATATGCTGGAAATTAATGTTAGAGTGATGAATTTGGCGTTAGAATGTGAAATTTGACTATTTTGGGAAGTTGTCAAAGTTTGAGTAATAAATGGCAAATATGGACAAAGTTAGTGAATTAAGTGGTTATAATGGAATTTTTTAAGGTATTGGGCTGGAAATTTAACTAAGTTGTTTGAGACTTGAATTGAAGTAAAAGGGAAAAGGACTATTTAGAATAAAATGGAAAAGTTGAGATGGATTCTAAAAGAACTCATAATTAGTAGTTAAAATGGAAAGTTGAAAATGTTATGTGAAGTTTGGATGAATTTGGATAAAAAGGGACTTGAATGGTCAACTTGAAGTGTTAAAGTCAATATTTATGTTGTGACATAAAATTAGTATCGAATGAGCATCGAAAGATTTTTAAGAATTTATTTTCTATTGTGTGCCTATGTTAGTGAGATTCTAACATGTGGTTTGAAATATATATGTTTTGTAAATGATGTTCATTTAGATTGTGTGCTTGAAATCAATATCAAACAATGTTAAAGCTAAGGAGAGCTTAAGGATCAAATATGAATTTCTAAGGAAAGCTGTAAGCTAAGGACTCTATGTAAGTGCACATTTAATTTTTATTTATGATATCGTGCAAACATTGGCTTGCGATGAGCCAGTGACGGAGTTACTATGGTAAGAATTGACTCCTAAATGTTATGAAATTTGTGATTCATGCGTACATGTTCATTTGGTATGCTAATAGAATTAATGAATAAGCTGAAAGTATAAGTTAGTGAAATCTGCCCAGATTTGTGTTCTGAATAGTAAGTTTAGAAAAACACCATAAATTATATATAAATGAATAGGGGATTATTTTGATGCTGTTGGATTCATACATCAATATAGTTTTGTTAAGAAGAAACATCAACTAATTTCAAGAAGTATACAAAAAGATATGAATTTTTAATCGCAACAGATTCTGCTCAAAATAGCTTCTGTAAGTCAACTTTTAAAATTCACTATAAATTGTACAAGATGAACTAGAATAAGTGTATTATATGGTTATATTCGTATTCGAGTCTAGTTTCCATTGGTATAAACAAAATAATTTTTTAGTGTATATATTAATACAAAATAATATTTCTTTGAAGGTATGGCAAACTCCTAGAATATGAAATAAAATTTAGAATGTGGTAAACTATGTATGTTATGATACTCTTATGATATATGTTATCTTATAATGTTTGAAATGAGTCAATGTTATTATATTGGCATGATAAATTATGATATTTATTATACAAGAACATACGATATTTATATGTTTAAAAGAGAAAGTAATAATAAGTAAGTGAAGTTATTTATTCAATTATTCTGATCATAGACAACTTGTGATAAGTCAACATCATATTATTTTAAAGTATGTTTTTATTTTCATTATGGATCATTTCCATGATATTTCTATAAAGTTTTATAAATGATTTAGGGTATGAATTGCCCATCATGTTATGATATAACAAGTTGGATATGTTGAGATATTGAAATCTTTGATAATTCTATAACATATACTAATTAATGGAAAAGCTCATTGTATGTTGCATTGAGAGTCATAAGTACAATTGGCATGTCATGAGGTGGAGTGATTATGATATGGTATATTTGTGTACATTATGTATAGCACCGTTAGTGCAAGTGATATGATTGCACTTGGAGTGCATAGTCTGATTTTGATGATAGCACTGAAGTGTTTATTTTGCACACTCGTCTGACTCATGTACCTTGCATTCTCATAAATATGCATTAGGCTATGAACTTGAAAATAAGCTATGAATATGAAATTAAGTTATGAGTCCAGAAACAAGTTCTAAATATGATAATGAGTTTTGAAATTTGAAAGTATGAATTATGAAAATAAAATGTGAAAGTAAATATAAAAGTGAAAGATAAAAATGAGATATGAAAGTTTTGTATTGTATATGAATGAAAAAGAATATGATATGACTATTATATATGATATTGTTTATTATGGCTTTTATATGAATATTATGTATGATATTATTTATCAAGATTTTGATAAAATCATGAGATGATTATTTTCAGGTCATTGATGAGGAAAAATGGCTTGATTAAATCATTTTGGATATTTAGTGATTTTATTGGAATTTAAGTTAATGTTTTCAATTGTTATGATATTATTAAGTTTCGTATAAATGAATATGTTGTTTAGATGTTGTTAAGATGTTTGATATTTATATCACTTTAGTTTGTTTATAATACCTCACTAAGTGTATTATTTTCACGCGTAGGTAAAGAAGAGCAAGTGAAGTAAGGAGCTGAGTGGGCATCAATCAATAAAGAAAAGTTACATGTATTAGTAATGACATTCTACTATTTTAAATTTTCTAGATGGCATGTATACGAATAAGAAAAGTCTAAGATATGTTATTATCGATATAAATACAAATTTAAGTTTTGTATTTTATATAAAAATTATATTTTGACAGAGTAAAGAAATATTTTAAATTAGATAGTAATTAAACATTTTATCTTATGATACGAAAGTATGGAACAACTGTCTAGTTGCTGCCTGAAACTGATATTGATTTGGAGACATAAATATTATGATATGATTTTGTGTGATTATATTATTTATTAAAATGATTAAATTGGATAAATTTTAAAATTTTACTGAATTTTCAACCTTAGAATGTATGTAAAAATATGTGATATCTTTGACTCGTATTCAGGTACGCATACTGGTTAAGGGTGTTACAAACATTTTTAGAGCCAATGGCAGTTTTCACAATTTTGGTTTGGTTGTTATTTGTTTGCACTAGAAGGATCAGACTAAAAGAAAATTAAAATTATATAGATTGAAATGTAAATTTTAAAAACAGTGTAATTACACATATTAAATCTTTATAAATAATATTATATGTATTTTAAAAAATGAATTTGTAAGTCGTATAAATCAATAAGAACGAAGCCAAAAAATAAAAATTATTGATAACAACTTAAAAATCAAAACTAAAGGTCAAACAATATTTTTCAGGACGATTTGAACTTTACTATCATGCAGGGACGGAGCCAGAATTAAATATTGACAGGGGTCGAAATATTATACTATTTAAAAAAATATAAAGACTTATTAGGTATTTTAACTCGAAATTTAGCATGAACCAAGCGACTTTAGTGATTAAGGGATTGTTGTTATACTTAAAGTCTCGAGTTCAAGCATGTATGTAGGGGTATGAGCGTTCATTGTCAAATAGTCAAAAGTCTTTGTACAAATATTACTTTGTATTCACCCTAAATTAAAAAAAAAACTCAAAAGACAACTTCTAATTTGTCTAATATTTAAACTTACTGTCATAACCGTTTTTCAAGTGGAACAATAGTTTATTGTTTTTAAAAAATAGTTACGACTTTTAATTTTGGAAAATTCAGTGATTTTGGATTAATTTGGATTAAATTGAAAAGAGTCGCCATCGACCTTTGGGTTAGGTAGGTCAAATACTTAAAACAGTCTTTTAAAAATAATTTTAAGAAAAAATCATTTTAAAGACAAAAGTTGGTCTGTGTTTACCAAAGATTCGATTAAAACGGGTTTGGGAGTCGGTTACGAATAGGGAAGGATTAACACCCCCACAGCGCCCAAAACTGGTAATGTATGGCTTACACGTTGTCGTAATGGTGGAAATCTTGAATCAAATATCAAGTTAAAATATGATCCGTTTATTGAAATTTAATTAATTTACTTCAGATTAATGACTTAAAGAAAATAAATAAAATAAAATAAGTAGTTAAACTTATAAGAACCAAAATAATTAGAACAAAAACTTAAAGGGTTAATAAACCAAAATAAAAAATTACAAACATTAAATAACACAGATACTAAAATGAAAATAATCCAAAAATGAAATTTAGAACTAAAGTGCAACAAATCAAAAACTTGAAGGCTAAATCACAATTAAACCAAATTAAAACAAGGACTAAAATGATATATTTACAAACATCATAGTCAAATTCGAATAATATCAAAAATACACAAATATATTAAATCAATGACTAATATGTAATATTTATAAATATTATGCACAAAGTCAAATATTAACATAACATGTAATAATGTCGATTTATGCACATGAAGATAATATACAAAATACAACACTATGCAAATTAATAAAAATGATACAAACATGTCAAAGCAACTGTAAATACAGAAAAATAACATTAACAAGGTTAACACTAATAAAGTTTCGGGTTTAACGAAAAACTTATATTCTAATAATGTTCGTGATATTAATTTACTTAAAAAAATTAAATGAAAGCAAAACTTATAACTATATGTTCGTAACAAATTAATTAATACTAATTATGAAAAATATTCTTAGTATAAATATAATTTAATAATATTTATGTGAAACATATTTAATCGAAACACCAAACTCTGTACACTAATGCTATTATTTATATATTATCATGAAAATATATAAAAAAATAACATAATGACTAATATGAATAAACACATAACTCTAAGGTTAAGATCATAAACTAAAAAACTAAGTTATAGAACACAAATAATCACATTTCATGTACTAAAGATGAAATAAATCTACAACTACTTATAGGAGTAAATTGTAATTAAATAAAATTACAAATCAAATACTAAAACAAGTGGAAATTGGAAATAACATTCCTTGAGGATGGAAATATAAAATGCGGAAATAGGGAGGTAAAAACATCAATTCAAACATCCTAAAAGAGGACCAAAATGGAATAAGGTAGAAACAACAGTGGCCCTTACCGTTAATTGACCTAGCACATATGGTGACTCTAAATTTCCTACACGACATAGTTTTGGGATTTTAATTAACACTTTAAATTTAACCTAGGAATACATTAGACTAACCTAATGCTATTGGAAAACTAAACCCATTGATGCACCATTTCTCTTCTTCTTCATCCTCCTATCTTCTTCTTCAAAGCACGGTTAAAGCCTCACTCAAGCTACTCTTCATCGTCGTTCGGGCAACCCACAGCTATATATCGCTGACCAACGCTCCTATGGTGACTCTTAACTATTCGGCCAGCACTAAAACGAGCAGTGAACACAATCCAAAGATCTAAAGAATCAAAATGTTTCTATCTTCTTTGATTAAGAGTCACGAACGCTCGACAACACCACAATCGACCCCTAATTTTTAATTTGGATGATCTCGACTCCAACAAGAACCCCAACCTATTAAGGTAACCCAAAACCTCTCCTTATTTATTAATGAACTTATTTCTAATTAACATAGGCCCTTTGTTTTGATAGCATAAATTTGAACGATTATGGAGCAAAACAAGACAACTAAGGTAAGTGTTTATATTATCTCCATTATGCCTTTGATTTGGTTTCAATTCAACACATACACACATATAATAAAATTATGAAAACATAAGAGAATGGAAACTAAAAAAAAAAAATAGATACCCCCTTTGATTTTGTGTATTGCTTTTGAAAGATCGGGAAGACCCCGTTACACTATGTTTATGTGGGTTTCAGAATACCCTTATTACAAGAACCGAATTTCCTTCCCCTCCTTCTCTATTTTTCAATCTGTTTTTTTAAGTGCCCCATTTGATTTCTTTTTTTTTCTGTTCGAATCACCCCCTGTTCGTGAATGCCTCCTCCCTTTTTTTGCTCGATTTCTCTTCGATTTTATTGTTGAAATCTTCACCGAATCTCCTTGGATGCATCTGCATTTTCTTTTCGTTTGATATGATGTTGATGGGTTAGGTGAAATCATTAATTTTGCTTGACTTTGGTGCATGTGACTTGATGAGTTCGATTGAAATGACCTGAGTTGTTGGTGAGGATAAGATCTTATCATTGACAGAGAGGCTAATTGGAGTTGGCGGTGGCTTTAGCTGATGGCTTTTAGGGTTTTATAACCCTAATTCAACTGGGTCGGGTCTACTGTTCGGATATATGTTGGGCTGTTGATGCTTGTAATTTGGGCCAAAGTTAGGCTTTAAGTTAACTGTTGTAACTGGACCTACAAATGTAATAATAATAATATTAATAATAGTAATAGTAATAATAATAGTAATAATAATAGTAATAATAATAATAATAATATATAAACTCGGACTAAAACGGGTGTCTACAGCTGCCCCTCTTTGTACATTATTGTGTTAACAAGAATAGGGCAAAGACGAAAAAGATAACAGTTTTTGTCCGTTTTTCTTTTTTTGCATGTGATTTGGATATCCTTCGTTGTAAAGCATTGGATTGAACAAGTTCTTCTCATTATGAACTTCTTCTCTCTTATTGGATGAGTTCTTCTCATTATGAACTCTTCATTGGAAATACTGATGCAAGGTTGAACAAGTTCTTCTCATTATGAACTTCTTCTTCCTCTTTGGATGAGTTCTTCTCATTATGAACTCTCCACTGTAAATGTTGATCCACCTCCTTCTGTGATGGAATCGAATCAAGGTTTAACAAGTTCTTCTCATTATGAAATTATCCTCCCTCATTGGACGAGTTCTTCTCATTATGAACTCTCCATTGAAAATGTTGAGTCATCTCCTTCTACGGTGGGCTTGAAACCAAGGTTGAACAAGTTCTTCTCATTATGAACTTCTTCTTCCTCATTGGATGAGTTCTTCTCATTATGAACTCTCCACTGGAAATGTTGATCCCTCAAGCGAGGCGTCACTAATCCAAAATGTCGTGAATCGAGTGATAGGTCGAACAAGCTCTTCTCATTATGAACTTCTTCTCCCTTTGTCGGATGAGTTCTTCTCATTATGAACTCTCCACTGGAAATGTTGATCTGATTATCTTTTCTTTGAAGATTTTCAAGTCGTAAAATATTATCATGTGTCAGTAATAATTGTGTTTGAAGTACATGAAGGTATTTACCTAAAGGTTCTCGAATCTTTATTGAGATCCATTTATTTCGATGGTGAAAAATATGGATTGATTCTTGTCTGAAGTCGTGAAATAAAATCTTTGTTGGCTTTTTGAATTCATGTCAGAAATTTAACACTTTATGAAAATTAATAAGAAACTTGTTTTAAGAGAAGCTCTCTCGAATGAGATAAATTTTATTTGAAGGAAAATTGTCTCAAGGGTTTTAAGAAAAACCATCTCAAGTGAGATAAATTTTGTTTTAAATGAAAATTGTCTCAAGCGAGACTGTCTCAAGGGAGATTGTCTCAAGCAAGAAGAAGTAGGTTTTAAGAAAAACCATCTCAAGGGAGACAAAACTTTGTTTCAAGAGAAAAATGTCTCAAGCGAGACGAAGTTGATTTTAAGAAAAACTATTTTAAGGGAGACAAAAATTTGTTTCAAGAGAAATTGTCTCAAGGGAGACAAAATTCGTTTCAAGGGAAACATTCTCAAAATTTTGTGTTTCAAGAGAAACTATCTCAAGGAGACAAAATTTGTTTCAAGGGAAAATGTCTCAAGAGAGACAAAATTTGTTTCAAGGGAAACGTTTTCAAAGTTTATGTTTCAAAAGAAACTGTCTCAAGGGAGACAAAATTTTGTTTCAAGAGAAACTATCTCAAGGGAGACAATATTTGTTTCAAGGGAAACTATCTCAAGCGAGATAAAATCTCCTATTTCGAGGAAAACCAATCTTGAGTGAGATAAAATCTTATGTTTCAAGGAAAAACAATCTTGAATGAGAAAATCTTCTGTTTCAAGGAAAAACAATCTTGAGTGAGATAAAATCTTTTATTTCAAGGAAAAACAATCTTGACTAAGATAAAATCTTATGTTTCAAGGAAAAAAAATCTTGAGTGAGATAAAATCTTTTGTTTCAAGGAAAAGCAATCTTGAATGAAATAAAATCTTATGTTTCAAGGAAAAACAATCTTGAGTGAGATAAAATCTTCTGTTTCAAGGAAAAACAATCTTGAGTGAGATAAAATCTTCTGTTTCAAGGAAAAACAATCTTGAGTGAGATAAAATCTTCTGTTTCAAGGAAAAACAATCTTGAGTAAAATGAAATGTCTTCTTTCAAGTAAAACAGTCTCAAGTGAGATAGAGTCTGTTTTAAGAAAAACAATTTCCAGTGAGATGAATCCTCTGTACTAAATGATATTGTCTCAAGCGAAACAAAATTGTCTGAAAATGTTGAATCTGAAGATGATTGCTCCCTCTTACTGAGGATGTCTTGTTGTCTTTTACTCTAATTTTTTCCTGAAATATCTGCAAAAATGTAGCTGAATGCAACTATTATGAATGAATGTTTGATGCAAAGATGCAAATTTATGTAGGTGTAATGCATGACTTTTTTATATGCAAAAATGTTGATGCAATCTTCATTTAACTTTAAAGTGGCTATCTCGGTCTTTTTCTACTTGATCACTTATTCCCAAAGTTTACTCAAATATTCATGTAGCAACTCATAATTTTCAACTTGCATTTTTGAAGATCCATCTAATCTTCTTATCTCTTATTGTCATCTTCATTTTCTGTCTTCATTTCGGAGAAACCATTTTCTTTCTCAACTTCTTGCTACGATCAGAAATATGACTGTGTTGCCCTATTTTTAGAGACTATGCGTATGACTATGCCAAACTCTGTAAAGATCAAAGGGAGAGTTGCGTCAATTCTGATATAACTCTTGAAACTCGACATCAGGAAGACTTATACAAATTTCATGTCACCACATCTAGTCACACATCAAATGAGGCTCGTTTTTAACAACAACCTATCTTTCAGCCTTAGTGGAAAGAAATCTTTATCATATCTAACTTCTAACCATGGGGTTGAAGAAGACAAACTTCATAAATAGAAACACAATATGATCGCAATATTCGTTCAGCACCATAATCACTGGTTCGTAAAGCATTTGACACACATTCATCATTTCCTGTAGCTTCTGCTCAGATTTCTCAATCAGTGATGCTTTTTGCATAGTGTTTGGAGCTTTTGTAGGACGTCACTTAAGAACAAAGCTCAGTGAGACCATAAGTGAGATACTTTAACTACCAGCATCAAATCACCAGAATAATACAACTTCCTGATGAACAAAATAATTATGTATAGTTAGCTCCACTATCACTGATTTATCATTTTCATTCTTCATATCTTTTTATCTCATTGGAAATATTTGCTCAAATCAATGATCTTGACACATGATGATATGGGCCTTCAGCATGCCCCCAACATTTGCTGATATGAACGTTCAAAATGTATTCAAAATTGTTTCTTGCTAATATGAGCCTTCAAAATGAACTTTTAAAATACCCCCACATGAATCATTTTTTGTCTGAGATGGGCCTTCAAAATGCCCCAACATTCTATTTATGGTTGAAATGGACTTTCAAAATATCCCAACCTTTTCATGTTGGTGTGAGTCTTCAAGATGCCCCACATGGATAATATATGTCTTTTTCATGTTGATGTGAACCTTCAAGATGTCCCACATATATAATATAGACCTTCAATCTTTAAGTCAAAAGGTTCACTCTCAATGTCCATTGTGATTCCCACGAGGTACAACATTGATAATGCCCCATTTGTGGATAATTGTGGCTCTATTTGTGCCCAAATCTGTTTATCTTGAATGCTCTCATTCCGGTATTACTGAACAATAATTAAATAACTTGAAAAATTCTCTTTATGTTGTCATAAAATTAAGAAGTGGTCAATTCTCCTAACAGAAAAGTCTGAGATATGTGCCTTTTTTGAATAAGGTGGTCATCTTCTGCTTGACTGGTTGCATTCTTGCCTTTTTTTTTGCTATGCACTGGAATATGTGTCCCTTTGAATATGGTAATCCTTCATCTTATCAGGTTGCTGATAATGTCACAAGAGAGTGTTACCAGGTCTCTCCTCCAACCCTTATGATATTTCGAACCACTTGCTTTCAAGAATGTGAAGTGCTTCCTCATTTTGGCATCGCTAATTCTTTTTTTTTCAAGTAGAGGCATAACACTCCTTAACTTGCTTCAAGAACCTTTCTCATTTGAGACTGTCCTGTTTGAAAATGTGTTCCTCCTTTCTTTATCAAAGAATAAAAGAATTTTGTAAAGTATTGTTCTTTATAGGTTTACAATAGAATCAAATCATAAGCATGAGTTTAAAGAATATAAAAAGAATCAACAACTCTTTAATGTTTTAAAGTTATAGTTCTTTGACAAGTATCAAGATTTATGGGTAAATTTCAGGTTGGCTTTCCTATTTTCTATGGTTACATCTATTGAAGATGTCACTCCTCTCTCATTTTTTGTGAACATTGCCACATGCCTCACTTTTATGACTTGGTATTTTAACCGAATGCGGACAAAATGACGCAACTAGCATAGCCAATTACTAGACCATCTAGAATAACTCTATTTCACTTCTTTGAAATATTCCCTTTAACCAAAGCAATGCGAAAATATCGATCTAAAAATGAAATTTCTGTGTGCTCGTGTGTAGTTGACTATAACAGGTTTTCCTTAACTCCCTTAGTCCATCTTTACCGAAACTCTTTATTTATAAAATTTATTTAATCTGCCATTGTCTGGATAGCTGAAATCAACTTTATTGTAATTTGCCTTTATCAAGCTAGCTGAAGGGTTCATATCATCACAAAGTCTTTGACTTGACAATCACAGTGGAATATAATATATTCATAAAGCCAGGGATTTCGAGTTTCCTCTATAGCCAATTGCCTTAGCGGAATAACTCAACTTTATTGTATATATATAATATATCATCTTTATCAGGCTAGCTGAATTCTATCCATAAAGCCGAGGCTATTAACCAATTTCTTTAGAGGGACAACTCAAGCTTTATTGTATATATAATAATATAACATGGATATAACTCTTAAGAAGAACATGTTATAGTCTAGGTGGTTTGGTGGAAATCAAAAAATCTCATCATTAGAGTTCAATTCCCAAGTAACCGACTTTACCTAATTGTGAAGATTTCATCATCGAATGTCATCAATAGAAAGTAATCTAGACAATTTCGCAAAGTCACACAAAAGATGCCCCATGTTGTACACTCCTATATGTAAATACCAAGCCTTTTATCTAATTCTTTGCACTGGAGAAGGCTATCTCATATTTGTAGAAGGGTACAATGTTTGGGTATATTTCATCTGAAGTCAGGTTAAGGTCCTTGTTTTACTAGTTTTCAATCTTGATAATTTGTCAAAGATGTGTAACTCTAATCATAAAGAGTTTTTAATCCTGTTGATATTCAAAGAACTGCAAGATTGCAAAATTAATTCAATGCTCATAACCTTAAAAGCAACAAAAATTTATTTATTACCCAAAAGGTAGAAATAAACAAAAAACAAGTTCAAACAAGATGCTGAAAATGAAAAGTATTATAGTGGTAGATAACAACTTCCACTTGTTTATTTAGCATGTCTCATTGCTCTTATAATGTTGGGTGTATAATCGGCCCAGGGTTCTTGTTCTCATTTGCCCCCCCCCATTTCTTGATCATTTCTCTTGTCAGGACTCCATTGTCAACGAGCCTTTCTATCTCTTCCATCAATGGTATACACTTGTCAGTATGATGACCCAATGCCCCTAGATCTAAATCGCAAGCACTATTCGAATCATAGCCATAAGCAGATAGACTAGTCTTCACTCTTAAAGGCCTTGGAGTGAGGTACTGATTCTTGATTAAAGGGGATAGCAAGTTGGAAATGGGCACTTGAAAAACCTTGAGGGTCGTATTTTCCCAAGACATTTTTGCAACCAATCTCGGATTACCTCTCCTTTAGCTTTTTACTTGTCATTTCCCACACTTATCTCATTTTTCAGTGTCAGAGAAGTCTCAAAAGTTGGATCATTTATCTGTGCCTCACATATCTTGCTTTCTTTGATTTTGCTCATTCTTCTTTTTACACCCTCTTCCGTTTGCACTTCATTTCTTACCTCATCAACACCATTCAATGAGCTAAATCCCAATTGTTTGACCAAAATAGAATGATTATTAACATCCTCCTTTATAACTCCATGAGTTAAAAGATCTGGGACTTGTCGCTTGAAGTTGATGCAATTCTTGATAAAGTGTCCTCGGGCTCCGACATGATATTCAAAAAAAAACTTTATATTAGCAATTATTATGACCATATTGAAGACCTTGTGACTGATCATTGAGATGTTCATTTTGAAGGTTCAACGTTTGACCAATGTCTTGGGAAAGACATTGGTTTGAAGATATCCCTTCATCGACAAGTTTTGAGCTTCCGGGGAGCTTAGGTTTTCCATTTTCGAATCATAACAATCCTTCCATTATGATGTTTTGAACTTTTAATCTCAGTATCGTACAATTTTCCGTGGAGTGGGTAAACTCTCCAGAATGATAACCGCATGAATTTTTGACACCTTGCCAATCTGGGCGTAAATAAGTATTAGGCCTTGGAGGATTAGACATTAGGAGCCTACTTTCAAAGAGAAATGGTAACAAGTTTGAATATGAGATCGTAATCGGAATCAGAGGTATCTTCTTCTTTTCTTTCTATTCTTTTTGTCATTCTTTACTGGCATTTGAACCTCCTCTATACCTCTCTTCTTTGAGTTCAGCTCTACTTTCGTATTAGATGTTTCACCCTTAACTTCTACTTTTCCCAATATGATCTTATAGTATTTTCTGGAATCATACTTGATTTTTGGAGTTGACTTGAATTACCGTATCCCCTAACAGGTTCTTGATCATTTTCTATCATCGCATTGGCTGCACCACTATTATTCATATTATCACTCAAAGTCTTCATCTTTTCTTGCATAATAGGGTCTTCTAATGATTTCTCCTCATATATTACTGTAACCATCATGCTCATCAACTTGGACATCTGTTCTCTGGATTCAACTTGGAATTTCCTAGCTTCATCAATCATTTCTTGTTGAATCTTGATAAGTTGCTCTTGGAGTTTCTCGATTCTACCAACCCTTGCTACAATCTCATTCATGGTTTTTATCCTTCTCTAAGAAGACCAAGTTAGCTCCAATTTGATTTTGAAAATTCTGTCATGGAATCCTCCACGAATTATTCCCATATTTTCATGATTTAATGCATGTAAATTAGTTTGAAACAAAATGCAAATGCATGATGTAAGATTGAAACTATGCAAAGATACGAAAAATGTAAATACAAACGTAAAAAATGCAAAGATGTGAATGCAAATGTAAATGCAAATGCAAAAGGTATCGATTTCCAAAAGTAATCATTCTTAGAAAGAGTTCCATTCTTCCAAAAGAACTTTCATCTTTACAAGAAAGATCAATCTATGAATGCAGTTTTGCCTTTTTATTTAGTTCCATGATCATGACCCCAATAATTTTCTCCTCTTTCTAGAAATGATTCTGAATCCAGACGGTGAGTATTTTAGTGCAACATATGAATTGCCTTCCTTCCAATTTATGGTAATCATTTAGGGATCAAAAAGTCTCTGCCAAAACTGTCGGTGCTGGATTTATACTCTTCTTCAATATGTCAAAGAAATCTGCAACAACACTTTCCACATGGAACAAAGTCTTTGGAAATATCACTAGACCATACATGGCAAGAGCAAATGTGTCCAATATTTTATCTTCATCTATATGCTCGAGTATCACCTTATTAAGACAATGCTAATGAAATCTTTCACTATCTCCTTTTTGTTGAATGTTGTACTATCCAATTTTCACCTGTACCGGTAATCTTTATCAGTTTATTCTTGAAGGATTGAACTTTCGGAGGTCTGGAATAAACTTTATCCTCCTGTATGTTTTCAAAATTAAATAGAGCAATACTCTTCTATTGTTGGTTTCAAATTTTATTTTTTAAAAGTGAAACATTTGTATGCAAAATTCCGGCATTAGACCAGAGATTTTAAGAAACGACTCATCTATCTTTACGCAGAGGAAATAAACCATGTCACCATATTTCTTGTGAAATTTCTCCTTGGTAACTATTCTCTAAATATCCAAATCTCTATCAGCTCTTGTAGATCATTCTTGCTTGAGATTGACATTGACATTTGTGATCATCTGTGATACATAATCCCCAGACAAATTGTCTCATTTCGCCCTTTGTGTTTCTTTAGACTAATTTTGAACCGCTGGATTGAGTTCTTCCTTGTTATGAAAACTCTTTTCCATTTTAATGATCACGCTTCTTATATGATGATTACTTGGTTTAATCAACACCTTTATTTTATTCATGATGATTATGCAAATGCGAAGATGCCAATACAGATGCGAAAGTGATGCAATGCAAAGAATGACGAAAAAAATGGCATACAAAAAAGAAAAAAAATAAATTAGTATGAGAGAAATAATCAATAAAATTAAAAGATGCTATTTAAAGATAAATATAACACCTACCCAATCATGATATCTACTCGATCATGCTTTTATTAGATAGTGATCCTACCCAAACATGCTTTCTACCCAAAATAATTATTTTTAATGAAATGATCATAACCATATGATATCTAGTTCACATGATGTTATTCAACAAAAAATAAAAAAGTTCATAAATGCTCCTCCTTTGTGTACACTTAATTTGGTACCTACTAACGGTCAGAGGTTCAGTATGTCTAATACCTAGGTTAACGGTTCTATGATTCAATATATGCATGGTTTTGGCTCTAACAGGAAAAAGGTACTCGAATTATCCTTAAAGTTGGTGCCCCCTTGGGCTACCAAACCCTCAATCATGGCCCATTACAGGCTCGTACGGATCGAGTTCAATTCGAGATGATACATTCCCTTATGTCCATACAGAGAAACAATTTATCTCACGTAGATATAAGGTATATGAACCCCAAAGATTACTTGCTAAAACCCGTACGGAGAAACAAATTATCTCACGTAGGTTAAGCTTTCATCTCAACTTAAAAGGGACAAAGCTCGTAAGTGAGCTTATGGTATGCAAATGAACGTGATGTGTGTGAGGAGGAACATTCAACCCTTTAACTCAAAAGGAAAAAGAAACCACGACAAAAACTTGGACAAATCTGAAAGCAAAAATCAAAATGTTAGTATAACAAAAAATAAAACAATTACAAACTTCAATAAATGAATCATAAATTAACTAAAAACTTGAACTCATAATTTCCATTATAACGACAATGTATAAACGACTTACAGCTTAACTCTCTAAAAAAATATCCCCAGCGGAGTCGCCAAGCTGTCGTAACCGTTTTTCAGGTGGAACAATAGTTTATTGTTTTTAAAAAATAGTTACGAATTTTAATTTTGGAAAATTCAGTGATTTTGGATTAATTTGGATTAAATTGAAAATAGTCGCCATCGGCCTTTGGGTTAGGTAGGTCGAATACCTAAAACTGTCTTTTAAAAACAATTTTAAGAAAAAAAATCATTTTTAAGACAAAAGCTGGTATGTTTACCAAAGATTCGATTAAAATGGGTTTGAGAGTCGGTTACACGTGGGGAAGGATTAGCACCCCTACAGTGCCCAAAATTGGTACTGTATGGCTTACACGTTGTCGTAATGGTGGAAATCCTGAATAAAATATCAAGTTAAAATATGATCCATTTAGAAATTTAATTAATTTACTTCAGATTAATGACTTAAAGAAAATAAATAAAATAATATAAGTAGTTAAACTTATAAGAACCAAAATAATTAGAACAAAAACTTAAAGGGTTAATAAACCAAAATAAAAAATTACAAACATTAAATAACACAAGTACTAAAATGAAAATAATCCAAAAATGAAATTTAGAACTAAAGTGCAACAAATCAAAAACTTGAAGGCTAAATCACAATTAAACCAAATTAAAACAAGGGCTAAAATGATATATTTACAAACAACATAGTCAAATTCGAATAATATCAAAAATACACAAATATATTAAATCAATGACTAATATGTAATATTTATAAATATTATGCACAAAGTCAAATATTAACATAACATGTAATAATGTCGATTTATGCAGATGAATATAGCATACAAAATACAACACTATGCAAATTAATAAAAATGATACAAACATGTCAAAGTAACTGTAAATACAGAAAAATAACATTAACAAGGTTAACACTAATAAAGTTTCGGGTTTAACGAAAAACTTATATTCTAATAATGTTCGTGATATTAATTTACTTAAAAAAATTAAATGAAAGCAAAACTTATAACTATATGTTCGTAACAAATTAATTAATATTGATTATGAAAAATATTCTTATTATAAATATAATTTAATAATATTTATGTGAAACATATTTAATCGAAACACCAAACTCTGTACACTAATGCTATTATTTATATATTATCATGAAAATGTATATAAAGAATGAAATAATGACTAATATGAATAAACACATAACTCTAAGGCTAAGATCATAAACTAAAAAAATAAGTTATAGAACACAAATAATCACATTTCATGTACTAAAGATTAAATAAATCTACAACTACTTATAGGAGTAAATTGTAATTAAATAATATTACAAATCAAATACTAAAACAAGTGGAAATTGGAAATAACATTCCTTGAGGATGGAAATATAAAATGCGGAAATAGGGAGGTAAAAACATCAATTCAAACATCCTAAAAGAGGACCAAAATGGAATAAGGCAGAAACAACAGTGTCCCTTACTGATAATTGACCTAGCACATATGGTGACTCTAAATTTCCTACACAACATAGTTTTGGGATTTTAATTAACACCTTAAATTTAACCTAGGAATACATTAGACTAACCTAATGCTATTGGAAAAACTAAACCCTGCGCCATTTCTCTTCTTCCTCCTCCTATCTTCATCGCCGTTCGGGCAACCCACAACTATATACCGCTGACCAACGCTCCTATAGTGACTCTTAACCATTCGGCCAGCACTAAAACAAGCAGTGAACACAATCCAAAGATCTAAAGAATCAAAATGTTTCTATCTTCTTTGATTAAGAGTCACGAACGCTCGACAACATCACAATATACCCTAATTTCTAATTGGATGATCTCGGCTCCAATAAGAACCCCAACCTATTAAGGTAACCTGAAACCTCTCCTTATTTATTAATGAACTTATTTCTAATTAACACAGCCCCTTTGTTTTGATAGCGTAAATTTGAACGATTATGGAGCAAAACAAGACAACTAAGGTAAGTGTTTATACTATCTCCATTATGCCTTTGATTTGGTTTCAATTCAACACATACACACACATAATAAAATTATGAAAACAGAAGAGAATGGAAACTAAAAACAAAAAAAAAAACAAAATAGATACCCTTTTGATTTTGTGTATTGCTTTTGAAAGATCGGGAAGACCCCGTTACACTCTATTTATATGGGTTTCAGAATACCCTTATTACAAGAATCGAATTTCCTTCCCCTCATTCTCTATTTTTCAATCTGTTTTTTTTAAGTGCCCCCTTTGATTTTTTTTTCTGTTCGAATCACCCCCTGTTCGTGGATGTCTCCTCCCTTTTTTGCTCGATTCCTCTTCGATTTTATTGTTGAAATCTTCACCGAATCTCCTTGGATGCATCTGCATTTTCTTTGCGTTTGGTGTGATGTTGATGGGTGAGGTGAAATCATTAATTTTGCTTGACTTTAGTGCATGTGACTTGATGAGTTCGATTGAAATGGTCCAAGCCGTTGGTGAGGATAAGATCTTGTCGTTGACACAGAGGCTAATTGGAGTTGGCCGTGGTTTTAGCTGATGGCTTTTAGGGTTTCACAACCCTAATTCAACTGGGTCGGGTCTAGTGTTCGGATCCAAATTTGGGTCTTGGGTGTTGTTATCTATTGGGCTGTTGATGCTTGTTAATCTGGGCCAAAGTTGGACTTCAGGTTAACTGTTGTAACTGGGCTGCAAATGTAATAATAATAATAGTAATAATAGTAATAGTAATAATAATAGTAATATATAAACCCGGACTAAAACGGGTGTCTGCACTTACAATGACTTAAATTGTAATTAGACCAAAAATTTGAGAACACATACTTATAATTCTTTAGTTCGACCCCTAATTGATTAAATATTTAATAAATTTTTAAATTTAAATATTTATTTTTACATGAACCAAAATACTATTAAACTAAAATTATATCGAATATATAATTTTTAACAATGCCGGGCCCCTTGGGCGTTAAGAGAGCCCGTCCCTGCTATCATGTAAATTTAAAATATTATTTGGATTAAAAAATAAATTTCTTCAATTAGACATATAAGGACAAAGTTATAATATTTTAAAATTTTACAATGTACTTGTAGTTTAAATAAAAATATGATTTATTGTTTAAAATGCACTATCCCACTTCGTTTTCTTTTTAATTCTTAAAAAATAGGTCTGTGTGCATTAATTCCCGTGAATAATTCAAAATAATATATATATATTAAAAATAGATAAATGAGATTGATAGTAAAAAATAAAAATATATTTATTAAAAAAATTAATCTCAACCATATATTTTTTTTCATTATCAATCTTGAATATTTGTAAAACTAAAGAATTTTGTGGATCCTAACCATATATATACATTCGTAATAAAGTGGCTCCCGGTATATAGTAAATTGTTAGATTTAATTTATCAAACTTAACAGTCCAATAATATTTCATCAACGTTGAATTTCAAATCATGTGAGTTCAAATCTTTATTAATCAATGGTAAATTATATAAATGATCACTTTCGTTTGAGTTTTTATAAATTTTTTCATTAAATGCAAAAAACATAAGATTTAATCAATTTTGTTTCGTTTTGATTAAGATTTAATCACTTTCATTTCGTTTTAATTAAGATGTGATTACCGAAGGTTAACGACCGTTAAACCTTTAACGGTTTACTGATGTGTCATGATAAATATATAAAATTAAAATTACATCTTTCCACGTAGATAATGTGTGAATTAAGTTTTGGTCATTTTCCTTTCATATTTGTATACTTTCGCTAACCAAATTCAAAAAACATAAGTTTTGGTCACTTACATTATTGTTTTATTAAGTTTTTATCACTTATGTTATCATTTTATTAAATTTTGGTCACTTGGAGGTTGAATGACATTAGTTTGATGATATGACATGTTTTTTTAATTCAAATTAGTTTAGGGATAACATTTCAATTTATCCATTTTTTTAAATCGTTTCTCCCCAACCCCCAATATTGCTCATCTCCTCTGACGGCGAATTGTTCGATCGGGTAGTCGCAAAAATGAGGTACTCAGAGGCCGAAATAGTGGCGCTGGTGTGACAGATCGCGTAGGCCGCAGGGGTTAATGATGATTCATAGGGATCTAGAATCGAACAATTGCTTGTTCTTGAGCAAAAACAAAGATTTAACATTGAAGATCATAGATTTTGGATTGAGTTCAGTGGATGAATACACAATTATCGGTTTATTTGGATTCATTGATTATTCTTCTTATTTCTTGTTGGGTTTGACATTTTGTAATCTCAATCTTTGAAAATTGAACTTTAATTTGTATAACTGAGATTATTCAGCTTCATTTTATTTAGAAATGTCAACGCTTTCATTCTTCTCTGAACTTGTGGTGTTATTATTTGTTATCGGAAGTTGGAAATATTTCATTATTCTTGAAATGCAGCATGAGTCCTTGAAAGAAGGCAAATGGAGCAATGGAGCATAGATATATGAAGAAGTAGGGAGAAGATGAACAACAATGAGATTGTGAAGAAAACCTATTAAAATGGATAATTTGAAATGTTGTTAAACTAATTTGAATTTACAAAAAGACTCCTAATAAGTATTTTGTCTAAAGTGTAGGGGTAAAAAAATTAAACCATTTTACTAATGGCCACGTCATCAAACTAATGTCATCTAACGTCCAAGTGACCAAAACTTAATAAAACGATAATCGAGTGGTCAAAACCTAATAAAACAATAACGTAAGTGACCAAAATTATATTTTTTTAGATTTAGTGAGCAAAAGTGTACAAATATGAAAGAAATATGACCAAAATTTAATATACGTATTATCTACGTGAAAATGATGTAATTTTAATTTTATATATTTATCGTTCTATGTCAATAAACAGTTAAAGGTTTAACGACCGTTAACCTTTAGGATCATATCTTAATTAAAACGAAACGAAAGTAATCAAATTTTACGTTTTTTTTTAATTCGGCGAGCAAACATTTATAAAAGTCAAAAGAATTTCTATACTTTTACCCATTAAGTAATCGCATGATTCCTCCAAAGGAGACGGCATAAAAGAGTTTAATTTGCAATTTTATCTTTGATCTTTTTTACTTTTATTATCATATCTCTCACTCTTTTCATCATTTAGTGTTTTCACCCCTACCGAACATGACAAAACACAATTTTCACCTTGTTTTTGGACTGTCCTTTCAGACAGAGGGTAAAATGAAAGATGGACTCATGGCCTACACTCATCACTCATTGGTACGTGAAAAGAAAATAACAAAGTAGAGGGACTATTAAACCATCAATGGTTCATAAGGAAAAGGACAAAACAAAACAAAAAGTTGACACTCTTTTGGCCGTTTTGAAACGTGTCTTTCACCTGTTAGCTATCCAATAAGGATGTAGTTAAATAAAATTGAGATTCTGAAATCTTTGAGGGCTCATTTTCGAGTATTCTGTGTAATTTGTTAAGCTAGTTCTAATTAAAGTAATCATTGAGTTAATTCTATTATTATGTTTTTGTATTGATTAATTATATTGTAACAAAACAATGATTAGTAATAATAACAAAAAGAACTACATGATAATACTGAACATAAAAAATTTGTGTCGTAATAAAATAATAATATTATAAATAATTTTATCTTAATCGATATCATTTTAAAATCAACGTTGTTATCCTAAATTTGTATATATATTCCACATAATCTGCATGGATAATCAATCAACCTTTTCCATTTCCAATGGTGGGAAAGGGTAAATTATAAGCAAAGAAATTGGGGGTATGCATGCAGTGATCGGACAGTCGTGTCCAACCGATGGATGTCGATGGAAGTTGATAATTGGACCAATCGACGACCACTCTCTTTTACTCCAGTTGGAGTGTTTTCTTTAATCAATTAAAAACAACTTAAAAACAAACTTTACAAAAACAATGCAAAAAATATTCATGACATATATGAGATAAAACCTTAAAGATCTAAAATTATATAATAAAAGAGTACACGGCTGTAAAGGTAAATAATTTACATAGAAAACGAGGTTAAAGAACCTAGTATGAGCGAGTGCCCGGGAATAAAAAACAAAACCCAAGGCTAGACAATTATTTATTTGTTTTATCAGAAGGCAAAATCTAGTTGGAATATTTATATATTACTGGCATTCGAAACGAACTACCCCAAAATAAGATATTAATAAATAGATAGAAAAAAGGGAAATGGAGGTCCCAGCACTAGCAAGTGGGGAGCAAATGTAATTATCTTCCACTCTTGAAAGTTCAGGAATTTTAATGGATTCTATTGGATCAGAGAAACATGGCGCAAAAATAAAACACAGGGGATGCCTTCCTCAATTTCCCATAAAAAAAACTAAAAACACTGAGTTGTTGAGACACCATTGGTTACTGGTGGGTCCTTCCGAACACTTCCCTGCTTCCCACTTCTTGACCTAACCTCATCTCTGCCCCTCGGGATACTGCCAAAAATATCCACAACGACGTCGTCCTACTTGTTTTTTTTCCAAGTTAAAACAACTTAAATGTTATCCTGTACAAGTCTATTTGTACAAATTATTGTTTTTTTTAAATTTATAATAAAAGAAAAAAAATCATACATGCATTATTAGACTGAAAAGTTAATAAAAAGTATAAATTAGACTGAAAGGAAATTAGATTTGGAATTATGTATGCATAGACGAAACTAAAAATTTATTATTTATTTTCCATAAACATAGTGTTTTAATTGAGATTAGTCTGATAAATTTATTTATTTATTTTTCAAATATATATAATTAATAGTTTTAAAAAATAATTTGCGGGGAACCCTTGACCCGATGTTGTTCCGCCACTGTACGTGTGCTTGCGCTAATTGCGGCCAGCAGATATAACGAAATTTCCATTTTGGGTTGATGAAAAATTCAAATTATCGTTGTTCTTAATAGCAGGAATCTGACTCTGAATCTCATAGACAGAATTAACGCTGTTGAAGAAATTGTTCAAAGTGACTGTGATGTCTTGATTAGTCGATGGACGGCTATTTTATCATTGCCGTTCTTCATTAAAATATGCGACTAACCAAGATATTTTTCAGATGAGTTAAAATATAATTGTTACGGATAAATTTCTCATTCTGCCTGTTTAGAGAAAATAGAAGAAAAGGAAATCCCTGGGATTAGCGAATCAGAGACAATAGAGTGGGACTGTGAAGGCAAACCATCATTACCAAAACAACGGTACACAGCTTTTGTTTTTATATATTTCTTTCTTAAACTATTGATTTTCAAATTATGAAAAATATACAAAAAGGAGTTGATAAAAGTACCACACAAGTCCTTGAATAAAATATAACTTTAAGAAAATTCGATTTGTTTAGCGTTTCTCCGGAAAATTCCAAGTTTTTCTGTTTTTCTTTAAATTTATTACAACTTTTAGCATTTTAGAAGTCCTTGAATAAAGTATTTTTAAAAAAAATAAAAAAATAAAATTTTTCATAGGTGAACTAGCAGATGATAAATCAATTTATAAGAATTTAGTAATAATATTATTTATTTTAAAATTAAAAAGTAATAATTAAGTATTCACGTAATTTCTAATATCTTTTTATATTAGTATTCACCTTGAACTAAAAGCTATTTCCTAAGTTTTGTGTAGCCCCTTCCCTTCTTCCTTTGTCTGTGATTCTCTCCTGTAATATTTTCAGCTTCTAGTTTATAAGACAGAATCGAGGTGAATTGGTAGTATATTCGTTCACTGATCATATCAGAAAAAGAAATGAAGGGTGACCATGCTTGCGGTATGATGGAGGCGCAATACATACGGAGACGTCACCGGCACGACATCAGAGACGACCAGTGCTCCTCTGCTCTTGTCAAACATGTCAAAGCTCCTGTTAATCTCGTATGTTTTTGTCTCTATGCATTTTCATATCTTCATTTCTTTTTTTCTCCCCTGACCTGCTACATTTATGTTCATGTCTGAAATTTTAAAGTAATAAATGAATAAATCTAGGAGTGTTTTTTTTAAGAAAAAGCAACTACTTCAGTACTATTATTTTTTTTCAAAAAAAAAATTATTGCTTGTAATAATAGTGGTTATGGATTTGATTATATTATGAAAGGTATGGTCGTTGGTAAGGCGGTTTGATCAGCCGCAAAAGTACAAGCCGTTTGTGAGCAGGTGCATAATGAAAGGGGACCTCAGAATTGGTAGTGTTAGAGAAGTCAACGTTAAATCCGGCCTTCCGGCCACCACCAGCACCGAACGATTAGAGCTTCTTGATGACGAAGAGCACATTCTCGGCATCAAAATAGTCGGCGGCGACCACCGTCTCAGGGTAAAAACAATATACCAATTATTCTCTTTCCTTTTTACTTCATTTTCCCCATTCGTTTCAACTCGAAAGAACAAAAAAACAGGTACAGATTTTGTTGACTGTGTTTTTTTTTTCCTGGCAGAATTATTCTTCAATCATAACGGTCCATCCGGAGGTTATCGAAGGAATGCCGGGGACAATGGTGATAGAATCATTCGTCGTCGATGTGCCGGAAGGGAACACCCAGGACGAAACTTGCTACTTCGTGGAGGCTCTTATCCGATTTAACCTCAAGTCATTAGCCGACGTTTCGGAGAGGATGGCCATGCTGGACCAAACGGAGCCTATCAACCGATACTAATTTATAAATTTTGATGACCACTAGCTTCTACGGACAGAGACATGGAACAACATGGTGTTTTTTTTTCACTGTTAATATTTTAGGTCGATCTGGGTTTTGTCCAGCGTTGGTGATGTACGTTATTATGGTGTTATATATGTAAATATCTATGTAATATAAGAAACGATGGAGGCTCTTATCGTTTTAAGTACCAGTTGTGCTCCTTTTGCCTTTGTTTTGTACATATTGGGGTGTTTCTCTTGTTAGGGTGAACCATTAATGTATGTTTTTTTTTCCTTTCTAAAGTTTAAGTGTATAATTGCTGAGTTCTCAGCCGTTGAATTTGACTGTAGAGAGTGCGTGTACAGTAAGCAAATGGGGTCGCATTTTGAGTCATAAAAGTTGTAGAAACCAGTACGCTAATTCAAAGATCTTTTGTGACGATTTCTTGTTAAGTTTTTGAAGAGTTTAGACCTACCACGCTAGAAAAGTTTCTCCGGTTTAACCAATCACTCAATCTTTGCTGACGTGAACTTCCAACACGTACCCAAGTTAAACCATGTTTTGTTTCTCATTCAAGACAGCATAGGCATAGCTTCTAGATAATTTTTGTTAAAGAATTGTCCAATATGATTATGCTTCCATTGCCAATCTAAAAGAATGAGCTTTCGGGTTGAAGTATTTTTCTGGACAAAAGTGATGGTTTTCCAGCTACCATTGACCTTTACACAGGATGTTGTATGATGGTTTCATGGAGTAGAAGATACTCGAAGCCATTAACAAAATTACATGCAATTAACAGACACTGAATGTTCCGTTCTATTATTGTCATAATTTCCCGCCATTTTTTGGCCTTCTAATCAAGCTTCAATTCTTCAGCTCAGTAAAATAACTTTCCTTGGGTTTTGGAAGGGCGCTTTTTTGGCATCCCTCAGTTAAATCTTAACTGAAAAAAAATGCTTCTTCTTTGGTCCTCTTTGAGCATTTCAACCCAAGTTTAATTTTTTCTCAAAAATTAATATGTAAATTTTCTTATTTTCCTTTTTTTCTTAGCATTTTAATAAATTTTTAAAATAATAGGTATAAGTAGTAAAACCCAATTTTTATTAAAAAATGATGACACATGCTGTTATTTTATTGGAGGATATTGATTTATTAAAGAAAATACCATATAGACATGTCTTATCAGCAATCGAAAATAGTGGCGGAAGTTAATCACCAGAAAGCGAATAAAAGAATTAATGACTTAAATGTAAATTTTAAAAGTTTAGTAGCCAAATTGCAAATGTGTTAAAAGTTCAAGGACTAATATATGATTTACCCTACGCTTTAAAACTTCGAAAACAGCAATTCAAACTCTGGCAGGAACAAAAAAAGTCCTATAGTCGTAAAATTTATCTTGTGATAAATAAAAATGAAAATCTACCAAAAAGATTGAATCACACTAGTAATGGCGTGGGATATTGTACTTTAAATACTGTGAAATCATAAGGTTTAGCAACAATTCTTTTTCTCTCAGCACGAAAGCCATTCAACAGTTAGTTGGAACAGTTTTCATCTGCATTCAAAGTTGCTGTCTCATGATCATTTTTCAGACTTGGAATTGGCATATGCCATAAGCTTTTGGGTGCCTACAGATACCAGTTCCATTTTGTTGAGATTGATTTTGTCAAATCTCAAACACTCTGCAATTAGTATTCAATTCCCAGTACACACAAGTTAGCTGTTAATTGTTGAAGGAGCATATATTGAATTATTGGTACCGATGGGCAAGTGTAAGTTAGCTAGGATTGTATGTATATGTCGATCAAGTGGTAAAAGTGGATCAACTGCAGAAAAAAAATGAGAATGATCACTCATTCTTCAAAATCTCATAAAGTTGATCTATCAAAACAATAACAAAAAAAGGCTTCAAAAGTGGGTAAGGATCTTTTCCAAAGCCGCCACCCCAAGGTTCGCCCTTCCAATTGTTCAACAACCAAATGTAAGTCGACGAAAATTTAGACAGTTGATCAGAAACTAAGTAGATCAGCTTAGTTAGCTGTCTGCTCTCTCTACAACAAAGAAAACAGCACAACTTTTTAGGAAAGAAATGAACCGATACATCATACATGCACTTTGTTTTAGACAAGGAGTAAGCTAATAAAATTTTCACAAAGATTAAAGCAGCAGCTACTGATATTAGATACTAATTTTGTTGCTCACCAAAACATTACTGTATAATTACGAGCTTTATTCAACGTATTTAATAGGGACGAAAGATCAAAGATATAGGTAAGCTATGAGTCAAAACAATGTCCCTTTGATAAAAAAAAATAATGTCCCGATCAATTGATATATTCAGAATGAAAAATGTTGTATAGGGAAGATAAAATGGCAGTGCTGCCATCTTGGGTGGTGGTGCCATGAAACAGAAAGACAAAGCTTGACCCTTGTCTGGGTTGCTTACGGCTTTAACAGAGACAACTACAAGTCAACCCCATTTATATTTGTTTGTTTGGTAGGACCTGTCGTTCGTTGCTTTTGTTCCCCCCGAAGGGGAAGGCTTGAGCCTCATCTCTCAATGCCCCCATCCCAATTTTCTATATTATAAATTTCCCTTTTCAGAGGAAGCTATTAATTGCCCATTCATTAATCCTCTTCTCATTTCCATTAACCTCACCAATTCTACAAAGGGAAAAAACAGATGGACAAACAGAAGCAAGCCAAGACCAATAGCTGCTGTTCTCAAGGTACATACAATACAATACAACTTTATGGTTCCGTTTTGTAATATACGTTCTGGGTTTGGTTTATTGATGTTTTTTTATGACAGAGGTGAGCAGCATTGAATGGGAGTTCATAAACATGTCTGAACAAGAAGAAGATCTCATTTATAGAATGTATAAACTCGTCGGAGACAAGTGAGGCCTCCCATCTTTCTTTAATTATTTTTCTAAAACATTAACGATGACAAATGCGACATTACTGCAACAGGTGGGGGTTGATTGCCGGAAGGATCCCCGGTCGGAAAGCCGAAGAAATAGAAAGGTTTTGGATAATGAGACATGGAGAAGGGTTTGCAAACAGGCGAAGAGAGCTGAAGAAATCTTCTTCCTCTTCTTGAGACAACTCCATGCATTTCTTAATATAAGTTTATTAGGGACTTATCCTGTTTTTGGTTGTCTCATCATGTTCTTGAGACAACAACCTGTTTTTTTTTTTAACATCACCTTGCGTCCTCGTATTTTCGGTTAACAATAAAAAATATTACATTCTTTAAAATATTTTTAATATAACAGAAAATATTAAAAAATAATATTTTAAACTACTTTCAATCTAAAATAATATATTTTATAATATTTTCTATTACATTTATTATTTGCGATATCTTATCCTTAAATTACACTACCATGCAACAGAACTTGTCCGTTGCTTTTAAACCGGAATAGAAATCGTTAAATTTTCAATTTGTTTGCTTGCTTTAGTTAGGAGGTGGGTCCCATTATATGGATTGGACGTTCATTTCAAGAGCTTCAGGCTTCGAAAGATACTGTTAATTATTACCGGATAGCATTATTGTGCTACGGTTTAATCGGAAGTTAATTTGTGATAGATGTTAATTTAAAATATTATATTATATAATTAAAAGATTCATAATTAATAACAATTTTTGACATAATTGAGAATATTTTATTGTGACGAGTTTTAATTTAAAATATTATTTATTTATTCTAAAAATTTACATAATTGATAATAATTTTAGTTGTAATCAATAATACACGACAACCTATATTATTATCCAATTCATATTCATTATAATTTTTTAAATTATAATTAAATTTAATCTTTTTTAATCTTACATTAACCAATAATATTTTATACTCATCTATTATTATTATTATTCGATGAACACACAAAAATCATCCCTTCTAATTTTGTTTTTTTTCCTTTCTAACATGATTTGCTTCCTAGAATTTATGCATGCCGTTGTTTCACGCCAGCTTTATGAATAATGGTCAATAGATGGGAACATTACAAATTTTATATTAATATGTAAAAGGACGGAATGAGTCAACAAAAATGTCCTTGATGCTATATGACGATTATTCCAAATTATATTATATGATTGGATTTCCGAAAACAGCCTAAAAGAAGCTTGTTCCAACAACCCTAAACTATATATTTAGAATCCCCCAAGGAATTGCATGAAATAATAATAGAAATGGAAGGATCCTAGGGAAATGAAATCATTACATATTGGAATTCAATAAATTTGGATAAAATAATCATTTCTAACTTTAACATGAAATTTAGTCAGATTGCTCCGAGATAAAGATCTGGGTGGTGGAGGATGCCACCACCTCCGCCCTCGCTGTTTCACGCTCTCCTTTGACCGTTTCTCTCAAGATCTCATTAACCAACACAATATCGTTGATTCCTCTCTCTCGTTCTTTGATCAAAGGTTTGGTAAGGCCCGGCTAGGTGATTTTGGGGATTAGGTTTTCGATTTTTGTCCCCAAAGATGCTACGAGATTTGGGTGTTCTTTGCTAGTTTTGGTGAGTCCGTTTTCTTTCTCTCCAGCCAGGTGATTTTGGGGATTAGGTTTCGTTCGACTTTCGTCCCCAAAGCTGCTACGCGTTTTGGGTGTTCTCCTCTAGTTTTTGGTGAGACCGTTTCATTCTCTCCAGCTGTGATTTTTCCTGCTTCTATTTGATTGTTGTTTCGGTGTTTGAGAATTGGTTTATGTATGAATTAGTTTCATAGTGTTGAGTTAATGCGTGGGGTTCTAGTTTGCTTCTAGAGTCAGTTTGCTATAGTTCGATCTGCTTGCAAGCTATTTGTGTTAAAGCCTTAGTGTATTTGTCTATTGCTCGCTTGTTATTATAAAGTCTGTGGGAGAATGTTTTAGGTATTTCTGGAATCTGTTTCTTTTGGCGGATAGTGGGTTTCTATGGTGAGGTTATGAGTGTGTATATTACACAGAAGAGGAGTCGAGTTGATTTTAGGTTTAGATCTTTAATTGATGGTGGTTCTGATAGAGAGGTTCTCATGGATTTAGCATCTCCAGATTATTTGAGTTTAGTGCGTGACTGTCAGGGGTTTGTAGAGGTTTAAGCCTTTGGTTATGAGGTTTTGTCTATGTTTTTAGTGGAGCTGTAGTAGTTTTATAAATAACATTTTAGTTTAAGGATTTTAGTAGTTTCGTTTTTTAGTTAGTCTGTTTTGTTGTGGCTAGTTTTTTTGTTGACAAGCTGGTTTCTGGTGGTTTTCTTCATTTCCCCATTTCTGTTTGGTGGGTGTGGGTATCCTGTGGCCTGTGTTTTAGTGGGTGGTGGCGTTATTGTGTTTTGGAGTTTACCACGTTCGTTTGTGTGTTGTTGTTGCAGCTATCTTGTGTTTGCTTTGGCTAGTTATATGTTTCCTTGGTGTTGTTTATCGTTGTCGACCTCTGTCTGCTCTTGTGTTTGTGTAATGCTTTGTGTGCTCATGGATGGCTCTCCGGCCGGTGGTGGAGCGACGAATAAAGCAGTATTCGGTGAAGAGATGATTCCTAGATGCAGGAGGGATCTACTACAGATGCTGGTTTCGAGGTAAACTTTATTGATGAAAGTTTCAATGTAACACTGATTAAAAAGTGAAGATGGTGGCCTGAATTGCTGGTATGCGCATGTTGTTCATGTAGTGGGACATGAGGTGGCTGTCGGAAATTGTTTATTCATTGTGCCCATAGTGTCGAATGATGGGACTTTTTAATCTGTTGGGTGAATGTTAGCTTTTGGTCAGTTGGTTTTATAGAGAGCCAACCTTTTCGAATTATCCAATTGTTTAAGTTTGTCTGTTGGCAGATAGTGGTTGTTGGGAGATGTGTTCTAATGCAATTCTGCTAGTTATTGTTGGCTATTTTTCTTAAGGCTGCATTGCTCTTTAGAGTTTCGAGCTTCCTGTCCTTATTTCTTCATTGGAACAGTTTCAGCAAGTGTGGCTCTCCATGACTCAGGGATGGTCTTCATTCAAGCTCTGGTAGCGGGTGTTGTTTTGTTTGATGTGTTGGGTTGGAGTTTGGTTTGTCTGATGTCACAGCTTTGTGTTTTTTTCGGATTATTACCATCTCACTGCACACTCTTTTTCCTCTACATAGGATTAGGGAGGTTTTTTAATGAGTGGTGTACTTTGTAATCTTTCTTAATACAAAGTACCATCTTTTAAAAAAAATGTTTAGTTTGAGTTATTTTTTTACTTAAATTAAAAAATATATTTGATTCAACATATTTTGAATTTATAAATTTGACTTAGTTTTAAGAAATTCAAAATAAAATTTGAATGAAAAAATAAACCTCGTTAGTTTAATTAATTCATTTTTTTCATTTAATTTGACTTGATCAAATAGTCATTTCAATGAAAATTATCTATTTTTCAGTTTTTAAGAGTTGCCAATCAATGATTTATTAATATTTTCCTTTCTTATTAGTTGGATGAAAAATTAAATAATTGGAGTGCCAAATTAAACTTTATCCATAAATTAAATTTGATGATGGTCTAAATAATTTGATTTAGGAGCAGATATACCCTAATGAATGATGACAAACACAATGTAGACCAAGTCCATGGCGAACACGAAATGGAAAAATAAGAACAAATATAAATACTAAATTGTAATTTTGAAGGGGGGAAAGAAATTAAAGAAAAATAAGAAAAAACCCAGGACCCCCACATATTTAGAGCTTGAGATTTTGGACTTTCGGCTTTTTCATTTCTTCAATCAGCCAATGGACTATGTTCCAACGTGATACACGGTTTTGTGGTATTCTAAAAAAATTGTATTTTGGGGTTTAAAAGTTTATATATATATATATATATATATATATATATATATATATAATTTTATGATAGATACAATATAATATCTTATTAAAGACTCGATCATTTTGACGATGAACGTTCACCCTTGGCATATGTGGTGTTCAAACCCAAGACCTAAACAAATAACAATAATCTTTTACCCACTAGATTCATTTGGTTCATGTATAATATTTTATATTTTACATTGAGAAAATAACTTCAGTGATGAAAATGCCTTATAATATACGATTTTAACCAACTTTTTTTGGATTTGTGAAAATGACCAACAAATTCGCAACACGAACTCCAATTTCACAACTCAGTTTCCAAATTCGCAACGCAATTTCCAAATTCGCAACATTGGATTTCAAATTCAAAACTCGATTTCTGAATTCGCAACTCGATTTCTGAATTCGCAACTCGATTTTCGAATTTGCAACACAAATTTTAATTTCGCAACAGGTTTTAGTTTCGCAAAACAAATGTTTTGGATATATAACTACGCAGCAACAACAACTCATAACCTAAATCCCTAAATCGCAACTCATTCCATCTCCATCTATCACTCTTTCCGGCGACATCTGTTCCTATATCCAACGACATCCTTCCCATCTCTAATTTTTTTTACATAATTTTATTTCTATATAATTTTTCAATGATTTCTCTCCCAAATTATCAACTATCAACTTAATAAATGTATGTTTTTCTCTAAGTTAGTAATGATATGTAGTTTATAGCTCGTTTGTTTAGTAAATTAATTTACAATTTATAGAATGAAATCATCTAATGTTGATCATGTTTGGATAGATTTGTGTTTTGGAGGGTCATGGGAGAATGTTCATGGTGTTTTACAATATATGTCTTTACCCATGAATCTTCAACTAAAACTGTCATTAAAAAAGTTAACTTATGAAACTCTAATGTTACGTGTTGCAAAGAAATTGAATTTAGAGCCTCTAAGTGGATTTAGGCTATCTTATCAGAGAAAATGTAAAGTTTATTTGTTAACCGACAATGAAGATGTTGAACGATTCATTGCTTACATTAGTGTTTCGCAAGAAGATGATGTTACATTGTATGTTGTTGAACCTAGAAGTAGTGAAGTTGGGTCAGTAGCGGGTAGTAATCAACTAAGTTCTTCAACCCCAGTTTATGGTGCTCACAATGTACAACGTGATTATTAACCTCAAAATTTAATGGTTCCACCACAATTTCATCACCAAGAAAATTTTGTTTCACCACATTTCCAATACCAAACACAATATCAAACACAATCTCAAAACCCACAACCTTTTCCTAATCCAAATCCCAATCAACTTTCAGCACCGAATTCCGGTTTTCGTATTGACCAGTTAGACGATTATGAGCCAACAGAAAAAATTGTGAGTACTAATCAGTATTCGAAAATTGATCTTGGCCAATACCCGGACTTTGATCTTGGTCAATACTCGGATTTTGATGATGTTTCATAAGAAGAAACAGACCCTGCGTGTAATGATTTTGATATTGGTCAATACCCGAATTTTGATGATGAAACAGCCGCTGTCGAGGAAGATGTTGTTGATAATAATGAGAAGGAAGTTACGACTGTGAATGAACATGTTGAACATCTATTATGTAATTCATATAACCATGAAGAAGAAAAAGAAGAAGAAGAAGTCCCCGAAGAAAAAAAGAAGAAGAAAATACAACGGGAGTATAACTGGAATATGCTATAATTACTTCAGATACCGGAAGAAGAGTTGGTAAAGATAGCAGTTGATTGTCACACAAAAGTTATTCGTATCAAGAAAGATGATTGTTTTGATACAAAGGAAGACTTGAAGATAGCTTTGTATACGAAATGTGTGGAAGATGGCTATCAACTAAAAGTTAACAAATCAAGCAAAGATCGTTTTGAAACAAAGTGTATGATTGACAAAAACTGTACGTGGCGTATGATTGCAAAGAGGATAAAAGATTGTGAAATGTTTTAAGTTAGGACTTTTATTGATAAACATACATGTTCAAGAACCCAAGTTTTTCCTCACCATAGACAGACAAACAAAAAGGTGTTGGGTGATTTTCTGGCTGAGTTAATGTTTTTGAATGGCAGGGTATATCGGGGACATGAAATTATGACTGACATGAATGCTCGGTTCAAGATTAGTATCTCATATTCTCAAGCTTGGAGAGCCAAATGTTATGCCTTGGAATTGTTGAGGGGGTCTTCAGAAGCATCGTTTGCCCAACTGCCGGCTTATTGTCACAATTTAAAGCTGAAAAATCCTGGGTCGGTAACTCACAATTTAAAGCTGAGTTAACTCATATCGTTCGCCATTGGTGCTACGGTTAGTAAATCAATATAATTTTGTTGACTCATTTTTTTTAGTTACATGCATTTCACATTTAAATGATTATGTCTTGTGTATATTATTTTGTAGATTCGTTCGTTTATTACTTGTATGCGCCCAGTTATTATAGTTGACGAAGCACATTTGAAAGGTCGATACCTTGGAGTAAACTTATTAGCAGTAGCCATGGATTCTAATAATGGGATACTGCCAATACGAGGTTGGCAAATCTGAAACCTCTGATTCAGGGACATGGTTTATGGGGCATCTTAGGGCTTGTATAGGTCCTATTAGCAATCTGACAATCATATCCGATAGGGCAAACTCAATTGACAACGTTGTTAGAAGGTGTTTTCCAGATGCTTTTCATGGACTTTGTGGTTTTCATTTGTACAAAAATCTAAAATCAAGGTATGCTGGTATAAAAAATCACAAATGGACATACTGGAAGGCTGTAAAAGCTTATCGGGAAATGGATTTTAATAAGCATATAATTTGTTTAAGACTTGTTTTGCCTCAATGTGCTCAAACACTAGAAGATGTAGGGTTTGAATGATGGTTAAGAGTACCATCAACTTGGAGCAATATATGGTTTCATGACGTCTAATAGTGCATAATCAATCAACGCTCTAAGTCGTCATTCCCGAAAATTACCCATTACTATGTTAATGGAGTTTTTTCGAACATCTATTCAACAGTGGTACTACAAGAAAAGAAACCATGCAGGTATTATTTCTTTAAATTCGTAACTTATCATATATTTTACTAAGTATTATTTATTTAAATTTACAGGAACATTGGAACGTCGTGTTACACCATGGACTGAAAAAAAGATAACGAAACATGTTGTGAAGTCAACGTCATGGAGAGTTGAACCATGTTCAAACACTTTGTTTGAAGTATTGGATAATAACTTAAATGGGCTTGTCGATCTAAATGCAAAGACGTGTAGTTGTATGAAATGGCAAACATCTGGTTATCTGTGATGTTATAAAAGTTACTCTTCATCTAAACCAAGATGATTCAAGCGCATACGCTATGGATTGCTACACTACAGAAGTATATCGACAGACTTATGTCGAGATTGTCTACCCTATTCCACATCCTTCTGAGTGAGACATACCAGATGACTTACAAACAGTTTTGCCACCAGTCATGGACAGCAGGCTACCTGGCCGACCAAAAAATCATGATCGTATACCGTCTAAGGGTGAAGAGAAGAGGATATCGACATGTAGTCGGTGCAAAGAAAGTGGTCATACAAGGTTGACTTGTGGATCACCAGTGCCATCAAAATCATCTTTTTCTCTACCAAAATATGGATCCTCATCAAAATCCAAAGCTTATATGGTGCCAAGCAAAAGGAAATCAAAATCAAAATCCCAATCACAACCGGCTTCACCTTTTGGGACTTATTAACTTAGGTGATTTTTAAATGCAAACGTTGTATTATGTGTATTTTATGTGTGAATGCACACATTTCAGTTAGACATTCATTAGTAACTTGAGTTTGAACATTGCTATGATCTGTTCAGTTGTTATCAAATTGTTGTTTATCTTTTTAAGGTGTTTTCCTTGAATTCGCAACGCGAAAGTCAAATTCACGTTGCAATTGTTGTGAAAGTCAAATTCGCGTTGCGATTGTTGCGAAAGTCAAATTCGAAATGCGAAATCGCAATGCGAAAATCACGTTGCGAATTTGATTTTTGCGTTGCGAAAGTGTACCTTCAACAAGTCTTTTTTGCCTTCAACATAATGCATATTGAAATTTAAAACAACAAATCAACTTTTACAAATCAATTAAACAAGCAAAAAATAAGAATTATTTACACATCAATTAAACAAATCAACTTTTACAAATCAACTTTTACTAATAAATTAAACGAGCAAAAAACAATTCTTATTTCCTCATCAATTAAACAAATCAACTTTTACAAATCAATTAAACAAGCAAAAAAAGTGTACCCCAGACAGTTGTTTATGCACAAATACATCAATTTCATGCAGCTCACTTCAGGATTAACCCTAGGAAATCGTCGTATATGGTCGTAACTCTTCCCAATCCAACAACCGGATCCTCCTCCAGGAAATAGCCTTAGAATATCATTTAAATTTTTGATTGCATATGTCCGCATTCTGGGAAAAGCCTCAAATATCCAAATCTACAAATAATATAATACACAAACATTAGTAATTGTTAAATAATTAATTATAATTTTGGAAACATTATATAGAAATTCTTACCTTAAAGGCCTAAATAAAGTATGCCAAAGTGTATTTGAAACCATGGCCACGCAAACTTTTTTTGTCCTCAAAGGCAGACGACAACTTTTTTCAGGTAGCTTTCCATAGATATGAACCCCACGGAAACATGTTCCATGCATTTAGGTCCTCTACCAATAATATTAAGTTATCAGAAATAGGTTGTCTGGCCTCTTTGCCTAAAAAGTCGGCATGCAAAAGTAATAAAAGGCATACTCGGACAACATCGAGGTCATCCATCAGAGTAAAACCATCTTTAACAAATAATCTTTTCAAGTCATCGACGTGTAAACTCTGCTTCGTCTTTTCCAGCACAGGAAAAACCCGAGATAACCATGATGGGCGGGCGATATGACTAGTGTACCGACCTACATCATCGTGTCCGAAGCGTAGACCAGTGATTAAGCAAAACTCCTCCCGCCAAAACAAGTATACGCCGGAGGAAAATGAAATCATATCTCTTCATCACCATGTTGTATCCTCTCGGGTAGATTGTTAGTCATGGTTTGAAGAAACAAATGGGTTAACATAGCATCTCCACCCGGATGTTGTACTTTCAGCCATGGCCTGAAGCAAGTATCCTCAAACAATTTTCTTTGTACAGGTATATCGTCGACGCAATTGTAGTGTCTAGGCCTAATTTATTCCTTAAGATCAATGAAGCCGAAAAAAATTTCTACAAAAACAATAAACATACCAAGTTAGATATACCAAAAACTACAAATTATACACTATAAACAGACATGATATTAAACAGTGAAAACAAAGCCAAATATATTTCAAACTTGCACGGTATTCACCCAAGTCATTATTCTATCATAGTTCACAAAATGCATCAGATAACATTCCAGAAGTAAGCACTTATATAAACATTTAAAAGGACACATATAGGTTTAGTGCAGGTTCAATGACAACATAAAGAGTAGTAGTTTATTCTTGAAACTTAAATTCGCAACACTGTGAAGTTAGTATTTGTCTTTGTTTTTTGGTTGAAGTAATGCAATTCATTCAAGTTTCAATTTGCAGAAGAAGAATAGTTTCTGAAACTTAGAATCGCAACGCGAAACTAAAATCGCATTGCGATTTTAGTTTGTTGCGAATTTAAGTTTCAAATAGTCTTCTGCAAATTGAAACTTGAATGAATCGCATTACTTCAACCAAAATACAAAACAAAGACAAATACTAACTTCACAGGGTTAAAGACTAAACAGTTTAGCAGTATTGGCAGCAACCGAATGAATTTACTAAGCAATCTAAGTGAAATGGTTAATCTATTATTGAAATTACCAGTAAATTTATCATCAATTTAAATATGAAAAATCTAATAATAATACAAAATTTCAAAATAAAAATAATTAAAAAAACTAACCCTCGGTGGTTGATTTTCCATTTCTGACTGTGCATGGTTGTGAGGGTGGCTCTGAGAGATGGAGATAGACGGATTTCATCGGAGATGGGGACGGATGTCGCCGTAGAGAGTAGAGATGGAGATGAGACTGAGTTGTGATTTAGGTTATGATTTGCGATTATACTGTTTACATTTGTGTTGCGAAATTAATATTGTGTTTCAAATTCGAAAATAAAATTTGCGTTGCGAAAATAAACGCGCTCTGCGAATTTGACTTCTGTGTTGCGAATTTGACTTCTGTGTTGCGAATTTGGAAATTGAGTTGTGAAATTGGAGTTCGCGTTGTGAATTTGTTGGTCATTTTCGCAAATCCAAAAAATATTAGTTAAAATCGTACATTATAAGGCATTTTCGGTCACTGAAGTTATTATCTCTTTTACATTTTATAGTGTATAATTCAATGTTTAAGCTTATAATTTAAATTTAAATAGACATAAGATTAAATTTTTCATAGAGGGAGACCAATTACCCATAATAAAACCTTTCAATTTTATGTTAATGATAGCTTAGATAAAAAGTTTAAAATAAGAAGATTTTTATATTAAAAAAATGAACAATATTAGTCATCGATTTATGTTCAATCTAAAATAGTATAAAACTGATAAATATTATATTATATTAATGAATTCTACCCACAAATATATCCATTTTTAGTTTAGATGTATATTTTATTAAAAAAATTAATTTAAATTTAGATATATGTTAATTATCCGTCATGTATTTATGTTAGGTTTATTGCCAAAATAAGTGCCTAAACTATACATTTTGAGCTAAATAAGTGTCTGTTTTTTACCTAATATTATAAACGTTGCCCCTTTAGGTGCCCAGGCCATTAACGATGTTAGTTCTCCCCGTTAAGTGACACGTGTTACAATATAATAATTTTAAAAATAAAATTATATATTTAAAAAAACACAAATTTTGAAATAACCCAAAAACTTTGAAAATCTTCATTTCAACCTCTAAACCTACGCCGACCACCACCCTTTACCGTCGACAAAGCTCCACCCGACATCTCCTCCCCCCGGTGACCAAAACCCCTATGAAATCGTGACCGGTTGACGATTGATTGACGACAAATCAACGTTTTAAATCCCGTGACCCCTAAGATAAAAATCATGATTCCACGTGGTTCCGACTGTGAATCGGTGACAATTACGACGAAATATAACTAGGATGATGGCAATGATTACGTTGGAGGCGGTGGTCGTGACCGAAGAGGGTGGCAATGGCGAATTAAGGTTAAGATTTGGGATTTCGGGACTGTTTAATAATATAAGAAAAGTTAAATTTTTTTATAAATATAATGATATTTTTAATTTTTTAAAAAACAAGTTTTAAAATTACCAGGTTATGACACGTGTCACTTAAGGGAAAAACTAACGATGTTAACAACCTGGACACCTAAATTGCTAATGTTTGTAATGTTAGGCACTCGGATGGACCAAAAAATGTAGGCACTTATTTGGCACAAAAAGTATAGTTTAGTCACTTATTTGGGCATTAAGCCTTTATGTTATATTATTTTTTTAAACAGTTCAAAATGATTATAAAATTGTATTTGTTTCGTACTTTTTAATCTATTGCATCTTATAAATGTAGCTGCTCGTACTCTAAATATATTGGAAAAATAATGTTATTTTTATCATTCAGGTCATTTGATTCAACATGTATTAATTATTAATTACCATTACAACTCAAAACATATAATTTTTATATAATGGGCAAATCTAATGGGATAAAGGGTGTATTTCCGTGTGATGGCAAAGGAAGTCAAAAATGTTTTTAAATCGGAACAAATCGCCGTGGATTTGGATTCAAGATTGAATCCCAAAGTATACGTGAGCCTCACATGAGTGGATCCATCCTTCAAACATCCTCGTAATCGAGGGGTTAAACGTGATGTAGCCATATATTTCCCTTTTACTATTATGGATAAATTACACGTTCAGTCGTCCAACTTTCAATGCTCTTATATTTTTAGTTACCAATTATAAAAAATAATTTGATATCTGAGCTTTTAAATTTCACTCGTTTAGGTTATTCGATTGTTAATTCTTTAACATTTTTGGTAAATTTAAGAAAAAAACCTTGAAACTTTCTTTTCCAACGATCGTGAATTTATTACCATAAAGTATTTTCATTCAAATCTAAGTGATAGAAAAAACAAGGAGGTCAAATATTGAAGATTGCAGTTTAGAGCAAGACAAGGTCAAATTTTTTCCAATTTCAAAGAGCACCAATCTGAGAAGAGGAAATAGGAGAGAAACGAGAACATTTTTTATACCAATTACATCACAAATGACGATCAGCGATGAAAGAGAAGAATGTCGTTCATAAGAAAAAAAAGAATGTTAAATTTTTAGGTTAATTTCTTAATTTCATAAAAACAATTCTGAAACACAATTATTTTGGTACTTCCGTTAATACTTAACATCCAAATGAACAAAACGAGTATAATTTGAAAGTTTAATTATTAAAAATCTGAAAAATAAATTATAATTGAATGATCAAAACATTAACATGTTAAAACTTGTATGATTAGCATGTAATTTACCCTAGTAATATAAGTGAGCAACAACGCGGAAGGAGAAGATTTTGAAGATTCTTTTTCATATATTTCTGACTTTCAACTCTCTTTTATTTCCTCTAGAAAACCAATCTTTCTCACTCCAAATTATGTTGTAGGTTCACTTGAATTGGTCAGCATCTCTCCCCCTTTTTATCCACACTCCACCCCTATGGTGACACTACAAATTCCCACCTCTTTCCACCTCTTTTCTTTCCAATCTCCTCCTCCTTTCCTGCCCTTCCTTTTTGTCTTACAAAACCCTCTTTTTTTGAACTCTCCTTTGCATGCATAGCTTCACTATCTTTTCATCCCTTCTTGTACCTAACCATCATTTGGACTTTGAGCTTCTTCTTTTTTTATGTTGTTTGCTTTTGGCTACAATGGATTGGGAGCTGAGGACTCTTTTGATTGAGCTAAAAGAGGGGAGAGAGGTGACTAATCAGCTCATGAACCATCTTCATCCTACTTCGTCTCACCAAACACGCCAACTCTTGCTCGACAAAATACTTTGTTCCTACGAGAAAGCTCTTTCCATTCTGAACTGGAACGGTTTCGATGTCGGAACTAAACCCGCGGTTAACGCGATCGAATCATGTCGTTCCATCGACCATAGCAGCCCCGGAAGCGAGGTCTCTGATAAAAGAGAGGTGTTCAAAAAGAGGAAAACGTCGTCTGGGTTGGCTGAGCAAGTTCGGGTTTGCTCCGGGGCGTCATTAGACAATCCTATTGACGATGGATACTGCTGGCGAAAATATGGGCAGAAAGCTATTCATGGATCAAATTTCCCTAGGTGAGAGAAACAATTTTTTTTACCCTTTTTCATAAAGATGAAAGGTTGCTGTGATTAGAGTTACAATAAAGGACCACAACCACAAAACACCGGTGCTTGTTTAATTATTCCCCACTTGAGTTTATGATATTGAAATATGACTGTAAAGTATCGAAAAAGACACATTACCAAGTTTGTTTTTTATCTGGTTGGAGCTTTGTCTAGTACAAGAATAATCCTAGTTTTCTAGTATTCAATTCTGCATGTTTTATTTCAGGGGATATTATCGATGCACTCATCGTCACTCACAAGGTTGTTTAGCCATTAAACAAGTTCAAAGATCAGACAATGACCCAACGAATTTCGAGGTTAAATATAAAGGGAGGCATACTTGTAACCAAGCCTCTCAGTTCGCCGGTACGTTTATACCGGTGCCGGTGGAGTCTAGAGAGAAAGGGAATCACTCTCGGAAAAGGCAGCATCAGCTTGATGAGAAATTAGAGGGCTTGGACAATAGGAATAGGAAGGATGTTTTCCCTTCATTTTCGTTCCCTTTTGAACCGGAAGCAGTTAAAAATGACTCGTTTATCGATGCCATAAGGGAAAACAGCGTCATGGGAAATCTTTCTCCGGTGTTTATATCGCCGGAGACTTCCGAATCCAATTATTTTTCGGTGTCACCATGCTGTATGGGCAGCTTTGAATCTGATCTTACAGATATAATCTCCGACCCGACTTCGGTTACTAACTCACCTTCCGAAGACTTGGATTTCTCATCACTTGATAAGTTAGAATTTGATCCAAACTTTCCATTTGATAACCCTGAATTCTTCTCTTAATCTTGTATTAGGAGAGTAATTTGTAACCTTCCATCCCTGTATAACTTTCTAAATCTTCAAATTTCAATGTCATAGTGATGTTTTGTTGATAAAATTAATGCCAGTAATGAAAATAAATATATTCCCCATTTAGTGGATATAAATCTGTTAGTGTTTATTTGATATTTTTATTTTTATTTTTGAAAAATTGATACTTCTATACTTACTTTTATTTAATGATTGAAGTCGAAATTTACTCATATATATATATATATATCATTACAATTGTAACGTCTTATTATTTTTCAATTTATTTTTAGGGAAAAATATCTTACTGGTCATTAAACTATTACCACTTTATTACTTTAGTCGATGAACTTTTATTTTGTCAAAAGAGTCATTGATTCTATGTTTTTTTTATATTATCGACTATTAAAACATTAATGGAGATGGTGATATAGCCTGGTTTAACAATGATTATAGTCTCCAAAACTTATACATTTTTATTAATTTGATTTTAAATTAAAATAAATAAATATTTAATATTTAAAAATCATATCAATTCAATTCTCATTTTAATTCAAAATAATTTAATAAATTTAACCCTATAATAGACTTTATATTTTTCTTAATTTTCACCAATTAGATGACCAAATTGATATGATTTTTGAATATTAAGGATTTAATTGAATTATTTCAAATCAAGACCAAATTGATAAAACATATAAGTTTTGGGAACTAAAACTACTACTATATCAAGCTCCGTCATTATATCCATTAAGTTTTAATGAAAAAGATTTATAATACTAAAGACATTTTTCCAAAATGAATTCGATGACTAAAGTAAAAAAATGAAAATAATTTAATGATCAATAAAATAATTTACCTTTATTTTTTAGCCATATCTAATATAACTAATTAGTAGAATGAACATAGAATTTTATGTTAGGAAATGAACTTATAAAATTTTAGAAATGAAAACATATTATCAATTAGATAACCAACCCACTTGTCTCCCAATCCACCCTCCCCATTAGAGGAGTACGCTAATGTCACACCCTTGGAGATTCTAACTCTGGAGCGGGCGACCTTAGTCACCTTGGAACACTTCTTAGATGGTTTGGCGGCTAAGTAAGCCTGAAAACACAAAGTAAGAAAACTTAGTAAAAATGTGAAACAATGAAGAACTAAAAAAGAGATGGCTTCCAAAGAACAAGAAGAGAGAATTGAGTGAATGCTCTGTTTTACTCAAAAGTGAAGCGATTACAAATGAGGTGGGGATACCTCTATTTATAGTTGAATCCCCTTACAATGAACGACTAAGATCAAACAAGATCAATGACTAAAATGAGCTCTATTAATTACAAATCTCCATATCTAAGGCAAGTCCATCAAGACATTATCTAATCAAATCAATTAGTCTCATTCTTTCTTGGATTGAACATCTCCACGGATATGAAAGATTCCCTTATGATCCTCTTTGATATGATATTTCTTACCTTCTCTGCAAGATCAATGTGGACACAATTTGACAAGGTGTTGCTTTCCATATTTGTAAGATCAATATGATCGGGCTCAGACTCCTTAATGTTTTTCATGTTTTGGGCCAAGTCTAAAGGTCTAGTTGTAATTCCCCGAAACCCGAGTTAGTAGTTTGGGTCAACCCCAGACCTTTAAGTCAAGCCAATTAGATTTCCCAAGACAGTTGGACCAAGTTATATAGGTATTGGGCTTAAGTAAGGCCCAAGAGTTAAGGGTAAGTGATGGTTTTAAGTAGAGGTAAAAAGGAGAGGGACTAAAAATATAGTTTACCCATAGTTGTTTTAAAGGTTATAAACCCCTTATTTAGCTAGATTTCACGGGAACCTTCCACAAAAAAATATCTCACATCTTTCATTTTCTCTTCTCATTTCTTCTTCATTCCCAAGAGAAAACAAAAAGATAGAAGTTTCTTGAATCCCAAACCTAGTTTGAAGAAACCAAGATAAGAATCATATTCCTCATCCTTTAAGCTTTATTTCAAGACCTTAATCTTTAGTTTTGGGTAAGATTTTAGAAAACTGGGTTTTGGGAGTTAGAGAAATCAAATGTTTTAAGCTTGTTTTTGGGTAAATTTGAGTTGTAGGAGTTGTATTTAAGCTTAATCTAACTCTAGTTGAGTAGTAATCCATTTCCTTGCTTGGTTTAGTTAAAGAGGTGAAAAAGCGTTTTAAAGCAAAGTATGAAGGTAAGGTGAATCCTAGTTGATTCAAGAGGAGTTTAACAACCAAGAAGGCCAGATAACACACTTATAGCTTTCTCATACCAAGTGTAGATCATGGAAAGTTAAGATGTGTTAGAAAGTTAAGTTTAAAGCATGTTTAGCAATTTCCATGATAGATTGTTCTTTTGATGTTATAAGCATGTTAATAAGCCTATATTATGACCCCTGTTGATCAAATAAAACTTTAAGCATGTTTGGGGACCTCACTAAGGTCTTTGGGATTGAAAAATAGAGTTTTTTGTATGTGTTTTTTTTATTTCTGCGGGTAGAGTATTGATACTTGTTCTTCGTTTTGGGCAAATTCGTGAGTTTTTGGGCAAGAGTGTCGGTACTCTCTCAAGAGTATTGAAACTTTGGGTCATAGTTTCGAAACTCCCAAAAAGTTTCGAAACTAGATAGAACATAATGTTTAAAAGTATCAATACTTATGTAAAGTATCAAAACTTTAGAAGGAATATCGATACTCTTGGGCTAGAATCGATACTTTCAGTCTATTTTGGGCAAAAATGGTAGTTTTTAAGGGAATTAGACTCGAGGTACCCAAACACTTCTTATTATCATCAAATGAGACTACAAGTGAGAATGATAAGAAAGTTTAATTCAAACGTAGAACCAAGAATAGAGTAAGATCAAATAATACTAGCATTGTTTGAATGCTCAGGAAAACAACCAGGACACCCGAGTTCCTTTAGAAAATCTAGCAGAGTCGACGATATAGATTTAGTCCGGATATCCTTAAGTAGGATAGAGGCCCTTCTGACTAACTATGTTTGCCGAGGACTTAGCACTCTTTAGAAGAAAATATGGGTTAGTCAAGGGTATAGTTTTCGATGCAGACTTTCGGGGGGTCATATCCAAGGTAGACTAGAGGGGCGTGTGAGCTCCTAGATGCAGAACCCTAAGCCGCACCATGATGTGTACTATAGCTTAGAGAGTGAATATTCGAGAATACTCACTAAAGTAGTTTTAAAGCAGACTAGCTTGGGCGCAAGGTCTAACACTCAAGGAGTTGACTAGTAGAACAGATAGCAGTAGAATAGATATCGGTATACTTGATAGCTTGAGCTTTTCAGTGATGCAGTTAGTATGTTTTAGCAGTTAGTATGGCGCTGAGCTAGTTAGCTCAGCCTTCAGATTTTTTCCGTGGGCAGCCAGTAGATCTAGCAGTTAAGAAGCTTTAGAGAGACCGAGTCCATATCCAATGTAGAGAAGAGTACACCACAAGTTTCTTAAATGACATTTATATTCATGAATTCAGTTGTATTGAGTTGTAAAGTCAGTCAAGAGTCAATATGTAGGCATCTATATATTTTGAGGGCTTTCAGATGTAATGAGAAATTTTAAATTACAAAAAATAAGAATAAATTAGTTAGCCACTTTGGTGGTTCCGTGTAGCACCTTAAATCGGCCGACTGTGTGTCGTACCGGTCTAGGGTGTTACACTAGTTAAGCCAAACATGCCCTTTAGAACATCTGTCCAAACTCTAGCACATATGTTTCGGGCTTGATCTCGTGGGGTGTGACACTAATTAAATCTTGTATTGTTTTTCAAATAGTCCTAAAATAATTATAAAATAATATATGTATTGCAACTTGTATTTTCAAACAATAGTAAAAGAATTTCAAACGATTATTCTGCAAAACATTTGACAGCGGGTAGCGGAAAAATAGATTTCATTGTTCATACTCGAGAGGGTGGAATTTTGAGTTCCCCAAACTTTGTTGATACAATCTTCAAGTACTGTTTTGACATCATATTTGTACTCGAATCCCGCTTCTTCCAGCTTACTTGACCCCCAAACTATTTTAATTTCTCTCCGTCAACTTCTCCACAATCCTGAAACCAAGCATTCAAATTTTGTAAATTTAGTCTGCTTCATAAATTTGACGTAAAACAATTCAATCTTTATCATGACGTAACTCATCAGGTTCTCTATATCAGGGGAAATCATTCGATGAATGAAGACTAGCGATCTCTGCAGAGCTCAAGCTCAAATACGCGCTAGCGCAAAGGAATCTGCCATTCAACGATGGCTTCTCCATGCACAAAATGTGTGCGTCGCAGACATCCTCGACTTGCAAAATTGGAACTTTTCCCAACAATTCCTCCAAAAATCTCAGGGTCAGGGTGTTGTACAACGAGTTGTTCTTTGTGACTTGTGAAATCAGCGCGTTCACGCTTCCGGGAATGCACGAGATAAGCATTGGTCCACCGACGACTCCGAGAACGAGGCTCACGTTCTTGATCTCGTTACCGTACCTTAGCAAATCTTCATCGGAAGCTGCTTTTGAGCTCGCATATGTCTGCAGCAATATAAATCTCCGATTAATTTGCATCTTGTTTATTACGTACCATGAATGATCATGAATGTAGAAGGATTTTAGTTACGTTTAACAAATCGGTGCCGAAAGCCCGAGAATGACGTAAAAATTTATGTAGGATTAAAAACTTAAGATATTATATTAAAAATTTTAAAGTGTAGAGTTATAAAATTTGAAAGGATGCGAAATTAAATAATCAATAAAAAATTTAAAAAATTTAAAATATAAAAAATTTTAGGGTGTAACGACAACCCGCTCGGTCCATCCCTGCCGAAGGCTAGAGGAGTAGCACCGGTGGAAGTCCAACAGGATTCATCTAACTGATCTTTGTAGCCTTTCCCGTCTTCTTTCAAAGCCTATGAGGCTAAGGCGGAAGCAGCGTAAATGAGTCGCTTCACTGTTCCTAATGCAATGCAAGACTCCACAATACGCCTCACCCTGCAACTGCAGCCTCGGCTTTGTCTTTGAAATGCATTCAAATAGTAATTAAAACAAGTTTAATCATCTGGGAAGCACTTGTAAAGCTCTGAAATTTACATATAATAATAGTAATGGAACCTGCGAATTTTTGGGCTGGTGTTGCAATGGGGTAACTAGGGATGAACCGTGCTGTGGTGGCACCCTTAAAAATTTAAAATTCTCTTGTATTTTAATATTTTTTTATATTTTATATGAATTATTTAATTTCTCATACGTAAAATTTTATAATCTTGTACCATTATGGTTTTAATATATCGAGCCGCCGTTTCGTCCACAGTGACATGCATCCATCACCAAGTCCAATCAATCAGAGAAATAAAAATAAAAAAGGAAACATGGACAAGAGATCCCGAGTAAAATCGGGTCTACAAATCTAGGACAATCAATTCCTATTTCCTCGGGCAGCAAACAAATCATCAATAACCATCACCAATCGGATGCAACCATAAAAAAGAAAGGAAGAGAAACGAAGGGGACCATTCGAGTTTGGCAGAAAAAAAAGGAAGGGATTCGGGTTTGAAAAAAAAAAGAGACAGAGGGAGACAGAGGACTCGGTAAGAATACAAAAAAGAAAAAGAGAAAAAGAGAACATAGAAAAGAAAGAAACAAAGTGAGAAGAGGGCTTACCATCGTCGGATTCACCGAAGAGTCCAAACGGTCGCCGGTTTCTGGGGGTGTTTCGAAGGTAAGGACTCTTTAGATCTAGGACTTAGGGGAGGTATTTAGGTTAAAGTATGATGGGTTTTGGGTAGAGGAAGATGAAAGGAATCAGTTAAGGGTTTCGGGGTCACTTCAGCCACCGTAAACCGCCGTGCGACGTCGTGCGCCGCCGGGCGTCGGCCCCATCGTGGGAACCCCGGCCACCGTGGCCATTCTCTTAGTTGAGAGAGTTATACTCTCTCTCTCTCTCCCCTCTCGTTTCAGTAGAACAATGAGGGGAATGGGAAATTTAGGCATGAATATGGGTATAAATACCCATATCAAAATGCAGCATTTAGCCTCCTTTCACCGTGTTTTTCAAATAAAAAAGGGTAAATAGCTTATTTGGTCCTCCATGTTGTAAACCTTACCGTGTTTCTCATATCTTTAGGGTAAATCGTATTGTAGGTCCCTGTTCATTTGTAACTCTTACATTTTAATTATTAATGAAACTTTATGGAATTTTATTTTGAGCATCTACTTTTACTGTTTGCATTTTAGTCATTATCTGGTTGGTTATGATATTTTTTTTAGTGTTTGAATTTGGATACAATATTTATATTAATTTCATTTTAGTCACTGGTAGCATGTGTGGTATATTTTTATAGATGTTTGAATTTGAAACTTATTTGTAAATCTTGTATTTTGGTAACTGTTTAGTAGTTGGTTTAATTACTGCTTGATCCCTTAGGTTTCTAGCTTATTTTATTTTAGTCCCTAATGATATTTTCGGGTTATTTTTTATTCTAGTACCTGTATTTTTATTTGCTATTTAGGTTCTGTTTTATTTGTAATTATGGTTTTAGCCTTTAAAGTTTCTATTTTATTTAGTCCTTTAATTTTTGTTTATTATATTTTAACCCTTTAAGTTTTTGTTTTATCTATTTAAGTCCCTATGTTTCTTTTTTAGCTATTTCAGTCCTTTAAATTTTTGTTTATATTATTTTGGTCCTTTGAGTTTTATTCTTGCTATTTTGGTCCTTGTATTTAAATATATTTTTATCATTATATTTAGAGATTGTAATATTCATTTGTATTTATTCATTCCTTCATATATGTACATACTTTATGCTATGTATTTATTTATATCATATGTAAATAAATATGTTTAACTTTATTTGTTGTGTATGTTTCATTTTGTATATTTTATTTATATTTATTTCATTTTTTTAACTATTAATGTTATCCAAATAGTTTCGAGAACTCGTATTTGTAGAACGGGCGTAGAAAGTATCATTTGATCGAAGTGGTACAATCTAATACGACGTTCAAACTAAATGGAACTTGAAATAAATCAATTTTTTAGTTTGTTAATTGTTAATTCATTTTTATTTTATACTGAACAATGCAAGTTATGTATTTTATTTTATTTTGCAATTGTTAAATTGCAATTTATATTCGATATGCATCTTTTACATATGCGAGGATAGAATATTCTTTAACAATGAAAAATAGTTGAAATAGCTTTTCATGAAGGATTGTTAATTTTAAGATTTTTTATCAAGTTAAAGGTTTTTTTAATTAATTAATTAATTTTGAAGTAAATTAATTATATTTCAATAAATGAATTATATTTTTAATTTTATACTCGATTTTTGAATTTACATTTACGACAACGTGTAAGCGATTCAGTATCAGTTTTTAAGCGTTGTGGGGGTGTTAATCATTCCTACGCGTAACCGACTCTCGAACCTATTAAATCGAATCTTGGTAAATGTAGACTATTTTTGTCTTAAAAAATAATTTTTCTTAAAATTATTTTTAAAAAAAGTTTTTAAGTATTCGACCTACCTAACCCAAGGGTCGATGATGACTCTCATTCGATTTAATCTGAATCAATCCAAAATTCTTAAATTTTCAAATTAAAGTCATAATTATTTTTCTAAAATAATATTTAATTATACCTCAAATTAGTTATGACATTTCGGCGAGTCTCTGCCTTCTCTTCTGAATTGGGGAATGGCCGAGAAATTACAACCTTTGGTTTTCTTCGAAATAATTTGGGATTTTTTTTAAAGGATAAGAAATCTGGGGAAACGAAATGAAGAGATAAGAGATGAAGCGTTATAGAGTGGTTTTAGTTCCATACAATGACCATGAACACGAGACTCGACAGAAGGCAGGAGCTGTAAAAGGCCACCTACACAGTTTTCTTTTCTCTCCTATGGGATAAAACAAAAACCATTCCATTGTAGTCTTCATCATCCTACTATATTTTATTTTTCTGGTTAAAGGGGGAAGTGGGTAAATTACACCCTTCAACACTTAATTATAAGCATATTCCATTTTGACTATAATCTTTTAGATTATTTAATGAAGTATAATTACTTATTTATGTCTACCTATATAAAAATTCTATGTTGTCAATATATATATATATCTCAAAAATATTTTTAAATCGATAATTGTATAAAGAGGTTAAAAGACTCTATTAACCATTTCCATTATTGTATCGAAAATTTCTTTACTTGGGAAATATTACGTTGGACTATTTTGTTGAAGTTTATCAATCATTGTTCTGTTGAAGTTTTTGTTGCTGTTTTGTGTCGGGAATCATTCATGAATCGGATATCTAACATTTTTGTGATTTACAAAGGTTATTTTGTCCAAAATCAAGTACACTTACTGAGTTTTTTTCTTTAGTCACTAAAATGATCTGTTTGATTTTATAAGTGTTTATTTGTATTCACTGAATTAAAATATGTTTCGATCATTCATATTATTTATTTATTGTTTTTCTGATTATCGATAACTCCATAACATTATAAGAAAAGGGAATGGAAGATCTAATAAAATAAGACTACGTTAATTCAAAACCTAACCAATAGAAAATGAGTCCACTAAAGTTTACATTTCCCATTAAGTTTTGGATTACAAATTGAGCCTACATAACTTTACAAGGAACATATTTGGATCCATTAACAAAATTGTAAACCAAAATTAGCTGAAATCTATTTTGCTTTTTTTTTATATATAAAGTTGATCATTATTGATTTTTTTCTATATTAAACGATAAATATGTATCATCTACCTCTCTTTTACAATTTTTTTTTTAAATTCACATGTAGGAGCGTCAAAATCGAGTATCCGTATTTTTTGGGTACCCAATTCTCTGGGTAGTGTATTTGCCTGTCCGTGAGCTGACCTGTTAAGTACGATTGCCGGTAGTTGGGCACCTGTATTTTTTGGGCCACGAGTACCTGGTTCATCTATATTTTTTTAATTTTTTAATTTAATATTTTTTTAAAATCACAAAGAAAATACATAAGAATTTAAAAGTTCATTTTACACAATCCATACACAAAAATTAGTAATTTGAAGTTAGTTTTAAGAATAAATATTTGGATATATATATATATCAAAGTTTATTTCCAAAATAAAATTGAAAATTATTAATATCGATAGTGATTTTTTTGTAATCTCATATTGACAAATTAATAAAAAAAATTTGTAAAATATAAAACTAAAAGTACATAATACAAATCTAAGAAAAAATTAGGAATTTAAATTTAATTTTAAGGTAAAAATATTAAGAAACCTAAAATAAAAAATAATATATATATTAATATTATTGGATTAGGTCAGGTACCCGGTTATAAAAAAATTTCAGCACAAACTCAACCAAATTATCCAAAAAAAAAAATTACAGGTTAGGTACCCGGACCAATCGGGTAATTTTTGAACACCCCTATCGTTGTTTTTCAAATTCTATTATTCAAGGCATTGAAAATTTTAATGAATTAAGCTAATTTTCCACCAGACTACCTGAAAAAAGAACAGAAATTATCCAAAATATAAAATGGTGATGCATTAATTAAATAAAATGAAGAGATTTTTAGTTTTTCTTTGGCCCTTCAATCATTCCCCTTTTGACGCATTTATAAATGATGATTGCAGCAACTTTCATTTCCCAGTTTTCTGAGCTTTTATGAGCTATTGAGTACAACTCGGAAAGGTTGGAGAGCATTTTGGGCTATCTGCACAAAAATCTCAACAAATTAAACCAATCTGTAATATTTATTAGTGTTAATATATATATATATATATATATATATATATATATATATATATATTATTTTTGTTATTCTGTTTTTAACGTTTTATCTTGACTAATTCGGATCAATGCGGATCTTATATTTAATTTTGGTGGGGAGTATTTTAGCAAAGATATTCTACATACACAAGAACTTAAAATTAAGAGTTTACTTAAACAATATCAAACTACTTACCACTTGAATACATCCCTGTCGGTTATTAGTGATAATTTTAGATAATCGATTAAGTTAGTATTATAAATCAATTTGAAATTTTTAATTAAAATTTATTTTGTAAATAATTATATTTTAACCTATTTACTTTACCATATTATATATACGGGACCTCATTTTCGCCCTTTTTGAAATAAATGGAGTTAATTTTGGAATGAAAGTAAAAAAGTGCGGATGACTGTACAATTATAGATTCATGGTTGGAGTTAGTAGAATAGAATAGGCAGAGTAGCTGATCTGTCACAATACATTAATAACTAATGAATTGCAACTTCAAACGAAGACAAAACAATATCCGTATTCGCGGTCGGTTTGGATCGGTTTTTAGCTATAAATTCATCCGATTTGAAAGTATAAATTTTTACGGTTTGGATCGGTTTGGATGTTTCTAAAAAAATAATTCAGTCCGATCCAATTAAGTGCGGTTTGATTCTGTTTGGATTTGTGCGGTTTTTGGATTCTAATTTTTCAAAATTCTGTGTTATTATTCCGGTAAGTGTTCGAGCTTCAAACGAAAGAAAAGATTGTTATTATTCCATTTTTTCTCTTATCACATGTATTGCAGACTAAATAAACTACTGCTAGCAAAGTGCACTCGAAAATATATCCATTTTTCTTGAAAAAAACAGTGTTTGATTGGTTTAGCAGGGAGCTTACCCACTCTTCAGTTCTGATATTGAAACATATGCAATAGACATGCCATATCAGAAACAGCCCCTACATAGACATAAAATGCTGAAGTAAAATACTTTTAACACGGAAATAAATATGAACAGATACACCTAGAGGATTCAGAAACAAGAACAATTTTAAAAATCAAATGATACAAACCTGCCATAGCACTTGGATAACACAAAAAAGCAATGTATCAATAATTGAAGGATATATATATTGCTGAAACAGATGTATTAGATAAAACATTAAAGGAATGTTTCATGTAATATAGCATGATCCTTTAGCATGATCCTGCCATTGGAAATAATATAGCATGTTTTATCAATGATCAACAAAAAATAGTAGAACGAGATTTCTATGCTGACAAAGAAATTGCAGGTCAGAATGAGAATAATGCTTCCCAGAATTTAAACAATGACAACAATAGCACCAATGACAATGCAAGCCAGAATGATAACAATGAGGGTGTTCAGGGAAACACAAACAACCAGGAAACCACAAATCAGGATGAAACTAATACGGCTCATACCTACAATAATGAAAATGCAGGTCAGAATGAAAACAACAATGCTGCTCAAAGCAACACTCACAACAATGGGAATTCAGCTGAGAATGACAAAAATAAATGCTTCAAAGACCTACAAGGACAACAATGCAAGTGACGATATTAGGACTTCGGCAGATACCAAGACTGAGGGAAATGATGGTGAGCATGTAGCTGCAGAATGAAAATGATGTTCTGTTGTTCACTGTATGACTATAATTGCCATCAAAGTTTTGTTTTGTGCTTGCAGTGATAATATAACTGGAATTGTTTGTTTTGTACTTATAGTTCTACTTCTAATTATTAACACCCCAAGTTCCATAAGCCACATATGTATATGTTTAAACTGTGTTCTCCATCTAGCAAAAATGAAAATCATAGGCTTTGATTCAACAAATATCTTTCTGAAAGCCTTTTGTTTAAGAAGGAAAGTTTCTTTTCCTGTAAATGTGTCTAGATCAAAAAGAACATAACCAGAAAGAATAATGAGAAGATTTTATCCTCTCTTAATTTACAAAATTTTTATTAATTCGTCAAATTAAATGATCTCGGTGACACCATAGCAAAGAAAAGAACTGTACTTGGCTCACCTTTCGCTGAAACAACGATCAATCAGAAGAGCATTTTCTTGAGTTTTCCCGGCAAACAAACAAGAAAATTACTCAGCCCAAACTGCAATCGAAAAATAAAGCGGTTAGCAATTGATTGCATTAAGCAAAACAGGAGGAAAACAAGGTGCAATGCTGAAAAAACCATAGAATGAGAAGAGGTTAAGGCTAAAACCTATTGTCGCAAATCAGAACGCCCCCCGCTTGGCTTTCTGTTCAAAGGGTCAAAGGACAGAGGAAAGGAAATAGGATGAGAACTTGAGAAGAGGCGGATACGCGAAGAAAATTGGGAAAATGGGTTAGGGTTCAGTTTTTACACAAGAACTTGAAACGATGTCGCATAGAGATAACTAACTATCGGTTCGGTTCGGTTTGGATCGGTTCCGGATATTCAAACCGAAACCGAACTGAACCGCTCGGTTTAAAAAAAAAACCAAACACACTAAATCGGTTTCGGTTTTTTTTTCGATTATTTTTTTTGGATCGGATTGGATTTGAACACCCCTAATATATAATGATGCAATAGCCGCAAAGAATTTGTCCTTTTAAAAAATAAATTATATACTTAATTATGATTTTTTTTAAATCATTCTATTTTAATAAACTCACGGCTTCATAAATACTATCTTCATAAATAATTTTTAAAAGAGAAATTAATTTTAGTGACCGAAAATGCCTTATAATATACGATTTTAACCAATTTTTTTTGGATTTGCGAAAATGACCAACAAATTCGCAACGCGAACTCCAATTTCGTAACTCAGTTTCCAAATTCGCAACGCGAATATGTAAATCGCATTGCGATTTTCCAAATTCGCAACATTGAATTTCAAATTCGCAACTCGATTTCTGAATTCGCAACGCGAATTTTGTTGTAGCAACTCGATTTTCGAATTCGCAACACGAATTTTAATTTAGCAACATGTTTTAGTATCGCAACATAAATGTTTTGGGTATATAACTACGCAGCAGCATCAACTCATAACCTAAATCCCTAAATCGCAACTCATTCCATCTCCATCTATCACTCTTACCGGCAACATCCGTTCCTATATCCAACGACATCCTTCCCCATCTCTAATGTTTTTTACATAATTTTATTTCTATATAATTTTTCAATGATTTCTCTCCCAAATTATCAACTATCAACGTAATAAAGGTATGTTTTTCTCTAAGTTAGTGATGATATGTAGTTTATAGCTCGTTTGTTTAGTAAATTAATTTACAATTTGTAGAATGAAATCATCTAATGTTGATCATGTTTGGATAGATTTATGTTTTGGAGGGTCATGGGAGAATGTTCATGGTGTTTTACAATATATGCCTTTACTCATGAATCTTTAACTAAAACTGTCATTAAAAAAGTTAACTTATGAAACTCTAATGTTACGTGTTGCAAAGAAATTGAATTTAGAGCCTCTAAGTGGATTTAGGCTATCTTATCAGAGAAAATGTTAAGTTTATTTGTTAACCGACAATGAAGATATTGAACGATTCATTGCTTACATTAGTGTTTCGCAAGAAGATGATGTTACATTGTATGTTGTTGAACCTAGAAGTAGTGAAGTTGGGTCAGTAGCGGGTAGTAATCAACTAAGTTCTTCAACCCCAGTTTATGATGATCACAATGTACAACGTTGTTATCAACCTCAAAATTTAATGGTTTCACCACAATTTCATCACCAAGAAAATTTTATTTCACCACATTTCCAATACTAAACACAATCTCAAAACCCATAACCTTTTCCTAATCCAAATCCCAATAAACTTTCAGCACCAAATTCCGGTTTTCGTATTGACCAGTTAGACGATTATGAGCCAACTGAAAAAATTGTGAGTACTAGTCAGTATTCAAAATTTGATCTTGGTCAATACACGACTTTGATCTTGGTCAATACTCGGATTTTGATGATGTTTCAGAAGAAGAAACAGACCCTGCGTGTAATGATTTTAATATTTGTCAATACCCGAATTTTGATGATGAAACAGACGTTGCCGAGGAAGATGTTGTTGATAATAATGAGGAGGAAGTTACGACTGTGAATGAACATGTTGAACATCCATTCTGTAATTCATATAACCCTGAAGAAGAAGAAAAAGAAAAAGAAAAAGAAGTCCCCGAAGAAAAGAAAAAAAAGAAAATGCCACGGGAGTATAACTGGAATATGCCAGAATTACTTCAGATACCGGAAGAATAGTTGGTAAAGATAGTAGTTGATTGTTACACAAAAGTTATTCGTATCAAGAAAGATGATTGTTTTGATACAAAAGAAGACTTGAAGATAGATTTTTATACGAAATGTGTGAAAGATGACTATCAACTAAAAGTTAACAAATCAAGCAAAGATCGTTTCGAAACAAAGTGTATGATGACAAAAACTGTACGTGGCATATAATTACAAAGAGGATAAAAGATTGTGAAATGTTTCAAGTTAGGACTTTTATTGATAAACATACATGTTCAAGAACCCAAGTTTTTCCTCACCATAAACAGGCAAACAAAAAAGTGTTGGGTGGTTTTCTGGCCGAGTTAATATTTTTGAATGGCAGGGTATATCGGGGACATGAAATTATGACTGATATGAATGCTTGGTTTAAGATTAGTATCTCATATTCTCAAGCTTTGAGAGCCAAATGTTATGCCTTGGAATTGTTGAGGGGGTCTCTAGAAGAATAGTTTGCCCAGCTGCCGGCTTATTGTCACAATTTAAAGCTGAAAAATCCTGGGTCGGTAACTCATATCAAAATAGATAGAAATGGACGCTTTGAGTTGCTGTTTATCGCCATTGGTGATGCGGTTAGTAAATCAATATAATTTTATTGACTCATTTTTGTTAGTTACATGCATTTCACATTTAAATGATTATGTCTTGTATATTATTTTGTAGATTCATTCGTTTATTACTTGCATGCGCCCAGTTATTATAGTTGACGAAGCACATTTGAAAGGTCGATACCTTGGAGTAAACTTATTAGCAGTAGCCATGGATGCTAATAATGGGATACTACCAATAGCTTACGAGGTTGGTAAATCTGAAATCTCTGATTCAGGGACATGGTTTATGGGGTATCTTAGGGCTTGTATAGGTCCTATTAGCAATCTGACAATCATATCCGATAGGGCAAACTCAATTAACAACGTTGTTAGAAGGTGTTTCCCATATGCTTTTCATGAACTTTGTGGTGTTCATTTGTACAGAAATTTAAAATCAAGGTCTGCTGGTATAAAAAATCACAAATGAACATACTAGAAGGCTGTAAAAGCTTATCGGGAAGTGTATTTTAATAAGCATATAAATTGTTTAAGACGTGTTTTGCCTCAATGTGCTCAAACACTAGAAGATGTAGGGTTTGAAAGATGGTCAAGAGTACATCAACTTGGAGCAAGATATGGTTTCATGACGTCTAATAGTGCAGAATCAATCAACGCTCTAAGTCGTCATTCCCGAAAATTACCCATTACTATGTTAATGGAGTTTTTTTTAGCCTCTATTCAAAAGTGATACTACAAAAAAAGAAACCATACAGATATTATTTCTTTAAATTAGTAACTTATCATATATTTTACTAAGTATTATTTATTTAAATTTACAGGAACATTGGAACGTCGTGTTACACCATGGACTGAAAAAAAAGATAACGAAACGTGTTGTGAAGTCAACGTCATGGAGAGTTGAACCATGTTCAAACACTTTGTTTGAAGTATTGGATAATAACTTAAATGGGCTTGTCAATCTAAATGCAAAGACGTGTAGTTGTATGAAATGGAAAACATCTGGTTATCCATGTGGCCATGTTATAGAAGTTGCTCTTCATCTAAACCAAGATGATTCAAGCACATACGCTATGGATTGCTACACTACAGAAGTATATCGACAGACTTATGCCGAGATTGTCTACCCTATTCCATATCATTCTGAGTGAGACATACCAGATGACTTACAAACAGTTTTGCCACCAATCATGGACAGCAGGCTACATGGCCGACCAAAAAATCATGATCGTATACCGTCTAAGGGTGAAGAGAAGAGGATATCGACATGTAGTCGATGCAAAGAAAGTGGTCATACAAGGTTAACCTGTGGATCACCAGTTCCATCACAATCATCTTTTCCTCTACCAAAATATGGATCCTCATCAAAATCCAAAGCTCATATGGTGCCAAGCAAAAGGAAATCAAAATCAAAATCGCAATCAAAATCAAAATCCCAATCACAACGGCTTCACCTTTTGGGACTTATTAACTTAGGTGATTTTTAAATGCAAACGTTGTATTATGTGTATTTTATGTGTGAATGCATACATTTCAGTTAGACATTCATTAGTAACTTGAGTTTGAACATTGTTATGATATGCTCAGTTGTTATCACTTATCATATTTTTTGTTACGATTGTTGCGAAAGTCAAATTCACATTGTGATTTTCGCGTTGCGATTGTCAAATTCGAAATGCAAAATCGCAACGCGAAGTTGACTTTCGCGTTACGAATTTGGCTTTCGCGTTGAGAATTTGACTATCGCAACACGAATTTGACTTTCGCGTTGCGAAAGTGTAGCTTCAACAGGTCTTTTTTGCCTTCAACATAATGCAGATTGAAATTTAAAACAACAAATCAACATTTACAAATCAATTAAACAAGCAAAAAATAAGAATTATTTACACATCAATTAAACAAATCAACTTTTACAAATCAATTAAACAAGCAAAAAATAATTTTTATTTCCTCATCAATTAAACAAATCAACTTTTACAAATACATCAATTTCACGCAGACAGTTGTTTATGCACAAATACATCAATTTCACGCAACTCACTTCAGGATCGGGATTAACCTGTAGAAACCAAACATTTTCTCAAACAACACTTTCTACACATCTAAAACCAAAAAACAACAAATTATCTAGGTACTTAACCAAACATTTTCAAACCAACAAAGAGTATATATGTTAACAACACTTACTCAAACTTACCAATTTGTGTTGTTTATGCATACTTTCAGCACGCGGATGCAGGTAGGCAACGTCTCGCATATATCGCTTTAGCCATAAAATGTCGAAACCACAAGCCTACTGCACCTCTATCTCTATCTGTGGGAGGTAGAAACTGTTTACTTCCTGTCGTTAAAGGTTCCAAGCACATGAATACGAGAGGACCACAATCCCCTCTGGCTCCCTGCGTTTGTTGTGGCACGGTCTCATCTCTGATCATTGTAACTTTGAACTTCTTTGGCTTTTTGTTTCAGAATTAGTCCAATAATCAATTGCATCTAAGTATTTAGCCAAATGAGCGCTCATCCCTTACAAATAATATCTCTCAAATCAGATAATAGTATGTTATTCAACATGTTGTCATATACCATTATCTTCAGGGATGGGAGCTGAAGTCGACGAGAAGCCAATGACGACGTTCCAAAACAGGGATAAACACCTGCAATCATAAATAATAATTCAATTGCGCATATCAAATTTTTATTTATGAACACATTTAAAATATTCAAAAATAAATACTAAGCTTATCGACCTCCCACCACACAGGATAAAGTTTAGCTTTTCCATTACCCAACACATATGAAGTGTCTCTCCGATCCTTCAAGTGAGCTACGTGAAAAGACGTCGGCATAATAGTCCATCACGTATTTTTTATTTTCTTCAATTTCCTTATTATCAGAAGACGTGACACACATGCATCAATATGTTGTTTTATAAAAAAATACATATATTAGTGAATTTCATAAATTTTAAAAAAAATTAATCAAAATGCAATATAAGAAGAATATAAGACTTACCCCCTGTTGAAATAGACATTGTCTTCAACCCCTAATAACACACCCCACCAAGACCGATCAAGAAACAAATGCATATCATTGTCGAGTTTGCATATGTCAGTGTAACACCCCTGGCTCTGCTCATATAGATAAAAATCAACTGCGGTCTTAGCCCAAAGGGTATTATCCAGAATTGTGTCCGGTAGTGTTCTCTTCTCCACTTCAGATACCGAAATGGTACTGACCGGTAACTCATACGAAAGCCAACTCTCATCCATCATGTCGGGCACGTGAGGGGGTTTATCAATATATCGACATATTATGCCATGTGAATCGGGTTCTTGAATGATGAGAGGGACCTCTTGAACGATGACAGGGGCCTCTTGAACGGTGGGAGGGGCCTCTTGAAGGATGATAGGGGCCTCTTGAACGATAACAGGTGCTTCAGGCTTCTTCTTACGGAGTCTTGGCACTATTGGGGTGAACAGAGACGTAATGGCACGTGCACGACGTCTGATGCATGAACCCCGTCGTGCAAGAAAAACCCGACATAAAGCATCTACCTTATCGAGCCGCTAAAAATAAATTAATGCATAAATCAGTAAATAAACAAATAAATAATGCCGAAAAAAGGTTATTTGCATTTTTAGTATAGTATTAAACAATCTTACCTTATTGCGTAGAGTATGAACCTTATTTTGCAACGATACAACAATCTCACGTAGAGCGGCTACCCCATCACGTAAAGTAGATACCTCACCACGTAAAGCACCATTGTCATCGCGTAAAACCTCTACCTCACCACGTAAAGAACGTACCTCATCACGCCATGCACCATTGTCTTCATGTAAAGTACCGACCTCCTCACGCAAAGCATTGACCTCATCACGTAACTCCCCTAACTCATCCCGTGGAGGTGGAGAAGAGGCTCGATGATGTGACTGAATAGATGATGGCTCTCGTTGTGGAGGTGTATAATCGGCTCGATCAGGTGATGGCTCTGGGTGAGGTGATAGCTCTCGAAGTGGGGGCTTCTCATCATCTGTGCCATCAAAAAAATGCTTACTAGCTTGCCACCAATCAGTGGCAAGCTCAGCCTTTGTGGGTGTCAACCTCTGTAATGGATAGTTTGCCTCCTAAAAATATAAAAGCTCAAACAAAGTTAAACATCTACTAGTAATAACTTGTTTATATATGGTAGTATTTGTGTTAACTTACATCATTCATCGTCGTATATGGTAGTAACTCTTCCCAATCGAACAGTCAGATCCTCCTCCAGGAAATAGCCCTATGAATATCATTTGAATTTTTAATTGTATATGTCCGTATGCTGGGAAAAGCCTCAAATATCCAAATCTACAAACAATATAATACACAAACATTAGTAATTGTTAAATAATTAATTATAATTTTGGAAACATTATATAGAAATTCTTACCTTAAAGGCCCAAATAAAGCATGCCAAAGTGTATTTGGAACCATGGCCACGTAAACTTTTTCGGTCCTCAAAGGTAGACGACAACTTTTTCCATGTAGTTTTCCATATATATGAACCCCACGGAAACAGGTTCCATGCATTTAGGTCATCTACCAATAATATTAGGTCCTCAGAAATAGGTTGTCTGGCCTCTTTGCCTAAAAAGCTGGTATACAAAAGTAATAAATGGCATACTCGGACAACATCGAGGTTATCCATCCGAGTAAAACCATCTTTAACAAATAATCTCTTCAAGTCGTCGACGTATAAACTCGGCTTCGCCTTTGCCAGCTTAGGAAAAACCTGAGATAACCATGATAGGCGGGCGATATGACTAGTGTACCGACCTACATCATCTTGTCCGAAGCGTAGACCAGTGATTAAGCAAAACTCCTCCCGCCCAAAACAAGTATACGCCCGAAGCAAGTATCCTCAAAAATTTTCTTTGTACAGGTGTAAGCGTCGACGCAATTGTAGTGGCTAGGCTTAATTTATTCCTTAAGGTCAATGAAGCCGAAAAAAATTTCTACAAAAACAATAAACATACCAAGTTAGATATACCAAAAACTACAAAGTATACACTATAAACAGACATGATATTAAACAGTGAAAACAAAGCCAAATTTCAATTTGCAGAAGAAGAATAGTTTCTGAAACTTAAAATCGCAACGCGAAACTAAAATTGTGTTGCGATTTTCATTTCCGTGTTGCAAATTTAAGTTTCAAATAGTCTTCTGCAAATTGAAACTTGAATGAATTGCATTACTTCAACCAAAAGACAAAACAAAGACAAATACTAACTTACAGGGTTAAAGACTAAACAGCTTAACAGTATTGGCAGCAACCGAATGAATTTACTAAGAAATCTAAGTGAAATGGTTAATCTATTACTGAAATTACCAGTAAATTTATCATCAATTTAAATATGAAAAATCTAATAATAATACAAAAATTTTAAAATAAAAATAATTAAAAAACTAACCCTCGGTGGTTGATTTTCCATTTCTGACCGTGAATGGTTGTAAGGGTGGCTCTGAGAGATGGAGATAGACGAATTTCGTCGGAGATGGGGACATATTTCGTCAGAGATGGGGACGGATGTCGCCGTAAAGAGTGAGAGATAGAAATGAGACTGAGTTGTGATTTAAGGTTTTAGGTTGTGATTTATGATTATATTATTTACATTTGTGTTGCGAAATAAATATTGTGTTTCGAATTCGAAAATAAAATTCGCGTTGCGAAAATAAACGCGCTTTGCGAATTTGACTTCTGTGTTGCGATTTACAAATTCGTATTGTGAATTTGGAAACTGAATTGCGAAATTGGAGTTCGCGTTACGAATTTATTGGTCATTTTCGCAAATCCAAACAAAGTTGGTTAAAATCGTATATTATAAGATATTTTCGGTCACTGAAGTTATTTTCTCTTTTTAAAATATGTTATAAGCATAAATAAAAGAATGATATGTATGTATATAAACTCAAGGCTTCAACTAATAAAATTAAAATTTTTATTGAATTGATGTTCAATAATATATCTTTAATGCTAAACTTCAAACTAATTAAATTCCCAATATTATGCAGCAAAAGTCATTTGAACAACAACATCGATATAAATTAGAGCAATATCCTTTCGACAAAAGAAATTGATGTCGTTTGAGACGGATGTTGAAACATTAATTTTGTGTCCGATATATCATGGGTTTCAGACGGTAAAATTGGATTGGATAAAATGGAAAAAGGTCCAGGTTGATCACGTTGGTGATCCGTAGATACCTTGAATTTACGGATCACCGGTCCCTCTTTTCATTGCAACGTGATCAACGTGGTTCTTTTTCCGGAAGCACGACTGCAATGATAAAAATCCTTCGTGTTTGTTTTGGCAATCTAATCTAGAAATTGCCATACATATTAGCGGACTGGATTCATTTGCATGTCAATACCACCCACCTACCATCTTCTTCCTCATTTTTAACATATTTTAATATTTATTTTTATTTTCAAAATTAATCTTAAGGATTATCGGATAAAACCTCTGAATATAGAGACAAAATTATTTTCTGTGTCTACAATATTAAACTTACCATCCACCTACAATCAATCAATGCTAATGGAGAGGGCATCACTGAGGAGTTTTTCTTTGGTCGTTGGATCCACTGGTTTGGCATGATTGAATGATCTTTACACACTTCAATTCGATACCACACAGTGGGCATTGGCCACACCAGTCCTACCTACTACATAAAATAATGAGAAAGTTAAAAGGGAGATGAAACCAAAATTACAGCACAAAAACTCCCCGACATTTAAACATATATGGAGTGCACCATTTACAGAGTGAATTTGGAAAATAATACATAAAAGCTAAGATTGCACCAACTTAAAAGGCTGAAATTAAAAATAAGATAAGATGGGGTTTAGAGGGGAGTTTGATTCCTCCACTTTATAGCGACCTCAGAGAGTGCGTTGGTGGAAGACCCATTTTGGGAGAGTGCCTTTGCGGCAGCTTCCTTGAGGTCCTTCATTCTATTTCTAACGCATTTCCCTTCTTCACCTTCCATTAGACCCTTGACGGTTTTCGCGATCTCGTCTGGGGAAATTAAGCTGTTTTCGTTGGGTTTGGGTCTCAATGCCACTCGGATGTCTTCGGTTAGCATCGCGGCGTTCATTTTTTGTTCAGCGTAGAGTGGCCATGCGATTAAGGGCACCCCGAAAACAACGCTTTCCAGAATAGAATTCCATCCGCAATGGGTCAAGAATCCACCAGTCGAGCTGTGGCTCAGCACTTGACTCTGCGGTGCCCATGAGGGCACCAACAGACCTCTGCCTTTGGTCCTCTCCAGGAATCCCTTTGGTAGAAAATCGAAAGGGTCCTTCTGGCTTTCCGCGCTGAAAAATGTGGCATTAGAAACCATATCATTCGGGCTTCTTACAACCCATAAAAACCGTTGCTCGCTCATTTCCAACCCTATGGCCAACTCGTTTAGCTGGTCCGATGACAAGGTCCCGCCGCTCCCGAATGAGACGTACAAAACCGACCCATGTGGCTGATCATCTAGCCACTTCAAACAATCGAACCCGTCGGTTTTATTACTCGGATCAACGTTAACTAGGGGACCAACCGGGTAAACCGGAGGATTACCGTTCTCTTTCTCTTCCAAAGCCTTTAAAGCTCCACCTTCCAAGTCCACGAAACTGTTCACCATAATTCCTTCGGCTAATCTGTACCTCTTTCCATGATGAAGAACCCATCTGTAAGCATCGTTTTTCCTATCTTGAACAGGGTCCAACAATTCTTTGCCTTTAATCGGTATACACCCCGGAATTCTCACTTCCGGCAGGTCCCTGTACTCGCACGAAACCATCGGGTCAAGCTTCTGCAGGTAAAGAAACAAAGACAGGGCCATGGCTGTAGACGGGAAAAAGATGTACGGCAAGAGGTTGAATTCTCTAGCAACGTCAAATGCGTCGGTCCCGAAAAGATCAACCACCAAGCCAACGAGTTTCGTCTTTGCAACCAATGACTCCAAAGTATCCCGAAGGGAAGACAGAGACCGAGCCACCGTCAAAGAAATCACCGTTTCGATTTTCGGGCCCGGAGGCAGGTCACTCAAGTCAACAGGAGGAAGAAAAACATAGTCTATAGATCTCGGAAGGGAATCCAGAGCTGATCTTTGAGCTTTAATTGGAGAATTGCCGGTGGGGATAACAAAGGTGACAGTGAAGTTGTGTTGCTGAACAAATCGCTTAGCGAACTCAACAAGTGGAATCAGGTGACCCATCCCAGGACTCGGCAGAATGGCTATATGGGGTGTTTGCGTTTTCTCCATGGCAGTGAAAACAAAAAACAAATTATACTCTTTTCTTCCTTGTTGGTGTGTGTTTGGTATGAAGGAAAATGAAGAATAAAGATGTGGTTTATATAGAGGGTCGAGTGAGATTGTGGAGTTATTATTTGTTCGTTTTTTATGGTAGAATTGAATCTGTAGAACAATATACATGGTATATTAATAAAGAATATGTACTTATAACCTTTTCTACGTGATTCTTCAAAGAATGTGGGTGGAATTGCTGATGTGGGGAAAGGAATTTCCAGAGGAAATGGATTTACAGCTATTTTAATTACAATTTGGATATTATTGGAGTGTGGACCTGGTGATGTCATTTCCAACGTATGTCTTATATATGATTAAACCCTTTTTCCCCTGTTTTTTTTTTAGATTTTTGTTATCTTTTCGAGCTGTGATGGTGAAAAGGTCAAGCTTTTAACTACAATCATTATTGCTCGGTTTCAGCGTTCTAGTCTAAAATGGTATTATATTTTTGTCTTTTAATAGTATTTTTATTATATTTTTAGTGATAAAAAAAAGAATAGATCTACTATTATGTTTAAATTTTATATTATAAAATTGGAATTTGAAGATGAATGTAATTTTTTTATTGATTTGTCAATTATTTCAAGGTCCTCGGAGGACCATTAAAAGCAGGGGACCACAAATTCTATTATGGCTGCTGGTCTGAAGTTAAATTTGAAGAATAAGATTTTTAGTATAAATGTGGATGAAAATAGAATGAAGAGGTGGGCAGGTTCCATATTATGTGGTTGGGCAGATCTTCCTACAACTTATTTGGGTCTCTCACTAGGGCATAAAAAAAATTCTAAGTCATTGTGGTAGTCTATTTTGAACAAAGTTCTCGTTTGGATAGCGGGAAAGGTTAACTTCTTTCTTTTGGGGTAGACTTATGTTTATTAGATCAATTTTGGTCAATTTACCTATGTATTACATGTCTTTATTCCCAATCCCAAGTTCATAGCTGGTAGGATTAAAAATGTATAGCGAATTTTGTTTAGACTGTTAAAAGTAAGAGAGACATTCATTGGATAAAGTGGGACAATATTTGTGGGCCAAAATTGTATGGGGTCTATGTATATTTGATGTGAACTCGAGGAATTGTGCTTTGCTTAATAAGTGGATTTGGCGATTTAGTGAGGAAGGGGATAGCTTATGGAGAAAGATAGTAGTAGTGAAGTATAAATATGATCATAATTCGATTCTTCCAAAAGCTGTAAATGTTAGGAAATCTTCATGGGTTTGGCGTAATATTATAAATCCAGTAGTGTCTATCGGGGTTGATTTTTTGTCTTAAGTAAGTTGCGTGATGGGTAATGGTTCTAAAATCGAATTCTGGTCTGATCATTGGACGAAACCGGTTCTTTAAAAGCATCTTTTCCTAGATTATTTGGGATAGCAATTAATAAATTCGGAAAGATTAGTGAGTTCGATCATTGGGTTTTTGGAGTTTGGGAATGGAAGATTGAATTAAGAAGGCCTTTTTTGTTTGGGAAAAGGCTTTATGGAGTGATTTCATTCAAGTTTTGAATAGAGCGATAAGTTTTGTTCCTTGTGATGATAGATTAAAGTGGTTAGGTTCATTTGATGGCACTTACAACGCTAAATCATATTGTAATAAGTTGGAAGATCCTATTTGGAAATTGGTGTGGTATAAATTTGTCCCTCCAAAAGGTTTCAGCGTTTGTGTGGAGAGCAGTTCATCAAAGGTTGCCGATCATCATAGAGCTGAAAAACGAGGTATTCTTTGCAATGTTCATCCTCTTTGTTTTTTCTGTAATCGAGAACAGGAATCAGTAAATCATGTTTTGTTTCATTATGATGTTGTTTGGCAAGTTTGACAACGATGGTGTAGTGTGTGGAAGGTTAATATAGTGTTCCCTATGAAGGTTAAAGGGTTGCTTGAGGTATGGTTTAATCAAAAAATTCGGTCTTTATGGGAATTGGGATTTTTTGGTATGATCTGGAAAATTTGGCAGTGCAGAAATAAAGCAAGGTTCAATGGGAGTTTTTTTTTTTTCCGATGGATCAAATTTTTAATATTATAATGATTCAGATAGGGGTTTGGGCGAACATTTTATGGCCGACGTTGATTCCGGTCGTTCAAGATTTTGTGCGAAGTCCTCAGTCTATTTCTTGGCGTTTGTTGATAGTGAATTTATGTTGTTGTGTAGTGTTATGCTGTTGTCTTTTAGCAGGTTTGTTGAATATGGTTGTTCGGTGTTGTACTGTTGCATCCCACTGGTGCTGTTGTTGTGTTAGACCAGAATATGCTTTTTCTTCAGTTCTAATTACTAGCAGCTGGTTGGTCTGTATTGGCTTTAGTATGGGTTGGGTTGTGGATTGGTATAGGGTTGGGGTATGTCTTGTATGATGTAAGAGCATAATTTGTACAAGTTCTTTATTATTTTAAGGTATATTCTTTTTCCTTTATTTAGAGTTAGGAGATTTTTTAATAAAATCTTTAAGGTGATGTACTTTAAAATTAATTATAATATAAAGTATCCTCTTTAAAAAAAAATAGACCACATGCTATCTTTCTCTTAATGGACGAGGCTGTACTTGATATATTGTCTCAATCTGCGCAGAGATTGAAGATTTTAATTAAGGATTCGCAAAATACAAAGTTCAAAACTCTTTAAAATATCAATCCTAACATTTTTTATCACGATAACTAAATTATTTATCATTAACTTTTTTCCAAGTATTAAGATCATTTTTTTATATTTTAAATTAATTAATGTTAAATCCATGCAGAACCTTACAAACCTGCCATGACGGTACGGTGATGAAAAGATGATGCAAAAAAAAATATTATCTGCACCACCAGTTAATTGTTTCAATAAACATAGGACAAATCCGCCATGTTCCCTACTTAATTATTACTAAATTAATAAATTAAGTTAACTGAAAAGTCAAATTATTTGAAAAACCAAAAGAAAGAATGCAAAGTATTTATCCATCATTTAATATTAAATTTGTATTTCATTTCATTTTATTATCATGACTTAATACTAAAATAAGTGTTCAAACTATATCATTTCTCCAAATAGGTGTTTAAACTATTTTTTGACTCATCTAGTTGCCTAACATTAGAAACGTTACCCATTTAGGTGTCCGGGCGTAAACAGTGTTAATTTCCCGTTAAGTAACACATGTCACAACCAGTTAATTTTAAAAATTTATTTAAAATTAAAAAATTAAAATTATATATATTTTTAAAAAGATTTTTTTTAAAAAAATAAACCTAAAACTTTGAAAACCTTCATTTCAACCCCTTAATCCACGCCAGCCACCGCCTTTTGCCGTCGACGAAGCTCCACCCATGAAATCATGACCAATCGATGGCCGATCAACGACGAATCAACGCTTTATACCCCGTAAACCCTAAGATAAAAAATGCGATTCTGACGGCCAATTGACATAAACTACGATAACCTATGAGTAGGAGGATGGTAGGACTATGTCGGTGGCGATGGTCGTGGCCAGAAAGGGCGACGGCGACAGATTAAGGTTAGGATTTGGGATTTTGGGGCTATTTTATAATATAAGAAAAGTTAGTGTTTTTTATGAATATCATAGTATTTTTAATATTTTAAAAAAATTCAAAATTTTAGATTGTGATACATGTCACTTGATGAGGGAAATTAACTCCGATAACGGCCCGAACACCTAAATGGATAATGTTTGTAATGTTAAGCACCTGGATGAGTCAAAAAATAAATTTCAGAATCATTAGATTGTGACACGTGTCACTTAACGAGGTAAGTTAACGCCATTGACGGCCCGTACACCTAAATAAATAACGTTTGTAATGTTAAATACATAGATAAATAAAAAATATAATTTAAACACCTATTTAAAAAAAACATAATTTAGACAATTATTTTAGAAGTTATGTCGAAACTAGGGCTGTAAATGAGACGAGACAGATCGCGAGCTATCGAGATCGACTCGGTCAAGGCTCGATAAATACTCGGATCAAATGGACTCGACAACGAGCCGAAACGAGCTACTTGATACTCGACTCGAAAAGCTCGTGAGTAACTCGAAAATATAATATATTAAGATTTTATTTTTTAAAAATAAATTATTAATAATATTAACATTTATGTGTTGATTTTTTTTTAAAAAATACAACAAGGCTTTCATGTATTTAATGTTTAGGTTCGAGTTTGAATTTGAGGATTCAATCTTGTTAAGTTTAAGATTTTTTTTTTCATTTCGAGCTTTCGAGCTGCTCACGAGCTTGAATTCAGGATTTCGAGTTCGAGTCGAGCTTAAAAATTTTAAGCTCGCGAGTTTTCGAGTCGAGCTCCATTTCAGAGTTTTCGAGTCGAGTCGAGCTCAGCAATACTCAAACTCGACTCGGCTGGTTTACACCCTAGTCGAAACTGTTCTAATTTGAGTAGTGACGCACGTGTGATCAGGACGGCTCTATTATCTTTGATTTTTCTCATTTTTTAAGGTCAATAATGGAGATGAAATCAATGTTGAACCAATAAATAATGGTCGGTAGTCAATAATATATCCACCGTTTGCTTTTCCAAGAACCCAAAGAATATCTGTTATTCTCTTTATATATACATATAACGATGACATATATTCTACTAGAATAAAATAAAGACAAAATATATAATAAACTAAATCATAATTCATTATAAAATACCATTACATAATTACACGTAATATATTATTTATCAAACTTATAAAACCTGTTGTTTGGATGTTGTTGTATAAAATTATTAAAAATTATAAATAACCGAGACATTATTAAAAATCTATCAAAATTTTAAGCATGAAAATACTTGAATATACTTTTAAGCTGTTTTGCTAGTGTTGCAGCGGCATGCAACAGTAACATGTTCTTATCACCTCCCAGGGTGTTTGGTTTAAGGTTTGTGGGATTCTCATGTTTGGTTGGCTGGAAATCTCATTTCCGGTAATGTTTTATTACCAATAGTAGATTTTTTGGGATATATTATTGGAAATGTCATTACCTCTTTTCCCTTAGGTATTGTAACATTACCGGCGTTTTGGACTAAAATGCCCTTAAATTTTTATTTTTTTTCAAAAATATCATTCTTCTGTCATTGAATAATAAAAATTCTACGAAGGTTAAATTACAAATTTATCCTTAAATTATTTTAGATTTAAAAAAAATCTATAATTAAAATTTTATATGAAGTTCAGGGTTAAAATTTTTTACCCTTTCATTAAACCCTTTTTATATTTTTAATTTTGTAAAACAATTATATAAACATTATGAATTTAATTTTTTAAAGAAAATATATAAATATTTTACAATTTGTAATATTATACAAATATATAATAAGGACAATTTGGTCAAATATACATTCCAATAATCTTTTATTCCTTTAACCAAACACGATAATTTTACATTCCTACTAAACCAACCATACACAAAATACAACATTCCCAGTAATCCTATTCCTTGGTAATCTTTTATTCCCACTGGTAATTTTACATTCCGTGAACCAAACGCACCCTAACCATTCATAATATCAAAAATAAATCATGGAATCTATAATGCTTTTACTTTTTTTTTTTTCATTTTCTGATCATGGATTTTCCTATTTCTGTATTGACTTTTAGTTAATAAACATAAAAATGGTGTAAGGTAAACTATGACCAAACCTTACGCATCATGATGACAAGCATAGCTAAAGATAGATTGGATCAAATGTCCACCATAAGTTATTCCAGTGATAATGTGTTAAGTGGAGATTGGATAGGCGTATGTAACTCTCGGGAATTATAGTGTCCATTGGGGCACACACACCCCATTAACCGGACTGGATTATGCAGCTATCTTTATTCGTAAGAAATGATATCATTATCAACCATTTTTTCCAAGAGTCATTGTGGCGCACAGTGTATATCAACGCGCACGATAACATTGGTACAAATACCTAATTTTATGTTAGAAGATAAATTTTTCATAATCGTAAAAAGATTTTTAAATAAAAAATATCTAAAATATATGATAATTTAAAATTTTTAGAGAATAATCTCCCAACCACCCGTCGATCCGATCCTAAACACTAATCTTTTATTTTTAGATTAATTGAACAGACAAAGTCCTGAAGATATTCTACTTTTACCAAAAAGAGAGTGTTGAGAAGTTGGGATTTGAGACGTTAAATTTGTCGAACCACAAATATAGATACCCGCTGAGAAAGAAAGGAAGAGGGTGGTAGATTACTTGCCGTGGTACCATGCGGTTCGCTTATATTTTTGTTCAATCAAGCTACGTAAGTCCACACAATATTGAAATCATTGAAATGAAAATAAGGCCCAGAAAATAAATCTGACTTCGTATGTATGCCCTTCTATTCCTTCCGTTTGAGCACTAACTGGGACAGTGCACTCGTTGATTACCCACCTTCACGCAGTAACGTCCTTGAGCTTGCTTGTTTTCTAACTAATTTCACCTTTTCCATCTAGGGTGTAAAAATAAACTGAGTTTAAATAAATACGATTATATTCATGTTTAGTTATTTGTTTTTGAAGATATTCATGTTCGTCTAATATTTTAATATCGTTTTCACATTCTTTTATTTACTTTTGAAGGTGTTCGTATTCATTTATTTATTGTTATGAACATGTTCGTGAACATAATTGTTTATATGTTTAAAAATAGTGAAATTACGCTAGTTTTCCTTTAGCTCTTTGGACTTTACAATTTGAACTCCAAAGTTACGACTGAATACATAACAAGGTCTATAATAGTACATGCACTTTAAAGATGACTCAAGATGTACTCTGAAAGGTCTCTAGAAATCTGCTATGCTGCACTGGAATATCTGATAACGATAGCTCCCCACAATCTGCCCCTACGAACCTGCACACTAAATCACATTTCTAACGTTGAGCTTACGAGCTTAGGGCCTTACCAGAAACTGTACTATACTATATGCATTCACTAGATGAAGTAACAAGTGGCACAGGTCTGAACTTGCTAAATATTGTACAACTAATCTGTGGTTGACGTCATGGTGCAGGCTGAGGGATTCTGCATCTTGGAGCTCACGCACCCCTCTAGCACTGTCGTAGTACCATCGGGTACTCCTAGGTGAGATTTGAAATTCTGCATCGGAAACGTGCACCCACCGACTTACTCTATCGAGTCTTGAGGCATCTGGCACCCAGTTGGCTACTGAAGTGTCGTGACACTAACTTGGATCCACTGACTGTCATATTTCTGCTAAAAGGAACTTGGTGTCCTGATTGTTTCCCAAGCATCAAACAAGGCTAGTTTTATATAAACCTAGCTATATTTTGTTTCTACTGTTCTGATATTAATTATTGTTCTCGCTTGAAGTCTTATTTGAGGATATACTGAAGTGCTGGGTACCTCGAGTCTAATTCCCTTAAAAACTAGCCTTTTTGTCCAAAACAAACCGAAAGTATCAATACTAGCCCAAGAGTATCAATACTCTTGTAAAAGTTTCGGTACTTTCTACAAGTATTGATACTTTTAAACATTCTAGACCACCTAGTTTCGATACTTTCTGGGAGTTTCAAAACTATGACCTAAAGTATCAATACTCTTGAAAGAGTATCGATACTCTTGCCCAGAAACTCATGAGGTTTCCCGAGAATAAGAACAACTTTCGATACTATCCCTCTAGTATCAAAACTTAACCTGCATAGAGCATAAATGTAACACCCCAACCTGTATCTGACCCGGATATGAGTCAGAGATGTCACATTGACTTTTCAAACCGTTTACTTTTACAAAATCATTAAAAAGTTCCCACTTTTATTAAATAAAGCTGTATATTCACGCAATTTAAATAAAAGAGTTTACCAAAACATATCAGAGTTTATACAATTCAAATCTTTTAACTACATGCCAACTAGTTTCTATATAACAAAATACATATTATTCATTTCTCTTCTGATCTGACCTTCGGTAAGAAGAAACTGACATGTCTTGCTCCTCTTCACTCCATAATCTCGTCGAAACCTACGTATGAAACACTCACACGCTAAGTTGTTGACTTTGTGAGGCATACAAAACATATAATGTAAATTCTAACGTATAACAATGCATAAGTAATTAATACTATCATATCATATACAAGCATATATCTGCTCATATAACAAGTACACACATGCACATAATCATTATCTTTTGATCTTAGCATTATCAATAATTCCTCTTATTATATGATCCTATACTTATCATTTATACACACCATATATCACACCTATCACTTCACCAGGAAACAAACATATTATCATATCAAGTTTATTTGTATTATCTCTTTATTAGCCCATGTACAGATGTGAGAACTAAAGATATGTGAGTACATAGAGGTTTTACACCCATGCTATCACCGCAGCTCATATAATTCCACTAGGAGCGTGTAGAATTTGTCATGAGGGACCACTATGTCCCGAAGGACCACATATCACATATATCCCGAAGGACCACTACTTAAGAATTATATACATATTCCAATGGACCAAATAAGTGTACCGAAGTACACATATATGTTCCAAAGGATTATATATATGTCCCGAAGGACCACGTAGAACCCTCAACTCTTGGCATGACAACTATACCCCTAGCTCTCATGACACATAACATGAGTATTATCACTTATGTCATTTCACATATACACATTCATATCACATATGCTCATCATCTCATAGCTTCTTTCACATTGTTCATTATGACATTTTTATATGATCATATAGGCACATAGTTCACTTATACATAGTACATTTCCATATAATTCACATTTATCATGTCATATAATCACTTAAATCACTTATAGTTCACATGGCTTAACACCCTAACATATATTCACACAAATCATGTAACATATACGATAACTTATAACATATATATGCATATCAAATACGTGCTTATATTTATATATTCATGCATTCTACTATAGGAAATAGACTTGTCACAAGTCTTATTTCCATTAAACATCATATACTAACTAGTATGCACTCACCTTTGCCTCACTAGTCTAAGCAATATATTTATCTCTTTCTTGATCGATCGAATCTTATTAACTCATCCGGTTCTTACTCTCGATCCTTATCTACATGAATACACAATCTAATAATTATCGAAATTTGAACTACTCGAAAAGATTCATATCAATACAAACTAAATAAAACACCAATTCCAACTTTCCATCTTAAGTAGTATCGGTACTACCCTCACAGTATCGATACTTCTATGCTAGGGTACCGATACCCTACCCCGATATCGATACCAAAATTAGCTTCGATGTTCCCCGGTAACGATACCCTCCATATTGGTATCGATACTCCCTATCCTTATGGTATCGATATTGTTCATGCAAGTATCGATACCACATGCATAAATTCCGCATAATTTACCTTGTAGTATAGGTACCTACTCAACCAGTACCGATACTACCAAACCAGAATTCATTCTTTAAACCCGAAAATTCAACACTTTGCCCCAAAACTCTTCTTGTTTGTCTCTCCTCATACCTTAAAACTTATATATATATACTTAAACCCTCTTTTAACACTATAACACTTCATTATCTTTAATATCTCACTATAACTCTTGAATCAAAGAATTTCATCAAACTTTCCATGTGTTCTAAATTCATTTCTAATGCTTTAAACTTATTAACCCTTCTTATGACAAGTCAAATTTATTATTAGAACTTCAAAAACATCTTCACACAAATAATTCATTTTTACACCCTTAATACAATTTCCTTTCTATTTCGCTCTTCTTGATGTTTTAAGCTTATATAAGCTTTCCTTAAGCTTATATAACACTCAAAGAATAAAACACAACTTAAAAATCCAAGATTAACCATCTAAATTTAAACTCACCTTTGGAGCTGAAGCAAACGGGAAGAAGAAAGCAAGAAGAAAAGAGTTTCCATATAACTCTCCCAAAACCCACGTGTTTACCTCTTATTAATGGGGGAAATATCCTTTAAGAGAAAAAACCATAATACCCTTTCAATCTTTTCATAATTACCATTTAATCCAATACTGGAATATTCATATTTAAGTCCTTAAACTTTTCAATTTTTCCTAAATTGATCCCCAAAATTAAAAAATTCTCATTTTAGTCACTAACCTGACTTTTGGATGTTATAATAAAATAGGTGCAAAAACTCATATTCTTCTATCCCAAAAACCTTAGTGAGGTCCCCAAACATTATTAATGTTTTATGAAGATATAAAAGAGCATAAATATGACTTTAAACATATTTATAACTCTAAAACATGAAATCTATCATGGGAGTGCTTCAACCTCATGCAACCTACTAATTTCTTCTAAATGACTTACACATGGTATAGCTGAGTCAAAAGTGAGTTACTTTAATGCTAAGTTATTGGAAACATTAAACACTTAGCCCAAAGTCAGATTTTCCTTCCCCTAGCTTTGGAGCGTTCTCAACCTCTTGCACTAAACAAAACCAATTGCAAGGGTTATTAAATGTTGTTAGGGGTTAAAAAGAATTTTTAAAACACATTATAAGGCTAGAAATATTTGAAAAAGTATTGGAGCTATATAATTTCTTAAACCCTTATAAAATCCATTTTTGAGAACTATGGTGAAATGAGTGGTTTGAGAGCTTAAAAGAAAGATCAGGGAGTGGTGAATTCGTTTCTTACCTTGATGTTGCTGGAAAAAGCGAGAAGGGAACTAAAGCTATCACCATTACTTAGAGAGTTGAGGAAGAAGATGAAGAAAATATAGGGAGTTTGGGAGAGAATACAAACATGAAGAAAAGATGGAGGCAAAGAAATTAGTCGTGAGATCACTTTTCATAAATGGTTTTCAGCTTTTGAAATCCTCAATGGTGTAATTGCACTTTTAGTCCTCTTAATTTTGGTTACAAACTAAAAACACCATTTTTAATCTCTATTGACATTACCTCAAGCCCAAATCCTCTTTAATTTGGGTCAAGACTTCCTACAAGATAAGGAATTAAATCAAGGCCCATCTTAGGTTAGTCCAATACTTCTAACCTAGAATTCGGGGCGTTACTACTATCCCTCATAGAAAGAAATTTTATCCTCGAAATTTACCTAAGTAGAAGAGGTACTGACGATGTATGTCATCCTCGGTTTCTCATGTTGCTTCCTCAAAACCATAGTTCCTCCATATCACTTTCATGAAAGGAATCCTCTTGTTCATTAACTCTTTAACTTCGCTCACCAAGATTCTGACTGGTTCTTCTAAATAGGTCATATATGAGCTGACCTCAATCTGCTCTAAGGATATGACGTGCGAAGGGTTGGAGCAGTATATCCCGAGCATGAAAACATGGAACACATTGTGAATATGTTCCAACTCTGATTGTAGGGCTAGTTTGTAAGCCACTGGTTCGACTCTATCGAGTACCTCATAAGGTTCAATAAAACGAGGGGTTACCATACCCTTGCATCTGAAACGTAACACTTTCTTCTATAAAGAAACCTTGAGGAACACTTTGTCCCTTACTGCAAACTCAATGCCCTTACGTCTGTGTGAAGCCTCATTAAGCCGGTTATAAATCAATCAAACATTCTCTTCTATCTCTCGGATGAAGTCTGGCGTACTATTTTACCCCTACTGAGCTCTGTTCAACAAAGTGGAGTCCTACACTTTTGCATATACAAGGCCTCGTATAGAGCCATATGAATGCTCGACTGGAAACTGTTATTGTAGGCAAACTCCACTAACAGCAAGTTGGCATCCCAACTACTCTCTAGATCAATGATAGTACATTTGAACATGTCTTCGAGAATCTGGATAACCCGTTTTGACTAGTCATCCCTCTGAGGGTAAAAAGCTATACTGAAGTGTAGTCGGGTACCTAGGGACTCAATAAGAGCTTCCTAAAAGTAAGAAGTAAACCGAAGGTCTCTGTCTGAAATGATAGAAGTCAATACACCGTGAAACCTCACTATCTCACGGATATACAACTGAGCTAACCTCTCTAAAGTATAGTCCATCCTAACTGGAGGAAGTGAGTTGATTTAGTGAGGCGGTCTACTATGACCCAAACTGCATCGTGTCTCTATTTGGTCATTGGTAACTCAGTCACAAAATCCATGGTCATCTTGTCCCATTTCCACTGAGGAATTTGAATGGGTTAAAGCAAACCTAAGGGAACATGGTGTTTTGCCTTAACCTGCTGACACAATAGACATCTAGCGACAAAATCTGATACTTCTATTTTCATGCCCGACCAATAGAAAAATCTCTGAAGCTCCTCGTACATCTTGTTAATTCCTGGGTGTACGGAGGGTGGACTGTAGTGTTCTTTATAGAGAATCTTACTACGTAACTGAGCATCTACGGTACATATAACGGACCCTTGAAGTATAGCATATCTCTATCTCAAAGCTCAAAACCTGAGGTCTCGCCTTGGCAAACCTGCTCGATCTGACTTTTCAATTGATCATCTGAACTCTGTAGCCTCTTTTTCACCTACTAACTCTGGCTCAACTCATAAATCGATAAGCAAACCACTATCACTGGATAAATTCAAATGCACTATGAGATATCGCAACTTAGTCATTGGCTTTCTGCTTAAGGCGTCTACTACCACATTTGTTTTTCCTAGATGATAATCTATTATACAGTCGTAGTCCTTAAGCAACTCAACTCATCTACATTATCTGAGGTTCAACTCTTTCTAAGTGAGAAAGTACTTGAGGCTCTTATGATCAGTGAAGATATGTCACTTCTCACTAAAAAGGTAGTGTCGCCAATCTTTAGGGCTAATACCACTGCTGCTAGCTCAAGGTCATGGGTAGGGTAATTATGCTCGTGAGGCTTAAGCTGATGGAATGCATAAGATACAACTTTACCTTCTTGCATCAAGATGCATCAAGTCCTTTTAAAGAAATATCACTGAAAACTGTGAAGTCCTTACCCGACTTGGTTGGGTCAACATTGGGGCCTCGGTCAAAATAACCTTTAACTGCTCAAAGCTCTCTTGCTGCCTCTCATCCCAAACAAAGAGAATTTCATTATAAAGCAATTTGGTTATCGTTGTTTCTATCATCAAGAAACCCTAAATAAATTGATGATAGTACTCAGTTAACCAGAGAAAACTACGCACCTTACACACATTTTTAGAGGACTCCCATTCAACTATAGCCTAAATTTTCTGAGGGTTGACTATGATATCGTCAGCTGAAATAAAATGCCCCAAGAATTCTACCTCTAATAGCAAAAATTCATACTTCCCAAACTTGACATACAATTGTCTGTCTCTAAGGGTTTGAAGTACGATACAAAGATGATGATCATACTCGTCCTCCGATCGAGAGTACACCAGTATGTCATCTATAAACACCACCATGAACTGGTCTAAGAAGGGTGTTGAGTTAATCGATCGACGGAATAGGCCAAGAGGGGGGTGAATTGGCAATAAAAATTTCGGTGGAAGCTTTTGCAGAAAATTGAAAATATTTGCACAGCGATTTAGAGTGGTTCGACTTTCTCAACCAAAGTCTACGTCCACTACCATAGCTATCCACACTAAGGATTTTCCACAAATTCACTAATTTGTCTTTCTTTTGAGGACAAAGAGTACTCTTACAAATCCCTCAAGAATTATACCCCAAATTCTTGAGAACACTCTCTCCCAAAGAGAATAATACAAATTTTGCAAACTTAGAAGAAAATCCTCACAAGGAAAGATGTTTGCACAATTCTAGAACAAAGAAAGAACACTCGAGAATAATACAATTGAGAACAATAAGTGTTATTGATCAATGAATATTGAATGAAATAGGCTTGAAAATGCTCAAACTTGAGGTATGATGATTTCACTTTGATTCTTGTTTCTTGTTGTTGATCAATGGCTTCTAAGCTTGTTTAAATACTCCTTTAATTGATTCTGAACATTGGGGATGATTAGTGAAGTCAATACAGCCGTTTAAGTATAAAAACAATTAATAAAACTGCTTGGAGCATGGGGGGAATCGGTACCCCTTCATAGGGAATCGATTCCTGCAGTGTAAAAATTCAAATATTTCGACCGTTACACAGGGGGAAATCGGTACCCCCTGTAGGGGGAATCGGTACCCTCCGAGTAATCTGTTATTTCTCGGAGCCAAAACCATTCAGGGGGAATCAATTCCCTCCTTGGGGGAATCGGTTCCCTCTGGGCAATCTGCCTATTTTGGTTTGAGATTTATTAAGAAATGATTTTTGACTCGATTAAGGCTCGAAATACTTTGTAAATTTGTTTAAAAGATTAAAACATATTTTTAACTTGAGTAAGGATTTGAAATAGACATTTGTAAAACTTAGAGTAATATTTTGATTTTCGAATAGATTGATCGAATATATATTTTTGAAAATGATTAGAAAATCTTTGAAATCTAATATCATCTAATTTGTTATATCGAAACATCAAAATATTTTCAACAATCTCCCCCTTTTGATATAACAAAACATTTTAGTAATTTTAAGATTTTCTAATTGAAAATAAATTTTTGAAATCAAGTTTTGAAATTATTCCTTCTTACTTTAACACTTCTCCCCCTTTTTGTTAAATCAAAAAGACTTTATAAAACATTTATTAAACAAGAAATTTTGATAGTTAAGCCAATTGATAAAACGTAAGCTGCTAAGATCACAATCAAGAGAAATGCTAGCCATTAGTTTCATAATCAATATTGATAATCAATGTGACATGGCAAAATTGGTCATTTATCTAACATGATGTAAATGATGCACAAAATAATAAACATTAAGCTCAAAAATAAAATTTAAAAATACCAAAAATATATAATAAGTTCAAACCATTCAAAAATATCCAAAACATAAAAATCCAACATTCCTATCAAATTCAAACATCCAAAACATTCAAAATGTTAAAACAATAATTTCTAAGTCCCATCTAAGAGAGCTAAAGCACGACAAGAATCAAGCATCCGTAGGTGGATCAGAAGGAGGAAAATGAGCTCGTATTACGTCCATCTCATGTGTGAGTGCATTAATACGTTCATTCATTGTTGCGTTGTTTGCGCGTATCTCCCAGAGAATTTCCAATTGTTGAGCTCCCATAGAGGACAAATGGGATTCTATGGAAGAAAATCTTGACTCCATGGATGCATACCGGAAATCGAATGTCTCCATAAAATATTGAAAATATAGAGGCATTTGATCTTCTTGTTGTGCTTGTTCCTCATGCTGCTCCGGCTCATCGTCGGCTTCGTTAGCTCCTGGAGCTTACTCACTAGTACGAACCTATTGACCAATTTCTTCACTTATCTTCCATCCCGATTTAGTTAAGGAAAAGAGATTGATTTGATTTTTGAGTGGAAAAGAGGCATCAAGGCCAACCCTAAGCTCGACTTTAGAAAACAGATTACTCAGAATACAACCGTAAACTAGATATGAACAGAGTTTCTTATTAGGAACTAGGTTTACAGTTTCGATAATTTCGACAAAAATAATTTGAGGTAGGTTTATTTTAAGATTATTTTGGATACAATGTAGCCAAAAAAGATCCAAGGCTCGAAGAGTGGAGTATCTACCTCCGGATGGTCGAAACCACTAAGAGATCATTAGATGAAGGAAACGATAATGGAGATCTAATACACTTACACTATCCCTTCTTTTATAATGAGAATATACCGTTTGTTTTTCATTTATAAGCCTTCATTATCTAATCCTAATGCATTGGCAATGTATCTCGGGTCAATATAAAAGAATTTTACTAGAAGATAGGATCGAATTACTATGGTTGTAGTTTTAGCCCAGTTTTGAATGCAAATGGAATTAAAATAGAAAATTCGAACGAGTTGATGATAAACTATTAGTTCGAGTTCAAAGAGTTTATCAAATTTTCACTCTTGTAGGGTAGGAAGATATCAAAAATTTATGTCTAACATAGCTTGAAGAGATGAGATTCTTTCTTCCTGAATTTTGTAGGATTCAAAATATTGAGAATACCTAAAGAGGAGATTTTGTCTACGACCTGGTTCATTGAACCACAAATTAAGAATGGTCATATTTGGATCATAGGGATTAGGATTAGGAAATTGTTAGATAGGAAGAGGATTTGGAGGTGAGTTTGGTTGTTGGTTTTATCGAATAGAGGATGGCCTAGAACGTTTGTGAGACATAACTTAAGGAAATCGGAATAGAAAGAGTAACCTGCAATTTTAAAACACATGTAGGCAACAAATATCAATCACAATACTCAAATGAGTCATCAATATTTCAAGGTTCTCTAAAACAATCCTAATAGGCAAAGTTTTGAAAACTATTGAAAAATAATGTTTGAAAGTCTTAATACATATAGTTTTCATGAAAAACAACATAATTGAATCAAAACACAACAATTTGAAAAACAAGACAATCATTTTTTTAAAATTTCAAAAATCATAAAATTTTGATCAATTTTGTGTTTTTGATGAAATTAGTTGTAGATTATAGTTCTAAATCAATATATAAGCAATGTCCAATACTTATTTCAACCTAGAACTAATTAAAACTAGTCCTATGTTCAAAATCAATAAAATAGTGGGTTAGAAAAATTACCTTGAAAGTTGAAGATTAAGTAGATTTTGATGTTGTTTGCACTTAATTAATGATGCTAGCAGGTTTAAGAGATGATAATTGAAGTAATTCCGACTAGAAAATGTTTTTTTGAAGCAATGTAGGGATTTAAGGAGAGAAAGGGAGTGAACGGGCGAGAGAGAAGATGATGAATGATTCATTTGGGCGTATATCAGCCAGACCCTGTGGAGGGTATCAATTCCCTAAAGGGGGAATCGATTCCCATGGGTATCGATTCCTCCTGTACTAAAATTCAAAAATATGTGTATAAACACTTAAGATGCTAAATTAATTAGCCCTAGTGGTATTGGCAACTCATATATTGAAAAATTAATCATGTTCAATCAATCAATTTTATCCTTAAACAACATTTGAACATATAATTAATTCTCACCAAAGATCATAAACTCCCCCTAACTATTAGCTTGGAATACATTCAAAAATGTTATTTTATAAGCATTTTCAAATATAATTTAAAAGTGCTAAAATTATTTTAAACACTAAGTAAAGATAGGTTAGTTAAACCTAATTCTCTCCTAAGTGTCAAAATCTTTCTTTGTCTAAAGGTTTTGTAAAGATATCCGCTAATTGGTGCAAAGTATCAATAAATTCTAGAACTACATCTTCCTTAGCGACATGGTCTCTAATGAAGTGATGTCTAATTTAGATGTTCTTAGTTCTATAGTGTTGGATGGGATTTCTAGTGAGACAAATAGCACTAGTATTGTCACACTTGAAAGAAATGGTACCTACTTTAATTCCAAATCAAAAAGTTGTTGTTTCATCTATAAAACTTGTGCACAACAACTACCGACTGAAATGTATTCCGCTTCAGTGGTAGATAATACAACACAATTTTGTTTCTTTGAAAATCAAGAAATCAACATATTTCCAAGGAATTGGTAAGTACCAGAGGTGCTTTTCCTATCTAATTTGCATCCTCCATAATCCGCATCTGAGAAGGCATGTAAGTTAAAACTAGAGTCTCTAGGATACCAAAGTCCTAAACTAGGAGTGTCCTTAATGTATCTAAATATCCTATTAACGGCTAGTAAATATGATTCTTTAGGACATGATTGAAATCTAGCACATAGACAGACACTAAACATGATATCCGTCTACTTGCATTTAGATAAAGCAACGAGCCAATCATGGATCTATATAATTTAACATCTACACATTTACCTCCTTCATCTATGTTAAGCTTTGTAGAAGAACTCATTGGAGTGGCATGAGGTTTCCTATTTTCCAATCCAAACTTCTTGTGCATATCATTGACATACTTTGCTTGATTGATGAAGATGTCATTATTTCTTTGCTTGATTTAAAGTCCAATAAATATGAGAGCTCCCCCATCATGCTCATCTCGAACTCACCTTGCATTAACTTAGAAAATTCTTGGCAAAGAGCATCATAAGTAGAACAAAATATTCTATCATCAACATAAATTTGAACTACTAATAAATCTTTACCTTTATACTTTAGAAACAATGTAGTGTCAACCTTCCCTTTTGAAAAACCTTTTTTAATTAAAAAGTTTGACAATCTTTCATACCAAGCTCTAGGAGCTTGTTTTAAACCATAAATCATTTTTGTCAATTTAAAAACATGATTTGGAAATTTTGAATCTTCAAAACCAAGAGGTTGTTCCACATACACTTCTTCTTTTATAAAACCATTTAAAATGCACTTTTAACATCCATTTGATATAATTTAAACTCATTGAAACATGCAAATGCTAATAACATTCTAATTACTTTCATCGTAGCTACGGGAGCGTATGTTTCATCATAGTCTATGCCCTCTTCTTGAGTATACCCTTGAGCAACAAGTCTAGCCTTGTTTCTCACTATATTACCACTTTCATCAAGCTTATTCCTAAATACCCATCTAGTACCTACAGTAGACTTATTACTAGGCCTTTCAACTAATGTTCATACTTTACTTCTCTCAAATTGATTTAACTCTTCTTGCATAGCCATAATCCAATGTTCATCATTTAACGTTTCTTTAATATTCTTAGGCTCTATGCTTGAAATAAATGCAACATAATTACATATATTTCTGAGAGAAGATCGAGTTGTTACCCCTTTGGATGGATCACCTATTATTTCACTATCCTTGACATAGTTGTATTCCCTTGGATAAGAGACTTCATTTTCTTCAATGGTTGGATTCTCGAGAAGATCTTGAGTTTCCTCATCTTTCGTTTCTTCCTTTGATGATGGTTCTCCAACGCTATTTATGTTTATAATACCTACATCATCATTCACACAAGAATCCTTCCTCAGAAGGCGATTATCATCGAAAACAACATGTATAGACTATTCTACAACTAAAGTTCTTTTATTAAATACTCGATAAGCTTTATAATTTAAGTAATAACCCAGAAAAATTCCTTCATCACTTTTAGCATCAAATTTGTCAAGATTGTCTTTACCGTTGTTTAAAACAAAATGTTGAGTTAATCGATTGATGAAAATGGCCAAGAGGGGGGTGAATTGGCAATTAAAATTTTGGTGGAAGCTTTTGCAGAAAATTGAATGTAATTGCACAACGATTTAGAGTGGTTCGACTTTCTCAATCAAAGTCTACATCTACTACCTTAGCTATCCACAGTAAGGATTTTCCAACAAATTCACTAATTTGTTCTTTCTTTTGAGGACAAAGAGTAACCTTACAACTCCCTCAAGAATTATACCCCAAATTCTTAAGCACACTCTTTTTCAAAGAGAAATACACAAATTTGCAAACTTACAAGGAAAACCTCACAAGGTAAGATGTTTGCACAATTCTAGAACAAGAAAAGAACACTAAAAAATAATTACAAATGAGCACAAATGGTGTTCTTGAAAGCAAAATGAATATTGAAAGGAAAATTGGCTTGATTTGCACAAACTTGGTGTTTGATGCTTTCTCTCTTGTTTCTCTATGATTTCTTGTTGATCAAAGGCTTCAGAACTTGTTTAAATACTCCCTCAATTGATTCTGAACGTTGGGGATGATTAGTGGAGTCAATGGAGCCGTTTAAGTGTGAAAACCATTAATTAAACAGCTTGTAGCGGGGGGGAATCGGTACCCCCTCATGGGGAATCGGTTCCCTAAGTGTAAAATTCAAATATTTTGACCGTTAAACAGGGGGAATCGGTTCCCTCCGAGCATTCTGTTTTTCTCGGAGCCAAACCATTCAGGGGGAATCAGTTACCTCTGACATTCTAGAATTTTTGGCTTTGAAACGGTTCGAAATACTTTGTAAAATTATTTTGAAATAATTTTAAGATTAAAACTTAATTTTACACTTGAGTAAGGATTAAAAATGATTTTTGAAAGATTTAGAGTAATATTTTGATATTCCAATAATTATATCGAATATACTTAGAAAATCTTTTTGGAAAATCTTAAAATTCATTTATCTTAATTTGTTATATCGAAATATCAAAATGTTTTCAACAATCTCCCCCTTTTTGATATAACAAACATTTTAGTAATTTTAGGATTTTGAAATCAAGTTTTGAAATTACTCCCCCTTACTCTAACACTTCTCCCCCTTTAAAAACACTTTAATATTTCTCCCCTTTTTTGTTAAATCAAAAAGACCTTTAAAAGATTTTAAATAAGTTTTTGAAAAACAATTAGCCAATTGATAACTAAATATAGCGTAAGCTGCTAAGATTATAACCAAGAGAAAGATTAGCCATTAGTTTCATAATTCAATATTCATAAACAATGTGTTATGGAAAAAAATTGGTCATAATGCAACTAATATGTAAATGATGCAAAAATAAACATTAAGCTCAAAATGAAAGTGAAAATTAAACCAAATATATAAGCATGTAAGTTCAAATATCCAATTATTCAACAAATTCAAACACCTAAAATAAAACAATCCATGAACATCAAAATGTTTCACAATTAAAAGTTCTGAGTTCAGGACGATAAACCCATTGACCCTAAGACCGAGTTTGATAAACAAATTACTGAGAAGACAACTATAAACCAAGGTTTCTATATTCTTGGAAGGAACAATGTTTATGGAAACTCACTAAAGATGATCTATGGAAGATTAATCTTCTTTTTATGTTGGATACAATATATCCACCATATATCTATGTTCCTAAGGGAGGAGTACCTACCTCCGGATGGTCTAAACCACCAAGAGATCAAATAATGAAGGAATCTATCACGATGAGTTCTTAGGGTACTCTTAGTATCCTTAGACTTAAAGGGTGGATCCACAGTCTCTTTTTCATTAAACCTGAGTTATCTAGTCCAAAATGGGTAGTGATTGTGCCGGAGTCAATAAAAATGAATTGTCCTAAAAGATATGATCGAATTCCTATAGTTTCAGATCGGCGCTCGTTTTGGACACATACCACATTGGAATAGAAAAATGCGGACTAATTGATGATAAACCAAAGGTTTGAGTTTTAAGAGTTTATCAAACTTCTAGGATTTAAGAGTAGGAAGATATTGGAAGTCAATATCTTCTATAGCTTGGATCGAAGGGATAAGCTCTTCCTAGATTTTGTATGACTCAAAACAAGTATGGTACAAATGGTATAGATCTTGTCCACAACCAGGTACGTTGAAACAAGAGTTCATAATGGTCATATTTGTGTTATTTGGATTGGGTGGAGGAATAAGAGGTCGATTTTGACTTGAGCTACTAGACAATGTCCTAGGTCGTTTAGGATTTGACATGGTTTAAGAATCAGAATAGAATATGTAACCTGCAAATTTAAACACATGTATGCAATATAATCAAACCCAAAACTCAAATGAGTACTCAATATTTCAAGGTTCTCTAAACCGAATCCTAAAGGGAAATGTTTTGAAAAACTATTTGGAAAATAATGTTTGAAAATCATAATACGTATAGTTTTTATGAAAACATAATTGAATCAAAAACATCAATTAAAACAACAAATTTTGATTTTTTTTATTTCAAAATTTAAAGATAGTTTTGAAAAATTGAGTGTTTTTGACGAAATTGGTTGTAAAATCATCATATAACCAATGACAGACGTAATGTTAATCTTAGAACTAATCAAAACTAGTCCTAAAAAAATCAATGAAATAGAGGATTTTGAAATATTACCTTGAAAATTTGGATTTTATGAGAATGTGATGTTGTTTGCAAGGATTAGAAGTTGAAGAACGATCTAATTCCGACTTGTATTTGATGATTTTGGCAAAAATAGAGATTTAGAGAGAGAGATGATGAACGACGTTTAAGAAAGAAGAGAGGTTTTGAGAGAATGGGTTTTCTGTTCGTGATATATCCAGAACCCATGGGGGGTATCGATTCCCTCAAGGAGGGAATCGGTTCCCATTCAAAGGGGGAATCGATTCCTCTTCAAGAGGGTATCGATTACCTCTGCACTAAAACTGCTAAAATTTGATTTTAAACACTTAAAATGCTAAATTAATTTTCTCTAGTGGTATTGGCAACTCATATATTGAAAATTAATAATTTTCAATCCATCAAATTAATCTTTAAATTACATTTGAACATAAAGTTAATTTTCACCAAGAATCATAAACTCCCCCTAACTAAAAGCAATGAATGCAATCAAAAATTACTATTATAAGCATTTTTCATTTATTCTTAAAAGTGCTAAAATTATTTTAAGCACTAAGTGAAGATAGGTTAGTTAAACCTAATTCTCTCATAAGTGTCCAAAAACGTTCATTGTCTAAAGGCTTTGTAAAGATATCCGCTAATTGATGAAAAGTATCAACAAATTCTAGAACTACATCTTCCTTAGTGACATGGTCTCTAATGAAGTGATGTCTTATTTCAATGTGCTTAGTTATAGAGTGTTGGATGGGATTTTTAGTGAGATAAATAACACTAGTATTGTCACACTTGATAGGAATGATACCTACTTCAATTCCATAATCAAAAAGTTATTGTTTCATCCATAAAACTTGTGCACAACAACTACCAGCTGAAATGTATTCGACTTCAGTGGTAGATAATGAAACACAATTTTGTTTCTTTGAAAACCAAGAAATCAACATATTTCCAAGGAATTGACAAGTATCAGAGGTGCTTTTCCTATCTAATTTGTATCCTCCATAATCCGCATCAGAAAAGGCATGCAAGCTAAAGCTAGAGTTTCTAGGATACCAAAGTCCTAAACTAGGAGTGTCCTTAAGGAATCTAAAGATTCTCTTAACAGCTAGTAAATGTGATTCCTTAGGGCATGATTGAAATCTAGCACATAAGCAAACACTAAACATAATGTCTGATCTACTTGCAGTTAGATAAAGTAAAGATCCAATCACTGACCTATATAATTTAACATCTACACATTTACCTCCTTCATCTAAGTCAAGCTTTATTGAAGAGCTCATTGGAGTGTCATGAGGCTTGCCATTTTCCAGTCCAAACTTCTTGAGCATATCTTTGACGTACTTAGCTTGATTGATGAAGATGCCATTTTTTCTTTGCTTGATTTGGAGTCACAAGAAAAATGAGAGCTCCCCCATCATGCTCAATTCGAATTCGCTTTGCATTAGCTTAGAAAATTCTTGGCAAAGAACATCATTAGTAGAACCAAATATTATATCATCAACATAAATTTGAACTCCTAATAAATCTTTACCTTTATGCTTTAAAAACAATGTAGTGTCAACCTTCCCTTTTGAAAAACCTTTTTCAATTAAAAAGTTTGACAATCTTTCATACCAAGCTCTAGGAGCTTGTTTTAAACCATAAAGTGCTTTTGTCAATTTAAGAACATGATCCAAAAATTTTGAATCTTCAAAACCTGAAGGTTGTTCCACATACACTTATTCTTTTATAAAACCATTTAAAAATGCACTTTTAACATCCATTTGATATAATTTAAATTCATGAAAACATGCAAATGCTAATAACATTCTAATTACTTCCATCATAGCTACGGAAGCGTATGTTTCATCATAGTCTATGCCCTCTTCTTGAGTATACCCTTGAGCAACAAGTCTAGCCTTGTTTCTCACTATATTATCACTCTCATCAAGCTTATTCCTAAATACCCATCTAGTACCTACAGTAGATTTATTACTAGGCCTTTCAACTAATGTACATACTTTACTTCTCTCAAATTGATTTAACTCTTCTTGCATAGCCATAATCCAATGTTCATCGTTTAATGCTTATTTAATATTCTTAGGCTCTATGCATGAGATAAATGCAACATAATTACAAATATTTCTAAGAGAAGATCGAGTTGTTACCCCTTTGAATGGATCACCTATAATCTCACCATCCTTGACATAGTTGTACTCTCTTGGATAAGATACTTCCCTTTCTTAAATTGTTGGATTCTCAAGAAGATCATGAGTTTCCTCATCTTTCGTTTCTTCCTTTGATGACGTCATCTGTATTTATAATACCTACATCATCATTCAAACAAGAATCCTTCCTCGGAAGGAGATTATCATCGAAAACAACATGTATAAACTCTTATACAACCAAAGTTCTTTTATTAAATACTCGATAAGCTTTAGAATTTAAGGAATATCCCAGAAAAATTCCTTCATCACTTGTAGCATCAAATTTGCCAAGATTGTCTTTACCGTTGTTTAAAACAAAACACTTACATCCAAAAGGATGAAAATAACTAATGTTAGGCTTTTTATTTTTGAAAAGTTCATATGGAGTTTTCTTTAAAATAGGCATAATCATTACTCGATTAATAACATAACAAGCGGTATTTGTGGCTTCCACCCAAAAATACTTTGGCAAATTGTTTTCACAAAGCATTGTCCTAGCCATTTCTTCTAAAGTTCGATTTTTCCTCTCAACAACTCCATTTTGTTGAGGGGTTCTAGGTGCTGAAAAAGTATGGCTAATACCATTAGAATTACAAAACTCAGTAAATCCAAGATTTTCAAATTCAGTTCCATGATCACTCCTAACACTAGTTATAGAGTAACCTTTTTCGTTTTGGATTACTTTTGAAAACGTGATGAATTTTTCTAATGCTTCATCTTTAGTACTTAAAAATAGAACCCAAGTATATCTAGAATAGTCATCTACCAGGACAAATGCATATTATTTTCCACCCAAGCTAGTAGTCCTAGTTGGCCCAAAAAGATATATATGAATCAATTGTAATACTCTACTAGTTGATACGTCATTAATGGATTTAAAAGAAACTCGCTTTTGTTTTCCTTTAGCACAAGCATCACAGATTTTATCATTATCAAATTTTAGTTTAGGCAGCCCTCGAACCAAATCTCCTTGAATTAACCGTTGCAATACATTCATACTAGCATGTCCTAGTCTCCTATGCAATAACCAACTATCATGCTCATCCTTAGCAACTAGGCATGAATTAGTCATTTCTATAGAGTCTAAATGCACCATGTAAATGTTTCATATACTATGATGTTGAAAACATTTTGATATTTCGATATAACAAATTAAGTTAAATGAATTTTAAGATTTTCCAAATGATTTTCTAAGTATATTCGATATAATTATTCGAATATCAAAACATTACTCCAAATATTTCAAAAATCAATTTTAATCCTTACTTAAGTGTAAAATTAAGTTTTAATCTTAAATCAATTTCAAAATAATCTTTCAAAGTATTTCGAACAATTTCAACGCCAAAAATTCCAGATTGCTCAGAGGGAACCGATTCCCCCCCAAGGGGGTACCGATTCCCCCTGAACAGTTTGGCTCCGAGATTTCCAGAATGCTCAGAGGGAACCGATTCCCCCATAGGGGTACTGATTCCTCCCTGTTCAACGGTCGAAATATTTGAATTTTACACTTAGGGAACCGATTCCCTATTAGGGGGAACCGATTCCCCCCACGCTCCAAGCTGTTTTATTAATTGCTTTCACACTAAAACGGCTATATTATCTTCATTAATTATCCCCAACGTTCAGAAGTGATTCAAGGTGTATTTAAACAAATTCTGAAGCCTTTGATCAACAAGAAATTATAGAGAAACAAGAGAGAAAGCATCAAACACCAAGTTTGTGCAAATCAAGCCAATTTCCTTTCAATATTCATTTTGCTTTCAAGAACACCATTTGTGCTCATTTATAATTATCTTTGAGTGTTCTTCTCTTGTTCTAGAATTGTGCAAACATCTTACCTTGTGAGGTTTTCCTTGTAAGTTTGCAAATTTGTAATCTTCTCTTTGGAAAAGAGTGTTCTCAAGAATTGGGGTATATTCTTGAGGGTGTTGTAAGGTTATCTCTTTGGCCTCAAAAGAAAGAACAAATTAGTGAATTTGTTGGAAAATCCTTAGTGTGGATAGCTAAGGTAGTGGACGTAGACTTTGATTGAGAAAGTCGAACAACTCTAAATCACTGTGCAATTACTTTCAATTTTCTGCAAAAGCTTCCACCAAATTTTTAATTGCCAATTCACCCCCCTCTTGGCCAAATCCGTCAATCGATTAACTCAACAATTGACATCAGAGCCTAACTCATTTGAAGGTTTAATCGCCTCTTGAGTCGATTCGGGAAGAGTTATATCGATTCGATGCCCGTCAACAAGCCTCCTTTCTTCAATGGAGCTAACTATGCTTATTAGAAGAATAGAATGATGTACTTCATTCAAGCAAGTGACATGGGAGCATGGAATGTTGTAGAAGAAGGATACATCAAACCTCTCACTCATCCAAGGTTGTGGAGTGAAGGAGAGACAAGAATGTTCCTGCTCAACTCCAAAGCCATCCATATCATTTTTTGTGCTCTTGGACCAGATGAATACGAAAGAGTTTCATCGTGTACAACCGCCAAAGAAATATGGGACAAACTTCAAGTCACTCATGAAGGTACCGATGAGGTAAAGAAATCTAAAATTAGTATTCTAACGCATAGCTATGAAAATTTCAGGATGAAACCAAATGAAGATATCAAAGCTATGACGGATAGATTTTCAACGATTGTCAATGGTCTCAAATCAGAGATCATTTCAAATGAAAAGCTTGTGAGGAAGTTAGTTTACTCCCTCCCAAAATCGTGGAAATCAAATAAGACGGCAATCATCGAGTCTAAGGACTTAACGTCCTTAACTCTTGAAGAGCTAATTGGGTCACTCCTCACTCATGAAATGATGCTCGAAGATGAGGTGGACCTCGACAAAATTGACGAGACACCAAAGGAGAAGGAGAAGAAGAAAAATATTGGAGTTGCTCTCAAATCCACAAAAGATGAGAGTGATTCGAATAACGATGACGATGACGAGGAAATGGCATTGTTTGCCAAACGGTTCAGAAAAATTATGAGACCTTATCGAGGAAGAAAATTCAAACGAAATGAAGGCCTCAAAAATGAACCGAAAGAGAAGGACCCAATCATTTGCTATGAATGCAAAAAGCCAGGGCATGTTAAATATGATTGCCCACAATTGAAGAAAAAAGGTCAATCAAAGAATAAGCACAAGGCTCATGTGGCTACATGGAGCGATGAAGAAAGTTCCGATGAAGAGGAACAAGAAGTAGCTAACTTGTGCTTGATGGCACTTGGGGAAGATTCTAAGGTAACCTCTAACTCATCCGATTTTGATGAGTTATTAGAGGAATATAATGGGTTGGCTTCGGATTATGAGAAATTATTTTTAAAATATAAAAACGATGTTTCAAAATTGAAAAATGAAAACAAACTCATATCCAAAACCAACAACGATCTTGAAAGTAAAATCAAAGATTTGCAAATCAAACTAGAAGAGTTTGTAAAGAAAAATTTAGATTTACAAAATTTACTATCAAAGATCAATGATGATCATCAAAAGAAAATTGATGATCTTAAAAATTCTTTTGATAAAGTTGGAACAAAACATTTTGAAAAAGGTGGAAATTCAAAATCCAACTTTGTTAGAAAAAGTTTTAGAAACTACAATCATAGAGGTCCCCAAAGAACCTCTAATGGAAAAATCGTTAGAAGTATGTGGGTTCCTAAAGAACTCATTACTACTAAAGATAAAAATATCCTACACAAATGGATACCTAAGGGGACTAGGATTTTGGAAACTAATGAATATAGACCCAAAAGAATTTGGGTACCAAAAATAAAAAATTAATCTATGTTTGTAGGGAAAGGAGCATTGCTACAAGGCACGGGAAACAAATTCAAATTCATGGTACCTTGATAGTGGATGCTCAAGACACATGACCGGAGACAAAAGCCGGTTCATTGAGCTTAATGCCAAAAATGGAGGAGAAGTGACTTTTGGAGACAATTCAAAAGGTCACATTGAAGGTATTGGTACAATAGGTAATACCTCTTCCATACAAATTAAGAATGTTTTATATGTGAATGGATTAAAGCATAATCTATTGAGTATTAGTCAATTATGCGATAAAGGATTCAATGTCTTATTTGAAATTAATGGTTGTAAAGTCATTGACATTGCATCTAATCGGATTATGCTTATTGGTCATAGAATAGAGACCATTTACATGGTGCATTTAGATTCTTTTTGATAAGACTAATTTATGCCTAGTTGCTAAAGATGAACATGATAGTTGGTTATGGCATAGGAGACTAGGACATGCTAGTATGAGTGTTTTGCAACGGCTAATTCAAGGTGATTTAGTTTGTAACATCCTCCATGTCGGGTGAGTGATTAATTTGCAAAGTTTCAACATTTGATGATTAAAGTAGAATAATTATATAGTTTAAAAAGTATGGTTAGTAAATATGAGATGGAGGTAGGGACCAAATGGTCATTTGTAAGGAAAATTTTAATAAAAAAAAAATATGTTATGGGGATATATGAGAACCCACGTGGAGTATTAGGTTCCAGAATACTCTCATTCCTTCTTTCTTATTTCTTCTCTTCCTTCTCCAAACGTGGGCTTGCAATTAAAGGTAAGAATCTGAACCTTGGTAGTTTCTTTGATTTTTAAGATTGGAAATGAAAGCTTGGATGTTATATAAGCTAAAGGAAAGCTTATATGACATTAAAACAACAAGATAAGTGATTTAGAGAATGATTTGGAAAATGAGTTTTTAGATGAAATTTTGATATGGATGAGTTTTTGATGTTTAAATCAGATTTTTGACTTGTCAAGAAGCTAACTACGAAGTATGAGGTGTTAGAATTCAAATTAAAACATATTGGAATTTGGGTTGGATTCTTAAATTCTACATGGAGAATTAGATTTCTAGGTTTTAGAGGTATTTAATGGATAATAATCAGTTTAAGTAAGTGTATGAGAGCTAAGAGTAGTAAAGGGATTGAAATATGTAAGTTTGAGCTGAAATGGGATGATTTCCGAGCTCAAATTAGGATTTCTGGGTTAAGGGAATCGGTACCCATTCAAGGGGAACCGATACCCCCTCAACGAAATGAATTTCCAGAATGCTAGAGGGGAATCGGTACCCCCAGGGGGGAACCGATACCCCCTCATCGTATATGAAATTCCAGATTGCTTGAGGGGAATCGATATCCCCAGGGGGGGAACCGATTCCCCCATGAGAAAAAGAAGAAGAAAGAAAAGAAAGCAAGACTAAGCTATAAATTCTTTAAATTAGTAAGCTATTAAAGCTTAATTTCAAGACATAGACGTCTGATGATCATCTTAAAAATTATGTTTATGTAGATACCGAGCCTACTCGAGTTCGGGAACAATCTACAAGTAGGATCGATCGAGGAAAAGGCAAAGAAGTATAGGTGAGTGCATATGCATAGCATGAATATAGTATTATATTCAGTTCTAGACTTGTGATAAGTCTAGATTCCATATTTTGACATATGATCACATTCCATATTATGATACATGACATGAATTTATATTATGTGTATTGCATGACATGAATATGCAGAAAAAGTTATATGAGCTATGTGATAAAGGTATGGAAATAATATGACTACGCGATATGAACTACGGGAAATGTATAAGCCCATGTTATGTAGATGAGAACTATAGGTATAGTTGGCATGCCAAGGGTAGAGGGTATACTCGGTTCTTTAGGACATATGTATATCCTTTGGAACCTGTGTGAAGTCTTGAAAGACACATACTTGATCCATAGTATATGTATATGATTCTTAAGGAATTCTACGTGGTCCTTATGGACATAATTCTACGGGCACTTCGGTGCAATTCTACGGGCACTTCGGTGCAATTCTACGGGGCACTTCGGTGCATTTATACGAGCTGTGGTGACAGTATAGTGCACAACCTCACATTACTCAAATACCTTAGGTTCTCAATATGCTATCATGGGCCAATAAACTTATTAATACAGAATAATGAATGTTACAGTCATACGCTTACAGGTATGGATATTGATGAAGTATACTATATTGATTAAGTACATGTTTGCATCTCATCTCATATGATCCTGACATTTTCATTACATTACATTGCCTTATTATTATTGCCTCACTAAGTCGATGACTTAGCGTGTGAGTGTTTCACACGTAGGATCCGAGGAATTAGACGAGACAGGTGGAACAGCTTGACAGTATTACTCCTGCAACCATCAGTTCAGAAGCAACTTAATCAGTAGGTCATTTTGTTATGTAAATGGCAGTTGGCATGTAATTAAAGGGTTAAGTTGTGTATGCTCTGAATATTTTTGTAAACTTATATTACAGTATGTATATTATTGTATTTTCTTAATATAAGTTCAAATATTTTACTATTATTTATTAAGAGTTATGTTTTAAAGTCGATGTAGTATCTCTGACTCATATCCGAGTCGGGTATGGGTTGGGGGTATTACATTTAATGGTATCAGAGCCATGGTTTAGCCGATTCTAGGCATAAACCAGAGTCTATGGAGTCTTTAAATGGAATACATGCCAACAAATAGTGAGAACTTCTGATCTGGTATAGTATGAGTATGCTGTTTTGCTAATAGGATAATGTGTTTATTCTTATTAGATGTCCGGACATAATAGCTCCCGAAGTGAAGAGGGAGAAGATAGGCATGCTGAAAGCAGTAATTCACCTGCCCTGGCCAGGCAAGGTGAAGAACATGCATCTCAAGGAGTGCCTGTGCAAGATCAAGATACGTTCTTCAGAACGTTAGACGCTATTCTGACGCGTCTTCAACCTCCTGCTCCACTAACTCCAAGAATTAATGTAGCAAAAGAGTTGAGAAGTTTAGGAGCTCCCGAATTTAAGGGAGAAGCTGAGGAAGGTCCGGTGTCAGCGGATCTTTGGTTGAATGATTTGAAAATCATGCTAGATGGTCTCCACTGTTCCGAAGTGGAGAAATTAGATGGAGCTGTATCTTTATTGAGGGTCAGGCGAGGATATGGTGGACGAATGTCACCATGAGAATGTCAACCGACCAGTTGACTTGGTCTTTGTTTTTAAAAGAATTTAAAAACAAGTATATTGGAGATCAGTTTATCCGCCAAATGAAGCAGGAATTTATGAGTTTGAAGCAGATGAGCCGCTCTGTATATGAGTACGAATGTGAATTTAATAAGCTGAGCAGGTTTGCAGCTGAGCTTGTGCCTACTGAGAAAGATGCTTGTGAATGGTTCGTGGAGGGCTTGCGCCCTAGACTTAAAGAAATGTTGATAGTATTAAACCTGTCCTCGTTCCAGGAGGTGATCAATCGTGCAAAAGCTCTTGAAAGGGCTCAGAATGAAAGATTTGGGGACTCAAGAGTTCAGACATCAAAGAGGATAACTAATTCTTCTGGCTCAGCACCAACAAAAAGGGGAAGAGACTCGAGATTTCGATCACAAACTAGATCAGAATCAGTTGCATCGTCTGCTAGGGGAGCAAGTCAGGCAAGAACTAGACAGACGCAGTCAGTGGAATCCGGTGCTGGGAGATCTACTCTGGGTCAAAGGAAACAGTGTGAGCACTGCGGGAAAAACCATTATGGGGATTGTCGTATGGCAGCTGGGACTTGTTTTCGATGCGGAGAGGCCGGACATTTTGTCCGGGATTGTCCCTTGATTGTTGGTGAGCCGGCACCATCTGGAAGAGCTGGTTCTTTCTCACAAAGAGGACGAGGAAGAGGCAGAGGAAGGAACCCGTCTGAATTCTCTGCTCAACCTGAAGTTCGATCCACTGCTCGAGTATACAACCTAAAGACAAGTGAAGACCGTGATGACCCTGATATTATAGCAGGTACTTTTCAGTTGTATGATAAATTAGTATTGGTACTGATTGATCCGGGTTCTAATTATTCTTATATTACAAGTAAGTTAGTAAAGGAGTTGGGGATTCCCTTAGAAGCTACGAGTAATGAGATTATAGTAACAACTCCGTTAGGCAATAGTGCCCGGGTGAATAAAGTTTGTAAGGGGTGTCCCATAAAGATTCAGGGAATTGAATTCCCTGCTAATCTGATGGAATTACCCTTTGACGAGTTTGAAGTGATTCTGGGAATGGATTGGTTGTTCCGGTATTATGGAGATGTTAGTTGCAGATTGAAAAAGGTAACTCTGAAAAGTCCAGACGGAATAGAGATAAGTGTGAGCAGTGAAAAGTTTAATCCTTTAGCAAATGTAATATCAGTGATGTCTGCCAAGAAATTATTGCTACAAGGATGTCAGGGTTTTCTTGCAAATGTGATTGATTCAAGAGCTCAAGAGAAAAGGTTAGAGGAAATTCCAATAGTTCGAGAGTTCCCTGATGTTTTTCCTGCTGAATTGCCAGGATTACCTCCGGATAGAGAGGTAGAATTCCAAATTGAAATAAGGTGACCATCAAGAACAAGTATCCCCTTCCGCGCATTGATGACTTGTTTGATCAACTAAAAGGAGCTTCGGTATTTTCGAAGATTGATCTACGTTCGGGTTATCATCAATTGAAGATCCAGGAGAAAGATATTCCGAAGACAGCTTTCAGAACGAGATATGGTCATTATGAATTCATCGTAATGCCATTCGGAGTAACAAATGCACCTGCTGCTTTCATGGATCTTATGAACAGGATTTTTCAGCCCTACTTGGACCAGTTTGTTGTTGTCTTTATTGATGACATACTGGTGTACTCGAAATCCCATGAAGAGCATAGCACACATCTGAGGATCGTCTTGCAAATTTTAAGAGATAAAAAGTTGTATGCCAAATTGTCCAAATGTGAGTTCTGGTTAAAGGAAGTAATTTTCCTGGGGCATGTGATCTCGGCAGTTGGGATTAGAGTAGACCCTCAGAAAGTTAAAGCTATAATGGATTGGGAAGTTCCTAAGAATGTGTCTGAAGTTCGGAGTTTTCTGGGACTTGCCGGTTACTATCGAAGATTCGTTAAGAATTTTTCGATGATTGTGCTGCCTCTAACAAAGCTAATGAGAAAGAACGTACCATTTGTTTGGACTTCTGAATGTCAAGAAAGTTTCGAAGCTTTAAAGAGAATTCTGACGGAAACTCCGATATTGGTTCAACCGGAATCTGGCAAGAATTTTGTAGTATACAGTGAAGCATCCCATAACGGGTTGGGGTGTGTATTAATGCAAGAGGGAAAAGTGGTAGCGTACGCATCGAGACAGTTGAAACCACATGAAAGGAATTACCCCACTCATGATTTAGAAATGGTTGCTGTAGTATTCTCTCTCAGGATTTGGCGTCATTATCTTTATGGGGAACGTTGCTACTTATATACGGATCATAAGAGCCTGAAGTACCTGATGACTCAAAAAGAATTGAATTTGAGGCAACGTAGATGGGTAGAGTTCTTAAAGGATTATGATGTGATAATTGACTATCATCCCGGAAAGGCTAATGTGGTAGCAGATGCTCTGAGTAGAAAGACGTTTGCAGCTTTACGAGCTATGGATGCAAGATTATCTTTAACGGGAGACGGTGGTCTTTGTGCGGAATTAACCCTTAAACCAGCATGGTTGGAACGAATAGGAGAATTGCAAGGTAAAGATGAAATGTGTTTGAAAAGAATTGAGCAAGTAAAGAACAGAGAGATTAAAGACTTTGAGATTAAGTCAGATGGAAATCTATATAGTAAAGGAAGAATTGTAATACCCGACAATGACGACTTGAAGAAAGAAATATTAACAGAGGCTCATTGCAGTCCGTTAACGATGCACCCGGGTGGAACCAAGATGTATATGGATTTGAAGGATCGATTTTGGTGGTCAGGGATGAAGCGAAGCATCACAGAATTTGTGTCTAAGTGTTTGATATGTCAACAAGTCAAAGCCGAGCATCAAGTTCCATCAGGATTATTGCAACCGCTTTTCATTCCTCAATGGAAGTGGGAAAATGTTACGATGGATTTTGTTTCGGGGTTACCCTTGACTCCGAACAAAGAGAATCAATCTGGGTAATTGTTGACCGATTAACTAAGTCAGCGCATTTCCTCCCTGTTAGAACGGATTTCTCTATGGAAAAGTATGCAGAGCTGTATATTAGAGAAGTTATTAGATTGCATGGAGTACCTGTTTCCATAGTCTCTGATCGAGACCCTCGATTCACTTCTAGATTCTGGAAATCTTTGTATGGAGCGTTGGGGACTCGTTTAAACTTTAGTACGGCTTTTCATCCTCAGACTGATGGGCAATCAGAGAGAACTATTCAGATATTGGAAGATATGTTGAGAGCATGCGTAATGGAATTTAAAGGATCATGGGAAAAGTATTTACCGCTGGCAGAGTTCGCTTACAACAATAGTTATCAGTCTAGTATAAAGATGGCCCCATATGAAGCATTATATGGAAGAAAATGTCGTACTCCATTAAATTGGTATGAACTCAAAGACCGAAGTGTTCTTGGTCCGGATTTAATTCAGGAGGTAGAACAGAAAGTTCGAGAAATTCAGCATAACCTCAAAGTGGCCTCTGATCGGCAAAAGTCCTATTCTGATCTTAAAAGGAAAGAAATTGAATTTCAAGTTGGAGATAAAGTGTTTTTAAAAGTGTCTCCATGGAAGAAAGTGTTTAGATTTGGTCGAAAAGGAAAATTGAGTCCTCGGTTTATTGGACCATATGAGATTGTAAAGAGAGTAGGACCGGTAGCATATCAGCTAGCTTTACCACCTGAGATGGAAAAGATACATGATGTCTTTCACGTTTCAATGCTTCGTAGATATAGATCTGACCCTTCTCATATCGTGACACCAGAAGAGATTGAGGTTCGTCCTGACTTGACTTATGAGGAAGAACCGATTCAAATTTTAGCACATGAAGTTAAGCAATTGAGGAACAAGACCATTCCTTTGGTCAAAGTGTTGTGGAGAAATCACAGAGTAGAAGAAGCAACGTGGGAGCGTGAAGAGGATATGCGACATCATACCCTCATTTGTTCGTGCAATGAAAAATTCGAGGACGAATTTTCTTAAGGGGGAGAGATTTGTAACATCCTCCATGTCGGGTGAGTGATTAATTTGCAAAGTTTCAACATTTGATGATTAAAGTAGAATAATTATATAGTTTAAAAAGTATGGTTAGTAAATATGAGATGGAGGTAGGGACCAAATGGTCATTTGTAAGGAAAATTTTAATAAAAAAAATATGTTATGGGGATATATGAGAACCCACGTGGAGTATTAGGTTCCAGAATACTCTCATTCCTTCTTTCTTATTTCTTCTCTTCCTTCTCCAAACGTGGGCTTGCAATTAAAGGTAAGAATCTGAACCTTGGTAGTTTCTTTGATTTTTAAGATTGGAAATGAAAGCTTGGATGTTATATAAGCTAAAGGAAAGCTTATATGACATTAAAACAACAAGATAAGTGATTTAGAGAATGATTTGGAAAATGAGTTTTTAGATGAAATTTTGATATGGATGAGTTTTTGATGTTTAAATCAGATTTTGACTTGTCAAGAAGCTAACTAAGAAGTATGAGGTGTTAGAATTCAAATTAAAACATATTGGAATTTGGGTTGGATTCTTAAATTCTACATGGAGAATTAGATTTCTAGGTTTTAGAGGTATTTAATGGATAATAATCAGTTTAAGTAAGTGTATGAGAGCTAAGAGTAGTAAAGGGATTGAAATATGTAAGTTTGAGCTGAAATGGGATGATTTCCGAGCTCAAATTAGGATTTCTGGGTTAAGGGAATCGGTACCCATTCAAGGGGAACCGATACCCCCTCAACGAATGAATTTCCAGAATGCTAGAGGGGAATCGGTACCCCCAGGGGGAACCGATACCCCCTCATCGTATATGAAATTCCAGATTGCTTGAGGGGAATCGATACCCCCAGGGGGGGGAACCGATTCCCCCATGAGAAAAAGAAGAAGAAAGAAAAGAAAGCAAGACTAAGCTATAAATTCTTTAAATTAGTAAGCTATTAAAGCTTAATTTCAAGACATAGACGTCTGATGATCATCTTAAAAATTATGTTTATGTAGATACCGAGCCTACTCGAGTTCGGGAACAATCTACAAGTAGGATCGATCGAGGAAAAGGCAAAGAAGTATAGGTGAGTGCATATGCATAGCATGAATATAGTATATATTCAGTTCTAGACTTGTGATAAGTCTAGATTCCATATTTTGACATATGATCACATTCCATATTATGATACATGACATGAATTTATATTATGTGTATTGCATGACATGAATATGCAGAAAAAGTTATATGAGCTATGTGATAAAGGTATGGAAATAATATGACTACGCGATATGAACTACGGGAAATGTATAAGACCATGTTATGTAGATGAGAACTATAGGTATAGTTGGCATGCCAAGGGTAGAGGGTATACTCGGTTCTTTAGGACATATGTATATCCTTTGGAACCTGTGTGAAGTCTTGAAAGACACATACTTGATCCATAGTATATGTATATGATTCTTAAGGAATTCTACGTGGTCCTTATGGACATAATTCTACGGGCACTTCGGTGCAATTCTACGGGCACTTCGGTGCAATTCTACGGGGCACTTCGGTGCATTTATACGAGCTGTGGTGACAGCATAGTGCACAACCTCACATTACTCAAATACCTTAGGTTCTCAATATGCTATCATGGGCCAATAAACTTATTAATACAGAATAATGAATGTTACAGTCATACGCTTACAGGTATGGATATTGATGAATTATACTATATTGATTAAGTACATGTTTGCATCTCATCTCATATGATCCTGACATTTTCATTACATTACATTGCCTTATTATTATTGCCTCACTAAGTCGATGACTTAGCGTATGAGTGTTTCACACGTAGGATCCGAGGAATTAGATGAGACAGGTGGAACAGCTTGACAGTATTACTCCTGCAACCATCAGATCAGAAGCAACTTAATCAGTAGGTCATTTTGTTATGTAAATGGCAGTTGGCATGTAATTAAAGGGTTAAGTTGTGTATGCTCTGAATATTTTTGTAAACTTATATTACAGTATGTATATTATTGTATTTTCTTAATATAAGTTCAAATATTTTACTATTATTTATTAAGAGTTATGTTTTAAAGTCGATGTAGTATCTCTGACTCATATCCGGGTCGGGTATTGGTTGGGGGTGTTACATAGTTCGAGGGTTGCCTAAGCTTAAATTTAATAATGATAAAATATGTGATGCTTGTGCTAAAGGAAAACAAAAGCGTGTTTCTTTTAAATCCATTAATGACGTATCAACTAGTAGAGTATTACAATTGATCCATGTAGATCTTTTTGGGCCAACTAGGACTACTAGCTTGGGTGGAAAACAATATGCATTTGTCTTGGTAGATGACTATTCTAGATATACTTGGGTTCTATTTTTAAGTACTAAAGATGAAGCATTAGAACAGTTCATCACATTTTCAAAAATAATCCAAAATGAAAAGGGTTACTCTATAACTAGTGTTAGGAGTGATCATGGCACTGAATTTAAAAATCTTGGATTTATTGAATTTTGTAATTCTAATAATATTAGTCATAATTTTTCAGCACCTAGAACCCCTCAACAAAATGGAGTTGTTGAGAGGAAAAATCGAACTTTAGAAGAAATGGCTAGAACTATGCTTTGTGAAAATAATTTGCCAAAATATTTTTGGGCGGAAGCCACAAATACTGCTTGTTATGTTGTTAATCGAGTAATGATTAGGCCAATTTTAAAGAAAACTCCATATGAAATTTTCAAAAATAAAAAGCCTAACATTAGCTATTTTCATCCTTTTGGATGTAAATGTTTTGTTTTACAATGGTAAAGAAAACCTTGGCAAATTTGATGCTAAAAGTGATGAAGGAATTTTTCTGGGTTACTCCTTAAATTCTAAAGCTTATCGAGTATTTAATAAAAGAACTTTAGTTGTAGAAGAGTCTATACATGTTGTTTTCGATGATAATCCCCTTCCAAGGAAGGATTCTTGTGTGAATGATGATGTAGGTGTTATAAATACAAATGATGTTAGACATGAAGTTGGAGAACCATCATCAAAGGAAGAAACGAAAAATGAGGAAACTCATGATCCTCTTGAGAATCCAACCATTGAAGAAAGGGAAGTATCTTATCCAAGAGAATACAACTATATCAAGGGTGGTGAGATTATAGGTGATCCATCCAAAGGGGTAACAACTCGATCTTCTCTTAGAAATATTTGTAATTATGTTGCATTTATTTCATGCATAGAGCCTAAGAATATTAAAGAAACATTAAATGATGAACATTGGATTATGGCTATGCAAGAATAATTAAATCAATTTGAGAGAAGTAAAGTATGGACATTAATTTAAAGGCCTAGTAATAAATCTACTGTAGGTACTAGATGGGTATTTAGGAATAAGCTTGATGAGAGTGGTAATATAGTGAGAAACAAGGCTAGACTTGTTACTCAAGGGTATACTCAAGAAGAAGGCATAGACTATGATGAAACATATGCTCCCGTAGCTAGGATGTAATCAATTAGAATGTTATTAGAATTTGCATGTTTTCATGAATTTAAATTATATCAAATGGATGTTAAAAGTACATTTTTAAATGGTTTTATAAAAGAAGAAGTGTATGTGGAACAACCTCCAGGTTTTGAAGATTCAAAATTTCCAGATCATGTTCTTAAATTGACAAAAGCTCTTTATGGTTTAAAACAAGCTCCTAGAGCTTGGTATGAAAGATTGTCAAATTTTTTAATTGAAAAAGGTTTTTCAAAAGGAAAGGTTGACACTAAATTGTTTTTAAAGCATAAAGGTAAAGATTTATTAGTAGTTCAATTTTATGTTGATGATATAATATTTGGTTCTACTAATGATGTTCTTTGCCAAGAATTTTCTAAGCTAATGCAAAGTGAGTTTGAGATGAGCATGACGAGGGAGCTCTCATTTTTCTTGGGACTCCAAATCAAGCAAAGAAAAGATGGCATCTTCATTAATCAAGCTAAGTACGCTAAAGATAAGCTCAAGAAGTTTGGACTGGGAAAATGGGAAACCTCATGACACTCCAATGAGCTCTTCAACAAAGCTTGACTTAGATGAAGGAGGTAAATGTGTAGATGTTAAATTATATAGGTCAATGATTGGATCTCTACTTTATCTAACTGCAAGTAGACCAGACATTATGTTTAGTGTTTGCTTATATGCTAGATTTCAATCATGCCCTAAGGAATCACATTTACTAGCTGTTAAGAGAATCTTTATATACCTTAAGGACACTCCTAGTTTAGGACTTTGGTATCCTAGAGACTCTAGTTTTAGCTTGCATGCCTTCTCTGATACGGATTATGGAGGATGTAAATTAGATAGGAAAAGCACCTCCGGTACTTGCCAATTCCTTGGAAATATGCTGATTTCTTGGTTTTCAAAGAAACAAAATTATGTTGCATTATCTACCACTGAAGCATAATATATTTCAGCCGGTAGTTGTTGTGCACAAGTTTTATGGATGAAACAACAACTTTTTGATTATGGAATTGAAGTAGGTACTATTCCTATCAAGTGTGACAATACTAGTGCTATTTGTCTCACTAAAAATCCTATACAACACTCTAGAACTAAACACATTGAAATTAGACATCACTTCATTAGAGACCATGTCACTAAGGAAGATGTAGTTCTAGAATTTGTTGATACTTTGCATCAATTAGCGGATATTTTTACAAAACCCTTAGATAAGGAAAGGTTTTGGACACTTAGGAGAGAATTAGGTTTAACTGACCTATCTTCACTTAGTGTTTAAAATAATTATGCACTTTTAATAAATACTGAAAAATGCTCATAATAGTAATTTTTGATTGCATTCATTGCTATTAGTTAGGGGGAGTTTATGATTCTTGATGAAAAATTAATTTTATGTTCAAATATCGATTAAAGATTAATTTAATTGTTTGAACATAATTATTTTTCAATATATGAGTTGCCTATACCACTAGAGAAGATTAATTTAGCATTTTGTGTGCTTAAAAATCAGATTTTAGCATTTTGGTGCAGAGGGAATCGATCCCCCCCATGAGGGAACCGATTCCCCCTTTGAAGGGGAACCGATTCCCCCCACAGGGGGATCGATACCCCCCTGGGGTTCTGTTAAAATCGGGCAGAACACCCCAAAAATTCCCAAAACCCTTCTTCTATCTTCAAACTGTTTCTCACCCTCAAACACTCAAATCTCCATTCTTGCCTCAAATCATTGATTTTAATCGGAATTCACTTCAAATATCATCTCCTAAACTTGCAATCATCATTAAAATCGTGCAAACAACATCTAAATCCCCTCAATCTTCATCTTTCAAGGTAAATTTTTCTAAACTCTCTATTTCATTGATTTTGAACATAAGATTAGTTTTAATTAGTTCTAGGTTGAAATAGTGATCGGACATTGATTGTTTAGTGATTAGAAACTAGATGTTACAACTAATTTCATCAAAAACACAAGAATTTTCCAAAAAATTTTAAATTTTCGAAATTAAAAAAAATTGTTGTTTTTCAAATTATTGTGTTTTGATTAAATTATGTTGTTGTTATGAAAACTATACATATATTGTTTCTCAAAACCATATTTTTCAAAAGTTTTTCAAAAACTTTGCCCATTAGGATTGATTTAGAGAACCTTGAAATATTGAGGACTCAATTGAGTTTTGGGATTAATTGAATTGCATACATTTGTTTTTAAAATTGCAGGTTATCCAATCTATTCTGATTTCCTTCACCATGTCTAATCCTAAACGTGCTAGGTCTTCATCTAGTCATTCTAGTCGTCAACCAAATCCACCTCCAAATCCTCCTCCTATTCCTCAAAATCCTATTCCAAATGTCGATCCTAACTTGACTATCCAAAATTCTTGTTTCAATCAACTGGGTCCTAAAGATTATCGTTATTGGTTTTACCAATATTTTGACTCGTATAAGATTAGGGAAGAACGTATCTCATCTCTTCAAGCTATGGTTGCTATTAACTTTAAATATCTCCCTATCTTGCACGAATGAAAATTTGATAAACTTTTCGAACTTGAACCCGTTGTCTATCATCAACTTGTTCGTATCTTCTATTGTAATGCCGTTTGTATAAAAAATCGTGACAAAACCAAAACCATAGGAGTACGTTCCTACCTCCTAGGTCAATATTTCCATCTTGATCCGGCTTACATAGCGAATGCCTTAGGCTTGGATAATGAAGGTTTATCAAATGAAAAACAAGTTTTAGGCTCACGATATAAACGAAATGATAGTGCAAGTGTTCTAGATCTTCATGAGCGTTTTCTTCATCTTATGATCACTTGGTGGTTTCGACCATCCGGGGGTCGTTATTCTACTCTCAGAGCTTTAGATCTTTGGTGGTTGCACTATTTTGAACACAATATAAAAATAAATCTTTCCGAGATTATCTTTGCTGAGATTGTTGAAACCGTTAACCTAGTGCTAAATAAGAAACTTTGTTCTTCACTAGTTTACGGTTGTATCCTTAGTAATCTCTTTTCTAAAGCCGAGCTTCGAGTTGGTCTAGATACCTCCTTTCCTCTTAAGAAACAAATCAATCTTCTTTCTTTAACAAGAGCGGGATGGGTCAAAAATAAAGAAACCGGTGAATGGGTTTGATCTTCTGCAACTACTCCGGGAGCTAGTTCTTCACAAGCTCCACTCGAAGCTTACGAAGATCCAGAGTTCGAACAATTAATGAGGGATATCGATGAAGCTGAAGATGAGCCTGAGCAACCCGAGGAGCACGGACAACAATCGACTCAAATGCCTCTATATTTTCAATCCTTTATGGAGACATTTGATTTCTGATATGCGACCATGGATTCACGCTTTACTTCTATAGAGTCCCATTTATCCACAATGGGAGCTCAACAATTAGAAATTCTCTGAGAGATGCGAACAAACAACGCTTCAATGAATGAACGTATTGATGCACTCTCACATGAGATGGTCGCTATGCGAGCTCGTTTTCCTCCTCCCGATCCTCCTACGGATGATTGATTCTATATTTTTCTTTGAACTCCAAACTTATTGTTTTAACATTTTGAATATTTTGGAATGTTTGAATTTGTGGATTGTGAATTTGTTTGGATTTATGGATGGTGTGGACTTATATGTTTTGTGTGATTTATTCATTATTGCATCATTTACTTCATGTTAGATATATGACCAATTTAGCCATATCACATTAAATATGAATATTGATTATAAAACTAATGGCCAACGTTTCTCTTGCTTGTGATCTTAGCAGCTTATATTATATATAATCAATTGGCTAACTAATTTCAAAACCTTGTTTAAACTCTTTAAAATGTCTTTTTGATTTAACAAAAAGGGGGAGAAGTGTTAAAGTAAGGGGGAGTAATTTCAAAACTTGATTTCAAAATCTTAAAATTACTAAAATGTTTTGTTATGTCAAAAAGGGGGAGATTGTTGAAAACATTTTGATATTTCGATATAACAAATTAAGTTAAATGAATTTTAAGATTTTCCAAATGATTTTCTAAGTATATTCGATATAATTATTCGAATATCAAAACATTACTCCAAATATTTCAAAAATCAATTTTAAACCTTACTTAAGTGTAAAATTAAGTTTTAATCTTAAATGAATTTCAAAATAATCTTTCAAAGTATTTCGAACCATTTCAAAGCCAAAAATTCAGATTGCTCAAAGGGAACCGATTCCCCCCCAAGGGGGTACCGATTCCCCCCTGAACGGTTTGGCTCCGAGATTTCCAGAATGCTCGGAGGGAACCGATTCCCCCATAGGGGGTATCGATTCCCCCTGTTCAACGGTCGAAATATTTGAATTTTACACTTAGGGAACCGATTCCTTATTAGGGGGAACCGATTCCCCCCACGCTCCAAGCTGTTTTATTAATTGCTTTCACACTAAAACAGCTATATTATCTTCATTAATTATCCCCAACGTTCAGAAGTGATTCAAGGTGTATTTAAACAAATTCTGAAGCCTTTGATCAACAAGAAATTATAGAGAAATAAGAGAGAAAGCATCAAACACCAAGTTTGTGCAAATCAAGCCAATTTTCCTTTCAATATTCATTTTGCTTTCAAGAACACCATTTGTGCTCATTTGTAATTATCTTTGAGTGTTCTTTTCTTGTTCTAGAATTGTGCAAACATCTTACCTTGTGAGGTTTTCCTTGTAAGTTTGCAAATTTGTAATCTTCTCTTTGGAAAAGAGTGTTCTCAAGAATTGGGGTATATTCTTGAGGGTGTTGTAAGGTTATCTCTTTGGCCTCAAAAGAAAGAACAAATTAGTGAATTTGTTGGAAAATCCTTAGTGTGGATAGCTAAGGTAGTGGACGTAGACTTTGATTGAGAAAGTCGAACCACTCTAAATCGCTGTGCAATTACTTTCAATTTTCTGCAAAAGCTTCCACCAAATATTTAATTGCCAATTCACCCCCCTCTTGGCCTAATCCGTCAATCGATTAACTCAACATATGACCAACAAGCATAATCAAAATAGATGCAATGTCAATCAATTTTGCAAACACTTAATTTAAAAATAAGACATTGTATCTTTTGTCAAATTTATCTAATCGGATTATGTTTTAATCCATTCACATATAAAACATTATGCAATGTTGATTATCAAGATTAAAAGCACATGCATAAAGTTTTTGAAAATGTTATGCATTAAAACTTTATAATATTTAAAAAAATCTATGCATAAACATTAAGAAAAATTTAAGGTCAAAATTTTGTAAAACCAAAGTTCTTGAAAAATCGATATCAATTATTAAAGAGATTTCAATTACATTTTAAAAACCAATTTTGACAAAAAAAATTAATATGATGAACTAGAGTTTATAAAACATACCAAAAATTACTATGTTCATCATACAACATTTTTCAACATACATGAGATAAAACATAATCATTTAGAATTATTCAACATTTAAAACCTCATGCATGCATAAACTAAATGAGCAACCAAATAAAATAAAAACATTAAGTTTAGAGGTTACCCATTCATTTTTCATGTGTGGCTAGAGTATCTTGAATATCATCATCTTCATCACCATTGCACACCTACAAGAGACATTTAAGTAGATTTTGGTATCCAAATTGCTTTGGATCCTTTAACATTAGTTTCAATACCTCTTGTTCCTTTTGGAACCCATACTTGTCTAATTTTAAATCGTTTTCCTTTCTTTAAAGGAAAAGTATGTTCCTTATGACCATGATAATGACAATGTGAACATATTGTCATTATTGAACTAGATGAATTATTTAAAATGATCTCTTTTTCTTTTGTTAAGCATTCAAGCTTAACTTTCAAATCGAAATTTTCATTTTCAATACTTTCAAATTTCATTTTTGAAAGCTCTAAATCCTTCTTCAAGATTTCATTTTGATTTTCAAAATCCATTTTCGTTTCTAGAAGAAGTTTGTTTAATTTGAAAATTTCTTTTTCAAAGTTTTCAGATTTTATTTTTGAAAGCTCTAACTCCTTTCTCAACATTTCATTTTGATTTTCCAAGTCTGTTTTATCTTTCAAAAGAAGATCATTTTTAGCAATAAATTTAGAAATCAGATTTTTATATTTGGAGTTCATGGTCTCAAACTCCAAAAATAATTCATCATAAGCATCTTGTAACTCATTAAAAGATTTTGAATTTAATCTATTTGAGTTAAAAGATACATTTGGCTCTGTGAGAGCTAATAGAGACATCATATTTATTGGTTCTTCTTCTTCCTTGTCTCTATAGATCTCCTCAAGCTTATCCCACATCTCCTTGACATTTGAAGAAGAAGAAACTCCTTTATATACATTAGGATCAATTGCACAACACAACATATGCATAGCTTTTGTGTTTTGTTGAGCTTTCTTCCGTTCTTGATCAATCCACTTCTTTGCCTTCTTATAGGAGAAGAATATCCTTTCTTGATCATCATCTAAGCTTCCATATCAAATGTTTGGATAAATATCATCATAAGCTTCTTCCAACGACGATAATTTATTCCATTGAAGTGTGGAGGCACGTCATTTGGTCTGGATTCTTCCATGGAGAATGAACCAGAAGTGGACGCCATCTTTATCGATTTAACTCTTCCCGGATCTACTCAAGAGGCGGTTAAACCTTTAAATGAGTCAAGATCTGATACCAATTATTGAGTTAATCGATTGATTAAAATGGCCAAGAGGGGGTGAATTGGCAATTAAAATTTTGGTGGAAGCTTTTGCAGAAAATTGAAAGTAATTGCACAACGATTTAGAGTGGTTCGATTTTCTCAACTAAAGTCTACGTCCACTACCTTACCTATCCACACTAAGGATTTTCTAACAAATTCACTAATTTGTTCTTTCTTTTGAGGACAAAGAGTAACCTTACAACTCTCTCAAGAATTATACCCCAAATTCTTGAGCACACTCTTTTTCAAAGAGAAATACACAAATTTGCAAACTTACAAGGAAAACCTCACAAGGTAAGATGTTTGCACAATTCTAGAACAAGAAAAGAACACTAAAAAATAATTATAAATAAGCACAAATGGTGTTCTTGAAAGTAAAATGAATATTGAAAGGAAAATTGGCTTGATTTGCACAAACTTGGTGTTTGATGCTTTCTCTCTTGTTTCTCTATGTTTTCTTGTTGATCAAAGGCTTAAGAACTTGTTTAAATACTCCCTCAATTGATTCTGAATGTTGGGGATGATTAGTGGAGTCAATGGAGCCGTTTAAGTGTGAAAACCAATAATAAAACAGCTTGGAGCCTGGGGGGAATCGGTACCCCTCATGGGGAATCGGTTCCCTAAGTGTAAAATATAAATATTTCGACCGTTAAACAGGGGGAATCGGTACCCCCTTGGGGGGAATCGATTCCCTCGGAGCATTCTATTTTTCTTGGAGCCAAACCATTCAAGGGGGAACCGGTACCCCCTTGGGGGAATCGGTTCCTTCTGAACATTCTGAAATTTTTGGCTTTGAAACGGTTCAAAATACTTTGTAAAATTATTTTGAAATAATTTTAAGATTAAAACTAATTTTACACTTGAGTAAGGATTAAAAATGACTTTTGAAAGATTTGGAGTAATATTTTGATATTCGAATAATTATATCGAATATACTTAGAAAATCTTTTTGGAAAATCTTAAAATTCATTTATCTTAATTTGTTATACTGAAATATCAAAATGTTTTCAACACAAAATATTTACATCCAAAAGGATGAAAATAGCTAATGTTAGGCTTTTTATTTTTAAAAAGTTCATATGGAGTTTTCTTCAAAATAGGCCTAATCATTACTCGATTAATAACATAAAAAGTGGTATTTTTGGCTTCCGCCTAAAAATATTTTGGCAAATTGTTTTCACAAAGCATGATTTTAGCCATTTCTTCTAAAGTTCAATTTTTCCTCTCAACAGCTCCATTTTGTTGAAGGGTTCTAGGTGCTGAAAATTATGGTTAATACCATTATAATTACAAAATTCAATAAATCCAAGATTTTCAAATTCAGTTCCATGATCACTCCTAACACTAGTTATAGAGTAACCTTTTTCGTTTTGGATTACTTTTGAAAACGTGATGAATTTTTTCTAATGCTTCATCTTTAGTACTTAAGAATAGAACCCAAGTATATCTAGAATAGTCATCTACCAATACAAATGCATATTGTTTTCCACCCAAGCTAGTAGTTCTAGTTGGCCCAAAAAGATCTATATGGATCAATTGTAATATTCTACTAGTTGATACATCATTAATGGACTTAAAGGAAGCTCTAATTTGTTTTCCTTTAGCACAAGCATCATTGATTTTATCTTTATCAAATTTTAGCTTTGGCAATCCTCTTACTAAATCTCCTTGAATTAGTCGTTGCAAAACACTCATACTAGCATGTCCTAGTCTCCTATGCCATAACCAACTATCATGCTCATCCTTAGCAACTAGGCATAAATTAGTCATATCTATAGAATCTAAATGCACCATGTAAATGTTTCATATTCTATGACCAATAAGCATAATCAAAATGGATGCAATGTTAATCAATTTTACAATCATTAATTTAAAACAAGACATTGTATCTTTTATTAAATTTATTTATCAAGAGATTATGCTTTTAACCCAATCACAAATAAAACATTATGCAATGTCGATAATCGAGATTTTATGCATAAAGTTTTTGAAAATGTTATGTATTAAAACTTTATAATATTAAAAAAATAAGATCTATGCATAAACATTAAGAAAAATTTAAGGTCAAATTTTTGCAAAACCAAAGTTCTTGAAAAATCGATATTAATTGTTAAAGAGATATCAATTACTTTTTAAAAACAATTTTGACCAAAAATTAATATGATGAACTAGAGTTTATAAAACATTACCAAAAATTATTATGCCCATCATACAATATTTTTCAACATACATGAGATAAAATATAATCATTTAGAATTATTCAACATTTTAAACCCTCATGTATGCATAAACTAAATGAGCAACCAAAATAAAATAATAACATTAAGTTTAGAGGTTACCCATTCCTTTTTCATGTGTAGCTAGAGCATCTTGAATATCATCATCTTCATCACCATTGATCCCACACACCTACAAGAGACATTTAAGTAGATTTTGGTATCCAAATTGCTTTGGATCCTTGAACATTAGTTTCAATGCCTCTTGTTCCTTTTGGAACCCATACTTGTCTAATTTTAAATCGTTTTCCTTTCTTTAAAGGACAAGTATATTCCTTATAACCATGATAATGACAATGTGAACATATTTTCATTATTGAACTAGATGAATTATTTAAAATGATCTCCTTTTCTTTTGTTAAATATTCAAGCTTAACTTTCAAATTGAAATTTTCTTTTTTAAATTTTTCAGATTTCGTTTTTGAAAGCTCTAACTCCTTTCTCAACATTTCATTTTGATTTTCTAAATTTGTTTTATCTTTCAAAAGAAGATCATTTTTAGCTATAAATTTAGAAATTAATTTATTGTATTTGGAGTTCATGGTCTCAATCTCCGAAAATAATTCATCATAAGCATCTTGTAACTCATTAAAAGATTTTGAATTTAATCTATTTGAGTTAGAAGATATCTTTGGCTCTTTGAGAGCTAATAGAGACATCACCTTTATTGGTTATTCTTCTTCTTCCTTGTCTCTATAGATCTCCTCAAGCTTATCCCACATCTCCTTGGTACTTGAACAAGAAGAAACTCCTTTATATACATTAGGATCAATTGCACAACACAACATGTGCATAGCCTTTGTATTTTGTTGAGCTTTCTTCCGTTCCTGATTACTCCACTTCTTTGTCTTCTTCGTAGGAGAAGAATATCCTTTCTCGATCATCATCCAAGCTTCCATATCAAATTCTTGGATAAATATCATCATGAACTTCTTCCAAAGACGATAATTTGTTCCATTGAAGTGTGGAGGCACGTCAATTGGTCTGGATTCTTCCATAGAGAATGAACCGGAAGTGGACTCCATCTTTATCAATTTAACTCTTCCCGAATCAACTTAAGAGGTGGTTAAACCTTCAAATGAGTGAGGCTCTGATACCAATTGTTGAGCTAATCGATTTCCGGAATAGGCCAAGAGGGGGTGAATTGGTAATAAAAATTTTGGTGGAAGTTTTTGCAGAAAATTGAAAATATTTGTACATCAATTTAGAGTGGTTCGACTTTCTCAACCAAAGTCTACGTCCACTACCTTAGCTATCCACATGAAGGATTTTTCACAAATTCACTAATTTTTCCTTCTTTTGAGGACAAAGAGTAACCTTACAAATCCCTTAAGAATTATACCTCAAATTCTTGATAATACTCTCTCCCAAAGAGAACAATACAAATTTTGCAAACTTACAAGAAAATCCTCACAAGGAAAGATGTTACACAATTCTAGAACAAAGAAAGAACACTCAAGAATAATACAATTGAGCACAATAAGCATTCTTGAAAGTAAAAATGAATATTGAATGAAATAGGCTTAAAATGATCAAACTTGAGGTATGAGGCTTTCTCTTTGATTCTCTCTTGATTCTTGTTTCTTGTTGTTGATCAATGGCTTCTAAGCTTGTTTAAATACTCCTTCAATTGATTCTGAACGTTGGGGATGATTAGTGGAGTCAATAGAGTCGTTTAAGTGTAAAAATTCAAATATTTCGACCATTACACATGGGGGAATCGATACCCCCTGTAGGGGGAATCGGTACCCTCCGAGTAATCTGTTATTTCTCGGAGCCAAAACCATTCAGGGGGAATTGGTTCCCTCCTTGGGGGGAATCGGTTCTCTTTGGGCAATCTGCCCATTTTGGTTTGAGATTTATTAAGAAATGATTTTTGACTCGATTAAGGCTCGAAATACTTTGTAAATTTGTTTAAAAGATTAAAACATATTTTTACACTTAAGTAAGGATTTGAAATAGACATTTGTAAAACTTGGAGTAATAATTTGATATTCGAATAGATTGATCGAATATATATTTTTGAAAATGATTAGAAAATCTTTGAAATCCAATATCATCTAATTTGTTATATCGAAACATCAAAATGTTTTCAACAAAGGGGTGGAAGATGCGATTCATTAGGTTCATGAATATCGTCGAGACATTGTTAAGTCCAAACGACATCACTAGGAACTCATATTTGCCAAATCCTTATCCTTGACTTTCAAATGATATTAGCCTAATCGCATATCAATCTTTGGGAAGACACATGCCCCTCTGAGCTGGTTGAAGAGGTAATCTATCTTGGGGAGTAGGTAACAATTCTTGATGATCAACTTATTTAACTGCCTATAGTCGATGCACAACCTCATCGACCCATTTTTCTTCTTAACGAATAAGACAGGTACTCCACAAGGAGATATACTCGATTGAATGAAACATTTCTCTAGCAACTCTTGAATCTGAGCCTTCAGCTCCTTTAGCTCAGTTGGTGCCATGCGATAGGGAGAAGCATATCAATCTTGGGAAGACCATGCCCCCTGAGCTGGTTGAAGAGGTAATCTATCTTGGGGAGTAGGTAACAATTCTTGATGATCAACTTATTTAACTGCCTATAGTCGATGCACAACCTCATCGACCCATTTTTCTTCTTAACGAATAAGACAGGTACTCCACAAGGAGATATACTCGATTGAATGAAACATTTCTCTAGCAACTCTTGAATCTGAGCCTTCAGCTCCTTTAGCTCAGTTGGTGCCATGCGATAGGGAGCAATGGACACCAGGGCTAAACCTAACATTACCTCAATACCAAACTCCAATTCGCACTCGGGTAGCAAACTCGAGAACTCCTCTAAGAACACATTGGGAAAGTCTCACACTATTCAGATATCTATGAGTATTGGTGTTTAAATTCAGGTATCGACCACGTGAGCTAACAAGGCCACACACCCACGGTCGATCATCATTTAGGCTTTCAAAACTAAAATTTTCCTCGTCTGACTGGATCTATTATTGATTATCACCAGCATAGTTTTATCGATTATTTTGAGCTTAAGTCACCTAGTTTTACACCTCAAACTAGCAATGTGCTCGATCAACCAGTAAATCAGTCAATCAGTCTATCCCTAAGATCACGTCAAACTCCCTAAAGGGTAACTCCATCAACTCCACTGGGAAAGTCTGATCCTGGATCCTCAGTCGGCATCGTTTGAAAATTTTATCAACCAGGCCTTCTAAACCTAGAGAGCTTGAGAGTCGAACACATGTCTCTAGGTTCTATACTGGAATTTCTATTTCTTGGACTAGGTCAGAGCAGATGTAGGAATGTGTGGAATCTGGTTCTATCAATGTGGTAACTAGAAGGGAAAATATTGTAAAGATACCTGATATAATATATGTCACATCACAATCCTCCATGGCTCGCACTTCATACTGTCGGGAGATCACTCTCACCTCGGCCCTAGTCTCTAATTTACTTGTCCCATAGCTCTGCTACTCAGATGCAGTGCTACCTCCTCTAGTTGGCCCTTGACCTCTCTGCACTGATGATGTTGATCGTTAAACTACTACTGATATTATGTTTTGAGCTCCTAGGTAGTCTATGGTAAAATGACCCATTAAGGCACAACTGTAGCAACCTTTATACCCCAACTGGCATATCCCCGAGTGTCTCTTCCCACATATAAAACATAGAGAAATGATGAACCCTCCAGTCGGCTCACTAGAAACACTCTTAGGAGTTAAGTTCAATGGGCTCCTCCTCAAGTCGGACCTGCCTCTACGATAAGAACTTTGCTCGGTCTTTCGAGACTATATTGTTGGGGCCTCAAAGAACCTTGATTGTCTCTGTCTTTTTTAGCTAGAGCCTGAGAAGGGCTCACCGACTCAGCGACTCTCTTGACCTATCTTGTAGCCCCACTAGAACGCCTAGTCTATTTATCTAAGACTCTCTCAACTGCCTTCGCCTAGTAGGATAGCTGAGTAAAGACTCTGGATAATATGTTCCAAGATAAGTCAAAATGTCACCACAAAGGCCCTCTATAAAATGATAGTAGTGACGTTCCTCAGTCAGAATCAACTCTACCGCATACTTACTGAGCTTGAAAAACTCCCACTCATACTCTACCACTGAGTGGTCACCCTGAGTCAGGTGTATGAACTGCTCCATCAAATCATCAGTGTGGATATGGTCGATGTACTTTTCTCTGAACTGGGTGAAGAACTGCTCCCAATTAGGCCTCTCTGGGGGGAGGTGGTGTAGTTGAAGAACTAGAGAGAGACTTAGCTATCTGCCTAAGTATGGAGGTGAGGTCCCTAAAGAAAATAGCCTCCTCTACCCATGCATCTACTAGATATGGACGGTCGTAGGTATCCGGGATAAAACCTCACTGATATTGGGTGGTGGTGAGTCATGATTCTCATCTCTACCGTCCTAGCTATAATTTGGTCATCTTTCATAGGGTATATATGAAATCAGAAGGACGGGGGTTATTATCTTCATTCTAGTTATTTAAGTACTCTAGACTCTCTAGAGGCAATGTATATATACAGACACTAACTGATTCTAACCTACAGGTCCTAAAAACGACTAAACATGATGTTCTATACCACTAAATGTAACATTCTAATCTAGTTCGACCCGAAGATCCATAGATTACAATGTTACATGACACTACCGAAATAGTGACCCAAAAATTTTCTTTTAAAACTGCTTCTAAATTTCTAAAATTTAATTATCTATGATATAATATAAAAACATAATAAAATCTAGATTTATAATTTATGGAGAACTCCCAAAATGCATCCGCAAAATAATACAAATATTGAGTTTCAACAAGAGTTACGACTAAATACATAACAAGGTATATAACAGTACATTCCCTTTAAAGATGACTCAAGACATACTCTGAAAGGTTTCTGGAAATCTGCTATGCTACACTAGAAATAGCTCCCTACAATTTGCCCCTAAAAACTTGCACACGAAAACACATTCCGAACGAAGAGCTTACGAGCTCAGTGCCTTACTAGAAACTGTATTATATTATATGCATTCACTAGATGAAGTGATAAGTGGAATAGGTCTGAACATGTTATATATTGTACTAGTGTCAAGGGGCTAGACTGTCGACTAGTTGGTCTGTGTGGCCCTTATATGTCTCGCTCGGTTGCTCGACTTCTAAGTCAGCGTAAACTCCTCGGTTATTGTTGCTATAGCGATAAGAACGATGGAAAAGCATTGAAAACATAAGTAAGCGTGTGTGGGAAAATTTTTGGCCTGAATGCCTGAATTTATTCACACCAAATTCTCTATATCCAATGGAGATGGGGATACCTCCTTTTATAATTAAGTCCCCTTACATCTCATGACTACTCCTAGTCTAACTACAAGTAAAACTCCTTACTTTAGTTGAAACTCTAATACTTGAGTCCTATTTAAATAAGGACTATGCTACTTGACTTTATTTTCCAAGTAATAGATGACCGTGCTAGGTGGACAAACCCTAAGTCAGTATTGGCCTCATCCCTCGGTGCACCCTCGGTGTGCGTAGGCCTCGGCCTTATGTGCCCCCGATGTATGCTGCTCTTACCCTCAAGTGGCCCCCTTTGTGTGTTTATCTCGGTTCTAGGCGCACACGGTGTGCGTTAGTTCCGACCCCGAGTGAGTCTCATTGCTTGCTGGATAGAGGCCTTGGCTGACCTTGTCATGCGTTGGCCACAGCTCTAGGTACACCTTGGTGTGTAGTGGTCATGACCCTAGACGACTATTTCTGTTTGATAGTCATGCTTATGGATAGTTTGGGGTAGACGTGTCTTGACCCTATTTAACTCTATGTACGTTTTGGTCTCGGTATAACCCTTATGGGCTATTTGGGTTGCGTCTCTCGTACCTTGGTGGGTGTTGGTCTCGACACCATAGTGGGAGCAACCTGCCTTGTGCTGGTTGCGACCCCATGGGTAGTTTGTTGTGGGCCGACCACACCCACAAGTTCGTAGTCCGTGACATTCTCCCCCATTTGTTCTAGCGACGCCCTCGTCACTATGTTTGCTTAGGCTTGCTTTGTTGCTTTAAAAGTAGTTCCAAGGTGGTATTCACCTCTTTTGAAGAATTCTTGACATGTTGAATAATTGTTAAGGTATTGGTATCTTCTTGATCACTTTGTATCAACGAGACACTACCTTGCCATCAGGAATCCATGATGCTCATGACATTTGCATAGGGAATGATAGAGGATTTGATCCGAATAAGGAAGTTGAAGTCGATGACAAAATTAAAGTCATCCATGGGGATTATTATAAGTCTACGTTGTCCTTCTATCCTCAAATCTTCAATTCTACCTTCTATGTCATTCCAATGATTGAAACTTCTTTAGTGTTGATGGTCTTGATTGCTCCCTTTGATGGTTCGATTTTAAGTCTAAGATCGTCAGTGATCTTTTTTTATATGAATAAATTGGTTGCCCTGGTATCAACGAGGGCAACTCTGAATTTTCCGACAAGATTGATGTTCACGTACATTAATCCTTGTTTCAATTTTGATACTGTATGACTTAGAGTGGATAATTTTGTACCCTTTGTGGTCCCCTCCATCAATGATTCTTTCGTCGTTTGGAACTTACCCTCGACTTAACACTTGTAATTGAGCTAAGTTTACATATTTCTTCCTCTGAATCTTTGCCTTCCTTAGCAATGGCTGCGATTTTTTCAGTGTGGGGGAAATCTCTTGCAAAGTGTCCTGGTTCATGGCAATTGAAGCAACGATTTGATTGGATGTCCACCTTCTCTTTTGACTTGTTGCGTCAGTAGGATCTACCTTTTGTAGGCTCCTCATCATCACTTGATAGGCTTTGTTCTTGACCTTCATCTTGGTTTCTCTTACTAGGACCCTTGACTTTTGATTTGGGAGGCTTGGGTTTCTTAACAAGTTCAATGAGGGATTCAGCAGTTGTCATGGCTTTAGATAATTCTTTGACACCCATTTCTTTCCAACTCGTTTTTTGCCTATAGCTTTAATCCGTCCATGAAGGTGAAGTACCCATCCTCTTTGGTTAGGCTCGAGACTTGTAGGCTTAACTCAATAAATTGTCGAACGTTCTCCCTTAGAGAGTCTTCTTACTTAAGACGCCTTAGTTTTGATCGTGCCTCGTTCTCGACATAATAAGGGTAAAATTGTTCTTTAAACTCAGCTTAGAATTATTTCCATGTTCCAATGATGGTGTCATCTCGTTTCATCTCGGTGTATTTACGTCGCCACCATAAAAGTGTTAAATCAGTTAAGTAAACAGAAGCAATGTTTACTTTCTCAATATCATTCTCGATGCCCATGGCTCGAAAGTATTGATCCATGTTCCACATAAAATTTTCAACGTCTTTGGCCGACCTAGACGCTTTAAACTTTTCTGGTTTAGGGACTTTGGCCCATCTTTTGGGGGTGCTGGTTAGCATGCCACCAACCACCGCAGCCTTGCACAAGGTCACCTTGGTCTTGAGTTGCTCGATCTCATTCTTTAGGTTTTTAACCTTGGTTCCAACCCTGGTTTTTAAGTTCTTCGACCTCTTGTGTTAAGGTCAGGATTTAGGTTTCCAAAGCATCATCTTGTTGGGAACTTTTCGCATCTAATTCGTTGAGTGCAGTTTGCACATCCTCATGGATATTCTCTAAGGCTTCAAGCTTCTCGAGATCCAAGGACCCTAACTTTTCTAGTTCGATAGATTCCAATCGATTCAACACCTCCTTAGTTTCCCTCGCGGAGTCTTCGAGTTTTGTAATCTTATCTTGGAGTTATGCGAGTATGTCCTTCGACATTCCTTGCTTCTTATCCGCGTTACGAGTCTCGACACCCTCGGATATTGCTATCTCACCACGTTGTGAAGCCATCTCATCTAATCATGAACCTGGCTCTGATACCACTTGTCATGGGACTAGACTATCGGCTAGCTGGTCCGTTCAGCCCTTAGATGTCTCACTCGGTTGCTCGACGTCTAAGTCGTCCTAAACTCCTCGGTTTTTATTGCTATAGCAATAAGAACGATGGAAAAGCATTAAAAACGTAAGTAACCGTGTGTGGGAAAGTTTTTGGCATGAATTACTGAGTTTATTCACACCAAATTCTCTATATCCAATGGAGGTGGGGAGATCTCCTTTTATAATTAAGTCATCTTACATCTCATGACTACTCCTAATCTAACTACAAGTAAAAATCCTTACTTTAGTTGAAACTCTAGTACTTGTGTCCTATTCAAACAAAGACTATGCTACTTGGCTTTATTTTCCAAGTAATAGCTGGTCTTGCTAGGTGGATAGGCCCTAAGTCGATACCGGCCTCGACCCTCGATGCACCCTCAGTGTGCGCATGACTTGGCCCTGTATACCCCCTATGTGTGCTGCCTTAGCCCCCAAATGGCCTCCTTTGTGTGTTCATCTCGGTTCTAGGTGCACACCCAGTGTGCGTTGGCCCCGACCCCGAGTGAGTCTCTTTTCTTGCTAGCTAGATCCCTTGGCTGACCTTGTCGTGCGTTGGCCTCAGCTCTAGGTACACCTTGGTGTGCGTTGGTCACGACCCTAGGTAACTCTTGTTGTTTGATGGTATTGCTTGTGGGTAGTTTGGGGCAGGTGTGTATTGACCCTATTCGGCTCTGTATGCGCTTTGGTCTCAGTGTGGCCCTTGTGGGCTGTCTGGGCTACGTCTGTCACATCCTGGTGAGTGTTGGTCTCGAAACCACAGTGGGAGTAGTCTACCTTGTATTGGTTGCCACCCCACGGGTAGTCTGATGTGGGCCAACCTCGCCCACAAGTTTGCAGTCATTGAAACTAGTAATTTGTGGCTGGTATCATGGTGCTACTAAGAGATTCTGCATTTTGGAGCTCAAGCACCCCTCTAGCACTGCCGAAGCACCATCGAGTTCTCTTCAATGAGATCCAAAATTCTGCATCAAAAACATGCACCCACCGACTTATTCCGTCGAGTCTTGGGACATCTGGCGCCCAGTCAACTGCTGAAGTGTCGTGGCACTGACTTGGATCCACTGATTGTTGTATTTCTACTAAAAGGAACTTGGGTGTCCTGATTGTTTCCCGAGCATTAAACAAGGATTACTAACTGTTGTTAGGGGTTAATAAGGGTTTTAAAACACTTTCCAAGGCTAGAAATATCTGGAAAACAGATTGGAATCATCTAATTTCTTAAACTCTTCTAAAACCCATTTTTTGAGAATTATGGAGAAATAAGTGGTTTGAGAGCTTAAAAGAAAGATCGGGGAGTGCTGAATTTGTTTCTTACCTTGATGTTGTTGGAAAATGCCTGAAGGGAACTAAAATTCTCATCTTTACTTAGAGAGTTGAGGAAGAAGATGAAGAAAATATAGGAAGTTTGGGAGAGAAGACAACGATGAAGAAAAGATGGAAGCAAAGAAATCATACGTGAGATCATTGTTCATAAATGGTTTTCAGCTTTTGAAGACAAATAGAATTCACTATTTCATCCTTGTTCCTACTAATAAATTTGGCATTTTCAACAGACTATTCATGCCAACAACCTTAGAGTCATTCAAGTTTACTATTCCCTTCTCTAAAGAAGTTTGGGATTTGTAGTAAACTCTACCAAGCCTCTTTTCTTCTGACGTGTCCGAGAAAGCATCTACCTCACGATTCCTGATTTTTGCGGCTTAGCAAACAACATTCCACTATTAAAGCTATGAGACAAAGCCTTGGCCTTGAGTGGTTTCATTATTTTGATTTCAACAAAAACTAATCCAGAGTGTTCTGTAATGACCATACCAGATTCTGATATTCGAAAATAATGAGGCTTAAGCCATCTTAGTTCTTTCATTTTTTAGGAAGCTAGTAGACTTGATCATCAAGACGATGAAAAGAGTTTTCCCATAATGCACCATACCTATTGTTGATATATACAAAGGACTAACTAACAATTGGATTCTAATTAGATTTCATAGTCAAAAACAACATCCATGACCCAAATATTAACTACACCTAACCCTTCAATTTAACCAATTGATTCATGTTTCAACATTTATAGGAACAAGTTTAACATGGATCAAAGATACAGAATCGAGTTTACATTCACTTTGTTTTCATCAACATTCCAAATCAACCAAACAACCAACCTGGAAAAAAGAAAGAAAGAAAGAAAGAAACGTGAGAAAGTGAATAATTAGCAAGCTCTTGAAGAAAGTTTTCACACTTTGGACACCTAACCAACCTCTTTTATCCAAAATACGAATTGAATTAATATTTTATCTAAATTTTATAATCAAATTACTTTTTTAAAAATTTGAGAGTCAAATTAAAATTCAATCATTTTTACCAATGTATTATATCATCAAACTAATGGATTAATGATCCAATGACCAAAACAAAATACATTAAAAAAAGTAATTAAAATGTAACTTTTGCGAAACTGTTGTCGAAATGAGACATAATGAAAACAAAAGATACCGATACTATATGGTTTACCCTTTAATTTATTTTTCACTACCGTCTTTGTGTTTGAGTTGCGTGGGAGAGTGCAAAGCAAAGATTTGGACGTTGTGAAAAGAAAGTGAAAGGCTCTCTGGGTTCTGGAAAATTGCAAACTCAGTTCCTTATCTAAGTTCTGACATCTGTAATCACTCAAACCAGTCCTAAATTTTCCTTTACATATTATATACATTTTAGAGAGTAACTGTTTACGTGAATATGATTTTGGTGTCCCCACAGCTCACCACCTAACAAAATCAGATCAGGTCCCCCACCCCCTCTTTTTCGTCATTATATTATCAACTTTTGACGCATACATCAACGTTGCTTGTGTGGTTTTTCTCATCAGTCATCAAAGCACAATCATACACAAGTTTCTGGATTTTAAAGAAATTATTTTTAACTATGATGATGGAACTTGTTTAAAGAAATATGGTGGGTTTTTTTTACTTACTATTTGGGTTTACATTTAAGTCGATCAATAATTAAATACAAGTGTGTTATTAAGAATTCAAGATCTGACTCAAAAAAAAGAATAAATAAAATAAATAAATAAATAAGGTATAAAGTCTCAATTGATCTCTATATTTTAGCGAAAACTTACTTTTTCTTATATCAGACCTTTTAACGGGAATGATCAATGACCTAACGTGATAACAAAATAAAAGTTTAGAGGATAAATTGGCTGAATTTTTTTTAAAATGGGTTGAAGTGAGAATTTTATTATAGTATAAGGATCGTTTTAAGTCACAAATTAATTGGATAAATGCGAAGTCATTTATTTATATATAATGATATGATAGCCAGTGAGTTTAATTCAGTAGTTTTCTTCCTCTCTGTGATTTACTGAGAAGCTTTCATTGGAATTTGATGAAGAAAGTAACCCATGGAGGAGGTTCTGGTGTGGCATTCATCTTATCACTTGGTTTGACTTCACTCAACTAATGCAGACAGCGAAGAAACATACAAACTCTGACCCTTCATTAACTATATTAACAGATAAAACCAAACATTTGGATATGTCCTAAATGATATTCATATTGATTTTTTTATAAGTATAATAGTCAATCAATCGACCTACTTGTTTCAGGACATGTTTAGATCACTACTCAGTTATTGTTTAGGAATCAATTCACGAGTGAAACCTTCTATTTTATCTAGAATAGAGTACTACATTGAATTGCCCAATTCAGCAAGGGAAGGCCCATGACCAGAAGCATTTAGGCAACGACAGGCCTCATTTGCACAAAGCTTTTAGTTATTTTTGGCCCATTAGGGCAAACGGATTTTATATTTAGCCCATTAGGGTATCATAACTTTTATTTTGGGGAATATTGCAAATGCGACAGTATAGAAATTCGTCACTTTGAGGTGACGAGTTCACTTAGATATTATTTTTTAATGGACCCTGATGAGTGGGTCTCACATGGACCATTATTTTAATGTCATTAATGAGACTCTTCACCTCCATTAATTTTTTTAAAATTAAAAAGTATACAAATAATCTTAAATTTTAAAAATTAAAAAAAATGATAATAAAGGAACTCGTCACCTCAAATTAAAAAAATATAGCCGTTGGTTAACGATCATCTTTAACGGTCACATGGGCAATGATCACTAGGAACTCGTGCCCTCGAGGTGACGAGTTCCACCGGATTTTTCAAATCCCTTAGTTGTTAATAGCCTTTGGGTTTGGGTTTTGTTTTTCACCACACATTACTTTAAAAAAAAACTTATTTTCTGTGAAAATCTCGAAAAATGACTTCCCTAGAAGAAATGTTGCGTCTGGATAACGTCCATATTTCATCGATCGAACTCTGACCGGAAGAAGAATGGAGTATTCGTAAGCACGAGATGACATATGGAGATCCGCATTAGCGGATGTTCATATATCTTCAGCAATCCGATTTATTTTCAGCCATATTTGTACGTGGCTTCAAGTTGTACCCGACGTTGATTGAGGCTCTGATCGAACGTTGGCGGCCTGAAACGCACACATTCCATTTCTCGAGTGGTGAAGCGACGAATACTTTGGAAGACATCGCTTACCAACTCGGTGTTCCTGTGAATGGAGCCCCCATGATAAGGCAGAACAATTACGACCCCAGGATGTTTGTCTATCAAGTTTTAGGAAATGTGCCACCATATGAGGTCATCAAGGGTTATTGGGTACGGATGACGTGGTTGGAGACTGAATTCCAAGTGACAGTCGACTGTATCGAGGATGAGGTTAGTTTTGCGTCCCAAGCATGTCTTCTCCAACTGATCGAAGGAGAATTATTACCGGATAAATTCGGTAATTTGGCGCACGCTTAGTATCTGTGAATTTTAAATAACTTCGCTGAGTGTCGCAATACTAGTTAGGGCTCCACGATTTTAGCCTTTCTGTATCGGGAGCTGTGCAAGGTTGCAATTGTCCAGCGGGGTCGAAAAGCTGATGTAGTAGGTTGTCTAATATTGCTAAAATCCTAGGTTTAGTATTGGTTCCCGTTCTAGACGCCAATTACCACAGCCCCGGTCGAGTTTCCTCTAGTTGGAAAATGATTTTTAACTTCAGTTTTTTTTTAATTTTTTAATTTGATTAATTTAATTATTTTTTATATGTTTTTAATCTTTTTTATTTTTAAATATTTTAGATGACACCATAAAATATCTGAGACAAAGTTTTCAGGTGCCACTGCAAAAGATATACGGATGAGGATCGACATAGCCAGTCAATATGCGATATACATTTGTTCTTTTATTATTTTTTGAAATTTTTTAACTTTATATATACTAACTTTGATATTTAATATTTACAGTTTTCTTTTCTTCTGTATGCTGATGATGAGATCTATCAGTTATTACCACTGGGATTTTTTATGGGTCCAATTTGTGGTGTTTCGTGACGCCGTTATTACATTATTATATTGTTGAGTGACACGATGTTGATAGAGTATCGCGACAATTTGTATCGCATCAGCGATTCCTACTCAAATCGTTGATATGGACGTGCTTCATATAATTAATATGTGTGGGAAACATTCTAAAATTGGTTGGTTAAGCAAGCTTACTACATCGAACAATGGTATCAAAGTCAACTATCGATCCTCTGCGTTATGAGATTACACCGCTAGACCTAGATTTCGACCAGTCTCCCTATTTTTGAAATTACAAAGCAAATGGGAAATCATATCTCACGACAACACAAGAGATGGGAGAATAGGAATAACATCACGCCAGATTCGCCAAGTCCAAGAAGAAAACATCATATTCTTCTTCTGTTGTTGCTTCAGTATCTGTAGCTAAAGATTACTATTATGCATCTCAGGCTAGTTTCGGTTTCTATCTTCCATGTCATACTTCAACTGAGACTTGGCCTACTTGGGTTGGATGTTCATGGGATGCAATGCAACACACTCAAAACATATTCGATAGAACATGTGGGTTTGGGTGAGTGGGATTATATCTTAAATGGTTAACAACGTAGCACCCAAGTCTATTCAGTAATGGAAATAATAACGTCAAATACCATAAGTTCATCATCGTATTTTGAAGGTTGATCTTAGAGTGTGTTAAGTACACCTCCTCGACAACATGAAGACGACAACGACGATGATCAAGACCTACGACCCCGACATACTCGACGAGCCCTGCGCCATTATTATTTGACCACTCCTCGGCATCGTCAAGAACTTAGAAAATATAAATAAATTTTATTTTTACTTTTTCTTTAAACAAATTATTTTTTTACGATTATTAATTTACTTTGTATTTATTTTTTTATATAATTGTTATTTTTCTTTGAAGTTTTTTTAAATTTTATCCATCGAAACTCGTCACCTCGAGGTGACGAGTTCCAAGTGGACATTGTCCAACCGTTGTTTGTGTTCGTTGACCAATGGCTACAAAACGAATAGTTTTTTGAATTTGAATGAACTCGTCACCTCGAGTTTACGAGTTCATTTATTTTTTAATAATTTAAAACTTAAATTACTCTTATAATTTTAAAAAAAATATTTTTAAATGGACTCTTCGTCTCAAGGTGACGAGTCCCATTAGTGACATTAAAATAATGGCCCACGTAGGATACACTCATCAGGTTTCATTAAAAAATAATATCCAATAGAAGTCGTCACCTTAATGTGACGAGTTCCAGTTACATTATAGCATTTGTCATATTTCTCAAAATAAAAAATAGGCCGCCCTAAAACCCTAAATAATAAACCTTGATGGTCTATTGGGCCAAAAAACCAAGCTTATAATTTTAAAAAAATATTTTTAAATGGACTCGTCGTCTCAAGGTGACGAGTCCCATTAGTGACATTAAAATATGGCTCACGTAGGATCCACTCATCAGGTTTCATTAAAAAAAATATCCAATAGAAGTCGTCACCTCAATGTGACGAGTTCCAGTTACATTATAACATTTTTAGTATTCCTCAAAATAAAAAATAGGCCGCCCTAAAACCCTAAATAATAAACCTTGACGGTCTATTGGGCCAAAAAACCAAGCTTTTATGAACACGGTTGTCCCAAAATATGCCTGTTAAATCTTTCTCTAACCCAACTATGCTTTTTTCTTTTCTTTTTTTCTTTTTTTTATGAAATTAGGAGTGATTATTCGATTGAATCAAGTGGAAAAAATTATTTTGTTCAATTTTAAGATTGTTTTTTATCATTTAAGTTTTTTATACGAGTTGAATCGAATATATTTATTCGAGTTGTTCAAATTTAATTATAATTATTTATAATGTTGTGATAGTGACTAGTTCCAATTTAAATGACTTTCTCTAAATATATACTATATTTATTTATAATATCACTTATTTTTTTAGAAAAAAAAGATAGGTGTTAAGGATAAAGTATTGATTATAATACAAATGAGTCAAGGAAAGAATGGACAAAAGTGTTGCTTTCAAAGGACCAAATTGAATAAAATATGAAGTTAAAAGACTAAATTGGAAAATAAAAAATCATTTTCAAAAAGAAGAATTGAAATTACACAAGTATTTTACGGTGATTGAGGAGTATGTAGTTTAAATTTGCAAAAAAATGAACATAAAACGAATGAGAAATTGAAAAGATAAAAAAAACATGAATCGAATCACAAAACAATCAAATTATTTAACTAAAGATCAAAACAATTCGAAAATTTGACTCAAACATTCGAACAAAAAAAAAGTTACATTAACTCGAATAAGTAATAACTCAAAATTGAAATCAAATTTTACTCATACTAAGTGAAATAGATTTTGTAAACTAATCGTGTGCCAAAATAGTGGAACAACAGTACCAACTTTGATTGGCTAATTAAGAACATAAGCTCCGCTTATGTCCCCCAACTTTATGAAGTTGTCGCAAGCAGTTTTATGTTAGAAATTCGTAATCAACAGTGGACTTTTTGGTTTTTGTATGCAGCTTCAAAAGCGGTTGACTTAATCAACAGTGCATCCACATTGGACATACAGTATCTCAACCTACAAAGCATTATATGAGTTTAATCGGAACACAATGATGATTTAAGGGACATTTGTGCCTTAAATTTGCTGGAATCTCCAACAACAGAACAAAAAATTCCACGAGGAACTGTTCCAATGACAAGAATTAAAAAAACAGCCATGAACGATAAAGAAACACAGTTTCCGATGACATTGAGTCACGTTTCAATCGATTGTATGATTTTGTATATCTACTCGTTGCACAAGCAGCTGATTCCAGACCTCAACTTTATAGCCTTATCCCTCTTTTTTCCAAACCACCTTCCCTTCAAAGACTACTGTTCCGAAGTTGTTCGAAGTTGCTCATCAGAGAAGAAGAAGACTCCTTGGCTATAGATTTGCATGCGGGATCTGCAATTGTAGCTAGGGTGACATCGGACGGACTAGAAATGCAGGCGGTCAGCGTCTTCGGATCGTCTCGGAAAGGCAGCGTCATTAGATGGCGGTCGATTATATGACTGAGTGATGCCAAATAAAGAGCTGCCACAATCCCATACGGCAAATGCCGCTGCGTCTGCATTTTTTCCTGTGGTTTTAATGTTGTTCATTTGAGTTTTTGGAAAGGAAATAAATGTGGTTTGTCAGATTGCTTTTAAGATGTGTTTTGCAATGCATATTTGTAATCAGACATGCAGAATGTTTTGTACCCAAATATTCTTTAAATTTAGGTTGGCCTGTCCTAGTTTGCTGGGTTATTTAATGCCAATCTTTATGCACAGTGAAAATTCGGAATGCTTGGTTCTTTTGCGCTACAGGTTCGAAACACCAACCACGCAAAGGGACAGACTGCAATTAATTAACGGTAACAAGGGATTTCTTCATCGATAATTAAAATTTTAAGAGATGAAAATAGATAATTAATAGAAAATACAAAAAAATTAAGTCATAAAAATTTAAAATTTTCATGGAAATAATCGTCCCGTCAATCCCTTCGATCCAGCTCTAATCTTACCTACTACACCCAGCAATCCTTAATGTGGTTGGACCGGGAGTCAGGATTTGGGTTCTGTAATATCTTTGGTCACATATGATTTATCCCAAAGGAAGAAAACTAGTTATGGTGACAGATAAAAGGGACATATCAACCACCAGATCCACAAAGTCAACTATGGGGATGGAATGGGGCCTTGTATGATAAATCCCACAGGCACCAATCTTGCATTCAACACAAAGTAGATTATCAAACTAGATGATTAAGGGCTTAAGGCAATAAACACCTTCATTTATTATATAATGAGATAATGCAAGCATTAGCAAATTAATTCTAGAAAGCAGTACTGAAGTAGTTCTTAGCAACATTGTCACACAAGATTTGCAACACTTTGCTGTTCATAGGCCCTACGCATCGCGGTGTTTTGAACTGGCTAAGAGCAGCTCCTAACCCCAAGTAATGACCGAGAATCTTCTCGAACGTTCCCTTCCGCACGACTCGGAGCTCGAGGGGACCGATGGTATTGACCTTGCGGGAACTAACATAGCCTGCATCCACGAACGAACGGTCCAAACAGTTGCAGCATTCTTGCAGGACCTCATCGCTCAACTCCCCGCTAATTTCCCAAAAGATCACATAATGACCGGGGTCGGTCGATACGTCCACATGACTAGAGAAATCAACCACTTCCAGCTTTTCCTCGGCGATCAACTTGGATGCTTCTTCCACGGCAAGCTGTAAATCTTTCTCGGTGTTTTTGTCGATGTTAATGGTCAGCATGAGATTCCTTCTGCAGACAAATTTCAGCTCCGGGGTCGAGTTACGGAAGCCCATAACCTTGACCACATCCCCTAGCCTATACCTATACAAACCTGGGATTTACAGTTTGAAACAATAATTAAAGAATTAGATTACTTTAAAAACTAACAACATACACATAAATAGGTACGAATGCATGCTGAAAAAGTGTAGACGGTCAAAATCCAGAATAGAATATTTCAAATGCAATAACTTTCCCATCAGGATTCGGTTGCCGATGACTAAAGTACAAGAAAATGTGTATTATATTTGTATGCGTGATGAGCGTGTTAAGCTAAACTTTTATCATAACGCAACACAATAAACTATGCTTTTAAAGACCCCAAAAAGCATCCGTCTTCTCCGTGTTGGCCATGATGCTTTCCACTATTGAAAAATGTGATATAAAAATACACAGCAAACTTTTCCCAGCAAAACAAGTGTACAAAGATATTATGCATCAGACATGTCCCCTTTGTTTATGAACTCTGTACCTGCATCAAGGAAACAAAAGTATAGCCCGATTCTCAATGCAGAAGTTCCGAGTTCGGAGCATCAGAAAATATCACATAGTAAGGATGAGTCTTCTTGGTAACTTTTGTTTCCTAGTTTTGAGAAAATACAAATGACAATGAAGAAACGTGTGTATGTACAGAAGGCTATATCAGAAGGCCAATTATATGAGCCTTTGAGTGTTTAAAATAGTGATTGCATGATCATAAGGATGGTGTGTGCCTGTCTTAACCAACTAATTCCTTTCACATGAACAGAAATATCATTTATGTCATGGTTAAGACTGTTTAAAATAGTTATTGCATGATCATATTAAAATAGTGATTGCATGATCATAAGGATGATGTGTACCTGCAAAGTTGGTGATGATAACCTCATATTCTTCGCCGACCTTAACTTCAGTCAGGCTGACTGGATTCGGCTCCACCGAGAGGAAAGAGTCATTAACTTTGTCTTGCATATGCTCCTCCAAATTTTCGTTCAGAGGAATGAATTCAAAATACCCAATATTAGGAAGCACAGCATAAGTAGACGACTCAGGTGGAAGAGTCGGATTAATATTTGCGGCAACCCACCCCTCAGAAGCACCATAATCAGCTGTTACAAGAGGCACATCCGCAGCATAAAGCCTTAACTTGTTCAGATAAGGCTCCATGGATCCAGTCATGATCCCATAGATATATTTCACATTAGGGAAAAGTTCTGGTATCAGTCCATACCAATTGCTTAATCCTAAACATTTCTTCTCAATCAAATCAGCCAATTCAGGATTTGGTTCCAGCAACTTCGCCATAGCAACCGGACAGAAGGAGAAGTGACACGGCTCGAGAGGACCCCTTCTCTTATATCAGCACAAAGCTCTTCCCAAACTTGTTCGAAAGTTCGAAACGCAAGAACAATGCTATGTGCAAAGGTAGAGGAAACCAACTGAATTTCCTCACGGAAAAGCAGACCACACAAAAGATGACAGTACAAAGATTGGTGAAAATCGGGACCGAATATCACCTCGTCGGGGCTGCAAATCTGCGATTGTATTGCGGTCATCGCGTTTTTAAACTGCGAATTGCGGAAGACATTGGTGGTTGCAGTTCCAGCAAACAAACCCCCTTTGGTTTTAGTCTGCTTGCTGCTGTAAATGAATTGCAAAGCCTTCCCATTCTCAATAGGAAATTCTCTGTATTACCAATAATACAAAGTGATTAAAAATTGCTTAGTATTAGGCATAACAATTCCAAGATCAACAATTTCAGTTGAAAATAAAGGTGTGGACAAGAAGACAACTACAACGGAGCATTAAATAATCAATTGATTACCTGTTTCTGAAAGCAAAAGAAGTACGGTATATCTGCAAAGTAGTTTTCATTAATTCATCATTGAAGGGTACAAATTTGGGTTTTCCTTGAGTAGTTCCAGAGCTGCATATTTCAATGAAAAAGGCTCTCAGTTTCGAAAATTCAATTGATATCAAACAAAAGGAAGAAGATGAAATCACCTGAGAGAAATGGTTGTTATTGGTTTTCCAGTGAGAATTGTGGGTGAGACACCGTTAGCAACTCTTTGGATATACGGCTCCAAGTCCTTGTGAGTGACGAGAGGAACACAAGCCTTGAAGCTCTCAGGGTCGGTTCTGCCATTGAGGCCCAGATTCTGCAAATACTCAGCGCATCCATTTTCTTCCAAAATCAGCTTTAAAGTCTCTCTTTGAACATTCTCAGCATCTTTGGTCATTGCTTCGAAATCTCTTACTACCTTTTCAACGTCCAGAATTGTCATCTCTTCCAACATCGTTGCTGAAATCATAACTACAAACACTAAGATGAACAAAAAGAAAATAAATTGATCAAACTGAGCATGGGAAAAAAGAAAGTCTAAAGGAAAAGGAAAATTGACCAAAAACAATGGATCGTCAAAACAAACTCGTATGATCACGAGTAATCTGAGAAAACGAAAAAGATGGATAATTTATTACTAAAACTTTTCGAAAAAGCTTTCGTTTTCTATGACGAGAACGGTCAACACTCGACCATCAAGCACTTTCCAGGAAACTTGAATATTCCACTAGAAAAACGGAATAACAAAGATTCAATTCATAGCTCATAAACTTATCAAATCAAACCAGTAAGCAATTTAAACAAGTTGAAAATGTGAGTCAAAACCAAATTCAACTTAGCTGAATAGAATTACCCTTTAAAGAAGTCAACAACAACAAAAAGAATACTTCTTTTTCACTGAAAGAGAATCAAAATGGGGTATTTGGATTAACTGCAGCTTGAAATTCAGTGAAAAAGAAGAAGGCAGTTACCTGAAGAAGCTGGGAGGGAGGGAGGGAAAATGAAAGGAGCTGGCTTTGAACCACAAGTTTCAAAGCAATCGAATTTTTATAGGCAGAGGAAAGGGGTAGAGGTTTGGGGAATGACGTTACAGTTTTTATTTGTTTGTATTTTTCCCTACAAATAATAATCAAATACATTGTATAATCAAAACACCGTCCACTTGTTTGCCTTTGTTAATGTCATCTCTTTGTCTTTTCCCATTTTACCCATGGTCCACCTTTTGTACGAAGCTGTTTGTTGGGTTAGTGAGATTACCACAATAGTCTTTTGTACAAGATTAATATAAGATTAAAGAAATGTGTTATCGAAAATGTTAATATTTTTTAATATTTTTAGTAAAGTGTTATTTAAAATGTTATTTTTTTTATCGAAAATATTAATTTTGTTATCTAAAATAAATATTTTCGTAAAAAAATAATATTTTAAGTAACGTCTAATATTATATTTTTAATAAAAAATAATATTTTAGATAACACTTTATCGAAAATATTAAAATTATATTAATATTTTTGATAACATATTTTCTTATGGTTATATTATATTTTTATACCTTAAACATCCTAGCAAATATGGTGAGTATAAATAACGTCATATTGATTCGTGGGGTCCACGTGGATCGTATTGCAATCTCGTCCCTGTATTTGTTCTGATTCTCGATTTTTACCCCCTGCCATTTTGTCAACTAGCATTTTCCCCTTATTTTAATATGAATCTTTGGCAAATAACTCTCATTATTACCTTTTTTATCACAGGGAATGTTCCATTAAAGAAAGAAGAAGAAAAATACAACAAATGGGTCAAAGACTAGCAATAACATCTATCAAATTTACAATATTCTCAGATAGTATAGTTAGGGATAAAGCAAGAAGTGGTTGAGAAAATGATATTTTTTTTATAATTTTTTTAAATATTTATATATTTAAACTATTTTTTTATATTTTTGGTTAATAATCTATTTTTGTCTTAATAAAATTTTATAAGTTTGTTTTTATTAAAATATTATAAATTTAATTATGCATAAAATTATACACCCATAGCCAAATACACTTAAATAACAAAAATTTTGTAATCGGTATACATTGTAATTATGTTTACTAATAAAGTTTTTATATAGTTAGAATTTAATTTTTTACATTTATGAATTCAATTTTTTAATAGCATAGAGTGATTATACGGTAGTATCTATTCAAAATTTTATGTGAAAACAACTAAAATACACTAAGATAAAATGAATTGACCTTTTTAAAATTTGGAGTGAAACAACCGAAAAATAAAAAGATTTGCAAAATGATTTAGAGTGTTTCGACTTTTAAATCAAGTTACATCTATTACCTTAGTATCCACGGTAAGGATTTATCAAAACCACTAGATTTGGCAACCTTTGATGACAAAGTGTACATTACAACAACTCACAAGGTTTATACTCCAAAATCTTACTTATGCTCTCTCTACAAGAGGAATTACAAATCAAACAAAATAAAAACCTCACAAGCCAAAAGTGTTTGCAACAAATGAGCTCTCACCCAAGTCACACTTGAGAAAAATAAACAATGTACCTCATAAACGTATTACAATAGAAAAAATATGAAAAATTAAGCACAGTAGAACACTTTGATGTTGGTTTGTTGGTTCAATATGATTATTGTTGTCCTTAAGATGCTTTGACCTTCATTTTATACATTCTTTATGAATTTTAGCCGTTTGGAGTCGTTGAAAATCATTATAGTCATTACCTACAACTAAAATCAACATTTAATACAAAAAAGGATCGATCCTTTGATAAAAGAGATCGATCTTTTTTTAAATAATTTGATTGTTGTAATAAAAAGATCGATCCTTTAAGGGAAGAAATCAATCTTTTCATCTAGGGGTCAATCCTTTTGATGAAATGATCATTCCTTTTTATCGAGGGAGCGATCCTTTGGTGAAAGAATCGATTCATCATTACTGGAATTTGAGAAATTGATTCGTTTCAAAGGGATCGAACCTTTAAGCCAAAAAATCTTGGAAACTTGACTTTAAAGCGTGAAGATGATTGGATATATTTTTGAAAAGGTTCGACTAAGTTGGAAAATACTTAAAACATATTTCCAAGTTAATTTGGACTTTTATTTTTCTTTTTTTGAAAAATTTTAACAAATTTAATCAAGACAAAATCAATTTTGCAATATACTTACATTATATGAAAATGTTAATTTTACAGCTACAAAAAAGGTGCACACACCCACAAATATAATCATTTGAACTTATAAAAGAATTATCTCTTAACCATTGAAACTACTTAATAGATTATTTATGAACTCAATTCTACTAATAAAATATTAATCTGTTGAAAACATTTTTGATATTTCGATATAAAAATTAAGATAAATGAATTTTAAGATTTTACAAATGATTTTACAAATTTATATTCGATTCAATTAACCGAATATCAAATTATTACTCCAAGTTTTTCAAGACCAATTTTAATCCTTACTAAATGTGTAAAATTATGATTTGTACTTAAACTATTTTTGAAACAATTTTCACAAAGTATTTTGAACCAAAAACAAGCCTTAAATCAATTATTCAAAGTAATGCACTGATGCATCAGTCCATGCATCGATGCATCGATGAATTAATTGAACATCGAATGCATTCCATGCACCGATGCACTCTCCATGCATCGATGCACTCTGAATATTTTCAAAACATCGAATGCATTTGATGCATCGATGCACAAGCCATGCATCGATGCACCAGGCTATTTTTCAAACATCGAATGCATTTCATGCATCGATGCACACTTGGTGCACCGATACATCAAGTGTTCCAACGGTCAAAATATTTGAATTTTACACGAATGCACCGATGCATCCTTGATCATGCATCGATGCATGAGACGCTCCACCTAGAAAAATTAATTGTTTTCACACTTAAACGGCTCTATTGACTCCACTAATTATCACCAATGTTCAGAATTGATTCAAGGAGTATTTAAACAAGTTATGGAGCCATTGATCAAAAACAAGAAACATCAAGCAACTAGAATCAAGAGAGAATCAAAGAGAAAGCATCAAACCTCAAGTTTGAGCATTTCAAGCCTATTTTTCATCCAATATTCATTTGCTTTCAAGAACACTTTTGTACTCAATTGTATTTATCTTTGAGTGTTCTTTTCTTTGTTCTAGAATTGTGCAAACATCTTACCTTGTGAGGTTTTCTTGTAAGTTTGAAAATTTGTAATCTTCTCTTTGGGAAAAAGAGTGTTCTCAAGAGTTGGGGTATACTCTTGAGGGATTTTGTAAGGTTATCTCTTTGGCCTCAAAAGAAAGAACAAATTAGTGAATTTGTTGGAAAATCCTTAGTGTGGATAGCTAAGGTAGTGGACGTAGACTTTGTTTGAGAAAGTCGAACCACTGTAAATTGCTGTGCAATTACTTTCAATTTTCTGCAAAAGCTTCCACGAAATTTTTAATTGCCAATTCACCCCCTTCTTGGCCGATTCCGTCGATCGATTAACTTAACAATTGGTATCAGAGCCTCACTCATTTGAAGGTTTAATCGCCTCTTGAGTCGATTCGGGATGAGTTACATCGATTACAAAGTCATCAATGGCCTCCACTTCAAATTACGACTCCGGTCTCGATTCAATGCCCGTCAACAAGCCTCTTTTCTTCAATGGGGCTAATTATGCCTATTGGAAGAATAGAATGATGTACTTCATTCAAGCAAGTGACATGGGAGCATGGAATGCCGTAGAAGAATGATACATCAAGCCTCTCACTCATCCAAGGTTGTGGAGTGAAGGAGACACAAGAATGTTCCAGCTCAACTCCAAAGCCATCCATATTATTTTCTGTGCTCTTGGACCAGATGAATACGGAAGAGTTTCATCGTGTACAACCGCCAAAGAAATATGGGACAAGCTTCAAGTCACACATGAAGGTACATATGAGGTAAAGAAATCAAAAATTAGTATTCTAACGCATAGCTATGAAAATTTCAGGATGAAACCAAATGAAGACATCAAATCTATGACGGATAGATTTTCAACGATTGTCAGTGGTCTTAAATCGTATGGAGAGATCATCTCAAATGAAAAGCTTGTGAGGAAGTTAGTCTACTCCCTCCCAAAATCATGGCAATCAAAGAAGACGGCAATCATCGAGTCTAAGGACCTATCATCCTTAACTCTTGAAGAACTTATCGGTTCACTCCTCACTCATGAGATGATGCTTGAAGATGAGGTGGACCTTGATAAAGTTGAAGAGACACCAAAGGAGGAGAAGAAGAAAAACATTGGAGTTGCTCTCAAATCCACAATAGATGAGAGTGATTCTAATAATGATGATGATGACGAGGAAATGGCATTATTTGCCAAACGGTTCAGAAAAATGATGAGACCTTATCGAGGAAGAAAATTCAAACGAAACGAAGGCCTCAAAAATGAACCAAAAGAGAAGGACCCAATCATTTGCTATGAATGCAAAAAGCCGGGGCATGTCAAATATGACTGCCCACAATTGAAGAAAAATGGTCAATCAAAGAATAAGCACAAGGCTCATGTGACTACATGGAGCGATGAAGAAAGTTCCGATGAAGAGGAACAAGAAGTAGCAAACTTGTGCTTGATGGCATTCGAGGAAGATTCTAAGGTAACCTCTAACTCATCCGATTTTGATGATTTATCTTATGATGACTTATTTGATGAATACAATGGGTTGGCTTCGGATTATGAGAAACTGTTTTTAAAATATAAAAATGATATTTCAAAATTGAAAAATGAAAACAAACTCATATCCAAAACCAACAATGATCTTGAAAGTAAAATCAAAGATTTGCAAATCAAACTAGAAGAATTTGAAAAGAAAAAAATTAGATTTGCAAAATTTACTTTCAAAGGTCAATGATGATCATCAAAAGAAAATTGATGATCTTAAAACTTCTTTTGATAAAGTTGGTACAAAGCATTTTGAAAAAGGAGAAAATTCAAAATCCAACTTTGTTAGAAAAAATTTTAAAAACTACAATCATAGAGGTCCCCAAAGAACCTCAAATGGAAAAATCATTAGAAGCATGTGGGTTCCTAAAGAACTCATTACTACTAAAGATAAAGATATCCTACACAAATGGATACCTAAGGGGACTAGGATTTTGGAAACTAATGAATATGGACCCAAAAGAATTTGGGTACCAAAAATCAAAAATTAATCTATGTTTGTAGGGAAAGGAGCATTGCTACAAGGCACGGGAAACAAATTCAAATTCATGGTACCTTGATAGTGGATGCTCAAGACATATGACCGGAGACAAAAGCCGGTTCATTTAGCTTAACGCCAAAAAAAATGGAGGAGAAGTGACTTTTGGAGACAATTCAAAAGGTCATATTGAAGGTATTGGTACTATAGGTAATACCTCTTCCATACAAATTAAAAATGTTTTGTATGTGAATGGATTAAAGCATAATCTTTTGAGTATTAGTCAATTGTGTGATAAAGGATTCAATGTCTTATTTGAAATTAATGGTTGTAAAGTCATTGACATTGCATCTAATCGGATTATGCTTGTTGGTCATAGAATAGGAAACATTTACATGGTGCATTTAGATTCTATTGATATGACTAATTTATGCCTAGTTGCTAAGGATGAGCATGATATTTGGTTATGGCATAGGAGACTAGGTCATGCTAGTATGAGTGTTTTGCAACGGTTAATTCAAGGAGACTTAGTAAGAGGGTTGCCTAAGCTTAAATTTGATAATGATAAAATCTGTGATGCTTGTGCTAAAGGAAAACAAAAACGAGTTTCTTTTAAATCTATTAATGATGTATCAACTAGTAGAGTATTACAATTGATCCATTTAGATCTTTTTGGGCCAACTAGAACTACTAGCTTGGGTGGAAAACAATATGCATTTGTCTTGGTAGATGATTATTCTAGATATACTTGGGTTCTATTCTTAAGTACTAAAGATGAAGCATTAGAACATTTCATCACATTTTCAAAAATAATCCAAAATGAAAAAGGTTACTCTATAACTAGTGTTAGGAGTGATCATGGAACTGAATTTGAAAATCTTGGATTTATTGAGTTTTGTAATTCTAATGGTATTAACCATAATTTTTCAGCACCTAGAACCCCTCAACAAAATGGAGTTGTTGAGAGGAAAAATCGAACTTTAGAAGAAATGGCTAGAACCATGCTTTGTGAAAATAATTTGCCAAAATATTTTTGGGCGGAAGCCACAAATACCGCTTGTTATGTTGTAAATCGAGTAATGATTAGGCCAATTTTAAAGAAAACTCCATATGAAATTCTCAAAAATAAAAAGCCTAACATTAGCTATTTTCATCCTTTTGGATGTAAATGTTTTGTTTTAAACAATGGTAAAGAAAACCTTGGCAAATTTGATGCTAAAAGTGATGAAGGAATTTTTCTGGGTTATTCCTTAAATTCTAAAGCTTATCGTATATATATTTAATAAAAGAACTTTAGTTGTAGAAGAGTCTATACATGTTGTTTTCGATGATAATCTCCTTCCGAGGAAGGATTCTTGTGTTAATGATGATGTAGGTATTGTACAAACAAATGACGTTAGACATGATGTTGGAGAATCATCATCAAAGGAAGAAACAAAGGATGAGGAAACTCATGATCCCCTCGAGAATCCAACCATTGAAGAAAGGGAAGTATCTTTTCCAAGAGAGTACAACTATGTCAAGGATGGTGAAATTATAGGTGATCCATCAAAAGGGGTAACTACTCGATCTTCTCTTAGAAATATCTGTAATTATGTTGCATTTATTTCATGCATAGAGCCTAAGAACATCAAATAAGCATTAAAACATGAACATTGGATTATGGCTATGCAAGAAGAATTAAATCAATTTGAGAGAAGTAAAGTATGGACATTAGTTGAAAGGCCTAGTAATAAATCTACTGTAGGTACTAGATGGGTTTTTAGAAATAAACTTGATGAAAGTGGTAATATAGTGAGGAACAAGGCTAGACTTGTTGCTCAAGGCTATACTCAAGAAGAAGGCATAGACTATGATGAAACATACGCTCCCGTAGCTAGGATGGAAGCAATTAGAATGTTATTAGCATTTGCATGTTTCAATGAATTTAAATTATATCAAATGGATGTTAAAAGTGCATTTTTAAATGGTTTTATAAAGGAAGAAGTGTACGTGGAACAACCTCCAGGTTTTGAAGATTCAAATTTTCTGGATCATGTTTTAAAATTGACAAAAGCTCTTTATGGTTTAAAACAAGCTCCTAGAGCTTGGTATGAAAGATTGTCAAATTTTTTAATTGAAAAAGGTTTTTCAAAAGGAAAGGTTGACACTACATTGTTTTTAAAGCATAAAGGTAAAGATTTATTAGTAGTTCAAATTTATGTTGATGATATAATATTTGGTTCTGCTAATGATGTTCTTTGCCAAGAATTTTCTAAGCTAATGCAAAGTGAGTTTGAGATGAGCATGATGGGGGAGCTCTCATTTTTCTTGGGCAAGCAAAGAAAAGATGGCATCTTCATTAATCAAGCTAAGTACGTCAAAGATATGCTCAAGAAATTTGGATTGGAAAATGGGAAGCCTTATGCCACTCCAATGAGCTCTTCTACAAAGCTTGACTTAGATGAAGGAGGTAAATGTGTGGATGTTAAATTATATAGATCCATGATTGGCTCATTGCTTTATCTAACCGCAAGTAGACCGGATATTATGTTTAGTGTTTGCTTGTGTGCTAGGTTTCAATCATGTCCTAAAGAATCACATTTACTAGCCGTTAAGAGGATCTTTAGATACATTAAGGACTCTCCTAGTATAGGTCTTTGGTACCCTAGAGACTCTAGTTTTAGCTTGCATTCCTTCTCTGATGCGGATTATGGAGGATGCAAATTAGATAGGAAAAGCACCTCGGTACTTGCCAATTCCTTGGAAATATGTTGATTTCTTAGTTTTCAAAGAAACAAAATTGTGTTGCATTATCTACCACTGAAGCAGAATACATTTCAACCGGTAGTTGTTGTGCACAAGTTTTATGGATGAAACAACAACTTTTTGATTATGGAATTGAAGTAGTTATCATTCCTATCAAGTGTGACAATACTAGTGCTATTTGTCTCACTAAAAATCCCATCCAACACTCTAGAACTAAGCACATTGAAATAAGACATCACTTCATTAGAGACCATGTCACTAAGGAAGATGTAGTTCTAGAATATGTTGATACTTTGCATCAATTAGCGGATATCTTTACAAAACCCTTAGACAAGGAAAGGTTTTGGACACTTAGAAGAGAATTAGGTTTAACTGACCTATCTTCACTTAGTGTTTAAAATAATTTAGCACTTTTAATAAATACTGAAAAATGCTTATAATAATAATTTTTGATTGCATTCTTGCTATTAGTTAGGGGGAGTTTATGATTCTTAGTGAAAATTAATTTTATGTTCAAATAATGTTTAAAGATTAATTTAATTGATTGAACATAATTAATTTTTGATATATGAGTTGCCAACACCACTAGAGCCTATTTATTTAGCATTTTAAGTGTTTAAAACGGATTTTTGACATTTTTGTGCTTTATGCACCGATGCATTTAACAATGCATCGATGCATCCCTTTGAATATGCATCGATGCATAAGACCATGCACCGATGCATCCGTCGGGTTTTAGGTTTAAAATCCTCATCTTATTCATTTTTCTCAAACCCTAAACACTAAAACATATGGCCATTCGACCCCTCTCTCTCCAAAATCTCTATTTTTGCTCATAATCTTCGGGAAAAAATCGGATTCTTCAAGATTTTCATCCTACAAACCTGCTACACTCATTAAATCGCGCAAAACATCTCCTCATTCCCCTCAATCTGAATTTTTCAAGGTATTTTCACAAAAACTCTATTTCATTAAATTTTTGAACTTAAGACTAGGTTTAGATTAGTTCTAGTTTGAAATAATTATCGGGCATTGGCTATATGATGATTCTAAACTAGTTTCTACAATGAATTTCATCAAAAACGCATAATCTTTCAAAAAAAATTTTGAAATTTCGAATTTAAAAAAAAAATTCGAAAATTACTGATTCAATTGTGTTGTTTTCATGAAAACTATGCGTATTATGACATTAATTTTAAATAGTTTTCAAAACTTTGCCCATTAGGACTTTGTTAGAGAACCTTGAATTATTGAGGACTCATTTGAGTTTTGGGATTAATTGTTGTGCATACATGTGTTTTAAAATTGCAGGTGATATTTCTTTTCCGATTTCCCTAACCATGTCTAATCCCAAACGCCCTCGGTCATCCTCGAGTCGGTCTCACCAAAATCGTCCTCCCGCTCCTAGACCTCAAAATCCATCCAATATTCCTTCATCCCTCATTAGTACTTATTTTAACATGCCTAAAAACCGTAGGGATGAATTGTACTCTAGGTACATGAACTCCTTCCAATCCTATCGTATTAGGGGAAGAGCGTATTCCTTCTCTACAAGCTATGATAAAACTTGAATTTGAATACCTCTCAATTCTTCGCCGATGGAAGTTTGATAAACTCTTTTCTCTTCAACCCATCGTCTTTCACCAACTTGTCCGCATCTTTTATTCCAATGCGGTTTGTATTCAGAACACAACTCAGTGCGGTACTATAGCGATTAGATCCTATCTTTTAGGACAATATATCACTATTACTTCTGAATCTATCGCATCTCATTTTGGTTTAGATGACGAGGGTTTATTTAATGAGAAGGAAGATGTGGAATATCCATATCTCCCTAATGCTAGTGTCAGTACCTTTAGGTCTCACCACGATCGATTTCTTCACTTAATGATCTCTTGGTGGTTTAGACCATCCGTAGGTCGGTACTCCACACTACGTACTACAGACTTATGGTGGATGCATTGTATAAAGAACAAAAAGAAAATCAATTTTCCACATATTGTCTTTAGCGCGCTTGTCGATATCATAAACATCATTCCCTCAAAGCATGTAGAAACCCTACCTTATGGTTGTCTACTAAGCAATTTGTTTATCAAACTCGGCCTAGATGTCTCCCTTGACAATCCTATCCCGCTCCAAAACCCAATCAATATCACATCCTTAAAGAAATCGGATTGGAAATTGGATGAGAACACCGGACTATGGTCTTTTCGACCCGGTAAGCAAACCCCGGGAGCTAGTTCTTCACGAGCTGCTCCTAGTTCTTCTCGTGCTCCTCCTCCTCCTCCAGCTCCTGACGCTGATGATGATCCAGAGCTTTAAAGGCTTATGAGAGATATTGACGAGGAAGTACCAGGTCGGCAAGATGATCAAACGCCACCTTATTTCCGATCTTTTCTAGAGTCGTTTGATCTACGTTTTGCCTCCATTGAGTCTACGATTTCTGAGTTTCAGAGGGAGATGCGTGATCGTATGGATGCTCTGACTCTTGAAGTTCGAGCTCATTATCCTCCTCCTCCCGATCCTCCGATGGAGTAGACTTACTTGCCATGCTTTCTTGTTCTTAAAACTTGGATTTTCTTAGTTGTTGGATGTTTGTTTGAGGATGCTTGAACTTATATTTGGTTTGACATTTTAACGCTTTCTGTTTAGTAATTTTGCATCATTAGAAATTTATGACCAAATTATGCCATTTCATATTTTATTATGAATATTGTTTATGAAAACTAATGACTAATCTCTCTTTTGATTGTGATCTTAGCAGCCTATTATTAATAAATCAATTGGCTAATGTTTTCAAAATTCTTGTTTAAAACGTTTTTATAGAGTCTTTTTGATTTAACAAAAAGGGGGAGAAAATTTAAGATGTGTTATAGTAGGGAGTAAGTTTTTGATGTGCTATAGTAAGGGGGAGTAAGTTTTTCAAAATCAATTTCAATAATTTCTTAAACAAATCTTAAAATTACTCAAATGTTTTGTTATATCACAAAGGGGGAGATTGTTGAAAACATTTTTGATATTTCGATATAACAAATTAAGTTAAATGAATTTTAAGATTTTACAAATGATTTTACAAATTTATATTCGATTCAACTAACCGAATATCAAATTATTACTCCAAGTTTTTCAAGACCAATTTTAATCCTTACTAAATGTGTAAAATTGTGATTTGTACTTAAACTATTTTTGAAACAATTTTCACAAAGTATTTTGAACCAAAAACAAGCCTTAAATCAATTATTCAAAGTAATGCACCGATGCATCAGTCCATGCATCGATGCATCGATGAATTAATTGAACATCGAATGCATTCCATGCACCGATACACTCTCCATGCATTGATGCACTCTGAATATTTTCAAAACATCGAATGCATTTGATGCATCGATGCACAAGCCATGCATCGATGCACCAGGCTATTTTTCAAACATCGAATGCATTTCATGCATCGATGCACACTTGGTGAACCGATGCATCAAGTGTTCCAATGGTCAAAATATTTGAATTTTACACGAATGCACCGATGCATCCTTGATCATGCATCGATGCATGAGACGCTCCACCTAGAAAAATTAATTGTTTTCACACTTAAACGGCTCTATTGACTCCACTAATTATCACCAACGTTCAGAATTGATTCAAGGAGTATTTAAACAAGTTCTGGAGCCATTGATCAAAAACAAGAAACATCAAGCAACTAGAATCAAGAGAGAATCAAAGAGAAAGCATCAAACCTCAAGTTTGAGCATTTCAAGCCTATTTTTCATCCAATATTCATTTGTTTTCAAGAACACTTTTGTACTCAATTGTATTTATCTTTGAGTGTTCTTTTCTTTGTTCTAGAATTGTGCAAACATCTTACCTTGTGAGGTTTTCTTGTAAGTTTGCAAATTTGTAATCTTCTCTTTGGGAAAAAGAGTGTTCTCAAGAGTTGGGGTATACTCTTGAGGGATTTTGTAAGGTTATCTCTTTGGCCTCAAAAGAAAGAACAAATTAGTGAATTTGTTGGAAAATCCTTAGTGTGGATAGCTAAGGTAGTGGACGTAGACTTTGTTTGAGAAAGTCGAACCACTGTAAATCGCTGTGCAATTACTTTCAATTTTCTGCAAAAGCTTCCACGAAATTTTTAATTGCCAATTCACCCCCCTCTTGGCCGATTCCGTCGATCGATTAACTCAACATAATCCTTGTAATATAAAAGGAGCGCCAAAAACTATATGTAACCGTTAAAATAATAAAACATACAAAACCTCTATAAATTAATAATGTGGAGATCACGTAATTTCATTAATTTAAAGTTGTATTAATTAATTGATAAATTAATAATTTATTAATTTAAAGATATTTTTTCTGATTCAAATAACATACATTATTCATCTTAAATAAAACATATACATTGTATTGACTAATTAAATGATGCTCATGTAAAATGTAACTAATTAAATATAATACATACCCCTAATCAAAAACAAAATTTATTGTAGTATGTAGTACTAGTTAAAACTTAATGCAAGTTTATGTATGGTAAGGAAATCAACCAATGTATAAACAACATCAAATATTTTACCAAGTTGTCCTAGTTATATATATAACTTTATAGAATTATTAATTTATAATATTGAAGGGGCCATAAATTTATATAAGGGTCTTCCAAAATTTTGTTATCTTATTAATTTATTGAAATTATTTTTAAACCTTCAGTCCAAGTCAGGACCGAAAAATTTTTTATTTTACAAAAATTATTAATTTATCAAGTATTAATTTATAGAAGTTATATTGTATAACATGCTTTATTTTATTAAGGTGGTAAATAATCAATTTCAAAATAAAATTGAATAAAGAAAATAATAATTAATTTTTAAGACAGGTCTGATTAATAAAATAAGAGGTTTAATTGATAAAGTATAACTTCACATAATTTAATGAGATCTTATAAAAGTAAGATACTATGATCAATCGGTGCATAATTTATGTAATTCTCAACTGTATTTATATTGAAGGCTGTAATTAAGATACTATAATTACTCTAAATTTAATAAAATACATCAATTATAAATTTTAGAGTAAAGTATACTAATGATCCCCTGATTATAGGACATTATTTTGTTGATTCATTTGACTATTAAAAGTTACAAAATGGTCCCTTGATTATAAGACATTGGTCTGTTAGTCCTTTTACTATTAAAAGTTAGAAAATGGTTATTGACTATTTATTATTTTCCAAAATCGTCATTTTTCGTTAAAAAATTGATGATAGTCTGAACGTTAACATGCTAACTAAAATATGATCTCAAATTAATATCATATCTCAGTCAGCATGTTAACGTCCAACTCAGATGACCGTCAATTTTTTAATATAAAAATACGAGTTTGGAGTATAATGAATAGTCGGTGACCATTTTGTAACTTTTAATAGTCGATAAACACAACAAAATAACACCCTATAGTCAGGGGACCATTTTATAATTTTTAATAATTATAGAACTCAACAAAGTAATATCCTATAGTCAGAATCATTTGTATAATTTACCATAAAAATTAATAATTTTCTAAACACAACCATAAATCTTTTAAAAAAAGTAATTGGCATTTTTTTAAAACCAAATAAAGGGCACACCCATAAATTGAAGCATAAAATTAATAATGTCTGAGAACTAGTATTTGAAAATTCAAGTTACAAATATTATCTGAATTCATAATGAAATCTAAAATGTAGCAGTACAGAAAGTAACCTCACATGGTTATTTATAATATGTTCACATGCATGATGCATGTACCAACTCCATATTAAAAGGAGGTATATTTAATGTGTTATTAATGTGCAAATTTGTACATTAAAAATAAATTAATTATTAAACTATATGATGATAATGTTAAAAATTTAATAAATAAAAATTTCTTTTTTATTAATAAATAAAATATTGATGTAAAATGTATCACATCATTCAAGGTGATGATAATAAGTGTTGTGCGTCAATAATTAAACACATATAAAATTATGACATTGATAACATACATTGGCTATTATTCAACTAATAGTATCTATTCGATATAGGTCACTTAATTAAAAATTAAAACATTAGAGACTAAAATATTCAAAATAAAAATAAAAATAAAGTTATCATTTAAATAAGGGTAAATTATACCCGTGACCACTCAACTATAGCCCCTTTTCATTTTGACTACCAATTTTGAATTTTTGTCAATAGGATCACCTAACTATTTAAATGCATTCAATCACGTCACTTGTCGTTAATAGTTAACGGAAGTGCTGATGTGACAATTAGTAAAATTGGTATAATTACATATTTGGTCACTCTTACTTATATATTCTATCAATTTGGTCTTAATTTTAAATATGTAATTATACCAATTTTACTAATTGTCACGTCAACACTTCCGTTAACTGTTAACAACAAGTGGCTTGATTGAATGCATTTAAATAGTTGGGTGACTCGATAGACAAAAATTCAAAAATGATTATCAAATTGAAAAGGGGTATAGTTGGGTGGTCATTGGTATAGTTTACCCTTTTAATAAATGTTATAGGTTATCTTTTTATATAAATCTTAATTTTAATTATAATCTTACCTAGAAGGAAGGGAAAGTGAGAACTCTAGGGAAAGGAAAGAGAATGCTCCCACAGGATCTAGAACACATGATCTAAGAAAATATGAGGGAACAAAGATAAACAACTTGATCAACGGTAAAATGTACTTACTATCTAATTTTAAGATTATATAAATTATATATTAGCTATATATTTCTAAAGATGTTATATTGATTCTATTTAAAAGTAACCTTATATTTTTTTATAGAAACAACTAATTTTATTCAAAATAGGAAATATCCAAATTACAATAAGGATTTACAATCACAATCGTAAATTAAGCACATAATTAGGAAAATTTCCTATAGTCATTGAAACAAAACTAGTAACTTAAGATCACATAAGGATCATACAAAGAAAGATTAAATATAACCAAGAAACTCGAACAAAGATAGATACAAACAGATTTAATCGCATCGACAAGCAAATCACAAAATGAGATCAAGCTATTGAAAGATCACCGACAAACCGCAAATCAGACTCGAGCGACGTGAAAAGCTATCCATGAACGTAAATCGGCTATCCAAATCCAATCTGATAATTCAAAGCAGAGAATATCACAAGATATCATATAAGCGTCATATTGATCAGTCGTGACAATGTCAAATCAATCCTTCAAAAAAACAGCCAAAAAACCGAAAATTTTCCAAAATACATAAGAAAACGTTCCATAAAGGTAGATGAAAATGTTCAACACTGTTAGACTTATTGAAAATCAAATAACAAAAGAAAATAAAGATATGATATATAAAAGAAAAAGAAAATAAATAACAACGGCGTTCGACAACCAACATTAAAGTTGATACCGCCACCGATCAACAAAGATAAAAAAAAAGAGATGAACGACACATGAATGAGAGAAAACTAAGTTTTTAGAGTTTTAAAAAAACTAATAATTTAAAATAAAAGTAACCTTATATTAAATTTAAAAATATTATGTCATGCGCATCAAATAATCATATATAATATATATATTTTATCTTTAAATATTAAATATCATTTAATTTATATAATATTTTATTCATGAATTAAGCAATTTTAGCAGATAAATAAATGTCTCAGGTTCATGCACCAATAATTATATGGTATTTCAACTTTTATTATAAAATGATTAAGAATCTTTAGAACATAAACGACTACTTATAATCAACTTAATTAATAAAATATAATATTTTATATATTAAACCAACCAATAATTAATTAAAATAATGCTAACTTTGCCGTAGGATAGGTGAAAACTTTTTTGGATTACGAATGAGTGGCTAGCTTTATGACAACCAAACCTGGATAAGGATAGTTAGGTTTAGTGACACATATGACATAGCCTTATTCAACATGTTATCCCATTCATTAATCATAACTACCATTTTTAGTTAGAGTTATTGAAAAAATGGTTCACGTCATTTTTATTAGAATTTATATTTGTTATATCAATGTTAACGAGTTAAAACTATATTTTTAAAATATACATAATTTTTTCAGTTTACTCATTTGATTTTTATATTATTTTTATTTTGATCAACCCATCATTAATATATAATGGTATTATGATATGATAAAAGACACAAAACATCATTACCTTAAAAGAAGTAAAATTTATAGTAAAATGCCATTTTATATTCTTACAAAATATTTTTCTTCCTTTCCCTTTGGTCCAGATTTCGATTTCATTGTTCGTTGGTATCGATTGTCGTAAAACCATCATCTAAATTGACTAATAAGTCCCAGATTTTCCTATCAAACTCGTTAAACCATTAAACTCCCCAAATTCCACAAATTAATGTTGAATGCTTTAATTTTTTTTTATCTTTGTTGTATGTGGTTAAATAAATTCTAAATGAAGATATATTGCTGCTTCCCATCATAAAAGAAGCCTGTTCATTGTTATAATCTTCAAAGTAACAAAAAGTTTCTTACATCAACAATAAGACAACTATATATTGATCTACAATCATAACAGGCAATGAGTCCTCTTCCACTTTAATTTCCGTATAGTCGAGATATGCAACAAACTCCATGGCTTCATAAGTTACTTTTAATTCATAATTTCCAAATTTTTTATATCCAAGACATGCATTAAAGTCAGGGATGGACTTAAAGGGGTTGAGTGTAGGCAGTCGCCTCTTCTGAAAATTTAAAATTATCATATATAACTTTTTTATGTTTTTACTATTAAAAATATATGTTCATTTCCCTTAAGTTTTATAAATTTATTCATTCCTAAAATTTTAAAAGTTATCTCTTAACATAAAATCATACATTCGTCTTGATCAAAGTCATTAAAAACACGTTGGAGTCTTCTTTCTAAAGCGAAGCGCCTATCTTAGTCCGTCTAGATCTTTTCATTTCATTCAAGTTATCTTACTAAGAAATGGACACATTTGAACCCATTGAAAGATCTTAGAGGTAAAATTGAATGCTATTCTTTTTAGAAGTTTCGGATTAAAACAATTGTATTTGTATAATATGCGTTCGTTGTCAATGACTAAAAATGTTATGATCATATTTTAACTTTTAATTACTCCAGATTATTCGAAAAAGAAATTGGTATTTTTATTTTTTACTAATCCATTTAGGGTCTCTGTGAAGAAACAATTGTGCAGTTATACACCCCAATTTGTTTTCAAAGTTCAGTACCATTCTAAACTTTAATGTTGGAAATAGAAATTTTAATTAATAACAGTAAAGGCTAAAAGGAATCAAGTCAAGGGAGATGTCAATTTAAGAGACTATCATTCTTTTAGTTATCTATCTTTTCAATCCACTCAGCTTCAGTTTTCACCCTTTTTTTTTGCGTTTTTAGTGCGGTGATTACACCCGAAACATCGTTAGTTAGGGTTTAGGGTTTTGAGTAATGATTTAGATACGAGGGAGTGTTCAATTAATAGTTAATTTAAGATTAAATGGGATAAAATGAGGAATAAAGATACAAAATGAAAAAAAAAAATAAAAAGATGATATTAATAAAATATTAGTCGACATTTATGTGGCAGCTCAAAAATTAATAAAAAAATATCATATCATCATAGAGTTAAATGGATAATAATAGAATGATCAAAGAAAATTAATCTTTAAAGTTGAAAGATTAATTTAAAAGGTTTTAAACTATAATGACTAAAATATGATTGAGAATAGAGTTGAGTGGTTCAATTTATAATTTACCCCATATTAAAAAGACATTAGGTTCTGCATGCATGATGCAGCAAAGCCTGTATAACCGACAACCGATACGGCAATCAATGCAAATCTAACTCTCTTCTACATATATGAGAAGAAAAAATCCCCATTGTCTTTGATATGTGGTAATATTTTTGAGTTTGATGAAAAGATGGTTAGACCTTCATCTTGAAAGGGAACCGGTTCATTTTCAAACATGTCTTTAATTCTATAACTAAGATATAGTTGTTCATAAAAAATATATTTTATATTTTATTGAATATGTTTGAGATATATGACAATCCTTAATCAAAATATGTTTAAAGTTTGGGTCCAAATTCTCTTTTTAAAAACATAAAATATCTTATCATCATACTCAATATTTTTGAATAATAAAACATTCTCAAATATAATATAATTAAACTGTAAAATTTATTATCTAAAAATTTACTTGACAGTTTATCTGGACGTACAATATGTTAGATGCTTAGACTTGGGGTAACAAAAGAAGAAGTTGGATTTGGAACAGACAACTTGCTGTCGTCTTCAAAGATATATCCATTCCTACCGGCCAATGCAAGCAGCAGCTTTGAATGTTGTTTTCAAAATTCTAATTTAACTGAAGATTTTAAGCACGTGTTCTTTGTATGCGCCGAAATCAAATACGGATGTGTGTGTGTGAGAGTTGAAGGAGACGATTCCATACAAATTTGGACAAGATACTTGTTTAGATTTTATATTTAATCAATCAGTACTTACTACAAAAACAGAAAAATAAGGTCTTTATTGCTCAGTGATTGAAGTCTAATATGAGAGAACAAATAATTGTTTCCGCCGAAAAAAGGAACGAAAGAAACAACAATGACTACTCACGTGGCCATATATCACGTGTTAAACGTCTGCCTTTCTCTTTGCTTGATTTAAGCATATAATATGTCAGTGCCTGCCGCACTTGGAGCTCTTTGTCCTATACCACCATCACCGACCGAAATGGCTGCTGAACATAAGCCATTCTAATACACAACATGTCCCGAAGGCTTATAAACTATATTAAACTTATAGATAAAAAAGAAGAAGAAGATGTGCACTACGTGTCCTAAATTTCCAAGGTACATGTTCATTCCTGCATGTCGACTGTCGACATTGGTCAAATCTGCGCCAAACTATCACTAAGATATGTCCAAATTTATCGGCAACTATAAGTGTCATCACTGTCACATGCCACATGCATGCAGCTATATTGATTGACATCAGATTTGTTTCCGACATGACCAACTTAATTATTTATTATTTACTAATAAATAATTTTAATTAACTGGATATTAATAATTTAATGACTATAAATCCAAATATATTTAAACGTGTAATAATTATTTAAGAATTTGAAGGAATATGTATAAAAAAAACATACGAATATATCTTTAAACATTGGGTTACATTATTTGCCCCATTATTTATTTTGCAGCGTTATTTCTGTATTTTAATGCGGTATTAAAATGAAAATGGAATTGGATGAGACAAATGTTATCAAACCTCACTAGTTCACTATTGGAGTATTTTGTCTCATTTAACTTTGTTGTCATGTTAAAAAACAATTATGAATGTTGGATAGGATACATAAATATCCTATTCATCCACCCACCACCTCCCATTTGATAAATAATAGTAGTAGTTATATCTATTAGGTTAATGTGAATTTTACATATAAACATAAAGATAATCTATAAATTATCTCATCTAAATATTTCATTACAACCAGGTCCCGACATGTTTAATAATTCACTAGGAAATTCCCAGGTGCATAGATCTAGGGGATAAATGGTACTTAGTAAACTTTCCAGTGCATAGATTTATATCATAGAGTAATGTTCCATCGAGAGAAATCACTAGGAAATTCCCAAGTATGGCATTGATTATGATATACCAAAAGCTGCATCTTATATATGCTTTGCAGTTTCCTTGAACGTGTTTTATACATTATGATATCAATAAATATGCACTGCTCAAAATTAAAAAAGGATTGGCATGTTTCATGCCCTCACAATTTTTTTTACAAATTATTCAAGCATTTATTTATGTTCCTTTTAGCGACTACACGTATATATATACACATTATAATATTTTTTTCTTACTTTATGCTTCGTGGAAAGCAAACTAATTAACTTTTTAAAAAAATGATGCAAGTGGACGTTGAAAAGTTGACCCTAAGTCCCTAGCAAACAGAAGTACACTGGATTATGGTACAATGTAGAATTACTGTAGTAGATACAGTGATTCTTTGTTGCTTGTAAATTGCAGTAGATGAAAAGTTACAGTTTGGAGCAAAGGGCGAGTTATAGGGATTATCTTGTCATAGGGTCTCTTTATTTTCTTCCATCTCCTCTCTCCCACCTTATAATTGTTTTTTTTAACACCCTAAGTTCATATATTCATCATCCAAATTTTATGTCTCTCTCTATATATTATATTTTTAATAAATAAACCTACAAAAATAAACAAATACTAATACTTAATTAATATTCACTTCCATTTAATCACTATATAGAATTTTTTACTATTTTTTTAACTCCAATATCTATTAATTTTACAATTTTCGAAATAAGAAACTAGAACTGAAGTGTAAATTACAAGTTTAGTATTTAAACTATCAATTTTGGTTCGTTTTATTACCTAAACTTTTAAATTTTTTAAAAATCATACCTAAAGTTTAGTTTTTGTTTCATTTTAGTACCCAATTCAAAATTTAATGTTAACTTTTTAAAAAATTGAAAGTTTAGGTACTAAAACGGATCAAAATTGATAATTTAGGTACTAAACACGTTAAATTTTTAACATTGTATACTAAAATTGATAGTTTAAAAAAACATTCAACGTTACATTTCTTTAAGAAATTGTGCCAACTGAATAAAAAAACCCTCATTTTTTTGTGTTACCATCTATGCGTGTGAATCATTTCACTGTCCATTCCATAAATGTATTTTCGTATAGGAAAACATACCTTATCGAATCATTTTAAAAGTATTCGGGTAAGCTTTCGGGGAAGTATTGTCATGGGTTATTGGAGAAGACTTGGGAGAAACTTGGTCATTGGATGGGCAAAAATCTTAGCTATGTGAGAAGGCTTCAGTTGATTCGGACTATATTATTCAGCATCTCTAATTATTGGTGTCGCCAGCTGATTCTTCTGGAGGGTGTTATCCAGAGAATTGAACAGTTGTGTGCTCGATTCTTTTGGAAGAGACAGAACACGTCAACTTCAGGTGCTAGGGTGGCATGAAGTAAGGTTTGCTCTTTGAAAGTTGAAGGGGTGCTTGGGTTGAGAGACATTGCTTGTTAGAATAAGGCGTGCATTCTTTAGTTGATGAGAAAGATCCTTGCCAATAAGGAATCTCTTTGGGTAGCGTGGATCAAGAGCTACACTATCTGAGGGCGAGATTTTTGGAGTTTGGATGTCACTCCCTCTATGAGTTGAGTTTTTGGTTATTTAATCATAAATTCACAAATATTCCAAATCGCCATCTAAACATCAAATTCTTTTAAATTTTCAATTCAACTTTTCTGTTTTATTTAATATAGTCTTTTTTGTGGTTTAATCCTAAATTCACAAACATTCCAAATCACCATCTAGACATCAAATATAGCACTCCAACTTTTAAACAATTACAATTTAATCCTCATATTTCTCAATTTATGCGATTAGATCCCTATACTTTCACCATTTTCCAAATTGGCCCAAGTCATATTCTAATCATATAGAATCACTCATTCATAATTTCTAAACCTTGTAAAATTTTACCACAAATTTTCCTTATTTCTTTCCTTTGGCCAATTACTTTTAAGTTTTCCTAACATAGTGTCTATTTTGATTCAAACATAAATTCATCCTCTAAACAACATTTCCATGAAATTATCATAATTTCCTCATACGATAAATGTCATAATTTTCATGCTAAAATAATAGAGTTAGATCATTTCAACCAATTAAAATAGCATATAACATAAAAATGTCACAAAATGCATAATTTACCACCATTTCATATATTGATAGTTTGCACTAACCTCAAAGAAGTATTTTTCTGTATTAATCTATACAAATAAAAATTATTCCGTTTGTACCATTAAAAACTATACTCGAATACTAATCTAACCATATAAGACACTTCTAATTCAACTTGTACATTTTATGACAATTTTTTTGTTTGGAGCAAAATCTATTGCCCAAGTTTATGATCTATCATTGATTAAAAATTCATATCTTTTTGTATACACCTATAAATAAGTATTCGTTTGTTTTAAACAAAGCTAGACTGACTTATGAATCCAACATTATAAAAATCGTCTTTTATCATTCTTGTAGAATTTGTAGTGATTTTTTAAACTTACTACCCATATTACCAATTTAAATCGATTTCACTAAGGGTTTGTTTCTTTTACTAAAAATAAATTCTGGAAAATGAATTACATTTTCTGAAAAACAGTTTACGAAAATCATTTTCTGGTGTTTGGATGATGTTGTGTAAAATATTTTCCACTGTTTGGTAAATTTTACTGAAAACATTTTCCGAAATCTGTTTTTAGTTGAACAAACACATTATAATTTATTTTTTATATTTTATTTTTATTGAATTAATTTTATTACTATAAAATTATATTATGTGAAATTTTTAATGTATATTAATTTTTTTATTTTTATAATTATATAATATTTTTAAAAAAAAATTACAAATAGAATACTCAACAAGTTAATGAAGATAACTATAAATTTATTTTTCTCCATTATATGCAAACATGGTTTTAATTTATCTTTATCAAAAAATATAATTAAATAATGAGAAAAACAATGAATTTAAAATAAAGTTTTATATTATTTTATTGATGTAAGTTATAAGTCTTTAAAAATAAAGACCCAACACAATTTTTATACAAGAATTATTAAAAATTATCATATTGAATTAATACTAACAAGAATCTTAACAAACAATTTTCAACATTCTCCAATAAATCATGAGCGAGTATTTACTTCAAATTTAGAAGAGGAGGTATGAGAATGAAAGAAAAATGACGATTTAAAACTGTGAAAGCAATGCTAATATACTATTTTTCTTTCTTTCTTTTTTTTGGATGAAATATGAATTTCATTAACCAAAATGCAGTAATTCGCTATAAAAATACAAGGCAATAGCCTACCACAACACCACCAAACAATCAAGCAACACAACAAATGATAAACTGCAGCAAAATAACTTGCAGTAATAAATCAACTACACAAAGCATCCCAATCCATCTATGCTTTACAATCAATCAATACTCTAATTTATACAAAGTATGATTTTTATTCCTTCCTTCCTTATCATACCAAGGGTTATAGGCGGACGTCTTCTTTAATGTCTAGCGCCAGATCCTTGACACTTTTTGTTAACAACACCAAATATTCTGCCATCCCTTTTCCTCAAAACTCGATATATATAAGTACTCTAGGCTAACTTGAACAAATTGGAGAGGAAATACTTACTCTTGAACCTTGTAACTGCCTACAAAACCTCCATCCTTCACTCCTTGATCTGCCTTGCCAATTGATAAAACTGTAGAATCTTCTTCCACAGAGCTTTTCTGAAATCACAATTAAAAAAAAGATGATCACGATACTCTCTATATTCGAACAGATGCTACATCATCTTCCATCTCAATCCCCCATTTCAAGAGGCAATCTTTCATTGACATCCTGTCCTAAATTGCAAGCAAACCGAAAACTATGCAAGGGAAACCAAACATATGATCTTAATATGAATATATGCATATATAGTTTATTTACAACGATGACTTTAATTACCGTTTCGAATCTTAACTAATTTCAAACTTTTCATTGGTCTCGTGAATTGCGCAAAGTAATGTCTTTTCAAGATGTTCCTTAGAAGGAAACTCAACTAAATTCGATTGATTGAAACTACATTAATCATAAACATACTTCTTATTAGCGAAAGAATGATTTGATGCTACAAATTATAAGTAATAAAAAACTTAAAAACCAAAAAATAAAAAATATCAGTAATATTGCAGCAAGCACAAACAATTATTTCTTATTAAAGAAAGAATGATCTAGGCCATTAGAAGCCTCAAAAATCCAAAATTTTCTAAATGTCCAACCTGAAATTAATTAGAAAGCTTTTAATTTTTTAAAGTGTTATTCTATTTATAACTAATCTAAAAGATATATTTTACATTTTTAACAAAGCTTACTCGAAATTCATATATAAATTTCATGTCTATATTGTATATCAAATTATCCAAGAATAACAAGGCAACTACTAGCAATTATCTAACAAGTTTTGTTATTTCTAGACATTATACATTGATTTTTGAAACTTCTTAAGGATTTTCGAGATGAGCCACTGCAGGGTATCCCTATAAACATTTTATTTTAAAGGCCGAAGAGGTCAAAATAATCTTTGAAGGGTCTAAATTCTACTTATTATAAAGGCATTTCTTACATAGTTAAATAGAACAGAAAAGAAATAGATCTTCAAGTTATTATTAGTTTGAGATTGTGCATTATATTAAAAGAGTTGAAATAACATTTTATTTACAATCTAAATCAAATCACCATATCGAAATCATGAAATAAATAAAGCAAATTTATATACTAAATCACAAAAACAAACTGTTGACACCCGTTTTGTTCGGGATTTTTATTGTTTTTATTTTTATTTTTATTATTATAATTATTAAATATTAGATATTAATTTAATTTTATTATTATTTTTTAGGTCATTAAAAAGACTCAATTTGGGTTTAAGCCCAATAACCCGAAACAAGCCCAACAAGCCCAAACCAAGCCAGTCGAGTCTCATGAGCCAGCTGTCCCTCCTCAACCATTGGAAGCATACCTGCAGCAAACAAGGAGAGGATTACAAAACACCATTCAACATAACGTGGGGAAAAACCATAAGCAACAACTGAATGAAATCGTTCGTTGAGAGGGGCATTCATCATCCGTAAAAAGGGAGGAACGAGGGAGAACCGAAATTTATCAAGCATCACAGACAAAAAAACGAAAAAAGGAGATCACACAAACAGAGGAGATTTCAGAGCAGTTTTTTTATTAGCAACACAAGGCTTTTCTTCTTTCAGAAATACAAAGTAGTAGAAACAAAACATCAGAACGATTCTATTTTTTTAAACAACGTTTTTCTATTCAAAGGGGGTGCTCGAACCAACAAAAAAAAAAGGAGAAAAAAGAGAGAGATCCGTTTACCTGGGTTCTGTTTCGGGTCTTCGCCGGAAGTTGGGAAGTTCTTAGCGTCACTGGAAGCAAAAAGAGGAGGAGCTTCGTCGGAGTCATCATCGGGGTGAGTATTCGAAAGATCCTATAGCCCTTTGGTCTTTGCATGTCCATTTTTAGGGTTAGATCTATGTTATATAGTGGATTAGGAGGTTTTAGTGTCATTTAGGTTTACTCGACTCTAAGTGCTCACCGGTGAATGGTGATAGAATGGTGGATGTGGGTTTTGAAAAGGTATCGGTTAAGGGTGTAGAGAGTTATGCTACTATATTCGAAACTAAAAAAACAGTGTATAAAAGAGGTTTATCCCTCGAATTCAAAGATTAATATAAACACAGAGAACGTTGACCAGGAACAAGTCCAGAAAAAAAGAAAGCATTTAAGAGGTATTTCTTTCATTTTGTTTATTTTCCAGTAGAGATGTGTGTGTGTGTGCGTGATTTTTGTGTGAAACGAGAACAAGGGTTAGAAGCTTACCGAGTCTGTTTGAGTCATCGGAGTCCAAGGCTGAGGCGTTGGGGATCCTTTGAGAGGCTTGCATGTAGATTATAAGTTTAGTTTTTAGATTGGGGTTTTTTAAAATAAAAAGAGTAAGAGTAATAGAGGGTCTCGATCTAGCTTACCTTGTTATGAGGGTGTCCATCGTCGGAGTCGAGGTCTCTTGAGGTCACCGGAAAGAGTGGAGCCAAGGTCTCTTCGAACCATGTTGTGTTTTGCATGTAGGTTCGGTTTTGGGTTCGGTCGAAGGAGTGAGCAGGAGTCGAGGTCTTCGGTCGTTTAGGTTTCTTCGGTGGTCTCTAACGGCAGTTGGAAGGACGAGTTACCACCGAGATACAGTGGTTGAGCGGCTAGTTAGGCGGGTTTTAAAGTTTTGGCCGTGAGAAATTTAGGAGAGAGAATGGAGAGGAAAGTGAAGAACGGCGGGGTAGCTGGCAAAAATGATAACTAGGGTTCTAATTTTAGTTTAAGCAGGGTTATAAGCAAAGAATAAAACGGCACGTTTTAGGGGAGATATTTTTCAGCACCTTACATGGGTTATTTTCAGAGTAAACCCTTCTATGTTCTGTTTTAATGCATTTTAATCCATGGTTTTTTCTTTTTAAAGTTTTTTGATTTTGCTACTGATCTTTATGCGTGTTACATCTTTATCTCATGGCATGGTTATTTAGCTTACTGGTTATTTTGCATTTAGTATACATGTATTTTTTTTATTTGCCGCTTTCATCTTTCGAGACACGAATGTATACATATGAATATATATATAATATAGGCTATGTGTAATATATTTTGTTTTGTCCATAGTTATTAATATTCACATATATTAAATATACTTTCTATTTGAAATATATGGTGCGTTTGTATGTTCCTGTATATATATATATATATATATTATAATTAAGTCTCATTTATGCCTTACTATTTTTACGCGTGCCAAGTATAACATGGTGAGCATTTTCTTTCGATCATTACAATCAAGTATAATAGACACCTACAATAGGTTATTTTAGGATAAATTATAACATGTATATATTGGTAACTAAATTTCGAGTGTATTAGTTTAGGTTTCATCATCCATTCGGGTACATGTCATTTTTAGTTAATATATATTATACCCTCATGTGCATAACTTGACCCGCATTACATAATTTGATTAAGGGTAATACCCTTTTAATTTAAAATTGTCTTGAGTGGCTTGTCTTAACTCATTAGAGAGCCGTTTTGACTATTTTAAATTAAAAGTGTATCCCGAAAGTGAAACAAAAAAATTGATTCGTCACTTAAAATTTGGGAACAAAAGGAAAGGAGATATTCGGTTATTTAAATTTTTCGAGAAAAGATTGTTACAACTCATCTAAGATCGGGTCTCGATATTTTTAAATAATCAAACATTCTTTATCTTTCTAAAATGACTCGATAATTTTAATTTAATTTATTTGGGTGCTTTTTAAATATTATAAAATTCACATATTTGTTTTATGGGATCAAAATTCAAATTAAGTTCGAATTTGTAAAGTTCATTGCAAAGACGTTAATTAACCGACTAGATACCGATTTAGGGCGATGTGGGGTGCTAATCCTTTCCCACGCTTAACCGACTCCCGAACTCGATTTTTGGTAACGCATACTTCAACTTGTTGTTTTAATTAAAATTAATTTTTATTTAAAAATGACAAAACGTTTTTGGGTGCCCAATCACACCCTAATCAACTATTGGTGGCGACTCTTCGAACCGTATTTTTCTATTGTAAAGGAAGTCCCAAAAAAATTTCGAAACGAAAAGTTTTTTAAGTCGCATTCACTTTTAATTAAAATTTAATCATAAAGAGATAATTAAAAATGGTGTGGTTTTGAAAATCTCACTTTCAAGAAAAAAATCGTTTCGACAGCTTGGCGGCTCTGCTGGGGACTTTTTTAAAGAGAGTCAGGCCGATAGTCGATTAATTAAGTGTCTTTGCAAATGAAAGTTATAAGTCAGTTATAATTTGGTTTTTTGATCCCTTGTTTGATTTTATAATTTTTTGTTTATAATTTGATTAACCAATAAATAGTTGTACTGACATGTTTGTTAATGGTTTTAGATTATTTGTGTGTTTTAAAAGGAATTTGGGAATTGATTTGAGTGTTTTTATTGTGTGTGTTTCGCTTTTCCTCACACTGCACAGTTGCATTATCATGACATGAGCTAAAATCATGCTCTGTCCAAATTAAGTAGGAGTGAGAGACTATGTCCTCGTGTGGTTTTCACCTCCCCATGGGATAGTGAATCGTTCATGGAGCTCACGCCTTATGGTCCTCGTGATGGTATTCACCTCCGCATAGACATAAGGAGGTGTGTTCCCTCGAAATTGAACTCGATCCCCTAAAGCCTGTGATGGGCCAGGATTGAGGGTTCGGCAGCCCAAGGGGGCACCGGCAAGGACAATTTGAGAACCTATTACTTTATAACTGAACCCAACATATAGTGAACATAGAGCCCGAACTTAGTTCGAGCCTAACTCGAACCTTAAGAGACCCATGAGGAGGGTATACAAGGAAAAGCTTTTTGAGTCATTTATTTTCGCTTTTAGAATAAATGCATGCGAACTAGAAATCATGTGGTTAGGTTTATTTGTCAAGCAATCATGCAAATTAGATATCATGCGGTTAAGATTTTTTGTGAATGACAAGGAATGAGGGTAGATATCATGTTGGGTAGGATTTGCTAAAGCATGATTGAGTAGCCAGGATGTGAGGGCAGGTTTTATTTAATGATTATGATAATTACTATCTTGTTGTTTATCTTATGTGTACTAACCCATTTTTGTTCTGTGTCTATTTTATTGTGATTTTATTGCATTTGCATCTTAATGTCATCAAAAGGTGTTAATTCGCAAGTAATTGACTAATAAGAAGGTCGGACATATTGAGACAAGAAATTCTCAACCATGTAGTCAAAACTGGATATCCAAAGATGATTGATTGGTCCATGAAGAATGATATCCGGTGAATGAAGAAATCTGAAGCTGATTGAAGACCTCCTTTAATGGGGCAAAGGTTAAGATGTTGACTCAAGATATAGATACAATCATACAAAGGACGAGAAGACCTTTAATAAAGACATGAAGACCACTTCGCAAGTAAGAATGAAGATTTCAAAAAGGATATCCGACATCATCAAAGGTGATAAAATACGCCGACAACTTTGGGTGCAATGTTAGATTCCATGAAGAGTACGACTCAAGGAAATGAAGAAATGAATAATCACATTTATATTTTGACTACATGGTGTACTGAATTCTTGTTGTCTAAATTAAGGTTGTTCTATGGTGGTCACTTTTGGAATTACCACTTTGTGCATTTGCATTTGCATTCTTATTATCTTTAATTTATTTATTTTGCTATTGTTGCTTTTTGTCATTTTGTTATCTCATTTGTACTAACTTGTTTCTATGTTGTTTTTGTCTTTGTTTGTATTGCATGATCATGACATATTCAAAAGGTGTTGATTTGTGAGTGATCATCATAGTAGAAGGTTTTCATGACGGACAAGGGGTTTTGTGATCAGACGGGCTATAATACAGCCAATAAATGGCATCCTAAGAAAGCTTCGAGAATAGTGAAGAGATCTGCACCCAAATATCGCATGGCTGAGGAAGAGAAAAAGGAAATAAGAGAGATAAAAGAGCAAATGTCCAAGATGATGGATAGAATATATGCTTTGTCCAAAGAAGAGAGACTTCTACAAAAGAAAAGAAAGAACTCAATGAAAAAAATCTCGAGGTGTCAAATACGCAAGGGACTACTTTAGAACATGTTGATTCTAGTCAGTATGAGAAATCAAGTACAATCATTGTTCGTATCAACAAGTTGTTTGGAAATCCCAAGGAAATAGTGGCAACTGTAGAAGTTCAGAAAGATGAAAAGAAGCCATGTAGTCAGAACTCGTTGGTGTTTGATAGTCTACTCCCAACGTCAGGGGAAGTAAAACTTGAAACTCCAGTTCAACCCAAGTTGAGAAGTGACTCTCGTTGTGATTTCATCCCAATATCATATAAGGAGTTGTATGATGAACTGTTGGAAGCCCGAGAAGTGGCCCCACATTATGTGAAACCTTTGCAACCTCCATATCCAAATTGGTATGACGTCAACGCTCGTTGTGAATATCATGTTGGAATTCAAGGACATTCCATTGAGAATTGTTCTACCTTCAAACATCGAGTCCAACTTCTTCTAGATCATGGAGTATTGGAGTTTGAATTGAAAGGACAACCTAGTTTGGTAACAGATTATCCTGTTGAGTTTGAACCAAAAGTAAGGGTATCAGTGAGGAGACCCAAGAGGAAGATTGTTTACCAAAATACGAAGCTCAAATTCTTCATTTAAGGAGTGAAAATGATAAACTGAGTAGAGAGATGGAAGCCATGCGAGATGGTTTTCAAACGATCAGTCAAGCTTTTAAATTTGTTGGTATAGGAAATATCTCAGAGGAGTGGATAATAAGGGTCGCTAAACTGAATAATAACGCTGAACAATGGAGAAAGAATTGCAAGGTGCACGAAGGCCAAGCGGAGAAGTTTTCTTATGATTTACAGATTGCATAAAAAATGCGCAATACAACTGTTAATGATTTGGGAAGATATCAAGTTGAAAATCAGATGTTGAATAGGTCCATTGCCAATATGGAAGTTTCATATCAATGCCACAAGCGGGAGAATGAAGCTGAGCTAGAAGCCACTAGAGCTAAGAACAAAACATTGATGAGGCTTGTAGATGATTATAGAGATCTTATACAAGAGCTTTATAACCATAAAGACTTTCTTACAAGGAAGATTCAACAAAAGTGTCTACATCTTCGAGAATCAGCACTCAATATAGAGGAAAAGGACAATGCCATGAAAGAAGTTATGACCCAAACAAGCAATGTGGCTCACAAATTGGTTGATTTAGCTGGCTTTGCAAGAGAATTAAAGCAGATTGAGGACTCAACACCCGAGCATGATTGGAAGCTAAATTGGCTTTTGAAGGAGATAGAAAAATTAGGAGTGAAAGATACCAATTATATGTAAAGTTTGTTTGATGTACCGAAACTTTTGTGTTCAATGAAAATTGTTTTAAGATGGTCACTCTGGAATGACACCTTTTTGCATTTGCATTTAGCATTTGCATTTGCATTGCATATATTTAAGCATTTTACATGCATTAGTTATGAAAACATGGAAATAACTTATTGGAGGTTATGTGACAGTAATACTGAGATCATTCATTCATACTACTCCTCATTGTTATGAACAAACAAATGGAAACAATGGAGCAATCTAATGAAGAATCACAAGATCAGTTACAAGAGCAGTTAGCCGAGTCACAGCATGATATGAGGAATCAAGCATCAGGTCCTCTGCAAAGTGTATCGAATCAAATGATCCAGGTGCTAGCAACCAAGACTGTTGATAGAGAGGAAATCGCTGATAAAGGATATCAGCCTCATCAGACTAATACGTCAAGAATGATACCTACCCTGAAGCATCTCACTCAAACCTAGGGAAGATCCTCATATATTATGAGCAATTTGAAGACAAATTCAAGTGGTTGAATGAAGCTATTAGAGATATGAAGGTTGTTAATGCCTCTCACAAGGAGTTAGAAGCTAGAGAACTCAGCTTGATTCCTGATTTGGTCATCCCACATGAATTTAGGGTGCCTAATTTTGAGAAATATTATGGCACTAGTTGTAACTTAATTCATCTGAAGATGTTTTGCAGAAAGATGGAAGGGTATTTAAATGACGATAATCTACTGATTCATTACTTCTATGATAGTCTTGTTGGGTCAGCTCTAGTGTGGTATAACCATTTGAACATAGAGCATATCAAGACATGGGTCAACCTAGCTGATGCTTTTTTGGGACAATATCGATATGTCAGAGGGTTAGCTCCAAAACGTCAAGACCTTCAGAAAATAAGGATGAAAGCTACTGAAAGCCTTAAAGAATATACTCTAAGATGGAGAGGAGTTGCAGCACAAGGTCAGCTTCCTTTGTTAGAAGAAGAAATCTTTTATATGTTTCACGGTTCTCTTCCAATTCCTTTCTTTGAATTAATGCTGGGAAAATCGACAAATGACTTCAAAAATCTTATGACAGCTGGGGAGTTAATTAAAGATGCAATCAACAAAGGAAACTTGAAAGTCACTTCCAAAAAACCAACGGATCAAAAGGAAAAAACTGATTAGGTAAATGAATGTCACATCTATAGCTCCCACAGCCGTAAAAGAAAAGAAGCAGCTAGTCGTTCGAATCGACCAATGAAAGCCCCACGGTCGAAAAATACTTTAAAACTATTCCAAACTTCTATCTCGAATTTGTATCCCCATTTGATTAAAGGTCTATACCTTACTCCAAGGCCAATAAAAGTGCAACCAAACCCTTATGCACACAGCTACGATCAAGATAGTGTCTATGATTTTCACTTGGGGGCATTGGGGCATTCTACGGGAAATTGTAGGCCGCTGTTAAAGAAGATAGAGACGGTTGTTGAAAATGGGACGTTGACATAAGAATTAGTGAAACAGTGGATGATGAGCTCGAGTGGGGCATCAAAGCACAGTATGTAGCATCCGTTTAGGTTAGGTGTTGCTACATTAGATGAGTAACGGGGCATCCTAATTAGGAAGAAATCATTTCATATCTCGTGAGGCTTTATTCCATTTGCAGTATCTTGTTTGAATTTATTTTTCATCATTTCTCATTTTTTTGTAATGATATTTAAATGAATTTATGTTACTTTAAATATGGTGAGCATGGAATTGAAGTTGCAGACATGAAATTCTTTGAATATCGACTGAATTAAAAACTCTTTAAATGATCGAATTTCTATATCTTTGACAAGGTGACATGATTGAAAACTAATAAAACAAGGACATTGACCTTACCCCAGAAGATACGCTCGAACACTATACCCTTATCGTGCATGGATCAATATAACCTTATCCTCTCATAAGGGAATGAGCAAGAGGTTTGGTATTCAGGTATGCATAGGAGCAGACAACGTGGGGCATCTTTTGTGTATGACATTACAAAACTGACTAGACCACACTTATGTTGAAGAGTATATAAAGAAACAAACTCAAACAACCAATAGTTTAAGAGTATATAAAGCAACAACCCCAAACAATCAATCGAAGAAAACAAATTGAATACAAACCCAAAAAATCAACCGAAGAATACAAATTGCAGGAGAAGGTGGAACACTTACATTTCCTCTTACGACCAACAGGGAAAGCACAAGCAAAGTAACGACTAACAGGGTGCAATATGAAATCTTGATTTTTGATGGGTTCGAAAGACTAAATTGCTTTAGGATTAAGGTTTTGAAAATAAAATATTGGAGACACAAAGTGTTGATATCCATGGAAAGAAAATAAGAATAGATGAAAGATAAAGTACCTTATCAGTTCACTACCACCGTCATTGAAAGAACGACTATATCGTTATCACCGCCGGTGAAAAAATAACGATGACGATGCCATCGATGAAAGAAAAAGGGAATTGTAGGATGATTCTGTGAAGATACAATTAAGAAGAGAAACGTGTAAAATGACTTACAGAAAATAAAAGGACAGGTCATTTTACGGGAAAAGCTTGAGTTGTTACGTTGACTTGTAAAATGAATTAAAATGAATTGCTTTGACCAAATTCATTTTACCCCGCCAAACACAGGAAAGTGAGTAAAACACTTTCCGTAAAATCAAATACCTGAAACAAACACATCATAATTTGCATTCTTAACTTATTCACTCATTTTTATTTTCTTATCAAATGAACACAAACGAGTCAATTGAATATCCTAACATCATCAAACACAATCACCTTAAGCATGATACACTAATTTTCAACAATTACATAATTATGCTTTAATTTCTCAAGTCTTGCAAAATAGGCTCCTAATACTCTCCAACTTGTTTTAAGCTTGATTCGTCAAGTAAAGCTCATTTCCAATCAATTCTAATCATTCTCAATCAAATTCAAAGCAAAACAAATCAAATTCAACCAAGTTCCTAACATATCCATCAATGACCAAATCACCAAACCAATCCCACCAACAATTTTTATTCAACCTTCATGCTTAATTATAACTCTACAACACTCCTAATATCAAAATCTAATTTAATTTCATCAAATTCTCAACTCCCCTTCATCCACCAAAATCAAAATTTTCACCATTCAAGCATGAAACCAAGAAATAATTACACCAGGTTGTAGAAAATTTAATGGGGATTATTTTCTTATTTCACATTTTAGCTCAAAATCTTACTAAATTTGATCAAAAATGGAAAAGAAAAGAAATTGCTCTCTTTAGCTATGAGTTTCAGCAACTTGCTGGAGAAGAAGAGACCACCAAAATTTATGAAAAAAATCCCCTCAATTTTGACTTTTAAAACCAATAAAATAATTTTTTATTCATTTTGGGCCAAAAACCCAAATTGTCATTAATGAATTCTCTAAACTACAACCATGCCATTCCATTATCTTTATTTTAATATTATTAAATAGCTGTAAAAATCTCTTCTCTCAAATTTTCTTTTTGACCCTCCAATTTTTTCAAAATTTCATTATCTCACTTTATAGTGTAATTCTCACCAAATTCCACCGATCTATCTTAAATTTTTCTATTTAAAAATATCCATATAATTTTCCAACCAAAATCTACCTTCCTGCAAATTTTTATAAACTTCTGATTCGATTTAGTTATCTGAATAATATACATAACTTTATCCTTTAATAAAATTTTATGCAAAATCCGACCAAAAATATGAAACCTACTAAAATAAATATCTTGGACGGCTGAACTACTTATTCACAAATCCAAAATATAACTTTTGAAAATTTACATTGTAATCCCTATACTTTTACAATTTTATACTTTGGTCTTCAAACTTTCAAAATTCACACTTCAGTCACTAATGAAATTTTTGGGTATTACATTTTGCAACTAGCTTTGGAGAAGGATTTTGTCCTTGTGCGGTTTGGATAGACACATTCGTGGCTGGGACGAGAAGATAACGTGAGCATGCTTGCATCTTTGGGGAAGTCTCTTCTTGCTTTGATTTTGAAGCTTGGTTGGAGTAGGTTCATGTACTCTATCTGGAATGAGAGGAATAATCGGATTTTTCGCAGGATTCATCAGACATTGATTGCATTGTGAAGGACATTTGTGAATTTATAAGAATTAGGCTTATTCATAGATGTGTCGATATGAGAGACGGGATACATGTTAAACTTATCATATTTAACAATTTCATTTTAAAATAGATGTCTTTCTTAAAATCTTATTACCTTACCAAAAATATAATGTTTTATTACACGTTTTTAATTTATATATAATCTGATCATAATTTCTTGCTTCATGAATAATATTTATATATTTTCTTCTTATTATTTATCAAAAAAATATCGGCAACATGATAAAAGAAACTTGCAATTTAATCCATTTAATATTTTCAGATAGGGTCCCAATCATGACGTGGCAACTGAGCAACGCCGTCAAATGAATCATCTAGGTTTCCGTTTCTGGCAAACGCAGTCCACATTACAAAAAATGGGTCAATCAGTGAAATGATCACTTTTGTTTCATAAATATTTACTTTTAATCATTGATTTTAAAAAAGTAATATCTCATATCGATACATCTAGAATATTAATTTTTAACGCTTAAAATTTATATGGAATTATAATTTAAACCATTTAAATCAATGACTGATTCTTATAAATTGGTATATGTATCGATATAAGAATTTATAAGAACATTAGTTTTGTTTCATAAATATTCACTTTTAGTCATTGATTTATAATGTTTCAATCATGGAACATTAAATGTTGTTAATTTAATGAAGATGCACATTAGTAAAAGAGGTTAAATTTTATAAGTGAATTAGAAATTCCACAACGACCGTCGAAGACAACAGATGGTGGTTGAAACTGACCTGAAATGACAATGAGTGACGGCCAAAAACGAGGAAATGTGATCTAATTTAGAGATTAAATTAAAATTTTATCTAACAATCAAGGGTTAAATTAATATTATATCTAAAGTAATGTTATCTACTGTTTAACCCTAAAATTTACCAGCAACCTCAACTTAGCCTTCCCTTAGTCTACCAGACTATATTTTTTCGAAATGACCATTGAAGCTACAAAAATAACTTTGAACATTTCAAATTGTTCTCATCTCAAAATTAGTCTTTTGATCGATTCCAAGTTATGGTCTTCTACCCACTTCATCAAAACCTTCAACCATTCGGATCTTGAAGAGAATGCTCTGATCAACATAAACCAATTCTAAAAATATGAGTTCATTTTTCTTAACCCCATCAACCCCCTTGCTGACATCCCACACCCATCAAGTTCCTTTATTGACCCCCCAACACCTACCACTATCAACTTTTTTCTGCCACCATTATAAAAAGAAGAAGAAGAAGATTTGCATCTATAATTGAAATACCTAGTAAATTCTATGTTAATGGAATGAAAACTGAGAAGTGAGAACAAAAAGAGAGAAAAAAAATAAGAATAATGAGAATGAAAGAAGAAAGGATGAAGATTTTGTGTTTTGACTCAAAGTTTGATGAGTTGTTTCAAATTAGGATGAAATTGAGAGAATGTATACGTTTTAGAGACTAAATTTATTATCATATTAGATTACATCGTCTTATCCATTAAATATTTAACGATAGGTAATTAAAGTAAAAAACGTAATATTAATGATCATTTATGCAGAAAAAATAATATGATAGACGAAATAGAAAAGAGATACTAATAAGGTGATCAATGATGTATTTTACCTAATATATTGTTGCACACAATATTTTCCACATTAAGAATTTAAAGCGTAAATAATTTATAAATTATATGGAAAAAAAGTTGATTATTTTAATGTATAAAATAATGATCTATTTCCCAAATTACCACAACCAAAGAGTGATTGAGCTTGAATTTTAATTAATTCCGGGAATAACATTGATTAGGCCTTTAATCTTGCTGGAATAGATGCCCCCAACGTGACACACCGTATACCTTAGACCTTCCACAGTAAACTTTACCAAACACACGCGCTGTTATGCAACGTCCCTCACGCTCTCAAATAGTTGAATTTGAGGTCTCACTTCATCCAGCCGTCACAACCACACAAGAACTAAAGAGCAAGGGCGAGAGAGGAATGCGGAGCTTCGTTTCTCTGTGAATTGCTTCGGAGGTCTGATCCTATTGATCGCCGGATAATCTATATTCCCATAGACTTCGTAGGGACGTTTTTGGTTTTTGATGGCTTCGGAGGACGTGAAGACTAGCGAAACGGCGGTGTCGACGATCGTGAATCTGGCGGAGGAAGCGAAGCTCGCGAGAGAGGGTGTTAAGGCCCCTAGCTATGCTATACTTAGCATCTGCAAGTCTCTCGTTGCTGGCGGCGTAGCCGGTGGAGTGTGAGCTCTCTCTATCTCTTTCACTCTATGGAATGTTTGTTTGTGTAGACTGAAAATGTCTCCGACAGCACTATTTTTTTCAACTTTCGAAGGAAAACGAAACTGGATCTTTTGTTTAATTTGTCTTTTTACATGCAGGTCACGAACTGCTGTTGCTCCTTTGGAACGTTTAAAAATCTTACTTCAGGTTCGTTTCGTTTTAGGTTCTTTTTCATTTTATTTAGATCAATGAAATTAAATTTTTTTTATTTTCTTAATTAGCTTTTTCTCCTTCTTTTTTTGAATGCAGGTTCAAAATCCACATAGTATAAAATACAATGGTACAATTCAAGGCTTGAAGTACATTTGGGGAACAGAAGGTTTACGCGGATTATTCAAAGGCAACGGTACTAATTGTGCACGCATTGTTCCAAACTCGGCTGTCAAGTTTTTCAGCTACGAGCAAGCTTCAAAGTAGGATCTCTGAACACTGTTCAAGCAATTTATTTTACTGATATTGTTTATTGTTTTTAAATCTAAACTTTACTTTTTCCCCCGCAATATGGATGATCGGTGTATTAGTGAATTTGGACAAAAAGCATATCTAATAATACTGTATCATTGTCTTTGGTTATGCAATTGGAATACATCAACATTATAGTTCCTTGAGAGTGCAAAGTTCTCTTTTCTTTGCTCTGCTCCTATCACGCTTGTTCAAGTTTTGAAGGAAAAGTTTCTATTTCCCTTGCTGTCTGATTGTTCTTTGTTATTGTTTGTGACAGGGGAATCCTATATATGTATCAACAGCAAACTGGCAATGGTATGGTCAATGTTGTCATAATCTATTTGCCGCCTAATAGTCATATCATGTTTTCTTTATATGATACACATAGAACTCAGTTATGTTTTCGGCTCATTTGGTTGATGTCTGCATTCATGGGAATGCTCTGGCTCTACAAGGATGTTATAATGCATATCATGATATTTATGTTAAGATGCACTTAATATCTTGGAAGCTCATATAATGCTTTTCTGTTACTGTAATTAATTTTGCAGAGGATGCTCAACTCACTCCTCTTTTACGCCTTGGAGCTGGAGCATGTGCTGGAATAATTGCTATGTCTGCAACTTATCCTATGGACATGGTACGGGGCAGGCTCACTGTACAGGTATTGTCTCTAAAATATCATTTGTTTCACAGATGCATGATGTTTTACACTTTTTAGTGAAATATAAAGTGGCCAAACATTTTGAATTCTACTTAATTCTTTACAGAGTATTGATTTCTTTTTGAACAGCAACATATTCTTTCTTTGATGTATCAAATTATTTGTTGTTGGTTGGCTGCACATTTAATCATCTAGTTGTGTATATCGCAGACAGAAAGCTCGCCTTATCAGTATAGAGGGATGTTCCATGCTCTGTCCACTGTGTTGCGGGAAGAAGGCCCACGAGCATTGTACAAGGGTTGGCTCCCTTCTGTCATTGGAGTTGTGAGTGATTTAGTTCATCTATTTGGTGTTTCATCGTCAAATAGTTTTGAATACTGTGGATGTAATGAATGCATGCCTCTTGGCCAAAGATAATGGCTTAGAAGAGAGACATGGGGAGAGGCGATTTCTTTCTAGGATCACATAATTATGAGATCCACTTCCATTAGAAAAAAGCTTATCTCCCTTCATAATACCCCCGGCAAAGAGAATGCTTTATTTTTTGTATGTTGATTTGAACTCATTTTATATTTGCAGATTCCATATGTGGGCCTCAACTTTGCTGTGTATGAATCTCTAAAAGATTGGTTAATCAAAAGCAGACCACTTGGGTTAGTCAATGACTCTGAGTTGAGTGTGACAACCAGGCTTGCTTGTGGGGCTGCTGCTGGAACTGTAGGCCAAACTGTTGCTTATCCTCTGGATGTGATTCGCAGAAGAATGCAAATGGTAGGATGGAAAGATGCGGCCTCAGTTGTCACTGGTGATGGGAGGAACAGGGCCACTCTTGAATATACTGGCATGATTGATGCTTTCAGGAAAACTGTTAGGCATGAAGGCTTTGGAGCATTGTACAAGGGTCTGGTGCCTAATTCTGTGAAGGTTTGTATCTTTCAATTCATTTATTTCAAGTATTGATACATGCAGAAACCACTTTTCCCATTTGGTTGGTTCTCTGAAAGAAACTCTAGTTTAAACTTTTGCTAAGGAGATGGGTTTAAAAAGCGGTTGCATGGAGAAGTATTTCATCCTTGATCTTTTGTTTTTCTGATTCTTTCAGAAAAATAATGATCTCCTATTTCGCATTGTCAGTCATAAATCAAATTTAAGAGCTTATAGACTTCTGCATATTATTTTACTTTTGATCTTGATGGGTTGCATTGATATGGGCTAGACTGACATCTAGTTAAAAGTAGCGTATTCCCACAAAAGTTTGCCCCATTAAGCTTTTTGTGTAACCAATGTGAACCTTAGTTTAAAAAAGCGCCGCTTAAGCGCGATTAAAGCGCTAAGCGACGCGAGCGAGGCCCCTGGCGCTTCAGCATAGCAAAAGCACTACGAATTCATTAAGCGGTAGTAATCGGCGCTTTTGCAGTGCTTTTAGCAAAGCGCTAATCGGCGCTTAATCTCGAGTTTAGAAGATACGATTCTGGGCTTTAGCAGATACGGTTTTTGGGCTTATTTAGGGTTTAGCGGGCTATTAAATTATCAGTTTTGGTTTTTTTTTCTTGTAGCTTCACACTAAGAAACGAAATAGATTGGCACAATCTAGATTGAATGACATGGTGTTTGTGAAATTCAATCATGCCTTGGAGCGCCGAGCTAAAAGTAAGGAGACCGATCCCATTCTTTTGCAAGATATTGATGAGAGCAATGAGTGGTTGATGGGAAGAATGGAAGAAGATGAAGATGATGATGAGGCGGTGTTTGTTGGTGAGGATTTGACATAGAGTGATGTTGCTAACGCTTCCGGTGCATATGAGCCTAGTTATCTAACTAGAGCATCAAAAGTAGTGAATGATGGAGCCGGACCATCGAGAAATGATAAAGGAAAATCTTCTTCTCATAATCCTATCTCTAGTAGACCATCTCGTAGATGCTTAGTTGATGAAGATGAGATGGAAGAAGATATTGGAGTGTCTAGTGATGAAGGAGATGATGTTGTCCGAGTTGATGACGATGACAATTTAGAGGATTTTTAGTTATAAGGAATTGAGGGTTTAGAAAAATACTTTTGTTCATCTCACTTTAGACTACTTTTAGTGTAGACCATCTTTTGAGATTAGTATGCTCGTATAGTCGTATGGTTAATCGTATATAAGTATTTAAGTGTTTATAACTTGTAAGTTATAAGTAAATTGAGAATTATATTTTGGTGTTTAAGTACTTATAAGTTTTGAATATATGTATTGACACTTTGATATTTAAGTATTTATAAGATAATTTATAAATATTTTGTATTTTTTTGTGAATTTCGGCCTTTCTGGCGCTTCTTGTGCATAAAGCGAGCGCTTTCGCTTAGCGCTTCGGCGTCTAGGACCCTAGGCGCTTTAGGGCGCTTTACGCTTTTTAAAACCAAGATGTGAACAACTTCTTTCTTCCCCTAATGGCTTTTAAATCTTATAATCCAATTACATCTCTATCTTTCTCTGTACTCCAGCACTACTTTACTACAAGTAGTTATATAGTATTAAAATGGACCTACTTGATTACTTGCTATTTTTTTCTTTAGTGGAATTGAGTATACAAATATATCATCTTAAAATGGTCATTTTCTAATATTTTTATTCTTTTTACAGGTTGTACCTTCAATAGCTATTGCATTTGTGACATACGAGATGGTGAAGGACATTTTAGGGGTCGAGATTAGAATATCAGACTGAAACAGAGCCGATTCAACTTAATATTTATGAGGTGTGGTATTTTGTAGGCCAAGGGGATAGAGAGAGGTAAAGTAGGGGGTGATCTTCTTAACCTTTTTGTCTTGCAAACAAGTTTAGAAGCTTGCACAAACCTTTTCATAATTTCTTCCCATGTTTCTCTAGCGAACACTGCCGCTTTAAACTCCTCATTCACGTGCTGTGTCAATGAGGATGAAGGAATAATTTTAGAAACACAAGTTGTGTGCCTCTGCATAAAAGTTGAGAAGCAATTTCGAAGCCTTCTCTGCGATATTGATTGTGTTTTCTCTGTGGTGTGTAGAACAGTTTATCTCAGTAAGTTTGTTTGATTGAGCATTAGTATGAAATAAAATTCAACTTTAAATATTAGTTGATATCCCTACTATGTTATAGATCAACATGAATCTGGTTGCTCATCTGTCAAATCCAATTCAACATTGTTTGCATTTGATGTTTGGAATGATGTGTGTGCTCTTCTAGTCTCTCATTTTTAGAAATGCTGTCATTGACTCATTCCTTTCCCTAATTATTTCAGTTTCTTAGTTGCATTCAATTTGTTTATTATGCTGGCAATGTTGGTTATCTTGCAATGATAACGAAAGGGATGGTAGGTGCTAAAATTTGAACCTCTCACCTAATATTATCTTTTTATTGATGATGGTAGGTGGCAAATGTCTCAAATTACATTACATTAGTCAAATTGGGTTAACTCATAATCATTCCATTTACCTATTGTTTACAAATTTAGATTGACCATTAGACATGAAGATGCATTTTAGTTGGTTTTAAGTTGTTTCTTGGATGATAATATTTGGACTCGGATAATAATAATTCTAAACCTCTCAAAATGTTATTTATAAATCTACATCAAATAGCATCAATCAACTTCACTTTAGAGTAAGAAAAACTTAAATTTGAAATGTTTACATCAAATCAACATCAATCACTTTATTTTAAAAGTGAATTGTTTAAACCAAAATAATGAGCTTCTTTTGAAAGTACTTTGTCTAGTGAAATATACATATAGTATGTTTAATTAAGTGATGAACCTCTGGCTTGTATATATATGTATGTGTGCTTGTGATAACTTAAGTTGTGATGCCTACGGAATTTAGAATGTTTCATGAGATTATGATGTGTGCTGTTGTCCTTGTAGTTATCATGCCATACCCTAGAATGTTAATTGATGTGAAAATTTTAATATAAAAAGAACAGAAAATGAGCTTCTTTTGATAGTACTTTATCTAGTGAAATGTACATATAGTTTGTTTAATTAAGTGATGAACCTCTGGCATGCTTATATATGTATGTGTGCTTGTGATACCTATGAAATTTAGAATGATTCATGAGATTATGACATGTGCTATTGTTCCAATAGTTAGCATGCCATACCCTGGAATGTTAATTGATATGAAAATATTGTTGGTCTTGTTAATGTGATATGAGTATAGGAAAACATGACAAGTTTACAACATGTTATGTTGTGAAGGTTGAAAATGCTTATGCACTTGATATATGTGATGCTAAATTCATGACTTTGAGAATGTTTGGTATGTTTAAAGTTGTAAGCATGCCATAATTATATAATGAGAGACTTGGTTCTTGTTGTGTAAATTGTGATGACATGGAAATGCTCGTGTTTGATTGTAAAAAGATGTCAGAAACTTGTCTTAGATGTCAAGTTGCATATTTGGTATGAATTTTATGTTTAGTTAGTATTTTCACATGATCAATTATACAAAAAAATTAGAAAGATTGCTTGAGGTTTCGATACTATATAGGTAGGATTAGATTTTATAAGAATGCTTGAATAATCATTGTCCATTCGATTTGTAATTTGAACCACTTGTATATGATTTTAAGGTTTTTTTTGGGTAAATAATTTCGTATAGAATTTAAGAATCAATTATTGTCCACTAGATTTGCACTATATGTATATCTTTTTTTTCTTCATTAAGTTAAGATGATTACAAGTAGTATTTGTTCTAAATATGCTCTTAATCATTTGACAATGAACACTAAATCATCTTGTTGCAGTCGTTAGTGCACTATATGGATAGTTTTTTTAAGGTGTCGATAAAAAAATAATTGTGTTGTTGATCACGTGCCTTTTCGTAATACAATCAATCAATAAAAAATTATTATTTTGATAAATAATTTGTTTGTTAAAATTGTATATAATTTTTAATTTTTTTTGGGTAAATTACGCGTTTAAGATCTAAACTATTAGTTTTGGCTCGTTTTAGTACATAAACTTTCAATTTTTTCAAAATCATAACTAAAGTTTATTTTTTGTTTCATTTTAGTATACTTCTATTTAAACTTTAATGTTATGTTTTGAAAAAAATTTGAAAGTTTAGATACTATAACAGATCAAAATTAATAGTTAGGTATTAAACATGTTAAGTTTTTAACAGTGGGATACTAAAATGAAACAAAAATTAATTATTATGTATGACTTTGATTTTTTTAAGTTTAGATATTAAAACATACTAAAATTGATAGTTTAGGTATTAAATTTGTAGTTTATCCCTTTTTTTTGGGAGTGGGTGTTTGTTAAGAAGCCTTGAAGAGCACTACTTTTGCTATGAAGGTGGGAACCGTGCTCTCGAAGATGCTAAAATCCCTCGAGAGCTATAAACGATGCCGTGTTAATAACAAGATAAAGAAATCGACGTATTCATTCATGTGGGAAGGAATCGATAGTGAAACTCGTTTAGATTGCATTTTTCAATATTTTACAGCGTAGTGAACTGTTTTTCCTTTACCATTGAGAAAAGGCTCAAGCATATTCATACAGAATTCAAGAATCATTAACATTCACAGCACAGCTAATGTGAATATTACAGCAACATGCATCAAATGGTATCATGGGGTATGCATCAATGATCCAACTGAGCCTCTCTTTTTTTTAACTGCAGAGGTTGGGTATGCAAGCACCGCCTTCAGGGTTCTCTTGTTCATTCCATACCCGTCAGGCTACTCGCAGCTTCAACTCTTTTCTATCTCCTGCAGATATGAAAAAGCCATGTTACGCTGTATAATAAGGTCGTCATAGCTATTCCTATCCTTTCGGTGCTCATCTCTTATGCTTCTTGCAGTGCCTTCCCAAATGAGTTTCCTGCCATTGCCCCCAACTTCTATGTTGTAACTGTAATTTCGGGCTTCAACCTTGTCGCCCATGAAATGAAGGAACACCATATAAACCGGGGCCATCCCGAGCTGGAAGGCTCCAAAATGGAGGCAGAAGTGCTGACCATAACAGTGGAATACCTAACATAGATGACAATTAATTATGGCTCAGTTCATAATCAGGATTCAGGACGAAGGTGGTTAAGAAGAGTGCTCTTACCGTTAACATCCGTGAGGCATTTTCTACTTCCCAAGTATTAGACTTCACATAATGATGGTTAAACGTGCATCCAGAATGCATGTCCACCTTGTGGTCATCCTTTAGATGAGGAACAAGGAATGAAATATCACCAAAAACGGCACATTCTGATCCAGTATATAGGCAATTGTGTGGTCTGAAGTTACATAAGGCCTCATGTTCGAGTTTACCATAGTAAGGGGAGATCTCCGGGCATCCAAGCTATGTGTATTTACAAGGAAGTTCGAGCAATTCAGCTACTTTCTCTAGTGCTAGACACCTAATATCATCAAGCTCCTGTCTACAATTGGTGCACCGACTGTGTGCCCTTGTTTTACAGGTTGAACAGAGAGTATGTCCATTGTGGCACTGTGGAACAACAAATCGTTAAATCACCAGTAGTAAGCTGAGAATTCATTATAAGAGAAAGAGAAATCCAGTCTAGTTGTACCAACATTCTAAGAAGGATGAACACAAACAATATACCACAAGACAATCTTCAATTACTTCTGTTATAAACACAATCTTACTGAAATTTCTTATTTTTGTAGATTATGCCAAATATTCAAAAGCTTTTTCTGTGAAATTATGCAAATTGAAGACCTGATTTTATTGTCCAAGATATCCTAGTAAACTGTCATGGAAAAAAGTAAATGCATTGTTTTTTTCCAATTTTTACAGCATGACTACTCCTATTTGCTCCTTTCCTACCCTACTCAGGGAGATGCGATTATAAATTTCATCATTATATGAAAGGATTCTTGCACTGTAATTCTACATTAAAACCAGAAAAACCTACTGTCATAGTTGGAGAAGAAGAAGTGCGAAACAAAGATATGAAATTGGGGATTTCTAAGGAAGGGATAGGGATTTCGAATGAGAAATCGGGGAAAAGGATGACAAAAGGGACAGCAAGTGAGAAACAGGTGATAATTAAAATGATAGAAGTAAAAGAGAAGCCCGATACCTGTTTGGGAGAAGAGGAGCAGGCCTGAAGCAAGCAACCCAATGGAAAGAGAGGACACCTGCACAAAACTGATAAAGCTGTTATGGCAAGGACAACCAACTGGCATAGCTACTAAAATCAGTACCTTGTAACTAAATAAAACACTGTACTGCTAGGAGAATTTTATGATTTTGTTGAATGAGAATTCCTTTTTCTCTAACCTCCCTTTCTCTCTTTTCTCTCGTCTAAAACCTCTCAAATCACTCTACTTCATAACAAATTGGTAATCAGAGCTTAAAAGTCCCACCAAATTGCAGTCTGTTATGCCGAAAAAGAACCAAAGCATGGCAGATTCCACTAACCTTTCTCCAATCCAAAAGCAGATTAAAGATTTATCAAATTTGGAGAAGCAAGCAAAGGATGAAGCTAACCCTCCTAAATGGTAGGAGACACAGGATAGTCGCATCAGTAGCCTGGAGACAAGGATGGCGACGAATCAAGGCTATGTGGAGCAGATTTTAAGGATCTTAACGGGGAGGACGGATGAGTAGGAACCAATAAGTCCTGGAACTGAGCAGGTAAACACTTCCAACCCTCCTAAAGCTGATGGGAAGAAACCGTTGTTAGTGATTGTGGTAAATGAGAAGTCCCAATGAACCTGGTGTCCTAAAATCTAAACCGGGTGAGTTTCAAACAAGTCCCCAGAATCGAATGGGTGAAAACAGTGAGATAAAAACTAACTTAGGGGGTAATGTGGATGAAAGAAAAGGACAGGGATGGCTTCAAACAATTTAGGATCCATGATTTATAGACCCAACATCGAATTACCAAAGTTTGAAGGAATTAATCCGAGGGGATGGATTCAAAAATGCCATAAATATTTTTATCTTTGTAGGGTTCCTGATGAGCAAAGGGTGGAAGTAGTTGCGATGTATTTACTAGGTCGAGTAGAAACTTGGATGGTTACATCATGCAGAAGCATAGGGTGCACTGACACGAATTCGAAGCCGACCTTTGTCATCGCTTTAATGACATGTCATTTCCAGATATTATAGAGGAGCTTAGTAAACTGTTACAAAAGGGGTCATTGGATGAATATCAGGACAGATTCGAGGAATACAAGCCTTATATGTTACTATAAAATCCTACCTTAGGGGAGGAATTCTTTGTGTCCCTGTTTGTTAGTGGTTTGAAAGATGAACTGAAACACAGGGTAATGGCATTAGAACCTAAAAGCTTGGCTGAAACTGCTAAACAGGCTAAGCTATATGAACTCTTGGTGGAATATAAGACCAAAAGACTAAGATCAAACTTTAGAAACCCTCCCTACCCAACCCGAATAGATTTTCCTAGATCTTTCCCGAACCCACCCATCCAGAAAACCAACCCCATTCCACAAACTACATAAAATCTTATGGAGTACAGGAGACAGAATAGCCTCTGTTTTAAATGCGGGGATAAGTTAACCCTTGGACATCAATGTAAACCCAGCAGCTGAACATGATGGAGGAGGGGTGATAACATGGTGCCAGCAGATACTTCGATTGAGAATGTTAAGGATCAAGTTGTTCAAAAGGAACCCTCAAAATTTCTATTCATGCCTAGAAAGGTTGCATTGGCCACAATATCTTGAGAATCAAAGGTTTCATAAAGGGGAAACCACTAAGTATCCTGATTGATACTGGTAGCACCCACAATTTCTTGACTCCAAGATGGGCTACTGACGGTGTTGAAGTAGTCACTACCTATCCCCTTGCAATTACTGTTGCTAATGGTGAGAAACTTTTCAGCTCAACAAGGAGCAATCAAGTAACATGATCGATGCAGAGGTATTCTTTCACATGATTTCTGAGTCCTACATCTAGGGGGCAGTGATATGGTTTTAGGGTCGACTGGATGAAACTCTTTAGCTTTATTTCAATGGAGTTCAGCCGTATAACTATTGACTTTTGAAACAAAAAATGCTCAACAAATTGTTATTGAAGGCCAAGGCAATTCTGACGTATTGCAGCAGATTTCTGGAGCCACACTACACAAAATGACTGCTGTTGATCCAGATTTAGGACACATTTTTATGCTAGACATGGAAGTTACTACATCAGAGGTTCCCACTCCTTTACAACCACTGTTACAAGAGTACAAAGGTGTTTTTGAGGAGCCGAAAGGCTTACCACCGAGTCGAAGTCATGACCATGCTATCACCCTCAAACCTGTACTTCCCCTATTAACTTATGTCCCTCTTCTCTTCTCTCGTCTAAAACCTCTCAAAGCACTCTAGTTCATAACTCCTACCTACAGAATTTCCAAAAATAAAAATCCCAAAAGATACGAATTTAAACTCATACCTCTTCCGACCCATAAAATTTGTCGAATCAATAGTCCTAATTCTAACACTAAAAGAGCAAAGATTTAACAGAGGAGATTAAAAAAATCGAACAATCACTCAAAGGCCAATAAATTAATCTTAAAAACCAAGAAAAAAGAAACAAAATTTAAACCATTCAAGCACTCCAAAGGATTGGAAAATTATCAAAGAAATTTAGAATTAAGTACTGACCTGATGAATAGGAGGATACATAGAATTGGTACAAACAGGGTATTCAAGAAATTCATGGACACTGGTGTTGCTCCACCGAACCGCTGATGACACAATACTGTTGCTGCTCCCATTGTTCCTATGAACCTTCACTAAGGGCACAACTGATTAAGATGATGATAAATCTCATTATCATCATCGATGACATCCGAAGATGTCACACAATCGATGCTATTAAACTCCATGGAAAAAGAGATGGAAAAATTATCAAAATTGACCCGTTATTTCCCAATGGGTGTAATTCCTTGTTGGAAAGACAGGAACTTTGGGTTCACTTTGATGCAAAAACGAAAAGAATGAAATACAGATAAGAAATGCAAGTGAATCTAAATTGCTATTTTCTCTTTAAGAATTGGACCAATATATGGGCTGGGTTTTAGAATAACCAACTTCACATTCTTACACCCAATTGTTAATAAATTTGTGTTTAATTTACAATTTCAGTGCAGTGAACGAGTTAATTATATACACAAATTAAAATCTGTTAAATAATTTTAATTTTAATATTAATATTTAAAAATTAATTAGTTTATTATAATTAATTGGGATATTATTTGTCAAAAGAAGAAAGAGAAACCCCAACATGCGCAATTACCATATTCCATCGAAGCAGCAGTTTCCACGGTAAATCTTGGTAGCTTTATAATTGAAGAGCAATAACTGTTGAACAGAGGGGGAAAAATAATTGAAGCAATTTCTCAAGACAGATAAAAACAAAAAAATATTTTAAAGGAATAATCTTTCCATACCACAAGGTTCCCACTGTGGGTACTTTTTTATTCTTTTACCCCATGTGAAAAAAAGGATATGATTGCATTGCTCTTTCTTTTCACCCCAAAAGCACGCTACTCTGTTGATACATGATTGCTACATGTCCCACTCCGCCATGCTTGAGTGGGGCACCCACTTTTGTTCATTTGCTGGCATGCGCTAAACCAGCAAACTTGGTGAAATTTGTCGATTACTTATTAATCTGCAGAGCCATTTTGGCCCAGGCGGCATGCACCCCAAGTGTCCCTTTATTGGATTATGGGCAAAGAAAAACATCAACGTGGAGGGTGCAAAAATCATAGAGAAATTCAAACTCCAGTTTCCCTTTTGTGCACCTCATCTTTACATCCATCTGTGAATTAACATGAATAGCCCAAGCTAGAAAGAGGGCTACTTCGCCTAACTGCTTACTAGCGGTTCACTGAAAGAGATCCCAGGCAGAGTAAATGAACCAAATTTCTGGAAATGGAACTTAATTTCGACTTATAATTAATTAAACTTGAGTAGATTCATACTTGAAAAATACAGCTGACAACACGTGAGAAAACTACATTGATTGATCTAAACAATCTACCCACCTTTTACCATCTACCTCTCTTCTCGTCTTACATTCAAATCCATGCAAGATTTCTTCTTCTTTGCCTCCGTTCTTAACTAAAATAGAGGCAGGGAAAGGTTTACCCCTTACCCGTTGTTGAAAGATATAAAAGAAGCGTAGTGGTGTCTAAACGCACCCGCGGGGCGCAAACCCAATCCGGGAACCCGCTAAGTCGAAAGCCACCCGGAAACCCTGTTGCTGTATGTTTCCAATTATGGACAAACCACTCATGGTACCCGCGAATGCAAAGCAAAACGTTCCGCTGCTACTCACCGGAATCAAATAATTCGTTGCCGGCAATGACACATCGGCTCCTCTAAAATGCAGTACTACAGTCGGTACCTTCACGGAAGTCTTCCCCGACAAGTCGAAGCATGTGTCGAACAATGAGAAATCGGGCGCCCGCTTCAAATTCGAAGCTCCTATACGGAAAGCATCCCTCAGTGCTATGTAAGCGGGTCGGGTCAAGCGGGTGACTGACGTGCCTGAGTCGACGATGACGCCTCCGTTGCCAGCTCGATCCATTTTGAACAGAGAAGGCGTGACCCGGCGGACAAGCGCCCCTCCCACACTGATCCCAAGCAGTTCAACGTAGTAGAACGTGTCGAGCTTTGGATTTGTTAGCAGAGGTGTGAACACCGCGGTTCGGGGAATGGCGGCGTCACCAAAAATCATGGAGGAGGGTTTAGAGGAAGCGGACCGGTCGACCAAACAGTAAGAGAACTTCCGATTGAAGCGGCGTCCGGCTTGGGTGGGGAATGATAATCTCCCCCGACCAAGGCCTAACAAACCTGCTGCACCGACGAACAAACCCTCATTGTCGTGACCACAACCGAGCGCCACACGTCCAACTCTGTTCCTTCTAAACGTCAGCGTTTCAGTGGAGAAGTCACCGAAGGTAACCGAACCGTCGCCGTAGGATACTTGGTAAAGACACATCCGGCGCTTATTACATCCAGACGAATCTAAACTACGGCAAAGCCGGGATCCACATGGAATACCAGAGAACGAGCGTGATTTAGACGGGTCGAAAATCGGGTCGGTCTGAGAGTAGCAATTCTTGCAAGGCGAACACTGAACCCACACGACGTCGCTTCCAGTATCGAGCACCATAAAAAGATACCTCGGAGGAGTACCGACCCCTAGGCGCGTGAAGTACTCTCCACTACCCTGAGCAAGTCCGGAGATAATAGAACTACTGAACCCAGAACGAACACCAGGCGCGCGTGGATGTTTACGCGCAACCGCCTTCGAAACGAGTGAGTAGATCATTTCGGCACGAAGCGCGTCGCGCTGCAGCCGAAGGTCGAAAAGCCGCTCCGGTGTCTCTTCAGAAGAAAAGGCATCTAAGTGATGCAATTCTAAGTGCATTTCCAGTGTGGTGTTGGAACTAACAGTGCTGAGTTCCGCGATTTCGGCTAGTGAATCTGATTCGGGTTCGGAGTCTATCCATGATAATGTGGGCGGAGAAGGAAGAGGGCGGGGAAATAGGGTTTGTAGCTGTAAAGGGGCGGAAACAGCAGCGGAGAGAGAGAGGAGAAGGAGAAAAATGGAAGAGGCAAAGAGTAGAGTGGTTTTCCATTTTTCTGCCATTGATTAGCGTGAAACCGAGAGCGAGGGATTCGAGTTTAGAATTGGCGGAGAGAATTTAAATACTGATGGAACGCGTGAAACAATAATTGCGAATAGCCAATTAGTGGCAAAAAGCCGAAAGGACTGTTTCACCCTTGTCGGGGTTAGAAATTTGAACCTGTGTTCGAAGGACCCATGAACTGAATTATGAATCCCACTCCAATACAAGGTTCCATTAATCGAATTATTGAGGGTATGAATTTAGTCCATCCAAATTATCTTTCCATTACTAGATCTGAATCCAAATCATTCCACAATTCATTTCGAAATTCTAAAAACTATATCATTTCAATATCAAAAAACCATTTCAAACCCAAACACTAAATTAAGTAATTACATATAAACATTTCGGTAAAACATATGCATTAACATCTGACCCATTGCAAGAATAATTGTGGGTGGCACAAGTAGTTGAAATTCGAATTTGAGTTTGTAAATTCAAATTCGAATCTTTTAATGTCATAATTAGTAGACAATATGTGAATTTTTACGTACTAAATATGCCTTAATTTTCTTTAAGAAAAGAAAAAACTGACTCATTGCAAGAATACTTGTTGGTCTGTTTCAACAAAAGAAAAACAATTGGTTTGCACTGCAGCCTATAGGATTAGCATTTCCTGGGATCTTGCAATCGTCAATGTATAATGTATATAAATAAATAAAACCCTTAATTAGTCACCATTGATGAATCCCATCACATGTTTCTTTTCCCATTAAATGTCCATACTCACATCCCAATCCTCATGCATGTGCTTGTATTTTGTTAAATGCATCTAGTCCGTTGCAACGCTACAAGGTTCTTGTAGCAAGATGACACGATTTCCAGATTTGGTTACATGTCACATCAATCCTTTGCCAAATACGGTTTAGAACATAATTTAAAAAAAAATATTGAAAACCCCCACAAATTAATACATAATCATTAAAACTCTCAACTGAACATGATTCAGGTTTACTATGAAAAGAATATTGGAGGTTCGAATATTTTGTCGAAGCTGATCTTATTCTTATGTTAATGCCGAATTATTGATTTATTTAAATTTAGTTTAGATCAGTTTAAATTACTGGTTTTCAATCAAATAAAGGGTAAACTACACTAATGTACACTAAGCTTTGGGTAAGTTTTCATTTTTTCCATTAAACTTTTAAAAATTACAAATTAATCATTAATGTTATCTATTTATAACAAAATAATCATTTGAAGTTAACAAATGTTAACCCTAATTATGAAAAGCTGAGGTGGACCGTTAAACATTGGAGATCTCATTCGACTCCTGTTAACCAGTGCTTCAAATAATTGCAACAGTAAAGCCCACCCTTCAAATAAATTTGTTACTATGTGATAATATTAAATAAATCCGAATAGAGAGTGAAGGTGACGATCATGAGTTAAATCAGGGGCCACCACGTTTTTGCAGCATATGCGTTGGAAAAGGGACGTAGGTAGGTTCATGTCATCATTTTTGGTACTGAACTTTACTATAAAATAAAATAATAAACTTCGCTACATCTAATGACTACATGAGGAACCCTCTTTTCTTCTCTGAATTTTGACAAAGCATCATAGTGAGGTCTAAATATCTGTTTGTTTTATGTATATTAATTTGTTTTGCAATCGGCTATTTAATGAGTTTGAACTCAATTGACTATTTTAACTTGTGTGGTGTGGCTTAATCTTAGTGGTAAGAATAGATTGCAAGCTCAACATATAAGACACAATAAAATCTCAATAAGATTAATATTGTTCTTCTTTGGTCCGACTTCCCGCAGACATACTACTCTTTGCGTTAATTGAAGAAATGCAAATGTTTGTCATTTCTATTTTCATGAGCTCTATTAGATTCGGTACTACATTAACTAATTAATTAATCCCATCAATTCAACACAACTGATAAACAAATAAATTTAAGCTTGAAATCTAAAACCAGCACTAGAAAAGCATTCGAGGAGTACACGTGATAGAATCCGAGAGCATCGCATCGAAGGTGCTGTTGTTGTTTACTCGTTTACAGGAAGGAGTAGCTGTGTGGTACCAATTTTCTCGATTAGGTGCTCTTGAATTTGTGATTTATACGTTGATTGATAGCTGGATTCTTTCTCATTGTTAACCAATGGTGTTTCATGGCCATCCAAAGTTTTGCCTACAGAGTTATCTTGCAGCGTAAATAATACATGCAGTACAGAGTAGATTATATGTTTTAGTGGCTATTTTGCGAGTTTCTATAAGTGGGTGACAACAATGAAATTTTTTGAGTTATTTGTAGCGTAAATAATACATATAAACTTGTGATATACCACCATTATCTAATGATTTAGTGGCTATTTTGTGAGTTTTTATATTTGGGTCACAACAATTAAATTTTGTATAGTTCGATGATTTGGTTTACCTTTAAAATAATTTAGTCCTAGTGGATCGTGCCTAGAAGTGTAAAAAAAATTCGAATATCCGATTTTGCGCAAAAAATATCCCAAATCAGATTTGGGAAAAATCGGTTTTTTTAAACTGGATCGGATATTTTAAAACCGGATAGTATAACCGGTTTGGGAAAAAATTAGATGACCGGTTTTTTATCCGAAAAAAATCCGGTTTGGGATTTAAAAACTAGCTGTTACTATAACCGGTTTGGGAAAAAATTGGACGATCGATTTTTTTACCGAATTAAAAACCGTTTTTTTTCAAACCGAAACCGGTTACACCATCCGGCCCTCTAAACCGGTTAAGATCCGAACCGGATTTTTGGCTATGTGAAAAAACCGGATCGGATTTAAATGCGAATTTGTACATCCCTAATCGTGCCTACCAGCTTGGTCCAACAGTAGCTTGGCTGACTAGTTTATTTAACAATATATACTATTTATAGCACAGCAGCCAATGCCATGGCAAACTAAACAGTAGAAGAGTGCCCGTCTCTTCCATCACTACAACTTCAATCTACCAGTTGAGCAGCTTCTACAGGGTAAAATACAGATATTTACACTATTGTTCTCATTTTTCAATCATAAAAACTATACATTAGAGATGCATTGTCCAAATGATGACTGTTGAAGCGATGATTTTTCAATATGAAATTTAAGAATAGTAGAACAGATATAATCAGAGTCCTAGAACTCGAAGCTTAAGGAACAAGCAAGTTTCTTAAGCATCTTGTTTTTTCAAAATAACAGCGAAAGCCCTGTATGAACAGCTAACCCAGTTATTGGATTCTCTAGTAGATGAAGAAGTAAATGACCAAAACTTAGTTTCACAAGCAATGGATAAAGGAAGTAACTGCCTGAATAGGCTGCAAAACTTAATAGCAGAATGGCATGGCAGCTATGTCTCATAAATGCATATCTCTTTCTATCTCTAAGAATAATGCGTGTTATGTTTTCACCACCACATTGATTTCCACATTACATTATATGCAGATTCATATCCATCTCTGTTTGAATCGGATAGCAAATAAATGTGAATTTGGAGAAAATTTATGATGGTTCTGATATGGTCCTTTTGTCAGAATTACTTGAACAACATAAAGTCATAAATCAACCAGTATATTTATATTTTGAACAATAGAATGGATGCAACATGAAGATGCACAACTTGGTTACTGACATGAATTTATATTGAATATATCTAAAGAAGGGGATTGCATTAGCAGATAGACGTTATTACAGTAGAAGGAACTTAATGAAATTAAAGGAGGTGGGAAGAGGGTTGAGAAGGATAAAGAACCCAAAACTACTTCAAAGAATATCCATTATTTCATAAGGGGATAAGCACAGTGGCATGAGTAAGCACTAACTTTCCCCCTTGCATAAATTTTAACTGAGTGGTGTTCTAAAAGGCCAAAAGGAAGATGAAAACCTGAAAGGGTGCAAAAGTTGAGGAGAAATTACAGAACAAGGACATTATTAGGGCAAATCAAAGACATTAAAGATATAGTAAATTATACCTGGGCATGCCTTAGCTTTTCTCTACATTAAATTTAAAAAGAAAATGCCAGTGTTTAAACTACACGATGTCATTGTGTTATGATTTAGGATAAGAAATAGAAGAATTTTAGGGATTTCAGAAAATAGAGAGATTTAGGTACAGGAAAAAGTTCTTCATTCATAAGATAATTCCTTAAAGGGTCGGTACACATTATGTATATACAATGCAAGCTGTCAAAACAGCATCTCTAACAAAATAACCAACTCTACTGACTCACCATATTCATATCTCTCCTAATATTCTTCTAACAGACTCAAGCCCATTTAGAAGCCCAAAATTAAATAATATTGGATATCAAAATATACCCACTAACCTCCCCATATATCTCAGCCGTTTCCCTAATTTTCCCTCGATTCCCAATCTCAATTATAACATCAATCCCTAGCCCCTTTTCCAATCCCTAATGTCCTTCGATTCTTCTCCCAATTACTACTGCTGTCTCCTAATCCTTTCTTCGAAATCTCTCCCAAATCACCACGATCAAACCCTAATTTCCCTGCCATCATAACAATACCCCCTCCTTCAGAAGATTCTTGTCCCCAAGGATCGAATTGAGGAAATTGTTGTCGCAAAACCGTGTAGTCTTCCCAGGTTGCTTCTGTTTGTTCCATATTCGTCCATTGAATGAGCAATTGAATGACTGCTCTATTCTGCCTTGTAATCACTCGTTGATCCAAAACAAGGGCTGGATAAATCTTCAGTTATCCATTCGACGCTACCTCAAGAGGATCGATCGAGATAAGTCCTTTTCTCCCTACTTTCTTCTTAAGTAAACTTACGTGAAAGACTGGATGTATCTTCGAATTTACAGGCAGTTCTAATTTGTAAGCAACCTGACCAATTCTACTTTGAATTTTGTAGGGTCCAAAATAACGGGCAGCAAGCTTCAAATTTCTTCTGAGGGCCAATGATGTTTGTCTGTATGGCTGGAGTTTCAGGTAAACTTCATCACCAATTTAAAACTCCCTATCTGTTCTATGTTTGTCACTCATATGCTTCATTCTATTAGTAGTTGTCAGTAATTGCTCCATCAATAATGAATTCAACTGTTCTCTGTGTTGCATGACATCTTGCACTGCCTGTACTCTAGAGTCTGTTGTCCATGTCACAGTAGGGGCCTTATATCCATATACAGCTTCAAATGGTGTCATCTGTAGAGCAGAGTGGTAATTAGTGTTGTACCACCACTCTGCCATAGGTAACCATTTAGACCAAGTCTTAGGTTTCAAAAAACACATACTCCTCAAATACTGCTCTAAGCATTGATTCAATCTCTCTGTTTGACCATCTGTCTCAGGATGATAAACAGTACTAAATAATGTAGTAGACCCCAATTGTTTCATTAATTCCTACCAAAACAGACTAGTGAAAGACTTATCCCTATCAGAAATTACCACTTTAGGAGGACCATGTAACTTATAAACCTGATCAAGATAAACTCTAGCAACTTCCAATACTATATAAGGATGAAATAATGGCATAAAATGAGCATACTTAGTGAATTTATCAATCACCACCAAAATGCAATTATACTTTGTTGAAGATGGCAAACCTTCAATGAAGTCCATTGTAATTACTTCCTAAGCATTGTTTGGGACTGGAATAGGCTGTAACAAACCTGGCTTAGCAATATGTTCTGTTTTAGTCCTCTGACACACATCACACTGTTGGATATGCTCTTGAATTAAAACTTTCATTCTTAGCCAAAAAAATAAGACTTAATTTTCTGATAAGTAGCTTGAATACCTGAGTGACCTCCTTGTGGTGAATCATGCAAAGCCACAATTATATTCTATCTAAGATCCCCCTTGCTGCCCATATAAATCTTCTTTTTAAAATACAAGACTCCTTTCATTAATTTCCAGTCTTGTAGTTGATCTGGATTAATAACCAGAATAGGTATTTTCTCTTGAGATATATCATCTTCTTCATAACTCTTTTCAATATCATGGACCCAAGTAGGAGTTATAACAGTAACTCCCATTTGAACAAATTCACCAGAATCCAATTGTTGTCTAGAGAGTGCATCTGCAGCTTTGTTAGATTTACCCTTCCTATACTAAATAATATAATCCAACCCCAATAACTTTTTCAGTCCCTTCTTCTGGATAGTTGTAGTTAGCTTCTGCTCAAGTAAATGTTTTAAGGGCTCATGGTCTGTTTTAATGATAAAAGAACCACTCTCTAGATAATGCCTCCAATGAGAAACTGCCATCAAAATGACCAAATACTCCTATATATTGATAGATCTTCATGTTTAGGACCCAAAACTTTACTCAAATAGGCTATAGGTCTCCCTGCTTGAGAAAGAACAACTCCAATCCCTTTGGAACTAGCATCAGTTTCCAAAAAAAATTCTGCTCAAAATTAGGCAAAGCCAAAATTGGAGCATTGCACATAACTTCCTTTAGCTTTTCAAAAGTTGTTATAACTTCTTGAGACCAATGAAACCCATCATTTTTCAAGATATTGGTTAAGGGCTTACTCAGTTCCCCATATCCTCTGATAAATTTTCTGTAATATCCAGTTAAACCCAAAAATCCTCTCAAAGCTTTCAGATTTTTAGGCAAAGGCCACTGCTTCATTGCTTTAATTTGTTAGGATCTGTTGCCACCCCATCAGCTGATATTAAATGCCCTAAATATTCCACTTGCTGCTGTCCAAAGAAGCACTTACTCCTTTTAGCATATAACTGGTTTTCCAACAGCACCTCCAACACAGTTCTTAGATGCTGTTTATGCTCTTCCATACTAGGACTGTAAACCAATATATCATAAAAAAATACAAGAACAAACTTCCTTAAGTATGCTCCAAACAAATCATTCATCAAAGCTTGAAAAGTAGCTGGAGCATTAGTAAGGCCAAAAGGCATGACTTTAAATTCATAGTGTCCTTGATGAGTCCTAAAAGCATTTTTGCAAATATCTTCATCCTTGATTCTAATTTGCCAATATCTGGACCTCAAGTCAATTTTTGAAAAGAAAGCAGCCCCATTTAGTTCATCTAACAAATCCTCCACTATAGGAATAGGAAACTTATTTTTAACTGTAGCAGAATTAAGTTTCCTATAATCCACACAAAATCTCCAAGTTCCATCTTTCTTTTTAATAAGTAAACATGGGGAGGCAAAGGGACTTTTACTCACCTGAATAATAGAAGAGGACAGCATTTCAACAACATGTTTATCCACTTCAGCCTTATGATGATGAGCAAATCTATAAGGTCTAAGATTTACTGGTTGTGTTCCTTGCTTAAGGACAATTGCATGATCATGTTTCCTTCTAGGAGGCATTCCCATTGGTTCTTCAAATACTTCTTTAAACTCATCTAATAAGTCTTGTAATTTCACAGTCCTCAACTTCAGCACTGAGCAAATAGATTTCTCCATTCAATTCAGTGTCTTTTTCAGCTAGCTTCTATAATTTCTCCCCTTTGATGGGTCTAATTAATGGCAGCTTTTGAGATTCTTTTATAACTACAGTTTCCCCATCCTTCTCAAAACTGATGGTCTTATCTTTAAATTCCATCATGATAGGACTGCATTCTTCCATCCAATCTACCCCCAACACCATGTCACTACCTCCCAGAGATAAAACTCTGAAATCATGCTGAAAATCATAGTCTTGCATCTTCCAACTCACTTTATTGTTTCTAGCAGTACTAAATAGTTTCTCACCATTAGCTACTGTAATAACTAAGGGTTGTGTATGAACCAATTCAATCCCTTCCTTTGCCCACTTAGGAGTTACAAAGCTATGAGTGTCGCCACTATCAATTAACACATTAATAGGCTTCCCTCTGATAAAACCTTGAATCCTCAAGGTAGTATGTCCCATATTCCCTGTGATAACATTTCTAGAAATTTTCAGGGCTTCCTTAGCTTGATCTTCCACCTCCCCATTCTATCCTTCTGTTAATTCCTGTTCTACAACTTCAACAGGCTCTTCTTCCTCCATACAATTCAATTGTCTTCTTTTACACTGGTGTCCAGGAATAAATTTCTCTCCACATTTGAAACACAAATTGTGATTTCTTTATATTCCAATAGACTCTGCCTTGTGTTTGTATTAGGAGGGACTGATTTAGGCAAAAAAGTCTTAACTCCACTGTTCTGTTGACTATTTGAAGGTGTAAGAAAAAAATTTGGCATGAGCTTTAAACTTCTTTCCTTCAATATCATTAGCCAACTCATATAACTTAGCTTGCCTATAAGCTTCAAATAAATTATTGGGCTCTACACTTTCACCTTATGTTTTAATTCTTCATTGAGTTCACTGATAAAACTGAAAAAAAGTACTCCTCCCCCAAATACATGTTTTATTGTAGCAAATAGGGTCTTAACTCCTCAAATCTTTCCTGGTACTCCTCCACACTCCCCTTTTGCATTAGCTTATTGAATTCTTCAATAACATCAGAATAAGTTCTGTCACAAAATATGACATAAATCAGCCTCAAATTCATGCTAAGTAACCCTATGCTTCTGCATCATATACCCATCAAACCAAGTTTCAGCTCTCCCAGTTAAATACATGGCAGCTACTTCCATTTTCTGCTCCTCTAGTATTCCCAACAAATTAAAAACTTCTGACATTTCCTAACCCAACCCCTGGAATTACTACCATCAAACATTGATAATTCCAATTTTGGTCTAGGTAACACATAACCTGTGTTCCCAAAAGGATTTTTACAATAGTTTCTAGTGTCCACATTTTCATCTCCTCCCCCTTACTCTCACTAGAACTCCCTATCGTATTTTCTTCCTGCAACTTAGGATTAGAAGATTGCTGACCAATAAACCCCACAGGTTTAGAGGTTAATATCCCTAGTTCATTAGGTTGGAAGGTATACTTCTCATGCTCGCTTAAAACCGTAATTAAACATGGATGCTTACCTTCATTTTTGTTTTGTATTACCGCTGCTGGTGGTTGTTTCTTCACTGTCTGAGGTGAATCTTTCTCATCAGCTGCCTGATTGACCAGCTGTAAGATCCTATACAAATACCCTCTGTTCTCAGTCATTCCCTCTTCCAATGTTTGAATCCTTCCTTCCAGCTCTGCCTTCTGCCCAGCCCACCAGGATGGTAAGGTCTCCTCCTTCACCTCCAGTGCTACTTGTTCTGGTACCTCTTTGGTTCCAGTTTTCTGCATTTTTCTTACCTTTCCCAGTGTGAACAATTGATTTTGGATCAAAAAACTCAGCTCTGATTACCAATTTGTTATGATTTAGGATAAGAAATAGAAGAGTTTTAGAGATTTCAGAAAATAAAGATATTTAGGTACAGAAAAAAGTTCTTCATTCATAAGATAATCCCTTAAAGGGTCAGTACACATTATGTATATACAATGCAAGCTGTCAAAATAGCATCTCTAACAAAATAACCAACTCTGCTGACTCACCATATTCACATCTCTCCTAATATTCTTCTAACAGACTCAAGCCCATTTAGAAGCCCAAAATTAAATAATATTGGATATCAAAATATACCCACTAACCTCCCCATATATCTCAGTCGTTTCCCCAATTTTCCCTCGATTCTCAATCTCAATTATAACATCAATCCCTAGCCCCCTTTCCAATCCCTAATATCCTTCGATTCTTCTCCCAATTGCTGTTGCTGTCTCCCAATCCTTTCTTCGAAATCTCCCCCAAATCACCACGATCAAACCCTAACTTCCCTACCATCATAACACATTGTCATCCAATTCAACCGATTAATGACACAATATAGCATGCTCATGCCATGAAAATTGGATCCTAGTTTCTAAATCAGATAGTTGTTGCCTAAGAAAAGTTCTTTATGCATCATGTGTTGAAATCCCTAAAATTAAGGATATATTACTTACCTTATTCCTAGGAGTGTTCTTGTACAGTAAGATCTAATCTTAGTCTCTAATTCTGAGGGAGTTACTGATTTTTAAGGATTGTTCCCTTATTTATACTTAGACTACTCTATAAAGGCTGTAAACTATTTAGTAAATGATAAGAACATTTTTTTTAAAGTTTGTTCATGGCATCAAAGCTTTAAGGATTTTTGATCATGTCATCTCTAATCTCTCATCCCAAACGCTCCTCCTCTTTATTCTCTCTTGCCTCCTATTTTATTCTTTCCCATGGGTGGCACAGTCGAAACTTCATCCCATACTGAAACCTCACAAATGATTCCAAATATCAACCCCTTAAGGGGACCTTAATTCCTCTCTTGTGATCACTAACCATCTACTACATGGGAAAAATTTCATGCAGTGGTCCCAACCGATCATTATGGTGATTCATGGTAGTGACAAACTAGGATTATCAATGGAGACATCCTACGACCAGCCACAACAAACCCAACTTATGGCAATTGGGAACTCAACAACTCAATTGTAATGGTTTGGTTAATTAATTCAATGGAAGGTCATATTAGTCGCAACTACCTCTTCTTCAAAGCTGCAAAAGATATGTGATATACAATCAAAGAAAACTACTCGGATCTTGGAAATGCCTCCCAAGTATTTGAGATCAAACTGAAGTTGAAGGACATCCGATAAGTAACACTTGAAGTAACTCACTACTACAATAATCTGAAAATTTTGTGGCATGAAATGGACATGTACTATGAGCCAGACTGGGGAGGAGTGGAACACGGCAAGTTTATGACTCACCTCAACCATGAACGTCTCTATGAGTTTCTAGTAGAACTGAACCGAGAGCAAGATGAGGTCTGTGGTCGAATTCTGGGTAGAACCCCCTGCTAACTATTGGTGAAGCATTTGCATAAGTTAGAAGATAAGAGAACCATCGACTTATCATGATGGGTGATTCAAAGGAACCTAAACCTATGACAACTGCTGGTTACCGTCCTACTGAAAACTCAATCCTTATCTCCAGAGGCCCACAACCACAAAGGTCCTGTACTGGAAATGATTCGAGCTCAACCAGACCATGGTGTAACCACTGCAACCGTGTAGGACATACTAAGGAAAAATGCTTCAAACTCCATGGCTACCCTGGAAAAAACCATAAGGAGAATAAGACTGTAATGTTGTCCACTAATACCTCCACTGCTGCAGATGATGCTCTCGACGTTCGCCTAACCAAAACCCAACTTGAGACACTTCATAAGTTGCTTGGTACTTCTACGGCTAGTGGTTCTATATCCACCTAAGGTACTGCCCTCAACATTGTTCTTGAACTTGACAAATCCTCTTGGATACTCGATTCAGGTGCTTCCGATCATATGACAGGTAACCCCACTCTGTTTCACACTTATACACCTTGTCATGACCAATCCCGAATCCGCATAGCTGATGGATCCTACTCACTGGTGGCTGGAATTGGAAGAGTAAAATTAGCAGAAAATTTCTCCCTTGATAAAGTCCTATATGTCCCAAATTTATCCTATAATTTACTTTCAATTAGTAAACTTACCAAGGATGAAAATGTTCTTGCTGAATTTTCTACAATTGGTTGTGTGGTACATGAACAGAAATTGGGGAGGATGATTGGTATTGCTAAAGTTGATGATAGACTCTATGTTTGGAATAAAGACAATACACAAGAAGGATTGGCTCTGTCTACTTCAAAAGAGGGCACAATTATGTTATGCACCTTAGACAATGACATCCAAACTTCTTGTATTTAAAGAAACATCTTCCTTTGTTATTTCGCAATAAAAGTGTGAGCTCCTTGAAATGTAAAATTTGTCAATTATCCAAACACGCCAGTGTACCATACCCGATAAAGCCTTATGTCCAGTCTCAACCTTTCTCGTTAATACACAATGATCTATGGGGAGCCAGCCGTGTAAAGAATGTTACGGGGACTAGATGGTTTATAACTTTCATTGATGCATACTAGGGTTTATTGGGTATACCCCCTCAAAGAAAAAATCTGTAACACCCAAAATCTTCTAAAACTTTCACTCAATGGTTCGAACCCAATTTAATTCTACCATACATACTGTCGTAACCGATTTTCGTCCGGGCACGAATTTTTACTTGGCGGGAAAAGTGATGTGAATAAATTAATGATTTTGATTTTTTTTAAAAAAATATTTTGGGAGTCGCCATCGGCCTTTTGGGTTAGGTAGGTCGAATACCTAAAAAATCATATTTTAAAGGAGTTTTTAAGAAAACATCGATTAAAAGATAAACTGATCTGCGTTTTAACCAAAAATTAATTTTTTTAATAATAAAAAGGGATTCGTGGTCGGTTACGTTTAGGGAAGGATTAGCACCCCTACAACGCCCAAAATTGGTACTTTTTAATTATAAATTGTCTCTTATTATTAGAAATTAAAAATTCAAAATATATTTAATTTATAATCCTATTATTTTAAAATTATAATTATGAAAAATATATATTAATTTATATATTTATAAATAAAATATTTATTTATTTAGAAATATCAGAAAATGACTTCTAGGTGCCTTAAGACAGCTCTTTTCCCTGATATAAAAAATAAATAAATAATTAAAACAATTAATATATAATTTATAAAATAAGATATTTATTTATTTAAAAATATTAGAAAATGGACATCCAGTTGTTTTAAGACTGCCATTTCTTAATATTGAAAAATAAATAAATATTAAAACAAGATTAAAATAAGTTAAAAGTAATTAAATAAGATTTTAATAAATAAAATAAATATTATAAATATATATTTATGGATAAATAATAATAATAGTAATAATAATTAAAAGTAAACATATAAAATTAACATATAATGAACAAAATTAAAACTATATATTTAAAATAAATAAAACTTATAAAAATTGAAATTAGTGACTAAATTATAACTTAATAGAATTAAATACCTAATTCGTAATTAATTATTTAAAAATATAGGGATTAAACATGTTATTTTATCCGTTTATTAATTTGGTGACTAAAATAAAAATTATATTAAATTCGAATATCATATTAAAATAAATTAAAAATATGTACCCGTGATTAAAATATTAATTATTAAAATTAAAGGACTAAATCTATTATTTACCCTAAATATATATATATACAGATAAGGATTAAAATAATATCAAATAAAATTATGAGACTAAATTAAAAAGGTCAGAAAATAGTTCCAATGACTAAATTGCAATGTTATAAATATATGGGGATTGCGGGTATAGTTTATCTATTTGGGAAATTACACGTGTACCCTCCCCTAAACGACGTCGTTTGGGGAGGGTTTTAAATACCCAAACGGCCGGCCCTTTTGGGCCATTCTCTTCATTTATCTGGTTTTGCTTCTCTCTCTAGCTCTTGTTTTCTCTCGCCGGAAGAGAAAACCGACCTCCGTTTCCGGCGCCGATCGCCACCGTCGGCCACCGTCAATGGTGGCCAGAAAATTATATCTACCCCAAATTAAAGCCCGACTCTCCCTCGTCCTAAATCTAACCTTTGTTTCTCCTAACAACCCTTAGATTTTCCTAGATCTAGGTTTTTTTACCTTCGATGTATGGATCTCCGGCTGCTCGTGGGGCTTAGATGAGGTGGTAAGTTTCTTTCCTCTCTTCTCTTTTATTTTTATTTCTGGTTGCTCTGTTGTGGGTTCGCTCTGCTTTGGGTTTGATATTGGTTGCTCCTTCTCTGTTCTTGCTCGTTTTTTTTATGGTCCTCATTTCTGGTTTATGTCTCCTCTCTGTCTCTTCTTTTGCAGGATTCAGTGGCCATTTATAGGCCTCGTCGAGAGGCTCCTCGGACCGGTCCAAAGGATGAAAGGCTCGGTGAGTCACCAAAGCTATGCTGGTGACTCACCATAGAGGCGACGTGGACGGTCGGTGTCATGGCAGCAAGGCTTCTGGAGTGTTCGTCAGAGGCGTCGTGGCAGTACTGAAGTGTCGGCAACGGACGTGTGGCCTTCTGGAATCAACGGCGGCGGCTGAGGACTTCTGGAGGCGGCGGCAGCAGCAGTAGTGCTAGGGTTTAGAAACCTTAGCTGAAACCCTAAATTTGTTTAAGGTTTCCTTTTGAGTCTGGGCCAGTTCTGGTTGGGCCTGGGATTTGGGCTTGTAATTATTTTTTTAATAATAATAATAATATAATAATATATATAATGATAATAATAATATATATATATAATAATAATAATATAAATAATATTCAAATAAAAAAATGAGTATCTTCAGCTGCCCCTCTTTGTTTATTCTTGTGTTAATAAGAATAGAGCAAAGACGAAAAGATAATAAGTTTTTTTTTCATTTGACTTTACTTGATTATGAAGGGAATGTTGAACAAATTCTTCTTTGGGATTAGTTCTTCTTATTATGAACTTTTCCACTGGGGATGACAATTTATCTCTTTATATGATGTAATCTGGAAATATTGATGCTGATCTATCTCCTTCTGTGATAGAATCATGCAAAAGATTGAACAAGTTCTTCTCATTATGAACTTCTTCTTCCTTCTTCAGATGAGTTCTTCTCATTATGAACTCTCTCTGGAAAAGTTGATCCATCGAGTGATGAATTCGAGCAAAAAGTTGAACAAATTCTTCTCATTATGAACTTCTTTTTCTTTCTTCAGATGAGTTCTTCTCATTATGAACTCGCCCTGGCAATGCTGATCCATCGAATGATGAATTCAAGCGAAAAGTTGAACAAATTCTTCTCATTATGAACTTCTTTTTCCTTCTTCAGATGAGTTCTTCTCATTATGAACTTCTTCTTCCTTCTTCAGATGAGTTTTTCTCATTATGAACTCTTTCACTAGGGATGTTGATCCATCAAATGATGAATTCAAACAAAAGGTTGAATAAATTCTTCTCATTATGAACTTCTTCTTCTTTCTTCAGATGAGTTCTTCTCATTATGAACTATCTCTGGAAAAGCTGATCTATCGAGTGATGGATTTGAGAAAAAGGTTGAACAAATTCTTCTCATTATGAATTTCTTCTTCCTTCTTCAGATGTGTTCTTCTCATTATGAACTTTTTCTGGAAAAGCTGATCCATCAAGTGATGGATTTGAATCTTTGCTAAAATCTTTGAAATTCCTGTTAACATTTAACATGGATAAAATGAATGAAAATGCTCCTATTTTGCAAATGTCTAAATATGATGCATGAATGTTGATGCAATCTTCATTTGACTTCAAAATGGTGAACTCGGTTTTCCTCCACTTCATCATTTATTGCCAGGGTCACCTCTGGATATCAGTGTAGCAACTTATGCTATCAAGCTTGCATTTCTGAAGAACCATCTGATCAACTTGTATCTTTATGTCTTCTTTGCTTCATGAAAGTCTCAGAAGAATTGTTTCATTTGTGAAACTCTTGTCGTAGTCAGAACTATGACCTTGATGCCCCATTTTGTCTTGGATAAAACTAACTTTCTTTGCTTGGAGTTGTGCAGAAATCTGATAAAGCTTTCATCTTTGAAAAGAGAATCTGTCATCTTTAAAAAGGGAATCTATCATCTTTGAAGAGTGTAGATGTAGATATGCCTGACTCAGCAGGGATTAATTAGGAGAGTAGAGTCTGTTCTGATTTGACTCTTGAAACACATCATAAGGAGAATTTATCTTAATTCCTTTCATGTCCCCACATTTAAATGGTTCTTAAACAAGGCAACTTGGATCATATCATGCCGAGATGCTTAACCACAACCTGTCGTTCAACTAGCTTCTTGTTGTTAAAATTTCAGCTCTCCTTCTGTGGAAAGAAATCTTCATCATATCTCATCTTATAATCTTGAAGTTGAAGAAAACAAACTTCATCTTGGATCAAAAATGGAAACCATATGATCACAACATTGGTTCAGCATCAGAATAGCAGGTTCGTAAAACATTTGACAGCGCATTCATCCTTTCCTGTGGATTCTGCTCAGATGTTCGTAAAACATTTGACAACACATTCATCCTTTCCTGTGGCTTCTGCCAAGATGTTCGTAAAACATTTGACAACACATTCATCCTTTTCTGTGTCTTCTGCCAAGATTTCTCAATCATTGAAGCTCTTTGCATGGTGTTCAAAATTTTTGTATGATGTCCCAAGACCATTTGAGAACAAAAATCAGTGGGGATTCAAGTGTAATGTTGGTATGACCAAAAAGTTGGTCAAATTCACAAAATGTGCTGGTGTCGAATTGAATAGGAGATACCAACAAATCTTGATATCATCTCTGGAAAAGGCAAATGTGATACTGATCATGCTTTCTTTCATAATGAGCATTGTAGAAAGTAGAAACACTTCAGCTATAGGATCAATGTACAGAAAGATATCCGTGGAATTCTTGCAGCTGGGGATGAAACGCACATGATAAAACCAAAATAGATGGAAATTTAGTTCATCTTGGCTAACAATGATGATCCCAATAACAACGGGAATAACAGTAATAAGTGAGAGTCGAGTCTCCCTTTCCAATGTCATCAAGTAAGAAAAAACTGATGTGAAAAACAACTTCATAATCTCAACTTTATGGTTGAAACTAACTGCCAGGAATCTCAAAGAAATATTTCCAATCATCACCGACACAAAGAATGCAAAATTCAAAGTCTAGATCTTGAGGAACTGAACCCTGGATCGAACGGTCTGCATGGGGACCAAATTTAAAGAACATGTTGTCATGTAACACATGGTTAAGAAGATTGGGTATTTGAAACCATACTTGCTGAATAAATATTTGTTCAACAACATGACCCTAATGCAACTGCTTGTTGAATGAAGCAATTATGTATAGTCAGCTCGACTGTCACTGTTTCACCATTTTCATTCTTCATATCTTTATGTCTCATTGGAGATATTTGTTCAAGTCAATGATCTTGACAGGATGATATGGGCCTTCAGCCTGCCCCAACATTTGCTGATTCGATCGTTCAAAAATGCATCAACAATCCTAATTTTGATTGAAATGGGATTTCAGCATGCCCCGATATTTGCTTCTTGTTAATCTGAGCCTTCAAAAATGCCCCACATGGATCTGTCTGAAGGAACCTTTAAAATGCCCCAACATTTGCTGATACAGATGTTAAAAGTGTGCTCAACATTACTTCTTGTTGAGATGAGCCTCTAAGAATGCCCAAATATTCATATTATTATGAGCCTTCAAAATGCCCCAATATTCTATTTCTGTTTGAAATGGGCTTTCAAGATGCCTCAATATTCTGCTTTTGATTCACTCTCAATGTCTGTTTAATTGAAATGTCATGATCCCCACGAGGTCCAGTTTTGACAATGAACTATTGTAGGTACTTGTGGCTTTATTCGTGCCCCAAATCTGTTTATCTTGAATACTCTCATTCTGGTGTCACTAAACAGTAGTATTGTCAAGTAACTGGAGGAAATCTCTTAATGTTGTTAAGAAGTACTCAATCATTTGACAGAAACGTCTGAGATATGTGTCTTCTGAATGAGGTGACCATTTTCTGTATCTGGAGGGATTTAGTCAGACAGAGCAGTAAAAATAGCTTGGTAATCCGTTCTAGGCTAACACAGTGGCTTATCATCTTTCAGTGAAGGTCATCTCTGAAATATACTTTTCTGTGGGAGAGAAACCAATTTATGAAAACAGTAATCTGATGCAATAGCAAGACTAAATATACAGTGGTACAAGCTCTTGAAAAATCCACACCCATGCAACATGTTGATTCTGATAACAACTATTTGATTATGAAGCGATCTTTCAGGATGATTTCACAGATATTGATAGTTCTTTCTAATACCGAGGAAATCCTGAATTCTGATTCTGATGAGGAGAATAAACTGTTATACTTGACAAAAACAGGATATTCATAGGTTGAGGCTTCAATAGCCATGGAGAGATGTGGCCCAAATTCATCAATTACAGAGTTGAAAGATTTTATATGTGCTGCTCAAATGGCTAAGGCTGCTGACGCACTTCTTATGGTAGAAGATAGGAAGCCATTATGCGATGTCCCTAATAACAAGAAAAGGCAAAACCCATGCTATGATTTTTGGAAAAGGAAGAAACAGATGAAGCTTGAAAAGAAGCTTATTAATGAAGACGATTATGCAGTTCATCTTTCAATTCCAATGATTGGTTCTGGGGTTTCTACCGAACCAGATCAGATAACTCAAAGAACACTTCCAGAAGATGCTATTGGGTCTCCTTATTTCTACTATGAGAAAATTCATTTTTCAAATCCAATGATTGGTTTTAGGGTTCATACCAAACCAGATCAGATAACTCAAAGAACACTTCCAGAAGATGCTATTGGGTCTTCTTATTTCTACTACGAGAACGTGGCACTTGCTCCAGTTAATGTTTGGACTGGAATATCATAGTACTTATTCGATGTAGAGCCAGATTTTGTAGATTCGAAGCATTTTTATGCTGCTACACTGAAAGGGGCTATATTCATAATCTGCCAATTGAGAACAAATTTCCTTTTATCTTGTTTTCTCCACGCATTATACATGATATTTTTCCATTGACAAATAAATGATGGCCTTCTTGGGATCCAAGAACAAAGTTGAACTGTTTACAAACATGTACAGGAAGTGCCAAATTGACAAAAATGATCTGTAAGGCTCTTGAAGCTTGTGATGATGAGCCATCTTTGAGTGTCCATAAGTATATTCTTGATGAATGCCGAAAATGGAATCTAGTATGGGTTGGAAGGAATAAAGTTGCTCCACTTGAACCTGATGAGGTGGAACTGCTTCTAGGTTTCCCTAAAAACCATACACGAGGATCTGTATAGAGACATGTTCCATGGTGGTATCAATGTCCTGTCTTTTTTCTCTAAAATCAGTGATGCAAAGGTTGACTTCTACTGTTTTGGCATACCTTTGAAAACAAATGTGCAAGAACTGAATGATGATCAGTTGGAGCAATTGATGAGTAGATTTGTCGAATTAGACCTTGTTGTCAGTGGTATCCAGCGTAACAACCTTACTGGAAGAAATAAACATCATCAGGATGAGCTAGACGATTTTTGTTGGTGCATTTCCTTGCAATGATTGCTACAGTGACTGTTTCTTCTGCTGTTTCAATATATCCCACTCTTTTCGAATCATGGAACAGTTTAGTTAACAGTAAAACTGGTCATCTTCAACTTTTGGAATCCTGTAACCAATGTTACCCTATATAAAAGGCCTATAAGGGTAGATTCTGTTCCAATGTCTTATTCTGTGCCATAAGTCCTCAAATTCAAATTCAGAAATCTTCTGAAGACATAATGGATATCATCTTGACAAAGAAAATGATCGGCATAGAAGAAGTAGCAATAATGTATCAAGACTTGAACCAGCATCACGGTATAATCAGAGTGCAGGTAGTGACTTGTTCATGGCTCTATGATGTAATCTTCTAGAGAACATAAATTGATGGTTGGGGAAAATAATATGTCCGGCGATGCTTATCGCCCTCAGCATGAGATAAACGATAATCTTTCTTGATGAGCTATTAATAATGTCATAGGGGAGTGTCACAAGTTCAAATCTCCAGACTTTTTGGCTTCTTGGACCACTTGCCTTTAAAAATGTGAAATGCTTCATTATTCTGGCCTCGTTCATTCTTTTTCTTCAACAGTGGTAGAATAAGCAATATTTGCTTCAAGGACCTTCCTCATTTGAGAATGTCCTGTTTGAAAATGTTTTTTCTCCTTTCTTTATTGAAGAATGAAAGAATTTTGCAAAGTAATGTCCTTCTCAGGTTCACAATAGAATCAAATCATAAACAACGAGTTTAATGAATATCAAATAAATCAACTACACTTTTAAATCATTCAAAAATCATAGTCCTATGGCAAGTGTCAAAATTATTGACTGATTTAAGGTGTAGGTGGATTCTGGTAAAGTAGGTTCTTTCAAGTTGGTTCGAGCTTCCACTAACTTGAAGAAATGGATCTTATGCTCATCTTTGTAGAAATACTTCTTGATTCCAGAATCTCAGGAACGTCTTTTGGGATGTGCGGTGCTTCATTTAAGAGCTTAAGATCATCTCTTATGTCGTTTGTTGCACCATTCAATATTCAAGCCGCCTTTTTAGGTTTTCAACTCGAATCCTCCTTTGGTTCTAAGATGTTATTTAAAAATTTACATCTTGAACCCCCCTTTTATCATTTTTCATATCATGCATTAAAGATTTTAAAAACCAATTTTTGCAAATAAAAATCAATCTTGAGAGGCGGAATGAATTCTAAAGATATTCTCTTTTACTTAGAAATCCATGTATGATTAAAATGGACTTTTCAGGTACGTAACGTAGGCCATGGCTTATGGTTACGAAAGAAATGGATAAAAATGCCTAAATAAGTGTTTAAGGGTAATCAAACCAAGGATCAATTCATTCTGATGCCATCAATCTTGCCTTGCTTAATCTTGGATCTGCTTTGTTGGGGATTTTTCCATCATCTGGATCCCTCTAGACTGCCAAATTTTGGATTCATTTCCATTTTCTCGTATCTTCAGCATTTCTTGCTCTTCTTGTTTGTACTTGATCAATCTTGTAACTTGAGGCTCAATAAGTCAACCATCTTGATTCAATTTTTTTTTCCTTTTTTCCTTTTTTCCTTTTTTCCTTTTTTTCTTTTTTTCTTTTTTTCTTTTTTTCCTTTTCCTTTTCCTTTTCTTTTTTGTTTTGTTTTTTATTTTTGTTTTTTTCCTTTTTCTTTTTTTTTCCTTCTTCTTTCTTTGCTGGATGAGTAAAATACTTTAATTGCTTTGATCACCTCCTTTTCCTTTTACATTTTGGAGATTTTCCATTATTCTTGATTAGATTGATCTTCAAGCACTCTGTATTTGACATACCTTGTAGTTCAAAACTTTCTTGACTTCATGGAAACTTGTCTTTGTAATAAAACTATATTGACAATCTTTATTCTTATGGGCAAATATCCTTCACTTTACCCCCCAATGTGGAGGGTGATCCTTGGTTAGGGTTGAATCAGAAGAAAAATCATTCAGGCTCAAGTGGGGACAACAAAGGATATATATATATATATATTAAAGGATAAATGAAACAATGACATTCGTCATCTCATACACAGAAACCTTTGTAAAAAGAGGTATCTCCAGGGGGATGAATTTTCAAGATTAATTTTACTTACATGAAAAATGTAATTAATGCATGATATATTTATTTCAATCAATCAATTTCCCCTTCTTCTTTGAGTATGCCCTAATCACTCGAAATTATCTTCAATGAGTTGGTCCATGATGCCTCATCTCGTCTCTTCTTGTAGTAAAATTCACGGATAATTGAAAGTTTGGTTCTTTTGAGGTCTTTTGGTTTATGATGGTTTTGTGTTTGGAAGGACAAATGTGTGACTTTTAAAGTCATGTATATGGTGGAAGGGGTAATATCATAAACCAACCAACTCTATCCGAGAAGGTAAACATCTAGAGTTTGTGTCTCAAAAACAAGTAGAGACATTTCTTCAGAATCTCAGATAAATGTACGGTCAAAATTTGGTATTAGCAAGGGTCGAGTAATTGGCGTTGAATGGGATATGGAAGATATAATTTTTACCACTTTCCAAAGATCTATAACTTTTGAAAAATTAAAAGAATATTTAATCTACTTGATACTTAATAATCTCAAGGTTAAAACTTGATTCCTTGTTCATAACCATAAAAGCAACACACATTTATTTATTGCACAAAGGGCGGAGAAAGGGAACAAAAAACAAGTTCAAATAAGATGCTGAAAATATAAAGTACTACAGTGGTAGATAATACTTCCACTTGTTTATGCATCATTACTCCTCTATTGTTGGGTATGTACTTGGCCCATGATTTTTATCCTTATTTGCCCCCCATTTCTTGATCATTTCTTGTGTCAAGACTCCCTTGTCGACGAGCGTCTCTATTTCCTTTAACAGTGACCAACAATTCCCTGTTGAATGTCCAGATACTCCCAAGTGAAAATTACAGAAGCTATTTTGATCATAGAAATGGACATAAGGCTTTGGTGACACCTTCACCAATCTTGGTGTAATGTATTGACCTTTAACCAAAAGAGGGTACAGGTCTGAGATAGATTCTTGAAACACCTTCAGAGTTTTTCTCGCTCGTGAGGCTATCACTTTCTTTGATCGTTCTGAACGAATGAATGCTCTCATGTTATCGAGGGGGTTCTGAATGCTCATTACAGCTATAACTGGGGTAATATTAACCAGATTTCTTAAGTTGTCCTTTGCCTTACTTGTTTTCAGAAAATCTGATACATGTATCTGAGGTGTCTTCTGGGTTATATCTGCCTCATTCTTTCTTAGACCTATAGGTCAATCTTGAATTACATCCATGGGAGCCTTTTGATTTCTTTTCCCATTTTCTTGTGCCCGATATTCTTCGTAGGATTTGGTTACATTAGTTTCTGTTGCAACAACGATTTCTGAACATTGAACCTTAACCCCTTCTTTTATCTTGTATTTTTGAATTGCTTGCTCTAAAGGGTCTTGGAAATTTCCCTTAAGATTACCAGGAACCTTAGCTGAACAATTTGGAATTCCATTCTGATTTATCCAAGGAACTTCCTTATAGGTCCAATTCTCATTTGGAGGCCACTGTGATTGATCAAGTTGTGGAGTAATTGATCTGGCTGAGAGCATTTTTGGATGCAACTTTTCACTCGAACAGTGGAAGGGAGGAAATTGAAATCCCTGCACATTATTTTTCTTCTTGATCACTCTATAAGGTTTGGCACCATGTTTAACTGAATAAGACCTCACTGTATTAACCCCAGCTTCTTTCTTGACTTTAGTATTGTCAGAGCCTCTTATCTTGCCATTCTTGATAGCCATTTCGATGATTTCTCCAATTATGATGATGTAAGAGAAATTATTAGGGACAACTCCTATTATGTGATTAACATAAGGAAATTTTAATGTGCTGATGAACAAAGTAGTGAACTCTTTTTCAGTCAATGGTGGATGTACTTGAGAAGCAACGTCTTTCCATCGTTGTGAATATTGTCGAAAGCTTTCATTGCACTTCATATTCATGCTTTGCAACATTGTTCGATTAGGGGCCATATCAATCATGTGCTTGTATTGACCCATAAAAGCTTGAGCTAAATCCCTCCAAGAACGTATTTGAGTACGTTTTAGCTGATTATACCATCTGGATGCAGACCCAGATAAACTCTCTTGGAAACAGTGGATCAACAACTTTTCATTCTCTACATAGCCAGTCATACGACGACAATACATAGTGATATGATATGAAGGGCATGTGGTCCCATTATACTTCTCAAAATCTGGAACTTTGAACTTTGGTGGAATAACCAGGCCAGGGACCAAACTTAGTTCTTTGGCATCAAACCCATAAAATGACTCAACTGTCTCTATAGATTTTATCACCTCTTCTATATTTTCCAGTCGTTGAGTAAATTTTTCCTTCTCAACTGATTTGTTTAGGTCAAAGACCTCGTTACTAATACAGAATTTATCAGGCTTCAACTCAGAAGTAATAGGACAATCAGTGGGGAACGATGCTCCAACTTGATATGGTGAGTTCTTAACAGCGAAGTAAATCGGTGATTGAATTTCCTGGGGTACAGAGGTGAACTCAGGAATATGAACAGGTGTAACATCCAAAGAATTTATGGGGTTTTCAACAAGACTCTTTCCAGCGGTCTGGTGCTTCTCAATCATTTCTTTCATATTGTTCAGTAGATCGATATGATAATTTGTGATATTAGCTTCAATTTGTGCCAACTTGCTCCTCAATTCCTCTTGTATTTCTTTCTGCTTTATCTCAAATTTGGCTAGCCTATCTTCAGTTTCTTTAGACATTTTTCTTGTGTCGTGCTGAGCGTTCTTGCTTCAAGGAAAAACCAAGATCACTTCGTTTGAAATCCTGATTTTAAAGAATGAATGTTTTAATGTATTATGACATAAAAAATGCAAAGATGCCAAAGGCAAATGTAAATATGTGAATGTAATAATAAGAATACAAATTATGCAATACAAAAGCAAATATAAAAAAGATGCCAGATGTAAATATGCAAATGTAAAAATGTAAATGTAAATTATTTGAAATACCAGAATAGGACATCCAGTTATATTAAGACTGCCATTTTCTTTGATATTGAAAATAAATAAACATTATTATTTAATTAAATATGTTTTAATGCATGATGTAAATTTAAAAATGTAAATGTAAATACAAACGTAAAAATGTACAAATGCAAAATACAAATGCATGTATGAAAAGGTGTTACTCAAGAGTGATCATCTTAGAACAGATTTCATTGAACGCAAAAGTTTCGGTACATCAAACAAAACTTTACATATAGGGATATATTTCATTCCTAACTTCTCCAAAGCCAAATTAGTCTATCAGCTTAAGGGACATATTGCTTGTCTGGACTGTAACTTCTTCCATGACATTCTCTTTCATCTTCTGTGTCATTTCTCGGAGTTGCTCATTTTCCCTTGTAAGAGAACCTTTATGTCCAAGAAGTTCTTGAACAAGATCCTCATATATGTTGCAGTTCGTTTTCAGTTTGGTGACCCCTGTTATCCACTCTTCTGGGGTACTTCCTAGGCCAGCATTTTGAAAGGTTTGACTGATCTTCTGAAAATCTTCATGCATAGTTTTCATTTCTGTGCTCAATTTCTTGTTTTGGTCGTTCAAGTCCTTCAAATAACATGCTTGAGCTTCATAAAAACATCCTCTACTCTGAATGCCCTGACTGATACTCTTACCATAGACTGCTTTTGGTATCAATCTGGTAGGATCTTTGTGTAATACTTTTGGTATTAATATAATTGGTTCTCTGTGTGCATTGCTTGCTTCTATTCTCGGAGTTTCCTCAGGATGTCTTTCCTTGGCCGCATTATGTTTTGTTTGATCATAAAACTTTTTGTCCATTTACGATTTCTTTCTAATTTGATGAACAATCTTTCAAGTCAACACCTTTTGGTTATGCCATGATCATGCAATGCAAACAAAAGAAATCAATATGAACAGATTAGAGCAATGTAACATGCATGAAAAAATAAGAAAAATAGAATAGTTAGTACCAACTAATGAAAAAAAATCTATCTATCAAGGTATAAATCTTAACCTTATGCTTTCTAGTTCCATGCTTTGTTTGGAAAATTTAACCTAACCGCATGATTTATAGTTCGCATGCATTTATTCAGGAAAAAGAAAAGGAAATAAAATAAATTAAAAGTTAGAGCTTATTTCTCCTTTGTGTACACCTATGAACAGAGGTTCAGTACTGTCTTAGATCGGGTGAATTTCTAGGGTTTATTATATGCAGAATTTCAGTTCTAGGAGTAAAGGTACTCGAATTGTCCTTGTTGATGCCCCCTTGGGCTGTCAACCTTCAATCCTAGTCCATTACAGACCTAAACAGATCGAGTTCAATTCGAGGGGACACATTTCTCTATGCCTGACACGGAGAATAAATTCTCACGAAGACATAAAGCATATGAACCCCAAAAGTTACTTGCTAGGTCTGACACAGAGAATAAATTCTCACGAAGACGTCGCTTTCACTCCCACTTAAAAGAGACAAAACTCAATTATAGAGCTTTATGTTATGCAATGCACGTATTGTGTGTGAGGAGAAATGTTCAAACCTCTGACAAACAAATAAATAATGAAAATAAAATACTTGAAAATAAAATGAAACATTAATAAAATAATATACATGAAAATAATAAAAAATTTTGAAAAGAAAGAATTAAAAATTAAATATATGAATTTTTAATTTTTAATTAATAGAGACAATTTATAATTGATTTTAAAGTTTGACCCTTCCCCAACGGAGTCGCCAAGCTCTCGTAACCGGTTTTCGCCCGGGCACGAATTTTTACTTGGCGGGAAAAGTGATGTGAATAAATTAATGATTTTGATTTTTTTTTAAAAAATATTTTGGGAGTCGCCATCGGCCTTTTGGGTTAGGTAGGTCGAATACCTAAAAAATCATCTTTTAAAAGAGTTTTTAAGAAAACATCGATTAAAAGATAAACTGATCTGCGTTTTAACCAAAAATTCATTCTTTTTAAAAATAAAAAGGGATTCGTGGTCGGTTACGTTTAGGGAAGGATTAGCACCCCTACAACGCCCAAAATTAGTACTTTTTAATTATAAATTGTCTCTTATTATTAGAAATTAAAAATTCAAAATATATTTAATTTATAATCCTATTATTTTAAAATTATAATTATGAAAAATATATATTAATTTATATATTTATAAATAAAATATTTATTTATTTAAAAATATCAGAAAATGACTTCTAGTTGCCTTAAGACAGCTCTTTTCCCTGATATAAAAAAAATAAATAAATAATTAAAACAATTAATATATAATTTATAAAATAGGATATTTATTTATTTAAAAATATTAGAAAATGGATATCCAGTTGTTTTAAGACTGCCCTTTCTTAATATTGAAAAATAAATAAATGTTAAAACAAGATTAAAATAAGTTAAAAGTAATTAAATAAGATTTTAATAAATAAAATAAATATTATAAATATATATTTATGGCTAAATAATAATAATAATAGTAATAATAATTAAAAGTAAACATATAAAATTAACATATAATGAACAAAATTAAAACTATATATTTAAAATAAATAAAACTTATAAAAATTGAAATTAGTGACTAAATTATAACTTAATAGAATTAAATACCTAATTCGTAATTAATTATTTAAAATTATAGGGATTAAACATGTTATTTTATCCATTTATTAATTTGGTGACTAAAATAAAAATTATATTAAATTCGAATATCAGATTAAAATAAATTAAAAATATGTACTTGGGATTAAAATATTAATTATTAAAATTAAAGGACTAAATATGTTATTTACCCTAAATATATATATATACATATAAGGATTAAAATAATATCATATAAAATTATGAGACTAAATTAAAAAGATCAAAAAAATAGTTCCAGTGACTAAATTGTAATGTTACAAATATATGGGGATTGCGGGTATAGTTTACCTATTTGGGAAATTACACATGTACCCTCCCCAAAACGACGTCGTTTGGGGAGGGTTTTAAATACCCAAACGGCCGGCCCTTTTGGGTCATTCTCTTCATTTCTCTGGTTTTGCTTGCTCTTGTTTTCTATCGTCGGAAGAGAAAACCGACCTCCGTTTCCGGCGCCGATCGCCACCGCCGGCCACCGTCAGTGGTGGCCGAAAAATTATATCTACCCCAAATTAAAGCCCGACTCTCCCTCGTCCTAAATCTAACCTTTGTTTCTCCTAACAACCCTTAGATTTTCCTAGATCTAGGTTTTTTTACCTTCGATGTATGGATCTCCGGCTGCTCGTGAGGCTTAGATGAGGTGGTAAGTTTCTTTCCTCTCTTCTCTTTTATTTTTGTTTATGGTTGCTGTGTTGTGGGTTCGCTCTGCTTTGGGTTTGTTGTTGGTTGCTCCTTCTCTGTTCTTGCTCGTTTTTTTTTTTGTGGTCCTCTTTTCTGGTTTCTGTCTCCTCTCTTCCTCTCTGTCTCTTCTTTTGCAGGATTCGGTGGCCATTTATAGGTCTCGTCAAGAGGCTCCTCGGACCGGTCCAAAGGATGAAAGGCTCGGTGAGTCACCAAAGCTATGCTGGTGACTCACTATAGAGGCGACGTGGACGGTCGGTGTCATGGCAACAAGGCTTCTGGAGTGTTCGTCAGAGGCATCGTGGCAGTACTGAAGTGTCGGCAACGGACGTGTGGCCTTCTAGAATCAACGGCGGCGGCTGAGGACTTCTAGAGGCGGCGGCATCAGTAGTAGTGCTAGGGTTTAGAAACCCTAGCTGAAACCCTAAATTGGTTTAGGGTTTCCTTTTAGGTCTAGGCCGATTCTGGTTGGGCCTGGGATTTGGGCTTGTAATTATTTTTTTAATAATAATAATATATATAATAATATATATAATAATAATAATTATTATTATTATAATAATAATAATAATAATATAAATAATATTCAAATAAAAAAATGAGTATCTTCACATACACTCCGAACTGACAATGGTAGCGAATATTTCAACTTTTTCCTAAGCCCTTACCTTTTTGACCAAGGAATCATACATCAAAGTTCTTGCCCCGACACACCTCAACAAAACGGGATATCCGAAAGAAAAAACTAACATCTCCTTGTTGTGGCTCAAGCCCTAATGTTCACCATGGGTGTCCCAAAATATTTGTGGGGAGAGGTTGTCCTCACTGCTTGCTACCTCATAAACCATCTACCATCAAAGGTATTAAATTTTCAAACACCTCTATATACACTTCAAAAAGCTTTTCCCTTATTTCTTGTTCCAAACCTACCAACAAAAATATTTGGTTACAAAATGTTTGTCCACAATCATCACCCCAATCAATCCAAACTTGATCCTCGAGCCCACACGTGCCTTCATTGGATATTCCCCCACACAAAAAGGCTATAAGTGTTACTCACCAACCTTACACCAAATGTTTGTCTCTCGGGATGTCACCTTTTTTGAGAATGAACCATACTTTGCAGCATCTCATCTTCAGGGGGAGACTCTCAATGAAGATGAGACCCTTAATACCCTTCTCATTATACCTCAAGATCCTACCTCTACTATCACAAACAAACCTAAAAACCCAATAGTTATTGTAATTCTATATTTAGGGATTGTTTCTCCTGTGCAACAGCAAAAAATTAGCAGAATCAATCGCACTATCAAATAACAATAACAACATGATCCACGAAGGCAGCAAGAACAGGCTCCAGAACTTCGGGTATATTCTCGACGACTTCATCCTCCTGAAACTGAAACAGTAGAGCCAATTTCATCCCCAACTGATGATTATTCTGAAACAGAAGTCTCACCTCCATCACCATCCATCTATCTTTCAATTGTTGTTCGAAAGGGAACAAGGAGTTGCACTCAACACCCTAACTCTCGGTTTGTGCCCTATGGAAACTTATCTAAGTCTTATAAAGCCTTTGTGTCTAATGTTGATACTGTAGAAGTTCCGAAAAACATAGAAGAAACTCTTAAATCAACTGAGTGGAGGCAAGTTCTGATGGAAGAAATAAAGGCTCTCAAAGACAATGAAACGTGGGAAGTCTCAGATTTACCAAGTGGTAAGAAGACTGTAAGATGCAAGTGGGTCTTCACTATAAAATTTAAACCCGATGGTAGTATCGACCGATACAAGACTCGGCTTTTGGCTAAGGGTTTACTCAAACCTATGGCCTTGACTACGACAAGACGTTTGCACCAATTGTCAAGTTAAACACCATTCGAGTTCTCCTATCTCTTGATGTCAACTTGGATTGGCCCTTAACCCAATTGGACGTAAAAAACGCTTTCCTCAATGGGGAATTAAATGAGGAAGTGTACATGAACTTCCCACCCGGGTTTGAAGAGAGAAATGACAAAGTGTGTAAGCTAAAGAAGTCCTTATATAGACTAAAGCAATCTCCAAGGGTGTGGTTCAACCGATTTGCCAAAGCTATGACTAGTAGAAGCTACATTCAAGGACAAGTTGGCCACAACATGTTCTACAAACACTCGAAAAGTGGAAAAATGTTGCATTCTCATTGTCTATGTGGATGATATAATATTAACAAGGGATGATTCAAGCGAAATTAAAAGTCTAAAAGAGTTTCTTAATGCTAAATTCGAACTTAAGGACTTGGGGAACTTAGATACTTTCTTGGAATGGAAGTAGCATGGTCTAAGGCATGTATTTCCATCTCCCAAAGAAAGTATGTTCTCGATCTGCTTTTAGAAATTGGTTTGTTGGGCTGCAAACCAGTTGAAACTCCTATGGAGTTCAATCTTAAATTAGGGACTGATCAGGATGGAGAAGATATCGACATGGGGAGATATCAACGACTAGTAGGGAGACTTATCTACCTATCTCACACTGGCCCGAACATAGCTTTCGGTGTGATTGTTATCAGCCAGTTCATGCACACTCCAAGGGAGAAACATCTGGAAGCTGCATACAGGATATTAAGGTATCTCAAGGGGACTCCGGGTAAAGACTTGCACTTCGAGAAAACTGCCAACCGAAGTGTAGAAGTATACACTGATGCAGACTGGGCAGGTGCTGTTAACGACAGACATTCTACAAGTGACATTTGGGGTAATCTCGTAACATGGAGAAGTAAAAAAACAATCCGTTGTAGCAAGCAGCAATGCAGAAGCAGAGTATCGAGCACTATCCTATGGTATATGCGAAGGAATATGGATACAACGACTACAGGGAGAACAAAAAGTTTCATATACAAGACCTATAAAAATGCATTGCGACAACTAGGCAGCTGTCAGCATAGCACATAATCATGTTCACCATGATCGCACCAAACATGTGGAAATTGATCGCCACTTCATCAAAGAAAAAATTAACTCGGGAAAGTTTTGTGTTACCTACATACCTACAATACAACAAGTTGCAGACTTGTTGACCAAAAGCTTGAACAGAAATATGTTTGAAGAAATTATTGGCAAACTGGGTTTGATAAATATCTACACTCCAACTTGAGGGGGAGTGTTGGAATCCCTAAAATTAAGGATATATTACTTACCTTATTCCTAGGAGTTTCTTTGCACAGTAGGATCTAATCTTAGTCTGTAATTCTTAGGGAGTAACTGATTTTTAGGGATTGTTCCCTTATTTAAACTTAGACTACTTTATAAAGGCCGTAAACTATTTAGTAAATGGTAACAACCTTCTTTTTAAAGTTTGGTCATCATTTAAAAGCTATTAAAAACAAATGGCCTACGGATTTCACCTTTGCTTGCAGACTTGCATGGCAAGGGAGTGGTGTTTTTTTCTTTTGGGAGGGGGATGAATGATAGCGTATAATGCTATCTAGTAACATCCTAAAGTAAACTTTAACGAGAAAAATCTAACTAATTGAAGCAAACATCTGAGTCAAATTTATCTTTAGATGCAGCAATAAAGCAAAGAGTTCTGCAAACTAGAATGGGAAAAAATTATTCTGCTGAGTTGAGTCTCAGTGAACCCAAGAAAAAGAAAAGGTAGGTCATCTTAAGTTCTAATTGTTGCTTAAAAAAGAAAACTTCTAATTGTTACAGTATTAACCCCTGGAGGCTAATTTTCCATTTTACCGTTAAATTTAAATGCACTTACAGGTAGCAGGCAACTCGTAAATAATCCGTAGAATTAAGGATCGGAAATACCTTGAATATTTGTACCTCACATTCGTTGCTGTTCCCAGACTAGTCGCATGGGGTCATTGCCTCTTAGCAGTAGAAGAATGCAGGAGCTAAATGTAGAGATTTATGCTTTTCACTTATTAAGCCTCCTAACAGTTGCAGATCACAAAAGGTTCAACTATTAAATACTAAAATCTATATCTCTATCTACTTTATTCCTTCTATAACCATACAAATCAATACTTAACAATTAATAGCCATCTAAAAAGGTGAAAAAATAATCTTTTTTATCAAATAGGTTCATAGGTGCTTAAAAATTTAGGAATAGTGTAGAGCATGCAAACATTTTAGAATTACAAAGTCCAAGAAGTAGCACGAGTAAGATTCGTTTAGAATTGTATGTTGGTTGTGCGTTAACATGCCTGCTTATATTGTAGGTTCCTATGGAAACATGAAATATGCCACCAAGTTTCATGGTTAAAAGAGAAATGTGAATATTCACTAAATTACTAATATCCATAACATTTGGCAGCAGTGTCTCAAAATCCTATTCCTCCCTGCACCAGTATCCACTCTTCCCACCAGTTTTGCGCTCAAGCCGTATATCTGTGATTTGGATATCTTTTGAAGCAGCCTTGCACATGTCATACACTGTTAATCCTGCTATACTCACAGCTGTCATTGCTTCCATCTCAACCCCGGTTTTACCTGTGCTTGCTGCTGCTCCTTTTATGTCAACACTAAAATCCTCAGGATTGAGTCTTAGGTCAACACAAACATGAGCCAAAGCGATGTTGTGACATAGTGGGATGAGAGTGCTTGTGTTCTTTGTTCCGTTTATGCCAGCAATTTTTGCCACAGTGAGAACATCTCCCTTAGCCATCTGGTTTGCCAATACGAAATCGAACACTTTCTTCCCCAGAAGTACCTTGCAACTAGCAATAGCAGTTCTACTACTATTTTCTTTGGGAGAGACATCCACCATTTGAGCTTTCCCTGTGCTACCAACATGGGTCAAACCAGGTGCTTTTTCACCTAAATTATGAGATATAGAGTGAAATTCTTGTGATGTAAACTTATCATTAGTAGAGTTCAAATGCATATGAGAATTATGTTGGGATTCTTGAGCCAGGGAACTTCTATTTCCAGAATTGGCTAGTCCATCTGGAGGAAGATCACCAAAGACCGATTCCATTTCCTGAAACCAGAATTTGGGCATAAACGCATGCATTATTGTTTCTCCTGAGAGTAAAATATAGTAGATCGAATCATTGTACTTGTCATAGAAACACACACACACACACACACAAAAAGACAATAAACCGGGGCTTGAGTTACATATATCGAATCAAATGAAAACAAACAAATCCTAATGGTTTCAGTTTCATAAATTTCATAACTCCGCAAATGATAATTAACGAACAAACAATGGACTTGTACCATATCTTCTTACAATCACACGGTAATGCAAAATAACAAACCTCGAAAAGTTTATGACCAAAGGTTAATCAATTACCTTCGCTTTAACTAATAAGCAGATATTGACAATACCTTATTGAATTCAGCTATGGTGCTTGCAAGGTCAAGGCTATCTTTACCGCTGAAGAACCTTGTAGAGCGAGGAACTATGACAGCAAGCTGACGAAGAAACATGATGCCTAGGATCAACGCTGCGACAAGAAATGGTACAGCTTTAGTATCTTAATTCTTAAAATATTCAAATTAAAAGCAGGTTCTTATTCAGGCATTTTCACAAACAAATTACGGTCTTTGAGAAAAATGACACAAAAGGAATTCTCCAAAACGCAGAAAATAGGGAAAATTGTCGAAATTTATATGTTTAACGTTCGAATAAATTTGCAGTATAAAGCTTGAAGGCTAAAGAAATCACCTTGATCAATACAGATTTCAATGTGGAATGGGTATTTGTTCGATGGCAGTGAGAGTGTCAGTAAGTTTGAGTCCGCGCAATCGTGATAAAACGCCTACACAAAAAGAGAAAGGTGTTTAAGAGAAGAGTCGAACACTAATACACCTCAAATTGCGATTTGGTGTTTGAAAAATATTTTTTATTAACAATAATATTTAATATTATTAACGTTACACTTTTAGTTTTATGGATTATAATGTCCGTTAAATTTAATCATTATCTGACACATATCACGCATATAAAATTTTAAAAATTATTTTATTTAAAAAATTAATATCATAATTTTAAAAAAATCCTAAATTTTACATCTTCTATTGTCGATCGGCCACCGTAGGTGCATGATCGTCACCTTCAATACTATCAAAATTGTGTTGCCGCTGTAACCAAAACCCAATCTCTCATCCACCGTAAAACTACGTCGATCGTCGTAAAAAACTTTGCGAAGGGTTGTCAGATTTCTAGTTTTTTCATTGCTTTTTTTCCCAGTGAGTTTAACAACTACATCTGTCCGTACATTACACAATCGTCACCATTACGTTCCTCATCATGCTCTGAACAAAACTTGATCAGTGGTGACCTTTTGTCATCGGCATTGGAGGATAGGAGGGAGAGGGACGGCACAGGGTTATAGATTTTTTTTTTCTTCTTTATTTAAATAATATTTTTATTATTAAAAAATTTAAAAAAATATATAATGATAAACACCTAAAAGTGTAACGAAGAAAATTTTGTAGACTCTTAAAATTGTAATGTATAAACATTAGGCACCTATCATTAACAAAAAAAAACTTCATTAAATATCAAATAGTATTTTGAGGTATATAGTAGACACTAAAAAGTGTATTAAGCCTATTTTAATTAATTTTTTTAAAAAATTATTATATTATAATTAATTGGTCATTATGAATTAATCAATTTCGTGCTAAGAGAGTTGTTGATTTTGGGCCTTTAAATATTCAATCCAAACATGTTTAGCTATGAGCCTTGTTACACCTCACTGATTTGGGCTTTGGCCACTTATTTAAGGACTATAACCATATAAAAAGTATAAAAATGTATTTATAATACCATTTATTACAATTTAAAATAAGAGTGTTTTAATCACTTTTAAAGGAATTAGTGTTAAATTAACTCATAACACTAAATAATATAAATTTTGATATATAATATAGATTAATATAGTTAATCTTAGAATCATATTGAATTTATAATATTTTAAGATTAAGTGTTTATAGTTGAATGAGCAATTGTGTAGTTTACTAATTTAAATTATTCAAATTTATAAATGAAAAGATAATACAGTTCTGAATATCCAAACTCAAATTGTATAATAATAATAATAATAATAATAATAATAATAATAATAATATCAATGGAATTAAAACTATCAATAAAATTTAAAAAAGATAGGGAATAAATATCTTTCTTCAGGAGTCAAATGGTATAAAAAAATATGTACCACTGAAAGTGGAGTTAATTATTAAAAAAGGTGAACATATTCATGAAATTCTTGCTGTCTTTTTAGTTTGCCAAAAATGCGGTAAAACAATTGGGGAAGTCTCACGTCCAGTAGCTTAATATACTATTAAGGTAATGCGATATCGATTTTGTTATTATTTTTTTAATAAAATTGGTAAAAAATTACCAGAAATATTATTATTTCTACCGGTTTTATTATTATTGGAACTTTACCGGGTTTGATAATATATTCAGTAAAAAAATAATATTTTAGATAGTGCTTTACCATATATATATTACCAAGATCAGTAAAGTGCTCAATAATATTTTGGGTAGAAATAATAATTTTTTCAATAACTTTTTATTATTTTTATTAAAAAATAATAAAATTAATAACATTTTTCTTTAATTGTATATTAAAACTATAATATATTAAGGCCATTGTAGAATTTCCCAAAAAGAATGAGATCTACTGAACACCGCGTTTTGTGCTGGGTCCTAGTTTACGTGGAAATGTCAACATTTTCTCAATTACTTACACATCGGATCTTATATTTTTTTTAAAGAAAAAATCTCCTAATGGCTACTGGGCAGGGACGGAGCCACCTTATGGATGGGAGGGGCAGCTGCCCCACTGAACGTTGACGGGCTAACTACATTTTAGGCCATTGAATATTTTAAAACTATTACAATTAAGTCCTGCACCGTAATTTCTTGGTATAATTATTTTTGGGATACTATAGTTTTAAAATTAATAAAATTAAGTCTTGACCCAAAATCAATATGATTTAATTATTTTTTAAAACATTTATATTTTAGAATTAGTAGAATTAAACACTCAATCTCTTAATTTTTATGATTTTGTATACACCCATTTTCTTAAAAGATAGAACTAGTAAGAGTTCATCTCTTAAGAGGACTCTTCCACCGCCATATCTTTTAAAGCAACGACCACACCAACAAACGTGCAACAACCGAGCAAGGAGTCTAGTTGCATTAGGATTCTATTGTTAATAGGATTCTAAAAATAGTTAGTTTTTTTCACTATAAATACATATAATCCTTCCCATTTGTAAGACATGATTTAGATACAAGATACAGAGGAAAACACGAAAAAATACAAAGGCAAAGATATTGTAAACGATTTGAAAAGAAAATAAAATGTAGCATTTTTTTACATTAAAATCGTTCATTTCTCGCATGTGCATATTATTTTTCTTAAGATTTAGTTCGAATAACCCAAAGCGTGGGTTGAGCCGATGACCAAAAAGGGGTGGAGTTTCGAAGTTTCAAACCTAGATCTACTCCCGAGGCATGTTCATTTTTTTAAAAGTATTTAATATTCCCCCTAAGTCAATCTTAATCTTTAATTTACCTTGAAATTTACCCTTTAATTTTACTTTTATATTAATTTCGTCTCCTATATATATATTTTTAATTATATTTTTTATTTATTTACTATATTCCTCTTTTTTATTTATTTATATTATATTATTTTTATTATATATATCTTATATCATTATATATATATGTATTAATTTTTCTCCATTTGCTATGTATATATATTTTTTCTTAATATTATATTTTATACGTTTACATATATATATATATTTCTTAATATTCTATTTTTGTTTTTATTTATTTATATATATATATTATATTTTTACTTTATTTTATTTTTTTTCTATTTTTCCTTAATATCATGTATATCTTTATTTTTTACTTGTTTTACTTAGTATTATATATTTATTATTTTTTATTTATTTTAGTAAATACTACTTTATAATACACATTATTTTTATTCATTTTTAATTTCTTTTACCTTTTTTTACTCCATTAATATTTTCCCTTTATCTGTGTCTTTTTTTTTACATTTTATTCATTTTATTTATTATTATTATTTTTTTACGTGTTTTGTTATTTTCTATTTTTTCTTGTTTTATTTATTATTCTCACGTTTGCACACTTGCTATCCTAATTCGATTTTATACTCCGCTATGAATCTAACGTTTTTATGTTTTAAGGGTATTCAAATCAATCAATTGTAAGTAATTTGAATCGGATCTGTTAAATTTTAATTTTAATTTCGAATTTTCGCAACTAAGACAACCGGCAAATTAATTGGTACCGAAAGGGCGGTTCAAGGGTGCTAATCCTTCCTTGACCGTAACCAACTCTCGAACCCGACACATTTCTGGTAAAAACGCAGATCAGGTAAGATGGTGTCCGACCCACCTAAATTCGTTTTAAAATGGTCGGTGGCGACTCCAATCCACATTTTTCAAGTCGAAGCCTAATTCTGGGGCCCAACCGAAAGACGGTTACGACAGCTTGGCGACTCCGCTGGGGACAGGTAAGTGACTTTGGCCGAAATTAATTTTTCGGTTGTCCTTTTTTTAGCGAAAATTACAAGTTTAAATTTTAATTTATTTATTTGATTCCAATTATTTATCTTTGATTTTTTTTTCAAGTAAATAGTTATACTGACGTTTTTTCAATGATTTCAGATTTTTGAAAAAGTTTTCATCTCTAGCTCTATACCGGAGCTCCGAACCCTTTTAAGTGGGGGTGAAAGCGACACATTCGTGTGAATTTATTCACCGTGCGGGCCTAGCAAGTAGCCTTCGAGATTCATATACCTTATGTCTCCATGTGAATTTATTCACCGTGCGGGCATAAGGGAATGTTTCCTCTCGAGTTTAACTTAGTCCACATAAACTTGTAATGAGCTTAGGACTAAGGGTCTGGTAAGCCCAAGGGGGCACTGGCAAGGAGAACTCGAGTCCCGTTTTTTAAAACCTAAAATGGGAGGCTATGGAGAATTAGAGTCCACCCCAAAACCTCATTCCAAACCCTAGGTTGATTTGTTTCATGCTTTACTTTCTGTTCAAAGCATGCGAACTAGACAAATATGCGGTTAGGATTTGTGTGGAATCAACTTGCGGGATATAGATCATGTCCGGGTAGGAATAATAAGCATGTGGGGTAGATATCATGTGGGGTAGGACTTTTATTTTCATGATTGTTTATTTTCACCTCACTAACCTTTTTCATTTTTGTTCTCTTTTATTTTGTTTTCATCATTTGCATCATTTAAAAGAGGTATTGATCCACCAAAAACGTGTTTGTTAAAACATAAATAATTCGCTTTAATGGACAAAGGGGTTGTAATACAAGAGGTGAAAAACGCAGGGGTCCGACTATGGTCAGAAAAGACTCAGAAAGAAAATGAGGACAATCTGCAAGACAACTATGTGTCACATTCGATCAAGAAGACATGGCGCCCACAATCAAATACATCAAAAGTTAACTTTTCAAAAATGGGTTGACAAAGGTGGCAGGGGCAAGACGAGAAAAAAGGTTACTAACCTCGAGAGTCCATTCAAAGATGACAAAAACAAGATGACAAAACGATAGCTGAATTAGAAGTCATTGTCGACAAATTCAAGAAACAAGCAAATGAACTTTAGATAATCCCTTTGATGGAGGATTTCAATGGAGTTTCCGATTCAGCAAAGGATGAAAACCAGAGATGTAATCATTCGATACTTTTGGGAACAAGTACAAAAAAACAGCTCGTCACTTGCACGGTTTAGCCAGAGAAGCCGGAGCGGTTGGTAGGGTATTCGACCGGTGACACACGAAGGCAGAAGATTAGTCAACTTATTTTGGGGTCTAGAGGATTTAATCTGGATGTACCTTTAAATATGTTTATTGTCTCTTAAAAGATAAAACACTTTTGTCCCAATAAAGATTATTTATAATAACAAACATGTTTTTGGATCAATGCCTCGAACATTTCATGCATTTTTGCATTTTACATCTACATTTCATTTTTAAGCATTTTTCATAAACATGAAATTTCTTCATGGAGGATTCGATGAAGTGGTTTTAACCACATGACACCACATGGAAGCAATATTGTAACATAAAAAGAAAAATTGAAATCCGTACAGTGGGAGCCCAATCAGTTGGTTATATGACTAAGCTTGCCAATATGATCTGAGAAAAGAGTCCACATATCCTGAGGGCTACGATGTTGAAGCTGTTTGCAGTTGCCACATAGGATGCTCCAAATATTCCTCTGAGAACTATAAGGCACTGAAGCGCAAGATCCAAAATCTTATAGATTCAGGGGCATGGACAGCCAAAGAAGGGGGGAATTGCATATACCATTTGCACCTAGAGGATTGTTTTGTTTGAACACGTTTTTGATCTTTTGCTTAATCTTTTAAACGATTGAATTTATGCTACTTTCTAAGGTGGAGCAATTGAAAAAATTTTAATCTTTAGTTCTTCGAATATTAAATGAATTAAGGATTCTTTTAATTCTTCAAGAATTATGGATTTTTGACACATGACAATGTTAGACCTTTCTTATCCTGTCTCAAACCCTAAAATAAAATACTTTGATTCTTTACCCAAAATAACTCATGGACCAAATTTTGGCATTACCTCCCTTTGAAATTTTTTAACAATGCCTTTATCTTTTTGATACACCCATACATTTCTTTGAGTCAATAAAGTCACATCATTGTCTTTTTATACTCAAAATTGATCTTTTTATACCATTAAAACTCAAGGCATTGAGTTGTTCATTTGAACATGAGCATTCTTCTAAGACACAACTTGGGGCATCTCGCAGGGAGCCTGAACATTGAGACATGTTGGGGGCAAGAAGAAAAAAGAAGAATTCACTCGAAATAATTCTACCATGCATTAATTACACTGTTTTCATGTGAATAAAATTAATCCTGAAAATCTATCCCCCTGGGGATAACTCTTCTGTGAGGAATTCCATGTATGAAATGATGAACGACTTTCTTTTTTTTCATCCCTTCACAACAGGAGAAAATATATATCCCTTGTGTCCCTTTTTGAGCCTATATCATTTTTCTTCTGATTCAACCCTAACTAAGGATCATCCTCCACACTGGGGGTAAGGTGGAGAAAATCTGCTCGCATGAGTGAAGACATTGATTCAGATGAGATACCGAAAGGTGAACCAAATGCCAAGTACGAAGATTCAATCAGAAAAAAAAGAGAAAAAAAGCAAAGAGAAAAAGCAAAGAGAAAAAGCAAAGATAAAAAACAAAGGAGAATTGAAGAAAAAAATAAGACAATATGCATATGCAAAGATTCTCTCGATTCAAACGACGCATCGAGATTCAAACTATGAGATTGATCAAATCACTGAACCACTTCACTCGAAGATCATAGAGCATCAAATGAGATTGATCAAACACAATAATTTCTGAATTACTGAATCACTCCACTCGAAGATCATAGAGCATCAAGAGAGACACACATACGAGCAGATTCAAATTGAGCAAGATATGATTGAAGACATCAGAATGAATTGATCATTGGTTCAATCACCCTTAAACACTTGTTTGACACTTTTATCAATTTCTTTCATAACCATGAACCATGACCTACATTACATGCCTTAAAAGTTCCTTCTAATCATACATGGATTTCTAAACAGAAAAGACTATCATCAGATTTCATCCCGCCCATCAGGACTAATCGTTATTTGCAAAAAACAATATAATTAATGCATGATAGAGAAAAATAACAAAGGGGGGTTCAAGACGTAAATTCCGAATGACGTCTTAAAACCAAAGGAGGATTCGAGTTGAAAACCTGAAAAGCCAGCTCGAATACAAAAATTGGACAGCTGAGGCGATCGCACGAATTCCTTGATAAGACATCGCACAATCCGAGCTTGACCATGAAAGCTGGGAGTTGGAGAACACTTCCAGTAGACGAGCATACAAGTTACCCCGTCAAACCTTTGAGCATCAAATAAAAAAAATGCCAAACATTTGACGAAATACAATAACTTAAGACTTTTGTTATCCTTTCCTTACTTAACTATTTCCCAAGGATAGCTTTGATCTTGACACTTGTCGAATAGCTAGAATTTATTGAAGGATTAACAATTTAATTAATTCTTTGATATCCAATGAACTCTAGTTTTATGATTCGTTTCAATTGTAAAACCGTGAAAGGGGCGATATTTTCAAAACTTTTTCAAAACTTTTTTAATTGATATTTTCAGAACTTTGAAAATAAAAGAGAAACAATTTTTCAAATAAGACAATCTCTCTAGAGTGGTTCTTGGTAAATGTCATGTGGCTCTCAGACAGTAATCTCATGCTTAGAATTAATGTTGAAGCAAGAAATGAGGAACAATAGGGGCACTTTTAATGTTGGGGCATTTTTGGAGATTCAACATTAAATATTGGGGCATCTTCGGGGATTCAAAATCCTGATGCGAACGATCAGATCTTCCAAAGGCTTTTCCTCCACATCTTTAGAGTCAAGTTTCAACTTCAAGGCGAAAGATACTTGATTCAAATGAGTTTGTAAAAATCAATGGTGGTTGCTTAACTCAACAGCAAGAAGTCACACTTCAACCAACTCGACAGATTGAAAGATCGACATTCATCTTTAGATTCAATATTTACAATATAAATTTTGTCTCGCATGAGACAGTCTCATTTAATGTAGATGATTATCTCACTTGAGATTTCTTTTCTTAAAACAGACTTTGTTTCACTTGATACTGTTTCACTCGAACGAAGGCATATCATTTCACTCAAGACTGTTTTTAAAAAGAAGATTTTATCTCGCTTGAGATAATTTCCCTTGAAACAAAATTTTTCCTCCCTTGAGACAGTTTCTCTTGAAACATAAACATTGCAAACATTTCCCTTGAAATAAATTTCGTCTCTCTTGAGACAGTTTCCCTTGAAACAAATTTTGTCTCTCTTGAGACAGTTTCCCTTAAAACAAAATATTTGAATATGTTTTATTTGAAACAAATTTCGTCTCCCTTGAGACAGTTTCTTTTGGAACTAAGTTTTGTCTCTCTTGAGACAGTTTCTCTTGAAACAAATTTCGTTTCTCTTGAGACAGTTTCCCTTGAAACAAAATCTTTGAATTTATTTCTCCTAAAACAAATTTTGTCTCCCTTGAGACAGTTTCTCTTGAAACACAAAATCTTCAAATTTATTTCCCTTAAAACAAAATTTTGTTTCCCTTGAGACTGTTTTTCATGAAACAACAAATATCTTTGAGATCATTTCCCTTGAAACGAATTCTATCTCTTTCGAGACAACTTCTCTTGAAGCATCATCTGAACCGTTACACTCAGCTCAGACACATACTTGAGATGGTCGAGAAGCATTTATCAAATAAAAAATAGAATGTACACATCAGATTTGAACATTTGAAGAATTCAAGATCAGGGATCAGAACTTGAAGATTCAAGAATCAAGAATCCAGACAGGCAACCAGAGATCGAGATTTCTCTCCAGAGCCCCAAGATAACATATGTTGCATATGCATTTTAGGCACACCTAAGAGCATTGCATTCATAGCATCACATATATGCATAATTTTTTCAGGTTTTAGCTAGAGTCAATTTCAACTTTGTGGCGAAGGATATTGAACTCAAAGCGACACAATTTGCTAGAGAGTAGATTTCAACTTCACGACGGAGGATATCTAACTCGAAGCCAAACTTCACAATAAAGGGGTCATCCACAGTTTCAACTTCACGGTGAAGGGAATCGTGTCCACCCGCAACATACAATACTTGGATTTCAACTTCACGACGAAGGATATTCAAGTCAAGGCTCAACATCACGACGAAGGGGCCATCCGCGATTTCAACTCCACGACGGAGGATATCGTGTCATTTGAGGCTCAACTTCACAACGAAGGGGCTTCCCAATTTCAGAGCCAATTTCAACTTCACAACGAGGGATATTGAACTCAAGACAACACAAGCTCAAATTCATAACGAAGGGGCGACTGATTGTCAACAAACAACTTTTCAGTTTCATTCAGAGTCAATTTCAACTTCACAACGAAGGATATTGAACTCGAGACAACACAAGCTCAACTTCACAGTGAATGGGCGACTGGCTGTCAACAAACAATTTTTCAGTTCCAGAGCCAATTTCAACTTCACAACAGAGGATATTAGACTCGGAACAATACTACCCACTTGGATTTCATCTTCACGATGAATGATATCCAATTACCAGGCTCAACTTCACGATGAAGGATATTGGACTCGGAACAATACCCCCTTTATCTGTGCCTTTTTTTTAACATTTTATTCATTTTGTTTATTTTTATTATTATTTTTTACGTGTTTTGTTATTTTTCATTTTTTTTTTCTTATTTTATTTATTATTCTCACGTTTGCACACTTGTTATCCTAATTCGATTTTTATACTCCGCTACGAATCTAACTTTTTTATCTTTTAAGGGTATTCAAATCAATCAATTGTAAGTAATTTAAACCATGACTGTTAAATTTTAATTTAAATTTTGAATTTTCACAACTAAGACAACCGGCAAATTAATTGGTACCGAAATGGCGGTTCAAGGGTGCTAATCCTTCCTTGATCGTAACCGACTCCCGAACCCGACACATTTCTGGTAAAAACGCAGATCAGGTAAGATGGTGTCCGACCCACCTAAATTCGTATTAAAATAGTCGGTGGCGACTCCAATCCACATTTTTTAAGTCGAAGCCTAATTCCGAGGCCCAACCGAAAGACGGTTACGACATATTTAATTAAGAGAAAATCGCCTCAGTGACCAAAAAAAAGTTATAATATACGATTTTAACCAACTTTTTTTGGATTTGCCAAAATGACCAACAAAATCGCAACGCGAAATAAAAATCGCAACGCGATCCCCAGAATCGCAAATCAGTTTCCAGAATCGCAAATCAGTTTCCAAAATCGCAACGCGATTCTTGAAAATCGCGATGCGATAGTACAAATTCGCATTGCGATTTTCCAAAATCGCAACGCGAATATGAAAATCGCAACGCGAACACATAAATCGCAACGCGTATCCGTAAATCGCAACGCGTATGGGGTAAATCGCAATGCGTATCCGTATATCGCAACGCGTATCCGTAAATCGCAACGATAATACATAAAATCGCAACGCGTATCCGTAAATCGCAACGCGATATTTAAAGCGCCATTATAATCGCTACGCGTATTTTATTTTCAAATTACAAAAAGAATATTAAGACAAAATCCCGTAATCGCAACTCATAACCTAAAACCTAAAATCACAACTCAGTCCCATCTCCATCTCTCACTCTCTACGGCGAAGAAATCCGTCCCCATCTCCGAAGATTTCCGTCCCCATCTCCGGCGAAATCCCTCACAACCATTCACGGTCAGAAATCCCTCACAATATTCAGAAATGGAAAATCAACCTCCGAGGGTTAGTTTTTTTAATTATTTTTATTTTGAAATGTTTGCATTATTGTAGGTTTTTCATATTGAAACTGATGATAAGTTTACTGGTCATTTCAATAATAGATTAACCATTTCACTTAGATTTCATTTCGCGTTACGATTCTCTCGTTGCGATTTTCATTTCGCGTTGCTATTCTCTCGTTGCGATTTTCAAGTTAGTATTTGTCTTTGTCTTTGTTCTGTCTTTTGGTTGAAGTAATGCAATCCATTCAAGTTTCAATTTGCAGAAGAGTCGCAACGAGATAAATGAAAATCGCAACGAGAGAATGACTGTCGCAACGAGAGAATCGCAACGCGAAATGAAAATCGCAACGAGAGAATCGCAACGCGAAACCAAAATCGCATTGCGATTTTCATTTCGCGTTGCGATTCTCTCGTTGCGATTTTCATTTCGCGTTGCGATTCTCTCGTTGCGATTGTCATCTCGCGTTGCGATTCTCTCGTTGCGATTTTCATTTCAACCAAAAGACAAAACAGTGTTGCAAATTTTAGTTTAAAGAATAAACTACTACTTTTTATGTTTATTGTTTTTGGTATATCTTCACAGTGTAGTTTTTGGTATATCTAACTTGGTATGTTTATTGTTTTTGTAGAAATTTTTTTCGGCTCAATTGACCTTGAGAAATAAAGTCAGCCTGGCCACTACAATTGCAAAGAAGCTTTCACCTGCTCAAAGACAATTGTTTGAGGAAACCTGCTTCGGGCCATGGCTGAGAGTACAGCATCCGGGTGGAGATGCTAATTTGACCCATTTGTGGCTTCAGACCATGACATCAAATCTACCCGACAGTATACAACGTGGTGAGGAAGAGATATGGTTTCATTTTCCACCAGCGTATACTTGCTTTGGGCGGAAGGAGTTCTGCTTAATCACTGGTCTACGATTCGGACACGATGATGTAGGCCGGTACACTCGTCATATCGCCCGCCCATCATGGTTATCCCGGGTTTTTCCGGATGAGTCAATGGAGAAGCCGAACCTACATGTCGACGACCTGAAGAAATTATTTAATAAGAAAGCTGGTTTCACTCGGATGGAAGACGTCGATGTTGTCCGAGTATGCCTTCTACTACTTGTGTATGCCGGCTTTTTAGGCAGAGAGGCCAGACAACCTATTCATCGGGAGCTAATAATATTGGTAGAGGACCTGAATGCATGGAATCTGTTTCCGTGGGGTTCGTATATATGGAAAGCTACCTGGACTAAGTTGTCGTCTGCCTTTGATGACCGCAAAAGTTTGCGGGGCGATGGGTCCAAATACACTTTGTCAGGCTTTGTTTGGGCCTTTAAGGTAAGAATTTCTATATAATGTTTCTAAAATTATAATTAATTATTTAACAATTACTAATTTTGTTATTATATTGTTTGTAGATTTGGATATTCGAGGCTTTCCCCAGCATGCGTACATATGCAATAAAAACGTCAAATGATATTCCCAGGGCTATTTCCTGGAAGAGGAAAACTCTGTTGGATTGGGAAGACTTAATACCATATGCCACAATAAATAATGTAAGTTAACACAAATACTTTCATATAATATATAAACAAGTTATTAATAGTAGACGTTTAACTTTGTTTGAGTTTTTATATTTTAGGAGACCAACATTCCATTACAAAGACTGTCACCCACGGAGGAAGAGCTTGCCACTGATTGGTGGCAAGCTAGTCAGAGTTTTTTTGATGGCACGGATGATGAGCAGCATCCACTTCCTCCAATTCGAGAGCCATCACCTCACCTAGAGCCATCACCCGATCGTGACGACTATACACCTCTAGAACGAGAGCCATCACCTATCCCGTCACATCATCGAGCCTCTTCTCCACCATCACCTCATGATAGGCGACCGGCAAAGATGCCACGACTCCTATCTCCCTGTTCTCCACCTCCACCTCAACGGGATGAGTCAAGGGAGTTACGTGATGAGGTCAATGCCTTGCGTGAGGAGATCGGTACTCTACGCGATAACGATGGTGCATGGCGTGTGGAGGTGTCAACTTTACGTGGTGAGGTTGCCGCTCTACGTGAGATGATAGTATCGTTGCAGAATGAGGTTCATACTCTACGCAACGAGGTAAGTTTAAGATTTTCCATATTTAACTTAATGATAAATTTACTCGTAATTTCACTTAGATTAGCCATTTCACTTAGATTGCTTAGTAAATTTATTCGGTTGCTGCCAATTCTGCTAAACTGTGTATTCTTTAACACTGTGAAATAGTATTTGTCTTTGTTTTGTCTTTTGGTTGAAAGTAAATTTGTTCGGTTGCTGCCAATTCTGCTAAACTGTGTATTCTTTAACACTGTGAAATATATTTGTCTTTGTTTTGTCTTTTGGTTGAAAGTAAATTTGTTCGGTTGCTGCCAATTCTGCTAAACTATGTATTCTTTAACACTGTGAAATAGTATTTGTCTTTGTTTTGTCTTTTGGTTGAAAGTAAATTTGTTCGGTTGCTGCCAATTCTGCTAAACTGTGTATTCTTTAACACTGTGAAATAGTATTTGTCTTTGTTTTGTCTTTTGGTTGAAAGTAAATTTATCCATTCAAGTTTCAATTGGCAGAAGAATTTATAGTTTACTTTCGCAACACGAAACTTAAAATCGCAACGCGAAACCAAAATCGCAACGCGAAATGAAAATCGCAACGACAGAATCGCAACGCGAAACCAAAATCGCAACGACAAGATCGCAACGCGAAACCAAAATCGCATTGCGATTTTCATTTCGCGTTGCGATTCTTTCGTTGCGATTTTCATTTCGCGTTGCGATTCTGTCGTTGCGATTTTCATTTCGCGTTGCGATTTTGGTTTCGCGTTGCGATTTTAAGTTTCGTGTTGCGAAAGTAAACTATTTCTTCTTCTGCAAATTGAAACTTGAATGGATTGCATTACTTCAACCAATAGACAAATCAAAGACAAATACTAACTTCAGGGTATTAGTTTGAAACATATTTTTCTTTGTTATCTGATGCATTTTGTGAACTATGATAGAATAATGACTTGGGTGAATACAATGCAAGTTTGAAACATATTTGTCTTTGTTTTCACTGTTTAAATATCATGTCTGTTTATTTACTGATTTTTGTATTTAATTATTTAGCGGCCCGATAGAGTGGATGCTTTACGTCGGGTTATGCTTGCACGACGGAGTTCACGCATCAGACAGCGTGCACGTGCTATTAAGTCTCCGTACACCCCAATAGTGCGAAGACACCGCAAGAAGAAGCCCGACTCGCCTGTCATCCCTCAAGAGTCCACTCCTATCGTTGAAGAGGCCCCCCATATCATTCCTCGAGAGTCCCCTCCCACCGTTCAAGAGGCAACTGTCATCGTTGAAGAGGTCCCTCCCACCATTCCAGAGCCCGATTCACATGGGGTAATATATCGAAGTATTGAGAAACCCCCACCGGTTCCGGACATGATGGATGAGAGTTGGCTCTCGTATGAGTTACCGGCCAGTACCATACCGGTATCTGAAGAGGAGAGGGAACAACTACCGGACACAATTTTGGATAACACCCTTTGGGCTAAGACCGCAGTTGATTTTTATCTACATGAGCGGAGCAAGGGGTGTTTCACTGACATATGCAAGCTCACCGATGATATCTTTTTGTTGCTTGAACGGCCTTGGTGGGGCGTATTATTAGGGGTCGAAGACAATGGCTATTTCGATGGGGGGGTAAGTCTTATATTTTTCTTATATTTCAATTTGATTAATTTTTTTTTAAATTTATGTAAGTCACTAATATATGTCTTTTTTTGTAAAACAGCATATCGATGCGTGGGTGACACGTCTTCTAATAATAAGAAAACTTAAGAAAAATAAAAATTTACGATATACAATAATGCCGACGTCTTTTCACGCCGTTCACTTGAAGAATGCACGAGATGAATCATTTGATTTGGGCAATGGACAAGCTAAACTTTATCCTGCATGGTGGGAGGTCGATAAGGTTAGTATTTATTTTAGATTGAGTTTAAAGGTTTTATGAAATAAGTGCGCAAATGAATGAATTATTACTTATGATTGCAGGTGTTTATCCCTGTTTTGGAACGTAAACATTGGATTCTCGTCGAGCTTCAGCTCCCATCCCTTAAGACAATAGTGTATGACAGCATGATAAATTACATATCATTGGCTGATTTAAGAGATGTTATTAAGGGATGGAGCTCTCATTTGGCTAAATTCTTGGATGCGATCAATTATTGGACTCGTTCTGGAAACAAGAAGCCAAAGAAGCTCAATATTACAGTTATTAGAGACGAGACCGCGCCACAACAAACGAGCGGAGCCAGAGGAGATTGTGGTCCTCTCGTATGCTTGGCGTTGGAGCGTTTGACGACGGGAAGCATCAAGTATCTACCTCCCACCGATAGAGATAAAGCTGCAGTAGGCTTGTGGTTTCGGCATTATATGGCTAAATCGATATATACGAGACGCTGCCTACCTGCATCCGCGTTATAAAAATGTCCATAAACAATTGGTAAGTTTATATACTTATAAATGAAAATGTTTGGTTAAGTAATTAGAATTCAATAATTTGCGTAGAAAGTGTTGTTTGAACAAATGTTTGGTTTCTGCAGGTTAATCTCAGAAGTGAACTGCGTGAAAATGATGTCGAGCTGCAAAAGTTGATTCAATAGTTTAATTGATTGTTTTTTGATTGTTTAATTGATTTGTAAAAGTTGATTCAATTTTTGATTGTTTAATTGATTTGTAAAAGATGATTTGTAAAAGTTGATTTGTGTAATTGATGCGAACATAATTCTTATTTGTGCTTGTTTAATTGATTGAAATGTAATGGTTGATTTTGTTGATTTCAATCTGCATTATGTTGAAGGCAAAATGACTATCGCAATGCGAAATGAAAATCGCAATGCGAAATGAAAATCGCAACGAGAGAATCGCAATGCGAAATGAAAATCGCAATGCGGAAATGAAAATCGCAATGCGTTTATAATTTCGCATTGCGATTATCTCGTTGCGATTTTCATTTCGCATTGCGATTTTCATTTCGCATTGCGATTCTTTCGTTGCGATTTTCATTTCGCATTGCGATTTTCATTTCGCATTGCGATTTTCATTTCGTATTGCGATTTTAATTTCGCATTGCGATTTTCATTTCGCATTGCGATTCTCGCGTTGCGATTTTCATTTCGCATTGCGATTTTCATTTCGCATTGCGATTCTCTCGTTGCGATTTTCATTTCGCATTGCGATTTTCATTTCGCATTGCGATTTTCATTTCGTATTGCGATTTTCATTTCGCATTGCGATTTTCATTTCGCATTGCGATTCTCGCGTTGCGATTTTCATTTCGCATTGCGATTTTCATTTCGCATTGCGATTCTCTCGTTGCGATTTTCATTTCCGCATTGCGATTTTCATGTTGGGATTTTCATTTCGCGTTGCGATTGTATTTTCCGTGTTGCGATAGTCAAATGCATGCCTAATAGTGATAACAACTGAATAACAAGAGTTGGTTAAGTCAAAATGGTTGGCCTGAGTCATTAATTCAACTGAAAATGTTAAAAGTTCACACATAAAATCCACATAATACAACGTTTGCATATGAGCTTTTGATGGCAACGTTTACATAATACACATAAAATGTTAAATGTTAAAACGTTTACATAATACAACTGAATAACAACGTTTACATAATACAAAGTTCACACCATATGAGCTTTGGATTTTGATGAGGATCCATATTTTGGTAGAGGAAAAGATGATTTTGATGGCACTGGTGATCCACATGTCAACCTTGTATGACCACTTTCCTTGCACCGACTACATGTCGATCTCTTCTTCTCTTCACCCTTAGACGGTATACGATCGTGACTTTTTGGTCGGCCAGGTAGCCTTCTGTCCATGGCTGGTGGCAAAACTGTTTGTAAGTCATCTGGTATGTCCCACTCAGAAGGATGTGGAATAGGGTAGACAATCTCGGCATAAGTCTGTCGATAAACTTCTGTAGTGTAGCAATCCATAGCGTATGCGCTTGAATCATCTTGGTTTAAATGAAGAGCAACTTTTATAACATGGCCACACGGATAACCAGATGTTTGCCATTTCATACAACTACACGTCTTTGCATTTAGATCGACTAGCCCATTTAAGTTATTATCCAGTACTTGAAACAAAGTGTTTGAACATGGTTCAACTCTCCATGACGTTGACTTCACAACACGTTTCGTTATCTTTTTTTCAGTCCATGGTGTAACACGATGTTCCAATGTTCCTGTAAATTTAAATAAACAATACTTAGTAAAATATAAATATGATAAGTTACGAATTCAAAGAAATAATACCTGCATGGTTTCTTTTCTTGTAGTACCACTGTTGAATAGAGGCTCGAAAAAACTCCATTAACATAGTAATGGGTAATTTCCGGGAATGACGACTTAGAGCGTTGATTGATTCTGCACTATTAGACGTCATGAAACCATATCTTGCTCCAAGTTGATGTACTCTTGACCATCTTTCAAACCCGACATCTTCTAGTGTTTGAGCACACTGAGGCAAAACACGTCTTAAACAATTTATATGCTTATTGAAATCCACTTCCCGATAAGCTTTTACAGCCTTCCAGTATGTCCATTTGTGCTTTTTTATACCAGCAGACCTTGATTTTAGATTTCTATACAAATGAACACCACAAAGTCCATGAAAAGCATCTGGGAAACACCTTCTAACAGCGTTGTCAATTGAGTTTGCCCTATCGGATATGATTGTCAGATTGCTAATAGGACCTATGCAATCCCTAAGATGCCCCATAAACCATGTCCATGAATCAGAGGTTTCAGATTTGCCAACCCCGTAAGCTATTGGCAATATCCCATTGTTAGCATCCATGGCTACTGCTAATAAGTTTACTCCAAGGTATCGACCTTTCAAATGTGCTCCGTCAACTATAATAACTGGGCGCATGCAAGTAATAAACGAACGAATCTACAAAATAATATACACAAGAAATATAATCATTTAAATGTGAAATGCATGTAACTAACAAAAATGAGTCAACAAAATTATATTGATTTACTAACCGTAGCACCAATGGCGATAAACAGCAACTCAAAGCGTCCATCTCTATCTGTTTTGATATGAGTTACCGACCCAGGATTTTTCAGCTTTAAATTGTGACAATAAGCCGGCAGTTGGGCAAACGATGCTTCTGGCGACCCCCTCAACAATTCCAAGGCATAACATTTGGCTCTCCAAGCTTGAGAATATGATATACTAATCTTGAACCGAGCATTCATGTCAGTCATAATTTCATGTCCCCGATATACCCTGCCATTCAAAACATTAACTCAGCCAGAAAACCACCCAACACCTTTTTGTTTGCCTGTCTATGGTGAGGAAAAACTTGGGTTCTTGAACATGTATGTTTATCAATAAAAGTCCTAACTTGAAACATTTTGCAATCTTTTATTCTCTTTGCAATCATACGCCACGTACAGTTTTTGTCAATCATACACCTTGTTTCGAAACGATCTTTGCTTGATTTGTTAACTTTTAGTTGATAGCCATCTTCCACACATTTCGTATATAAAGCTATCTTCAAGTCTTCCTTTGTATCAAAACAATCATCTTTCTTGATACGAATAACTTTTGTGTAACAATCAACTGCTTTCTTTATCAACTCTTCTTCCGGTATCTGAAGTAATTCTGGCATATTCCAGTTATACGCCCGTGGCATTTTCTTTTCTTCGGGGACTTTTTCTTCTTCTTTTTCTTCTTCAGGATTATATGAATTACAGAATGGATGTTCAACATGTTCATTCACAGTCGTAACTTCCTCCTCATTATCATCAACATTACATTCTTCGGCAACGGCTGTTTCATCATCAAAATTCGGGTATTGACCAATATCAATATCATTACACGCATGGTCTGTTTCTTCTTCTGAAACATCATCAAAATCCGTGTATTGACCAATATCAAAGTCCGGATATTGACCAAGACCAAATTTCGAATACTGACTAGTACTCACAATTTTTTCTGTTGGCTCATCATCGTCTAACTGGTCAATACGAAAACCGGAATTTGGTGCTGAAAGTTGATTGGGATTTGGATTAGAGAAAGGTTGTGGGTTTTGAGAAAAACTTAGTTGATTACTACCCACTACTGACCCAACAATACTACTTCTAGGTTCAACAACATACAATGTAACATCATCTTGTGAAACACTAATGTAAGCAATGAATCGTTCAACATCTTCATTGTCGGTTAACAAATAAACTTTACCATTTCTCTGATAAGATAGCCTAAATCCACTTAGGGGCTCTAAATTCAATTTATTTGAAACACGTAGCATTAGAGTTTCATAAGTTAACTTTTGTAAAGACAATTTTAGTTGAAGATTTATGGGTAAAGGCATATATTGTAAAACACCATTAACATTATCCCATGACCCTCCAAAACACAAATCTATCCAAACATGATCAACATTAGATGATTTCATGGTTGTAACTAAACAAACGAGATGCGAAACTAAGACCTGTTGCCGGATGGGGAAGGATGTCGTTGGATATAGGAACGATGTCGCCGGAGAGAGTGATAGATGGAGATGGAATGAGTTGCGATTTAGGGATTTAGTTTATGATTTCAGTGTTATATACCCAAAATTTCAGTGTTGTGATTTACAGATTCTCGTTGCGATTTTCGGATTATCGTTGCGATTTACAGATTCTCGTTGCGATTTACGGATTATCGTTGCGATTTACGGATACGCGTTGCGATTTACGGATTATCGTTGCGATTTACGGATACGCGTTGCGATTTACGGATACGCATTGCGATTTACGGATACGCGTTGCGATTTACGGATACACGTTGCGGTTTACGGATACGCGTTGCGATTTACGGATACGCATTGCGATTTACGGATACGCGTTGCGATTTACGGATACACGTTGCGGTTTACGGATACGCGTTGCGATTTACGGATACGCGTTGCGATATACGGATACGCATTGCGATTTACCCATACGCGTTGCGATTTACGGATACACGTTGCGATTTACGGATACGCGTTGCGATTTATGTGTTCGCGTTGCGATTTTCATATTCGCGTTGCGATTATGGAAAATCGCAATGCGAATTTGTACTATCGCATCGCGATTTTCAAGAATCGCGTTGCGATTCTGGAAACTGATTTGCGATTCTGGGGATCGCGTTGCGATTTTTATTTCGCGTTGCGATTTTGTTGGTCATTTTGGCAAATCCAAAAAAAGTTGGTTAAAATCGTATATTATAACTTTTTTTTGGTCACTGAGGCGATTTTCTCTTTAATTAATCATATTTGTTTTTAAAATTAGAAAACTTATCTCAAGAATTTAAATTACGGTTACGGTTGTGTCACATTTATCACGATTATGATAATAGCAGATGCTATTAAGGTATCACGATTGTGCAACAACAATTTCAGATGATATTTTTACCGCTATATAATGGCTGCTATTTTGAAAACGAACCACTATTTAAATTCTTGTTTATCCTGCCATAATTTAATATTGGCTCCGTTCCTGCTACTTGGGACCAATTAGCATCGTATTTTTGGACCTCTTATAAATGTTTTTTCCAAAACTAAACCAATTTTACATTTACTTTCATCTCCTGGCTTTATACTAATTTTCAAAGAAAAATACTATTTTTTAAAAATAATGAACCGCTGTGATTTAATCTAATTCATTATCCCAAAAATATTTTTTAAATAGATACATATAATATATATATATATATATATATATATATATTTTTTTAAAATCGTTTATATTTTATTTTCATTCTTAGTTGATAGCCAACAACACCAGTGTAAGTTGCCGTTGTAAATATATTTTTAGTTTTTATTTAATTTCTTATATCACATTTTTATTTTTATTAGTTTTCAATAATTTTGTCTTTATTACATGTTCATCTCCGCCTTTATGACACATTTTCAGTCGTTTGACTATTATTTTAGTTTATCTTTTCCTTGGGTTAGATTTGACATCGTCACAATTGATCAAGATTTTGTTTATTTGTTATGTTGATCTTCCTTTCTTTGGACCCTCATATAAGATTTGGATACGTGATTTGTATTCGCGGATAATTTTTTCATTTTGCTCGATTCTGATTTGTGATTTGTCAGTGATCTTTCAGTATATTTATCCACTTTTGTAGTTTGTTTACCGATGCAGACAAATTTGTTCGTATTTATCTTTTGTTTGAGTTTTTTTATTAGGTTTTAAACCATTTCCTTATATGGTCATTTTGTGATCTTAATTGACTAGTTTATATGTTGATGATTATAGAAAAATGTCTTAGTTATATGATCAGTTTTTGGTCGTAAATATTCATTGTAATTTTGGATATTTTATCTTTTTAATAAAATTAGTGATTACTATAAAAAATATATAAATTTTTATGCGGATTAGGGATAGATAAAAGTTCAAGATAAAGACAATTAATAAAATAAATAAATAACATAATGAAATTTAAACTTGAGGCGGATACACTTACCTATATTGACTACAATGTACATCTGAATTAATCTTGTACTTTGAGATGAAAAAGTGAAGAAAAAAATTCAGTTTCAAAATAATATGCATATTCCGTAAATAAGTTGTAAGAAGCAAATGAAATGGGGCCTTAGATGTGGACTACAAGGTAACGTGGGAGATGGGATCTAAGGCAAATAGGGAGAGCAAAAGAGATTGAGGCAACCTTCATTGGTGGTCATCAGTGCCGACTCTGGGTATTTTTTTGGCCCGGGACGAAATAAAAGAAATGAGTCTCTAATTTTAAAAAATTATAAAAAATATATATTATAAAATTGATATTATTTTTTTATTAAAATAAAAAAATAGTAATTAATTATCATCTCAAAAATGTTAAAAAATTATATTAAAGCACACAAATATTTATAGAAAATATTGTCTTCGAGCATTTTTTGATACAAAATCATAGCGTCAACATCAATATTTTTCAACATATTTTTTTCATTACATAACATAGGTAGCTCATTCAATCTTTCTTGTGACATTGTTAACATCAAGTAATTTTTCAACAATTTCAGCTTAGAAAAGCTTCTCTTAATTTATTATGAGAAAAAAATAATCTGTAACTTATGAGAAAAAAATAATCTTTAACTTAGAAAAACACTTTCATTTCAGAAAATGAACCCGCATGGCCATACGTGAACCCACATGGCTAGTCTTGACTATTTTTTGGGTCGAGTCGAAATAAAAAATAAGCCCCTAATTCAAAAATAAAATAAAATAAAATATGTAATATAAAATTTATATTAGAATTTTTTATTAAATTAAACAAACAATAATTTAATACAATGTCAAAAATATATTTAAGTATACAAATACTTATAAAAATATTACCTTCTAGCATTTTCTAATGTAGAATCATTGATTTTAGTGTAAAAATATTGTCTCGTGGAAAAGCATTTCTTAAATTAAACATCTTGTATAAGCATTTCTTAATTCAATAGTTTATTTTGGAGTAAAAAAATCCCTCCATGGATGAAAATCGTTAGTCAACAAATTATCAACTCTCTAAAATACATATTTTCTTTCTAAAATGAAATAGTAGGTATCAAAATATTAAAAAAAATCAAGTGACTATTTAGTCAAATCTCAAAGGTCTTTTATCTTAAAAAAACGTTGAATTAAAATTATTAAAAAAGGATTAAAATGATATTAAAGTTTGGTTAATTGGATTTTGCCCAATGATGGAAAACCCATTTAATGGAGCAGTTTTTCTAATTTTTGTTTTAAAGCGTCTGTCTGGTTCAATTTCCTCTCTTTCTATTTCCCGTTACTCTACTTTTTCTACTTCTTATATGCAGGGTCGACTGAATATTATGGGCCCTGGGCGGGCGCCCCTCCTGCCCCGGCCCAGAGCCGGCCCTGGTGGTCCCCCTCGTTTTAGGCCACATGTTTCACCAGCTATCCGTTCAAATTTCAGACAACGAAATCTTTCAATAAAGAGAAAATGGGGGAAGCATTTTCAAGTAATCAAAGGTTGAAGATGAAGTGATGAAGGCCAAATTACAACATCTTAGTTCAGATTAATTAAAACTTTGCATTCAAGGAAATACAGGGGACTGTGTAAGAGAGAAAACGTCATAAAAAACACACATGTGCGGCATGAAGAATGTCAATGGTAACTGATTGGCTGGAAACGCTGGAGCAACGCGGATTGTACAAGACCACTTAACCCATATCTACAGTGTTATTGAACCAGATCTGTTTGGCTTAATCAAATGCTTAATTATATTTTCTATGATTTTCTTTTTCTGACAAAGTTAGAGATACCTCAAAATTTACTTTATAAAAAGGAGAGATGTAAAGGGATGGCCCTGAATTCCAGAAAAGATTCGGTTCTCCGCACGCCCTTTCCCCCAGGAAAAAGAATGATTCTTGTAGAAAATATACCGTACTGTATCTACTTTGCTAGAAATTTTGTCTTCTTAGGACCAAAAGTTAAAGTTCCAACACACCCTCATTGTTTTTGCATGAAGAATGGTCAAAACTGGTTCTGTTTTTGCCACTGCAATCTATATTACAAATGCAATTTTCTAAGGTAAATATAGAGGTTGGACCATGTGAACAATTACCATTTGCAAAACAAGTTCTCAATACATAAATAAATGCTAAAAAAATCCAACTTTACTGTTGATTTCAGGCACCTACCTACAGATTTATACATGCTTTTAAGTTGCTAAAATGACTTAATTGTCATAGATTCTGGTGGACTGCAGTTGCAAAGTCTTTTTATTTATTTTATAATTTTGGTTTTCACCTGTGAGTCTGTCATGTTTGACTAAAGACTCAGCCTACATATGCTTCCTTAGAAATGAGGTGAAAAAGTGGTATCTAAGTTTAACTATGCAACCTACCAATTTGGTAGCTCTTAAACTACTCAGACCACTTGCAGATCACCTGGAAAAGGAACCAATATGCATACTGAATTGTAACATGGCGATTATGATGAAACGAAGTACAAAAAACCAGTTTCAAAACAGCCAACTAAACTTGGAAATTTAATTTATCTTGCAAAAATAACTCACTATGCCAGAATATATGTATATAATATATAAACAAATCACATAAACTTTGCTGCCTACTTGGTCAAATAAGTAGTTATTTCTACTCCTACCAGGCCCTTCATGCTCCTGCTTCAAGGATCCCTTGCTGTATAATCCAAAAACCTCTGAAGAAGCTTCAAATCCTGTTCTTCACATTAATTTTTTATGCATACGGACAATGTTAAAATGCAGTTTGTGTGCTATCCAAGAGATGATGATAATGGCTGTAACGAATTTGGTTCGCGCAAAAATGCAGTGATCAGTTTATCCCTTGTTAGCTGTTCAGATCCTTGAGACTTGATAACAAATGAATGAAACACGGTATCATCTGCTGCAATGAGTTTCGACTCGAGTATATTGATATCTACCTCTTTGAATGCTTGGATTACTCTTGATGCAGGGTGTGAATCTAAAGGACAGCTTACTCTTACAACAACCTTATCGTGAACTGCTTGAACATCGATATTAGCTGCTCCGATATGATTCTCTGTGTTTGCAATGGGATCTAACCCTGACGGATCCCTGGAAGTGCTACTGAACTTTTCCCTTTCTGATTCCACGACCTTCAGTTTTGCCTGAAGTTCATTGATGTAAGCAATTGCATCTCCTAACAATGAAGCTTTGTCCATCTTTGATACGTTGGGCACCACAGCTCGTAAGGCACAGAATCTCTGGTTCAGTTTCTCGCGCCGCTGCCTCTCGGCTTCAACATGATTAAGAGGTTCTTCTCTACCGTTAGCAGGCTTTCGACCTCTTTTTCGGGGCATCCTTTCATCAGTTGCACTTGGCTTCTCTTCCTTGAAAGGAGCTTCAACATCCAAATGCTCAGATTCAGCGCTTAATGACCGAGTAGCTGCAGAAAAAGGCATTGAGGTAGCCCTTGAAAAATCAATTTGCATTTGAACAGGCTTTTGTGACTGGTACTGATTAAGCCTAAATTCCTCCCTATCTCCATTAACAAGCTCCTGAATATTATTTGCCGCATTTTGAGCAACATAACAGTTGGTACGACTCCCTTGTTTCACACCATCAACATATGGCCAACCGTAGCCATGAACACCATTTTGATTCCTTGAAAACAGAAGCTTACCACCATTAGCATAATCTCCCCAGGTTGGCCTATCTTCCATCTTTCTAACAGCTAGTTTCTCCCGATGACTGGAATTAACATGTGAAATGTTCAGATCCTGCCCAAAATTCTTTGGAACACCTCCCACAATTCCCAAATTTGAAAAATGGGAAGAATTTTCATGTTTTTTTCTCATTCTCCACAGGTATTGCCGCTACAACCATTTGCTTTGCTCTAAGAACAGATGAATTCGACGGAAACGAACTTCTTATCGACTGCAACAACTCTAAGCTTTCCGGCACAGATCTAACCGACCCTAATTCAACAACACCATCATCAGTAGGGACCAAAACAATGGATTGAACTCCAGCAGACTTTGTCAAGAAAGACCGAACACAATAATCCGAACCCGATCTCAATGCATCCGAGAGCCATACATGTTTCCCGGACAAAAACACTTCCCAGGGCCTCCCTCTCCTCGTGGGAAAGAAAAATACATGGAAGCCAAAAAGAACATCTCCGTATCAGTAACTCTGTCCAAGCCAAGTGCATAATTATCCTCATCTGATCCACCGAACAAGGTATGCAATTTCTGCAAGACCCTTTCCTCATCTTCTGCTGAGTCTCGTCCTCGAGTCGGAGACTAAGAATCCGAGTTGTCTCGGATTCTTCTCCTTCTTTAGGCTCTCGACAACACCCATCGCCCCAATCGAGGACCCAATCGCCGGACTTGGACCGCGAAATTTGCCAGAAAATGGCATAGTTCCAGCTGAAATTAGAAGCGTTGGGACGGTCCACGAGATCCGAGAGCTTGTTTTGGAGACTTTCATCACTGTTTATGGTCATTAAAAGGTTCTCATTTGAAACCGAGCTTGATATCAAGTAGTCAAATGCTCTTGTTCCTAATACAGCGGCAACCATAGCCTTATCTTCATCGTTCCAAGCCCCACCTCCCATACCCAATTCAATTTTCATCTGGTAAACCACTTCAAACAACCCAAAAAGAAAAAAGAAAGAAAGAATAAAGATGAAAAGTGTCCAGAACACTCCGATCAAATCTCACCCTTTAAAGAAAAAGAAATCAATATGCATTTATAACCAAACTAGAAACATCATCAGGTTATCTTTACATGCACAACATACCATTTCCCAGAAAAAGTAAGGTAAATTCAAAGCGAAAAAGACATGATAATAGGAGAATACACACCGGTTTACATGAAAAAGCAAATTTGGGATCAGCTGAATAGTGCGCACAAGTCGCAGACTAACAGGGCACTGTCAAAAACAAAAAAACATGCACAAAAAAAAAAGTTTCCCAGAAAAAAAAAGGACCAGTTAAAGAGGAGAACAGAAGAAGCAAGGCCTTCCTTCAATTTCCCTTTCCGCAACAAATCCTAAGGTAGAAAAATAAGAGAGGAAATTGAGATGGGAAATTGTTTTTCCTTTTCATTTTGTAAAATCCTAAATCCATTGAGGAAGGGAGAATAGGGTTAAATGCTAACTATAGTAAAATTTTGGGTTTAATTTTAATTCGTTTTGTAAAAGCCGGCCATGTTTTTTGCCTTTTTAATTATTATTATTATTTGGGATATAGTTTTGTAAATCATTTCTCATGCTATACTAATTTGTTATTTTTGAAGTTTGCTGCTTTTCCTTTTAAAAAATGCTTTCAATGATTTTAATGTGAAAGATAATTAAATGGTTTTGCTGTATGGCACACAAATTACACGAATCTTCAAAAAAAAAAACTAATATATATATATATATATATATATATATAGTGATGTGCATGGGTCGGGTTTTTGGTCCACCCGACTCAATCTGAGAATAAGGGAGCCTCCACCCGAGACCCGACCTGATCAAAATAAGGTTTCACCCGATCCGAATATATGACTTAGAAACCCGACTCGATCCGACCCGAAATAATAAAAAATATTTTTATTCAATAAAAACAGTGATTTAATTGAAAACAAATTATATATAGAGGGATATTATTGTAATTATTCATAAATATATAAGATAAAATTATATATTTTTCCGGCTCGGGTCGGATATTTTTCACCCTAAACCCAAACCTAACCTAACTCGAATATCACACTTAAAAAAATCCGATCCGAAACCGATTTTTTAAAAAAAAAAATCCGACTCGATCGGGTCGAAACCTATCGGGTTCGGGTTGGGTACCCATCCCTATATATATATATCATGCTGAACAGTGACGTACAATAATAGCTATTATCACTTGTACTATTTTTTTTCATCAGTTTATCCGTGTACAATCATTTTAGCTAATAATTTATCTATTCATCATTAGCATTAACAAAAAATTATGTCTTAATAAGAACATATCACGTGTAATCAAAATTGTGAAAATTCAAAAAATAAAAATTATAAAAAGCTTTAAAATATTAAAAAAATCTATAGTTTTAAAAACTTGTGCTTTTGACATATGTGACACAAATCTTTAAAATTATCTCCGGATACTAAAACCCAGTACGTCTAAAAACAATCTTCCAATATTCCTATAAAATTATATCTATAATATAAGTTTCAAAATTTGTAGAGATCCTAAAAAGTCAAAAAGAATTACATCTATCCAACTCCTTCATACATTAAGCTAAAACATATAAATAATTCTCTCACACTTTACTCTAAGGGAACGTTTGGTTTGAGGAAAAGATGATTATCAGGAAAATATTATTTTCCGGAATCATATATCCATATTTGGTTTATGAGTCTTCCCTCCATTGGGTAACAAAGCACTATCTACTGTAGATTTTTTTAGGCTTTTTCTGGGAATGTCATTCCCTTTGTTTTTTTTAGGTATTTGTCAATTCCTCCATTTAGGACAAAAATGTCTTTCAACCAATATGATTATTTCAAAATGACTCTTCTTTAGTGTATACATACCTTGATATATATATTTATTTTATTTCTTTTATTTTTATTCGGGTTCTAAGTTTTTTAATACTTATTATAAAATAATATGATGCATATAATAAAAAGTAAAAAGTAAAAAAATAATAAATTTCTATTTTATTTTGAATATTTATTATGTATGTTCTTGATTCAAGTTTTATTTTTACATGTATTTTGTTACATTTATTTTTTAGGATTAATTTTCATAAAAATTTTATATATTATAATTTGTTATGTTTTCTATTAATCTTTTCAGATAATTTGATATAATATTTCATTGTACAACTCATACATGTATTATGAATAAAATAAAAAAGTGTAGCAATTAACATATTCTTACACTAGTATAAATATATACATCTCTCAATATCTTAGAAATTAACACACACTTATATTGATGTAAGTATATAGATCTCTCAATACATTAGAAATTAACACAAACTTACACCAATATAAGTATGTACATCTCTCAATATCTTAAAAATTAACACATACTTACACAAATATAAGTATGCTCAATATCTTAGCAATTAATATATACTTACATCGGTGTAAGTAGTTTTTGTATTTTCAAAAAAATAAAAAAATAAAATATATTAAGTTACTTGCGTTCAAATTTTATGAATATATATATATATATATATATATATATATATATATATATATATATATATTAGTGAATATACAATTTTATTTTCTATGAATTTCTGGGTAAGTATTTTGACTTTGATATTAAGAATTTAACTTGTTAAAATAATATATATGTAACACCCATAACTTGTATATGTCTCATAATACGAACTAAAGATGTCACGTTAGCTTAACAAACATTTGTTGAACATAAATGCTTAAAATTTTGTTGTGGTTTGAAATACCATTTTCTTACAATTTAAAAATTGTAATTTCTTAAGCATGCATAGTCACAACATAATAATTTATTGTTCCAAACAAATCTGATTTTTATGAAGCAATTAGGCAGCTCTATGTTGTTTCATATCTATACATTTGCCTAATATTGATTGAATTAAAACTTTTTTAAACCATTTATAATATTCATTAACAAATATGATTATAGCTAAAATTATCCAAAATTAAAACAATCTTAAATTACTATTACATACCCTTTTTAAAATAAATCTGATAAAGCAACCCAATTGTTATACTGTACATGCCACTAATAAGTCAAAATTAGGATACTTTACTGATATTTTAAGTAGGTTTCATTCCCATAAGAATCAGACAAACTCCTCACTTCACGTCTTCTATTGTATTCGAACTACACATGAAAACCATCATGCGCTAAGTAAAACTTAGTGAAGCAACTACATAACTAAAATGATATAAAATATAAATTTCGTAAAGTATTATAACATGAAACTGTAATTTAAATAAAAAAATTAAAACTTTCGAACCGATCTGATCAAGTTGATTTTCCCTTGAAACCTGAAAATCATCCTCTCATGATTTCATCAAAAAAATCATGTAAATCAATATCAAATAACATAAACAATTCATATCCTATTCATTTGTACATATTTCAAAACTTTTCATTTCATTTTCATGTTTTATCTGATAAAATAATAATATCATTATTTTCGTTAACTGAAACGTCATTCATAACTTTCATGTTTATTTTCATAGCCCAATACATATTTATGAGAATATAAGGTTCGTGAACAGAACTGAAAGGCGCGCACTAGACACTTCAGTGCCAATTATAACTGAAACTGAAACATATAATGCACTTCAGTGCAATCATCACGAGGACCAACGGTGTAGATAACTGGAGAGTGATAACTGATAAGTACTCACTTAATGGCATACCAGTTGTACTTACGACTCTCAATTCAACATACAATGGGCTTTTAGATTATATCTTATTCGTTTCATAATCAATATTTCAATTCAGAATCATTTTCCAATCATTCTCATAAAAGTCATAATTTGGGTATTTCGTACCCTAAACATTCATAAGACATATATAAACATTATGAAAATAATAATTCATGTTTAAGATAGAAAACATACTTTAAGTAATGCGAGGTTGACTTATCACAAGTCGTATTCAATCAAAATAACTAAATAAGTAAATTGCGTTCACTTTGACACTTGATTAATAAATCAAAATATAAGCCTCTCTAAGCTTTAGAATTAATCATTTGTTCTCAAATGCTTCAACTATCCAATTTTATCAAAATTTCATGCTCTGGTAGTTTGCACTACCTTCGAAGAAATATTATTTTGTATTAATCTACATACTTAAAAATTATTCGGTTAATACCAATGGAAACTAGACTCAAATAAAAATCTAACAATATAAGTCACTTCTTCTAGTTCAACTTGTATATTTTATAACGAATTTTTAAAGTTGGCTAACAGAAGCTGTTTTGAGCAGAATCTGTTGTCCTGTTTTCTGACTTATTCTTGATTAAAAGTTCATATGTTTTTGTACACCCCTCGAAATAAGTAGTCGTTTGTTTTAAAAAAATTAGATTGATATACGAATCCAACGGTATAAAATTCATCTATATTCATTTCTATATAATTTATGGTGAATTTCTAAACTTACTGTTTGAATCATGAATTTCTAGACAACTTTCCTTAATTTGCATCCTTAATTCTTTTCCCTAATTCTATAAGCTTAATAAATGAACATATAGGCTAGAATCACAATTCATATAACATTATGAATAATTTTTTATCGTAGTAATTCCGACACTGGCTTATCGCAAGTCAATGTTTGTTCGATAACATAAATACAAATTAAATGCACTCACCTTTGCTTTGCTATCGAACCTTCTCCACAATAATCTTCTCGATCTCAAACTTTTTCTTCCCTCTCTAGTTACTCGAATCACTAGATTTACGTGGTCTAACGACACCATATAATAACATAGAATGTTCATACTACATGTTAATATCGAATTAACACAATCTAAGCGTAATTATAAAATTTGATAGAAATAAAATTGATTCTTAAATCATTATAAAAACTAAATCGTACTTCCATCGTAATTTCAAGCTTTTTAAAATATTTCCTTAAATTCCATAAGTATTTATTTCCATTATCAACCCTTCAACTTTTGACAAATACAAAATCAAGCCATTAATTATGAATTCTTTATAGAATTCGCCTTAAATTTCCCATTAAATTCATAATAATCCCTCACCATTTAGATCATTGCACTTTAATTTCTAAAATTTCCAGTACATTATCAAAATTCCTAAATCAATACTTTAACATTAAAAAACTTGCAATTTTATCCTAAACTTTCGTAAACTTTTCAAATTCGATCATCAATCTTTATAAACTTAAAATTTGATCCCAACTCAATAGATGAACTTAAAAGTCAGCATGTCATAAAATTTCCAATATTATAATATTTTACTCAAATGATACATTCACATTTAATAAACTTGAAATCAAGTCCCTATAATATTGAGACCTTTCGAATTCTACCCTTAACCAAACTTGCAATTTGGTTTCAGTCAACTTTCTAACTTAAATTTCCAGCATTTCATATATTAAAAATCAGCATTGAGCCCTTCAAACATCTCATTCTTGCAATAATGTCCCACAATTCTCAAAACTTGTACATTAACCCTTTTTTCTTATTCAAGCTTCCAAATTGGTCCAAATTGATATCCAAGTCACGTGAAAAACTTCTAATATCAATACAAGACCATAGGAATTATTCTAACATTTCCCCCTAAATTTCCCTAATGGCCGAATGCCCTAAGTGAATTAGGGATTGAATTCCATTCAGTTTCAAGCATGAATTCAACCTCCTAACATTAAATTCATGTATTTCCAATCATCCTAACATCAAATTAAATTAATATCCATTCAAACTCCATAAACCCTAATTTTTCAAGCCTAACATAAGGCTTTACACATGATTTTAATCATCATACATGCTTTAGGATTAATCACTAACATAAAAAAACATAAAAATCCTTCATCAATTATTCAAAATCCATAAACCCTAACTTTCAATCTCAACACATAATCATCCTCACCATTAAATATTGGTACCAAATGATAGAGAATTTCATGTAGATTAATTCTCTATGTAATAGCTTAATCAAAAAATCAAGTGTATGACTTCAAAAATAAAATTCTTACCTTGGTGGTTTCGGCCAAATGAAAGAAAATGGCTGAAAATAAGTTGATTATCTTGATTATTCTAGTATTTAATAATTAATACACTTGACACTAAACAATTTAATTGAATTTAAAATTCAATTCTTAAGAAATTCCATTTTTACCATTAATGAACCTTGATAATTACCAAATGCCATTGCCTTATTCTCCTTTAAAATATTCCTTGTTCAAAAATAAATCAACTTGGCTTTAACTTTTCACTTTGGCCATGCAATCTTTAAAAATTGCATTTTAATCACTAAAATTCCACTGTTCGAACAAATATAAAAAATTACACTGATCTGAGTTAAATTTATCTTATCTAAAATATGGGAATAATATTTCCAACCATTTTATAACATCCTTCAAATTTTCGTAAAATTCCGATTCAATCTAATTATTCGATTTCACTATCGAACTTTATCGCTTTATAGATTTTAACACAAATGCCGTACCCAAAATTTGATTCCCAGGAAAAAACTTGTTTTAAGCCAAATTGTTCATTTACGGGCTAAAATATATAACATTTCAAAATTATCTTTTTAGTCCCTAAACTCTTACAAGTTTATACTTTAGCCTCCAAACTTTTAAAACTTACATTCTAGTCACTAGCCAAAATTTGGGTATTAATATATCTCAAGGACAATTTGGTAAAACATACATTTTTTATCTTATATTTTATCAACCAAACATTATAATCTTACATTCCTGTTAAATAAGATAATACAATATTCCAAGTAATATGTTAAGTAATCAGGGATGGATCGAGGGGTCGATCGGGGCAATCGCCCTTCTTGAAAATTTAAAATTACTATATATTTTAAATTCTTCTATGGATTTCCTATTGAAAATTTGTTATCCCCTGGAATTTAATTCATCCCCTTTAAGTTTAAGTTCGCTCCGCTAGCATAAAATCCTGCGTCCGTCCTTGTAAGTAATGTAACATTTTGGTAATCTTATTCTCAATAATAATCTTACATTCCGTTAACCAAACAACTCCTAAAGGTTAAAACATATCTCTGTTTACAAAGTTAAATACTTAATTAAATCTTTATTTACTAAAATTATAAAAACATTAACTTGATTACTAATTATAATTTGGGTCAAAAATATAACCAAAATTATAACGATCTAACGATGGAAGAGCGGGATAAACGAAAAAGAAGCTGAGGCGTTGACGAGGGCAGCGTCCTAAAGTTTAAGCTTTGTTATTTATAGTATACACCTGAAATTAACGATTAATTAAACTTAAATAAAATATAGTGTCGAAACGATTTTTAAGTGTAAGGGGTGAGATTTAGAAAACCGCGTCAATTTTTAATTATTCTCTTTACGATTGAATTTTTAATTAAAAACAATGCGATTTTAGAAAACCCCTCGTTTCGAAAAATTTGGTATTTCTAAAAAAATGTAGGTTCGAGGAGTCGCCACCAATCTTTGATTAGGATGTGATTGGACACCCAAAAGCGTTGTCATTTTAAATAAAATTAATTTTAATTAAAATAACAATTTGAGGTATGCATTATCAAAATATGAGTCCGGGAGTCGGTTACGTGTGGGGAAGGATTAGCACCCCCACAGCGCCCTAAATCGGTACCTAGTCGATTAATTAATGTCTTTGCAACGAATTTTACAAGTTCGAATTTTATTTAATTTTTGATCCCTTAAAACCACAAAAGTGCATTTTAACATTCAAAAGCAACGAAATAGGTTAAATTAAAATTGCCAAGCCATTAGAAAGATAAAGAATATTCGATTATTTAAAAATATTGAGACCAGATCTTTAGGTCAGTTCTAACGACCTTTTCTCAACAGATTTAAATAGCCGAACATTTCTTTTTCTTTCACTCTCAAATTTTAAGGTGAAGAATCAATTTTTTAGCGACAATGATGGGATACACTTGTAATTTAAAATCGTCAAGAACAACTTTCCTGTAAGTTGAGAAAAGCAATTCTGACAGTTTTAAATTAAAAGGGTATTATCCTTAATCCGATTATGTGACTTGGTGGAGTCGTACATATGAGGCTAACATGCAAATCATACAAAGTGATGTTAATGCAAAAATTAATTAAATATGCGATTAAAGTAAATGAATTCAACATGCTCATAAAAATAAATTACACCTATATCTATGCGAATTAGAGGCTCAAAATAATATGCATGCATACACTTAAAATAAATCTAAATTAACCTAAAATATTTAAACAATGGACTAAAATAAAAAAGTTAAACAGCAGGTTCATTTTCATAAAAATTCCATTTTCATGTACTGCAATCATAATATAACCCAAAATATTGCATAGGACTAAATTGAAGGTTTTCCAAATTACATATCCAATGTATAAATAACATTAAAATAGCCCTAACAGGATTCTGGACCAAAATAAAACACGCCGAAAATTAAGTGACAATATCAGAAAATGGTAAAGCTCGGATTAGGGACCAAATCAAGATGAACAAAGTTAGAAAGGCCTCACCAGACATTAACCCCTTTTCCTAAAACGCTCAGTTCCCCCCCCCAGCTATCAAAATGCTACCGTTTTGGACCTAAACGAAACGACGCCGTTCTGGCGTTCGGTTATATAGGTTATTAGGGTAAAATCTAAAACCCTAAATCACTTTAACCCCTCATCCTCAAAACACACCCGCTGCTCTTCTCTGATTTCCTCTCAATCTCTCATTATTCAACCTTCAAACCCCAGACGAAGCATAGCCAACGCCATGGCCACCGCCGTCTAATGGCTCCGATGAGGAGCCAAGACGTCCTCTAAACTCACTCCGATGACAACCCCTTCAAATACCAACCTAAACTGGCGACCTAAACCCAAACTAAACTTAAAAACCCAACCGGCTTCACCCTCCAGTAACCTCACAACACTACGGCCACCGTGACCTCTTACCTCCCCGGAGGACTCCGATGAGCAACCTTGACCAGAAACCTACCTAGAACCTAACCCAAAAACGATGGCCTAACCCCGATCTACCCCTTCAGCTTCCAACTCCAGACCCAAAACGCACATGCACACCTAAAACCAACCAGAAACCAACGAAGGGTGAAGGGTTTACCTTCGATTCGACGAGGCACTGGCTCCTAATGAGGGTGATGAGGGTCTTTACAGATGAGAAAGGTACGGGTCGTTCTAACTTTTGGGTTTTCTTCTTGGATGGTTGATTGGTCTCTATTCGGGTTTTTTCTTCGTTGTTGATGGCTGGTAGTTTGCTTTTTAGTTAGTTTTTTATCTCTCGTTCTTGGTTCTGTTGATGGCCCCCCGTTCTCTCTTCTGGTTATTTCTAGTAGATCACCTCTTCTCTAGTTTTGTTTCGTCTGTTTCTGCTCTCGTTTGGTGTGTTTGCTGGGCTCTGGAGCGAGCAGGTCACGGGCGCGAGCTGGTCACGGGGCTTCAGCAGCCTGGGCACAGGCGATGGGGAATAGCCCTGAGGGACTTCACGTGGGTAGTACCCGGTTGGTTCGTGCTGTCCCGAGGAATGCATGGTGGGTGCTGTGTGCACTGTCTCAGTATTCTGTGATCATTGAGAGCCGTTGGATCTCATCAGATCCAACGGCGCAGGCTTCGGTGGCGCTGGGCATAGGGTAAAAACCCTAATGGTCCTTTAATCTGGACCATTGGATTAGAAGCAGATCCAACGGTCCAGGGTGAGCGGCGGCTATAACCTTGGATAGAAGCTGGAAACCCTAATAGGTTTTAGGGTTTTCTTACATTTGGGCTCCTATGCGACTGGGCCTGCTTAGGTTCCACTGTTGTAATCATTTTGTAATTTGGGCCTGTAAAAATCAATTACTTAGTAAATCCATTTATCATAACATACTTATATGTATATGTATATATAATTTCATATACCCATAAATACTTATATATATATATATATATACATGACTACAAGCCTAACAACTGATATAATTAAATGAACGGTCAATACGTAATTAAACACACATGCCAATAATAAACTAATAATAATAGATATGCAAGACTTGACAATAATAACTAAATAGTAATATATATAAAATGGAGTAAAAATTCGAAAGAGAGCCCTGGACAAAACGAGTATCTACAGCTGCCCCTCTTTGCTCATTGTCGTGCATCGAGAATAGGGCAAAGACCAAGAAATGATCAAGTTTGTCCAACCATAAGAACTTTGATAGACTCATTCGCTCCACTATTACTTTAGGGTGAGTGAGAGTTGAAAAAATCTTTTGAAAACGGGTTCGCTCCCTCTTTCTCCAGGAGAATAGAACTCGAGCATCTTCAAAAACCGCGTCGGCTCAAACAATCTTTAACAATCGTGTCTTCCCCCTATCTCTTCAGAGAGTATAAGACTCGAACAATCTTCAACAATCGTGTCTGCTCCTTATTCCTTCAGAGAGTATGAGACTCAAACAATCTTAACAATCGTGTATGCTCCTTATTTCTTCAGAGAGTATGAGACTCGAACAATCTTCAACAATCGTGTATGCTCCCTATTTCTTCAGAGAGTATTAGACTCGAACAATCTTCAACAATCGTGTCTGCTCCCTATTTCTTCAGAGAGTATAAGACTCGAACAATCTTCAACAATCATGTCTGCTCCCTATTTCTTCAGAGAGTATGAGACTCGAACAATCTTTAATAATTATGTCTGCTCCCTATTCTTTCAGAGAGTATGAGACTCAAACAATCTTCAATAATTGTGTCTGCTCCCTATTCTTTCAGAGAGTATAAGACTCAAACAATCTTCAACAATCGTGTATGTTCCCTATTCTTCAGGGAGTATAGAACTCGAAAATCTTCTTCTTACGGGTTCGCTCCCTCTTTCTTCAGAAAGTATAGAACTCAAAAAAATCTTCTTCTTACGGGTTCGCTCCCTCTTTCTTCAGGAAGTATAGAACTCGAGAATCTTCTTCTTACGGGTTCGCTCCCTCTTTCTTCAGGGAGTATAGAACTCGAAAATTTTCTTCTTACGGGTTCGCTCCCTCTTTCTTCAGGAAGTATAGAACTCAAAAAATCTGCTTCTTACTCGAAAGTCTTCTTCTTACGGGTTTGCTCCCTCTTTCTTCAGGAAGTATAGAACTAAAAAAATCTTTTTCTTACGGGTTCGCTCCCTCTCTCTTCAGGAAGTATAGAACTCGAGAATCTTCTTCTTACGAGTTCGCTTCGCTCCCTCTTTCTTCAGGAAATATAAAGCTCGATCATCTTCTTCAAACGGGTTCGCTCCCTCTTTCTTCAAGAAGTATAGAACTCAAAAATCTTCTTCTTATGGGTTCGCTCCCTCTTTCTTCAGGAAGTATAGAACTCGAGAATCTTCTTCTTACGGGTTCGCTACCTCTTTCTTCAGGAAATATAGAACTCGAAAATCTTCTTCTTATGGGTTTACTCCCTCTTTCTTCAGGGAGTATAGAACTCGAACATCTTCTTCAAACGGGTTCGCTCCCTCTTTCTTCAGGGAGTATAGAACTCGAAAATCTTCAAACGGGTTCGCTCCATCTTTATTCAGAGAGTATAGAACTCGAACAATCTTCTGAAAATGGGTTTGCTCCCTCTTTCTTCAGGGAGTATAGAACTAAAAAATCTTCAAACGGGTTCGCTCCTTCTTTCTTCAGGGAGTATAGAACTCGAAAATCTTATTTTGCTTCACTATTTTTTTGCGAAGGCCTTAGTTTGATTTGCTTCAAAGGTCGAACCTGAAAATCAAACATTATCAATCATTAATGTATGCTTGGAAATATCATACTCAAAAATTCAGAGTTCCAGAAATTCTCTGAAAATTCATCTCTATCGCGAAAACATGTTTGGAAGCCATTAGATACGTGAATCTACTTTGGCCCAATTATCGTCACCATTCTTTCTAGGATTTCAAAACTAGTCATCCTCATCTCGATGCTTCAATATCTTCAATCTTCAATTATCATTGGGAATTATTTTCTTCTTCGAAGGAATACCATCTCCTTTGACCTCGATGGAACTCGGACATCTTCTGGTGTAATTCAGCTTCACTATTTTTTCATGAAGGCTTAATATGGTTTGCTTCACTACTCTTCGGTGAAGGCTTAAGATTGACTTGCCCCAATATACTATGTGCAAGTCACTTTAATCGATTGATTCCTTTCTTCATACACGAAAATCCTTGTTTTTCTTTTACATCTGATGGTCTTCACTTCAAAGCAATGCTTCTTCTGTAGACTAGATCTCTCTGTTCTTTAGGGTATGTCTTTTTAAATGCAATTCCTTATATTTGAGGTTTGAAATCTTCCTTTCAATTATCGGGATTCTAACATTTTGCATATTCTCTTTTCGCTGGAAGATTTGTCAAAATCATGTATTTATGCATGAAACACAAATGCAATTCAATGTATCAGTGTAATGCATTTTCTTTTATGCAAATGATGTCTTCATGAATGCATAAATGTTGAATCAATCTTCACTTGGCTCCAGAGTAGTGAGCTCGATCTTCTTCCATTTGATCATTCCTTTCCATGGTTTGCTCTAGATATCCGTGCAGCAACTCATAATTTCTAACTTGTTTTTTTTACGAGCCCTTTGATATTCTTCTATCTTTTTGTCGTATTTCTTTTCTTTCTTCATTTAGGAGAAAACATTTTCTCTCTCAACTTCTTACTATGGTAAAAATATGACTGTGTTGCCCCATTTTCAGAGACTGTGCATATGACTACGCCAAACTCCGTAAAGATCACATGGAGGTCCGCATCTATTTTGATTTGCCTCTTGAAACACATCTCAAGGATGATTTATCCCAATTTTTCATGTCACCCCATTTAATCAAATATCAAACAAGACTCATTTATACCATATCAGGTCGAGAGGTTTAACAACAACCCATCATTCAACCTTAGTTGGTTCCATTAGTTCCTTGCTATTGAAATTATATCGCCACTTCCGTGGAAAGTAATCTTCATCATTTCTCATTTCCAACCTCGGGGTTGTAAAAGACAATCTTCATCTTGGGTAATGCAACAACACATGATCGCAACACTGATTCATCACCATACTCACTGGTTCGTAAAACATTTGACCATATTCATCTTTCCTGTGGCTTCTGCCCATATCTTTCAACTGGAGGAGCTCTTTACGTAGCACTCAGAGTTTTCGCATGGTATTACAAGGATACCAAAACTCAGTGGAAATTAAAGTGGGATACTGGATTGCCCACATTGATGTATATGAAATCATAAGAGTAAAATAGGTTATGATGGACCAAATGATCATGTACAGTAAACTCTACTGTCACTGTTTCATCATTTTCACTCTTCATACATTTCTATCCCATTGGAACTATTTGTCCAATTCAATGATCATTCAACAAGTCTTCATAGGCTTCCAAACATGACCCACATTAACACCTCTAGCTGAAACAGGCCTTCACTAGTGTCGCAACATCATTTTATAATGGTACGGGTCTTCAAAATGCCCCAACATCTTAGATTGTAAGGCTTACTCTTAATGCCTTCTTGGTCTAAATCTTGTCCTCTCAATATGATATGGGTTCAATCATTCCCCATCAGTGTCTTAACTGGTACGGGCCTTCAAAATGCCTCATCACCTCAAATTGTAAGGCTCATTATTCATGCCTCCTTGGTCTGAATCTTGCCATCTCAGCATGATGTGGGTTCAGTCGTGCCCCAACATATCATAACTTGAATGTTCTCATTCTGGTGTCACTACACAGTAGTGTTGTCAAGTAATTTAAGGGCTTTTCTTCATGTTGCCACAAACACTTAAGAAGTGATCAATTTTTAACCAAATGTCTTGCATTTTATACAAGTCGTAATATGTGCCCCTTCTGAACAATGAGGTCATCTCCTTCTTGGTGGGTTACTGACAACGTCATCTGGAAATGCTAAAAGCTCTTATTCTTCATTCATTCTGATCTCTTTAGACCATCTGCTTCAAAAACGCAGAATGCTTCATGTTCTTACACCTCTTCTTCTCTTTCTTCTAATAGAGGCATAATGAGCCTCACCCACTACAAGGACTTTTCTCGTTTGAAACTTGTCTTGTTTGAAAATGTTTTTACCCGTTCTCTTATTTTTAGGGAATGTGAAAAATTTATGAATAAAGTTAAAAAATATTATCATTTTCTTCAGACTCACAATCAAAACAAATTGTAAAACAAGAGTTCAATGAATATCAAATAAGTCAAATTCTCTTTTAATCCTTCAAAAATTATATACATTTGAAAATAGTAAAGATTATTGCTGACAAAAGGCTTAGGCTAACTTGGGAAGGAAATGTGTTTGGTTAGCTTTTTGCACCCTTGATTCTGGCGTTTTATTGATATGATAAGGCAAACATTTTGCTTCTATTTTGGGAATGTTCACTGGTTCTCAATCTTTGTGAGCGCCTTTGGATTGTGGGGTACTTTATCAAGAGATGTATAGGATCACCCTTCTGTAAAGTGGTTAACGATCTTTATGTTCGAGCAGCCTTTTCAGGTTTTCAACTTGAATTCTCCTTTGGGTTCAAGACGTCATTTAAAATTTTACGTCTTGAACCCTCCTTTTATTGTTTTTTTTATCATGCATTAAAGATTTTATTTTTAAGAAAGCTATTTACAAATAAAATTAACCCTGAGGGGCGGATTGAAATCTGAAGATAGCCTCTCCACTTAGAACTCATGTATGATTAGAAGGGACTTTTCAGGCACGTAACATAGGCTAGGGCTCACGGCTATGAAAAAAAGGATAAATAAGCCCAAAAAAAGTGTTTAAGGGTCATCGAACTAAGGATCAATTCATTTTGTTGTCTTCGGCCTTGCTCTGCCTGATTTGAATCTACTCGTGCATCTTCTATTCTTCTTTTTTTCCTTCAATGTTTCACGATCTTTGGGTGAATAAAATCGAAATGTTTGAACCACTCGTCTTGAGGTGTTTGATCGATTTTCTTTCATTCTCTTTTTTTCAATTTTCTCATTTCCAATTTTTTTCTTTTCTTTTCTTTTCTTTTTCTCTTTCTACATTTCTCTTCTTTCTCTTCATGATGTCAACTCAATTTGATCTTAGAGCGCTTTGTATTTGGTCTGCCTCATGGTATCATGACTTGCTTCTGTAGCGAAATTCGGACTGATAATCTTCGCTCGCGTGAGCATATGTTATTCACCTTTGCCCCCCAGTGTGAAGGGTGATCCTTGGTTTAGGTTGAATCCGAAAGAAAATACTATAGGCTCAAAAGGGATAACAAGGGGTATATATACATATATTTGATGGGATAAATGAAAGCCGTTTATCTTCTCATACATGGAAGTCTTCGTAAAAGAGGTATCCCAGAGGGACGTATATTCAAGATTAACCTTATTTACGTGAAAACAATATAATTAATGCATGATAGAATTATTTTAATGATTTTCTTTATTTCTTCTTCTTCTTTGTGGTCCTAGCATGCCTTTGATATGTTGCGCTCTATCTTGTCTTTATTGCAGGAAAGATCATCGTTATTTTGGGTTAGGAACCCAACAACGGTTCTTTCGTCTTTAGATGGGATATGAAAGGTCTAATCTTGCCTCTTGTCAAAAGCATATAATTAATGAAATAGCAAAACAACTTTTTAACTCATTTGATATTCAAAGAATTACAAGATTAAAACTTGATTCATTGCTCATGTCCTTTGGAAAATGACGTAAGTTCATTTTAAAAATCCTTTCAAAAAGTTGAGAAAAACAACAAAAAGTTGAGAAAAAACAACAAAAACATTTTCAAACAAGATGTTGCAAATGACAAAAAGTTTCATGATAAAAAAAATGATTTTTTTGCGCAGTCAGGATGCCCCATTATGCTTTGATGCAGTGGTGTTTGATTCAACCGGGTGCTACACATTTGGCTCTGGTGCCCCACTCGAGCTCGTCATCCATTGTTTCACCAATTCCTGAGTCAATTTCCCCTTTTCCACGAGCATCTCTATCTCCTTTAACAACGGCCTACAATTTCCCGTAGAATGCCCCAATGCCCCCAAGTGAAAATCACAAACGCTATTTTGATCGTAGCTATGAGCAGAAGGGTCTGGTTGCACTTTCACTGGCCTTGGTGTGAGATATTGACCTTTAACCAAATGGGGATACAAATCCGAGATAGAAGTTTGGAACACTTTCAATTCATTTTTAGATCTAGGGACTTTCTTTGGATGACTCGAGCAACTTGCTGCCCCTTTTCTTTTACAGTTGTAGGAGCTTTGAACTTGACATTTAGTTACAACATCAATTTTCGCCTTTTGATCGGTTGGGCTATTGAGAACATCTTTCAAGTTTCTTTTGATGATTTTATTTTTAAGTAATTCCCCATCTATCACGAGGTCTTCGAAGTCATTTGTTGAATTTTCAAGTACTGATTCAAAGAAAAGGGTCGGAAGAGAAATACGGAACATGTATGATATTTCTTCTTTTAACATAGGAGGTTGAACCTGTGCTGCTACCCCTCTCCATCTCAGAGCATAATCCTTGAAGCTCTCAGTATCTTTCATCATTATTCTTTGAAGGTCTTGACGCCTTGGGGCTAAGCCTTCAATATAACGATATTGCCCCAGAAAAGCATCAGCTAGGTTGACCCATGTCTTGATCTGCTCTCTGTTCAAGCGCTTATACCATATTACAGCTAGACCAGCAAGACTATCATGGAAGAAATAAATCAGCAAATTGTCATCATTTAAGTACCCTTCCATCTTTCTGCAAAACATCTTCAGATGAATTAGGGGGCAACCAGTGCCATCATATTTTTCAAAGTTAGGCACCCTAAATTCATGTGGGATGACCAAATCAGGGACCAAACTAAGTTCTCTGGCTTCTAACTCCTTGTGAGTGGCATTGACAACCTTCATATTTTCCACGGCTTCATTCAACCACTTGAATTTGTTCTCAAACTGCCCATAATTGACGAGGCTCTTTCCTTGGTTTGAGTTAGATGCTCTGAGGAAAAGTATCACTCTTGATGCATTACTCTGATGAGACTGGTGTCCTTTATCAGCGATTTCCTCTCTACCAACAGCCTTGGTTGCCAGCTCTTGGATCATTTGATTTGATGCACCTTACAGATAGCCCGATGCTTCATTCCTTGTATCTTGTTGTAACCCGACCAATTTTTCTTGCAAAAAATCTTGTGATTTCTCATTAACTTGCTCCATCGCTTCCATTTGTTTGTTCATGATGATGAGGAACAGTATGAATGAATGATCTTGTTATTACTGAACAAAAACCTTTCATAAGTTATTTTCATGTTTTCATAGTTAATGTATATAAAATGCTTAAATAACTACATGCAATGCAAAATGCAAAATGCAAATGAAAAATGCAAATGCAAATGCACAAGGTGTTAATCCCAAAAGTAACCACTTATAGAACAACCGTTCACTTAGACAACAAGAATTCAGTAAGTACACCATGTAGTCAAAATACAATTGTGATTCTTCATCTTTGTATTTCCTTGAGCCGCACTCTTCATGGAATCTAACATTACACCCCAAAGTTATCGGTGTATTCCATCACCTTTGATGACGTCATATGTCCTTAAATTGAATCTTGAAATCTTCATTCTTACCTCCAATGCGAAGTGGTCTTCATGTCTTTATGAATGGTCTTCATGTCCTTGGTGAATGGTCTTCTCGTCTTTATGAACGGTCTTCTCATCCTTGGTATGATTGTATCTATCCCTTGAGTCAACATCTTGGTCTTTGCACATTTTCTTCAATCAGCTTCAGATCTCTTCATTTATCGGGTGTCCTTCTTCATGGATCGTTTGAACATCTCTGGATCTCCTGGTTTTGACTACATGGTGGAGAATTTCTGGTCTCAATATGGTTAGCCTTCTTGTTAGTCAATCACTTGAGAATTAACACCCCTCGATGACATGAGGATGCAAATGCAATAAAATCAAAATAAAATGGACAAAGAACAAAAATGGGTTAGTACACAACAAGATAATAAGTATTATATACATCAAATAGAACCTACCCTCACATGCTAGCTACCCAATCATGCTTTCGTAGATCCTACCCGACATGATATCTACCCATATGCTTTGTTGTTCACAAAAAATCCTAACCACATGGTATCTAATTCATATGCTTTGTACGGAAATATAAAACCTAACCGCATGCTTTTCTAGTTCTCATACTTCTTGCAAAAATAAATTTGAGGAAAATGTTAGAATGAGTTTCCCCTTTGTATCTATGGACCGAGATTCAACATAAGATAGGCAAAGTTTGGTATCACTAAAAGGGTCCTCGAATTGTCCTTTGCTGGTGCCCCCTTGGGCTTGCCAGACCCTCGATCCTCACCCATTATAGGCTTAAAACGGATCAAGTTCAATTCAAGAGGATACATTTCCCTATATCCATGCGAGGAAACTCAATGTTTTCTCGTAGACATAAGACATGTACCCCAGAGGTTACTAGCTAAAGCCCATGCGGAGAAAAATAATTTTTCTCACGTAAGCGTAGCTTTCACCCCTACCTAACGGGACAGAGCACAGTTAGAAGGCTCCAAATATTGAAGGCTTATAGCAACAGTGAGGGGAAACTCATAATCCTTTGCCTCGATCCAAGAAAAATAATAGACTAAAGTGAAGGTAAAAAAACTGAAACATGTAGATCACACATTAGTACAACTATTTATTCATTAACCCAAATTACAAATTAAGATGCAAACAAAACAATTCAAACAAAAAAGGGATCAAAAAGCAAATCAAAGCGAACTTATAACTTTCGTTTGCAAAGACAATTAATTAATCGACTATAGGCTTGACTCTCTAAAAAGTCCCCAGCGGAGTCGCCAAGCTGTCGAAACGATTTTTACCGGTGCGGAGGGCGAGATTTTGAAAACCGCGTCAATTTTTAATTGTTCTCTTAACGATTGAATTTTTAATTTCAAACAATGCGATTTTAGAAAACCCCTCGTTTCGAAAAATTTGGGATTTCTAAAAATTTGTAGGTTCTAGGAGTCGCCACCAATTTTTGATTATGATGTGATTGGACACCCAAAAGCGTTGTCATTTTAAATAAAATTAATTTTAATTAAAACAACAATTTGAGGTCTGCGTTATCAAAATATGAGTCCGGGAGTCGGTTACGTGTGGGGAAGGATTAGCACCCCCACAGCGCCCTAAATCGGTACCTAGTCGATTAATTAATGTCTTTGCAACGAATTTTACAAGTTCAAATTTAATTTAATTTTTGATCCCTTAAAACCACAAAAGTGCATTTTAACATTCAAAAGCAACGAAATAGGTTAAATTAAAATTACCAAGCCATTAGAAAGATAAAGAATATTCGATTATTTAAAAATATTGAGACCAGATCTTTAGGTCAGTTCTAACGACCTTTTCTCAACATATTTAAGTAGCCGAACATTTCTTTTTCTTTCACTCTCAAATTTTAAGGTGAAGAATCAATTTTTTAGCGACAATGATGGGATACACTTGTAATTTAAAATCGTCAAGAATAACTTTCCTGTAAGTTGAGAAAAGCCATTCTGACAGTTTTAAATTAAAAGGGTATTATCCTTAATCCGATTATGTAACTTGGTGGAGTCGTACATATGAGGCTAACTTGTAAATCATACAAAGTGATGTTAATGCAAAAATTAATTAAATATGCGATTAAAGTAAATGAATTCAACATGCTCATAAAAATAAATTACACCTACATCTATGCGAATTACAGGCTCAAAATAATATGCATGCATACACTTAAAATAAATCTAAATTAACCTAAAATATTTAAACAATGGACTAAAATAAAAAAGTTAAACAGCAGGTTCATTTTCATAAAAATTCCATTTTCATGTACTGCAATCATAATATAACCCAAAATATTGCATAGGAATAAATTGAAGGTTTTCCAAAATACATATCCAATGTATAAATAACATTAAAATAGCCCTAACAGGATTCTGGGCCAAAATAAAACACGCTGAAAATTAAGTGACAATATCAGAAAACGGTAAAGCTCGGATTAGGGACCAAATCAAGATGAACAAAGTTAGAAAGGCCTCACTAGACATTAACCCCTTTTCCTAATTCGCGCAGTTTTCCCCCAGCTATCAAAACGCTGTCGTTTTGGACCTAAACGAAACGACGCCGTTCTGTCGTTCGGTTATATAGGTTATTAGGGTAAAATCTAAAACCCTAAATCACTTCAACCCCTCATCCTCAAAACACACCCGCCGCTCTTCTCTGATTTCCTCTCAATCTCTCCTTCTTCAACCTTCAAACCCCAGACGAAGCATAGCCAACGCCGTGGCCACCGCCGTCTAATGGCTCCGATGAGGAGCCAAGACGTCCTCTAAACTCACTCCAACGACAACCCCTTCAAATAACAACCTAAACCGGCGACCTAAACCCAAACTAAACTTGAAAACCCAACCGGCTTCACCCTCCAGTAACTTCACAACACTACGGCCACCGTGACCTCTTACCTCCCCAGAGGACTCCGATGAGAAACCTTGACCAGAAACCTACCTAGAACCTAACCCAAAAATGATGGCCTAACCCTGATCTACCCCTTCAGCTTCCAACTCCAGACCCAAAACGCACATACACACCTAAAACCAACCAGAAATCAACAAAGGGTGAAGGGTTTACCTTCGATTCGATGAGGTACTGGCTCCTAATGAGGGCGACGAGGGTCTTTACAGACGATAAAGGTACGGGTCGTTCTAACTTTTGGGTTTTCTTCTTGGATGGTTGCTTGGTCTCTATTCGGGTTTTTTCTTTATTGTTGATGGCTGGTAGTTTGCTTTTTGGTTAGTTTTTTTTCTCTCGTTCTTGGCTCTGTTGATGGCCCCCCCGTTCTCTCTTCTGGTTATTTCTAGTAGATCCCCTCTTCTCTAGTTTTGTTTTTGTCTGTTTCTGCTCTCGTTTGGTGTGTTTGCAGGGCTCTGGAGCGAGCAGGTCACGGGCGCAAGCTGGTCACGGGGCTTCAGCAGCCTGGGCACGGGCGATGGGGAATAGCCCCGAGGGACTTCACGTGGGTAGCACCCGGTTGGTTCGTGCTGTCCCGAGGAATGCATGGTGGGTGCTGTGTGCACTGTCTCAGTATTCTGTGATCATTGAGAGCCTTTGGATCTCATCAGATCCAATGGCGCAGGCTTCAGCGGTACTGGGCATAGGGCAAAAACCCTAATGGTCCTTTAATCTGGACTGTTAGATTAGAAGCAGATCCAACAGTCCAGGGTGAGCGGCGGCTGTAACCTTGGATAGAAGCTGGAAACCCTAATGGGTTTTAGGGTTTTCTTACATTTTGGCTGCTATCGTAGGTTCCACTGTTGTAATCATTTTGTAATTTGGGCCTGTAAAAATCAATTACTTAGTAAATCCATTTATCATAACATACTTATATGCATATATATACATGACTACAAGTCTAACAACTCATATAATTAAATGAACGGTCCATACGTAATTAAACACACATGCCAATAATAAACTAATAATAATATATATGCAAGACTTGGCAATGATAACTAAATAGTAATATATATAAAATGGAGTAAAAATTCAAAAGAGAGCCCCGGACAAAACGAGCATCTACATATAGTATACGGTTTTCAGTTGGGAATGGCTTTAGGGAATTGTTGCATTGAAATTTTAACAAAAAAAAAAAGTCATATCCCACCAATTTTGATAATTTTAAGGATTAATTTGATAATACATCTTAACAATTCTACAATCCCATTGCCTTTAACGAGTAGAATCCAAGGCAAAACAGATGTTGAAAGTGATATCAAGCCAAAATAAATAAATAAATAAAGTATAAAAAGTATAAAAAAAAGAAAGAAAGAAAAAACCTCGTTGGGGTTACCGGCTACTTATATATATATATATATATATATATATATAGGAAAACTACATTTTAGTATTTGAACTATTACTTGTACTCCATTTTAATCACTCATCATTAAAAAAATTAATAGAACTAATAATATAATATTTATTAAAAACTTTTATTGATGATGTGGCATTACCATATGGTGACATTTCAACATCATTATTAATTTTTTAACAATGGGTGGCCAAAATGAAACCAAAACATAGCGTTAAGTATACTTTTGAAATAAAAAATAGTTAGATGACTAAAATAGAACAAAAATAATAGTTAAGGCACTAAACATGTAATTTACCCTATTTTTAACATTACAATGAAATAATTTTTTTTATATAAATCTAGGTGTATACAAAGATAATGGTTGTCCCTTTTTCCCATATGTATGGGGGGTAAGGGGGAGATAAGATAATAGGTTGTCCCTAACACCAGATTGAGAACAGCTTCCGTAGGAGACCTCCGAATTAAGAAATGCCCTCCGTGGGACTCGATCCCACGACCTCAAGGTTAAGAACCTTGTGCTCTACCAACTGAGTTGGATGGTCATTTGACAATAAATACTTATACCACTGCATATTCGACAATTTCTTAACTATTGAGATCGTTGGATTCGTATAATGAAACAATTTTTTTTTTAATGTGTGTGATTCCATTTATGCAAAAACCCTTTTTGTTATGAAGTTTCATGGTGCTTAGTGTATGGTTCACTTGCTAAATTCAAAATAACAATAAAATAAATATGAAAAATTATATACTCCATTTTATGATATATTCCGAATCAAATTTTAATTTACAATCATTGGTGTTTGAACCTGTGACCTCTAAGAAAAACCACGATTTCTTTAACAACTGAGATAAATTAGTTTTTCAAACCAAACATTAAGTAATTTGTTTAAATTTATTAAGAATTTATGTTAACTTTAAACTTAAAGTAAATTTATTTAAATTAAATATCAATTAAATTTTAATCGAAACTAACCTAAATAATATGGGAATTGTTTAATCTTATTTACTACCTAGAAATGATAGAATGAGATTTAATATAAGAGAAAATAACCTCAGTGACCAAAAATGCCTTATAATTATACGATTTTAACCAACTTTTTTTGGATTTGCCAAAATGACCAACTAAATCGCAATGCGATCGATAATTCGCAACGCGATCTCCGGTATCGAAAATCAGTTTCCAGATTCGCAACGCGATTCTAACTATCGCATTGCGATTTTCCAAATTCGCGTTGCGATTTTCCGACTATCGCAATGCGAATATGTAAATCGCAATGCGAGTATGACTATCGCAATGCGATTCTGACTATCGCAACGAGATTCTGACTATCGCAACGCGATTCTGACTATCGCAATGCGATTTTTCAAAGCGCCATTATTATCACAACGCATATTTTTTTTCAAATTCCAAACACGAATATTAATATATCGGAATACTAAACCGTCCACAGTATATCCCGTAATCGTAACTCATAACTTAAAACCCTAAATCACAACTCAATCCCATCTCCATCTCTCACTCTCTAACGCAACATCCGTCCCCATCTCCGACGAAATCAGTCCCCATCTCCGGTGAAATCCGTCTATCTCCATCTCTCAGAGCCACCCTCACAATCATTCACGGTCAGAAATGGAAAATCAACCAAATCAACCATCGAGGGTTAGTTTTTTTAATTATTTTTATTTTGAAATTTTGCATTATTATTAGGTTTTTCATATTGAAATTGATGATAAGTTTACTGGTAATTTCAATAATAGATTAACCATTTCATTTAGATTGCTTATTAAATTCATTCGATTCCTGCCAATACTGCTAAATTGTTTAGTCTTTAAACCCTGTGAATTTAGTATTTGTCTTTTGGTTGAAGTAATGCAATCCATTCAAGTTTCAATTTTAGTATTTGAAACCGAGAATTACAACGCGAAATGAAAATCGCAACGACAGAATCGCAATGCGATTTCAGTTTCGCGTTGCGATTTTCATTTTGCGTTGCGATAGTCAAATTCGCGATGCGATAGTCATTTTCATGTTGCGATTTTCATTTTCGTGTTGCGATTTTAACTTTTAGAAACTATTCTTCTTCTGCAAATTGAAACTTGAATGAAATGCATTACTTCAACAAAAAAACAAAGACAAATACTAAATTCACAGTGTTGCAAATTTAAGTTTGAAGAATAAACTACTACTCTTTATGTTTATTATTCTTGGTATATCTTCACAGTGTAGTTTTTGGTATATCTAACTTGGTATGTTTATTGTTTTTGTAGAACTTTTATTCGGCTCAATTGACCTTAAGAAATAAATTAAGCATGGCCAAAACAATTGCGTCGAAGCTTTCACCTGCACAGAGAAAAATATTTGACGATACTTGCTTCGAGCCATGGCTGAAAGTACAACATCAGGGAGGAGATGCTATGTTGACCCATTTGTTTCTTCAAACCATGACTAGCGATCTACCAGAGACTATACAACATCGTGATGAAGAGATATGGTTTGATTTTCCACCGACATATACGTGTTTTGGGCGAGAGGAGTTTTGCTTAATCATCGGTCTACGCTTCGGACACGATGATGTAGGTCGGTACACTAGACATATTAACCGCCTATCATGGTTATCCCGGGTTTTTCCTGAGCTGTCAATGGAGAAGCCGAATTTACACGTGGAAGACTTGACGAGATTATTGAATAAGAAAGATGGTTTTACTCGGATGGATGACGACGATGTTGTCTGAGTATGCCTTCTAATACTTTTACATGCCGGTTTTTTTAGGCAGAGAGGCCAGACAACATATTCCTAATGATCTAATTAAATTCGTAGAGGACCTAAATGCATGGAACATGTTTCCGTGGGGTTCGTATCTATGGAAAGCTACATGGAATAAGTTGTCGTCTGCCTTTGATGATCGAAAAAGTTTGCGTGGAGATGGTTCCAAATACACTTTGCCAGGCTTTATTTGGGCCTTTAAGGTAATAATTTTTATATAATGTTTCCAAAATTATAATTAATTATTATTTAACAATTACTAATGTTTGTTATTATATTGTTTGTAGATTTGGATATTTGAGGCCTTTCCCGCCATGCAGACATATGCATTAAAAACTTCTAATGATATTCCTAGGGCTATTTCCTGGAAGAGGAAATGGACCTTACAGCAATGGGAAGATTTACTACCGTATACGACAATAAATAATGTAAGTTAACACAAATACTACCATATGTTTATAAACAAGTTATTACTAGTACACGTTTAATTTTGTTTGAGCTTTTATATTGTTAGGAGTCCAACACTCCATTACAGAGGCTGACACCCACGGAAGCTGAGCTTGACACTGATTGGTGGCAAGCTAGTAAGCATTTTTTTGTTGGCACGGATGATGAGCAGCCTCTACTTCGAGAGCCATCACCTCACCCAGAGCCATTACCTGATTGACCCGGCTATACACCTCCACAACTAGAGCCATCACCTATTCTGTCACATCATCGAGTCTCTTCTCCACTATCACCTCATGATAGGCGACCGGAAAAGATGCCACGACGTTTATCTCCATGTTCTCCACCTCCACGGGATGAGTTAGGGGAGTTACGTGATGAGGTCAATGCCTTGCTTGAGGAGGTCGGAACTTTACGCGATGACAATGGTGCATGGCATGTTGAGGTGTCTACTTTACGTGGTGAGGTAGCCGCTCTACGTGAGATGGTAGCATCATTGCAGAATGAGGTTCATACTCTACGCAATGAGGTAAGTTTAATATTTTTCATATTTAACTTGATGATAAATTTACTCGTAATTTCACTTAGATTAACCATTTCACTTAGATTAACCATTTCACTTAGATTGCTTAGTAAATTCATTCGGTCGCTGCCAATACTGCTAAACTATTTATTCTTTAACCCTGTGAAGTTAGTATTTGTTTTTGGTTGTCTTTTGGTTGAAGTAATGCAATCCATTCAAGTTTCAATTTGCAGAAGAAGAATAGTTTACTTTCGCAACGCGAAAATGACTATCGCAACGAAAGAATCGCAATGCGAAATGAAAATCGCATTGCGATTCTCTCGTTGCGATAGTCAAATTCGCGTTGCGATAGTCATTTTCGCGTTGCGATAGTCATTTTTGCGTTGCGATAGTCATTCGTGTTGCGATTTTAAGTTTCAAATTCTATTCTTCTTCTGCAAATTGAAACTTGAATGAATTGCGTTACTTCAACCAAAAGACAAAGACAAATACTAACTTCACAGTGTTGAAAATTTAAGTTTCAAGAATAAACTACTACTCTTTATGTTGTCATTGAACCTGCACTAAACATATATGTTGTCCTTTTAAATGTTTATATAAGTGATTACTTCTGGAATGTTATATGATGCATTTTGTGAACAATGATAGAATAATGACTTGGGTGAATACCGTGCAAGTTTGAAATATATTTGTCTTTGTTTCACTATTTAATATCATGTCTGTTTATTTACTGATTTATGTATTAATTTATTTTTAGCGGCCCGCTAAGGTGGATGCTCTACGTCGGGTTTTTCTTGCAAGACGGAGTTCACGCATCAGACGGCGTGCACGTGCCATTAAGTCTCCGTTCACCCCAATAGTGCGAAGAATCCGTAAGAAAAAGCCTGACTCACCTGTCATCATTCAAGAGGCCTCCTCTATCGTTCAAGAGGCCCCTATCATCCCTCAAGAGTCCCCTCCCACCGTTCAAGAGGCCACTGTCATCGTTGAAGAGGTCCCTCCCAACATTCTAGAGCCCGATTCACACGGCATAATATATCGAATTATTGAGAAACCCCCTCACGTGCCGGACATGATGGATGACTGTTGGCTTTCATATAAGTTACCGGCCAGTACCATTCCGGCAGATGAAGTGGAGAGGAAACAACTACCGGAAACAATTCTGGATAATACCCTTTGGGCTAAGACCGCAGTTGATTTTTATCTATATGAACGGAGCCAATGGTGTTACGCTGACATATACAAACTCAACGATGATATGCATTTGTTGATTGAACGGTCTTGGTGGGGTGTGTTATTAGGGGTTGAAGACAATGGCTATTTCGATGGGGGGTAAGTCTTATATTTCTTCTTATATTTCATTTTGATTATTTTTTTTTAAAATTTATGTAATTCAGTAATATATGTCTTTTTTTGTCGCGATATACAATTATGCCGACGTTTTTTCACGTAGTTCACTTGAAGAATCCACGACAATGAATCATATGTGTTGGCTAATGGACAAGCTAAACTTTATCCTGCATGGTGGGAGGTTGATAAGGTTAGTATTTATTTTTTTTTAAATATTTTAAAGGTATTCATAAATAAGTGCGCAATTTGAATTATTACTTATGATTGCAGGTGTTTATCCCTGTTTTGGAACGTACTCATTGGCTTCTTGTCGAGCTTCAGCTCCCATCCCTGAAGATAATAGTATATGACAGCATGATAAATTACATATTATTGTCTACTTTGAGAGATATTATTAAGGGATGGAGCTCTCATTTGGCTAAATTCTTGGATACGATTAATTATTGGACTTATTCTGGAAACAAAAAGCCAAAGAAGTTCAATGTTACAGTTATTAGAGACGAGACCGCGCCACAACAAATGCCGGAAGCCAGAGGGGATTGTGGTCCTCTCGTATGCATGTTCTTGGAGCGTTTGACGACAGGAAGTACACAGTTTCTACCTCCCACCGATAGAGATAGAGGTGCAGTAGGCTTGTGGTTTCGACATTTTATGGCTAGAGCGATATATTCGAGACGCTGCCTACCTGCATCCGCGTTATGAAAGTGTCCATAAATAATTTGTAAGTCAAATGAAAGTGTTGTTAAGTACCTAGAATTCAATAATAATTTGTTGTTTGTTGGTTTTAGATGTGTAGAAAGTGTTATTTGAGCAAATGTTTGGTTTCTGCAGGTTAATCCTGAAGTGAGCTGCGTGAAATTGATGTATGGGTGCATAAACAACTGTCTGGGGTACACTTTTTTTTATTGTTTTAATTGATTCTTAAAAGTCTGATTTGTTTAATTGATGAGGAAAATAAGAATTATTATCATTTTTTTGCTTGTTTAATTGATTTATAAAAACTGATTTGTAAAAGTTGATTTGCTTAATATTGATGTGTAAATAATTCTTATTTGTGCTTGTTTAATTGATTGAAATGTAAAAGTTGATTTGTTGATTTCAATCTGCATCATATTGAAGGAAAAAGAACTGTTGGAGGTACACTTTCGCAACACTAAACTCAAAATTGCAATGCGAAAGACAAAATTGCAACACAAAAGTCAATTCGTGTTGTGATAGTCTAATACGCTTTGCGATTTTCTCGTTGCGATAGTCAAATACCCGTTGCGATAATCAAATTCGTGTTGCGTGCGATAGTCAAATTCGCGTTGCAATTTTCTCGATGAGATAGTCAAATAGCCGTTGCGATAGTCAAATTCGTGTTGCGATAGACAAATTCGCGTTGCGATTTTTGCATTGTGATAGTCATATTCGTGTTGCGATAGTCAAATTCGCGTTGCGATTTTTGAGTTGCGATAATCAAATTCGCGTTGTGATAGTCAAATTCGCGTTGCAATATTCAAATGAATGTGTAATAAGTGATAACAATTGAACATATCATAGCAATGTTCAAACTCAAGTTACTAATATATGCCTAACTGAAAATGTTAAAAGTTTACACATAAAATACACATAATAGTCAAATTCGCGTTGCGATATTCAAATGAATATGTAATAAGTGATAACAACTGAACAGATCATAGCAATGTTCAAACTAAAGTTACTAATACATGCCTAACTGAAAATGTTAAAAGTTTACACATAATACAATGTTTAGATTTAAAAATCACCTAAGTTAATAGTCCCAAAAGGTGAAGCCAGTTGTGATTGGGATTTTGATTTTGATTACGATTTTGATTGCCTTTTTCTTGACACCATATGAGCTTTGGATTTTGATGAGGATCCATATCTTGGTAGAGGAAAAGATGATTGTGATGGCACTGGTGATCCACATGTAAACCTTGTATGACCACTTTCCTTGCACCGACTACATGTCGATCTCTTCTTCTCTTCACCCTTAGACGGTATACGATCGTGACTTTTTGGTTGGCCAGGTAGTCTTCTGTCCATGGCTGGTGGCAAAACTCTTTGTAAGTCATCTGGTATGTCCCACTCAGAAGGATGTGGAATAGGGTAGATAATCTCGGCATAAGTCTGTCAATATACTTCTGTAGTGTAGCAATCCATAGCGTATGCGCTTGAATCATCTTGGTTTAGATGAAGAGCAACTTTTATAACATGCCCACACGGATAACCAGATGTTTGCCATTTCATACAACTACACGTCTTTGCATTTAGATCGATAAGCCATTTAAGTTATTATCCAGTACTTCAAACAAAGTGTTTGAACATGGTTCAACTCTCCATGACGTTGACTTCACAACACGTTTCGTTATCTTTTTTTCAGTCCATGGTGTAACACGATGTTCCAATGTTCCTGTAAATTTAAATAAATAATGCTTAGTAAAATATATTATAAGTTACGAATTTAAAGAAATAATACATGCATGGTTTCTTTTCTTGTAGTACCACTGTTGAATAGAGGCTCGAAAAAACTCCATTAACATAGTAATAGGTAATTTCCAGGAATGAAGACTTAGAGCGTTGATTGATTCTGCACTATTAGACGTCATGAAACCATATCTTGCTCCAAGTTGATGTACTCTTGATCATCTTTCAAACCCGATATCTTCTAGTGTTTGAGCACACTAAGGCAAAACACGTCTTAAACAATTTATATGCTTATTAAAATCCACTTCCCGATAAGCTTTTACAGCCTTCCAGTTTGTCCATTTGTGATTTTTTATACCAGCAGACCTTGATTTTAGATTTCTATATAAATGAACACCACAAAGTCCATGAAAAGCATCTGGGAAACACCTTCTAACAGCGTTGTCAATTAAGTTTGCCTTATCGGATATGATTGTCAGATTGCTAATAGGACCTATGCAATCCCTAAGATGTCCCATAAACCATGTCCATGAATCAGAGGTTTCAGATTTTCCAACCCCGTAAGCTATTGGCAGTATCCCATTGTTAGCATCCATGGCTACTGCTAATAAGTTTACTCCAAGGTATTGACCTTTTAAATGTGCTCCGTCAACTATAATAACTGGGTGCATGCAAGTAATAAACGAACGAATCTATAAAATCATATACACAATAAATATAATCATTTAAATGTGAAATGCATGTAACTAACAAAAATGAGTCAACAAAATTATATTGATTTACTAACCGCAGCACCAATGGCGATAAACAGCAACTCAAAGCGTCCATCTCTATCTATTTTGATATGAGTTACCGACCCAGGATTTTTCAGCTTTAAATTGTGACAATAAACTGGCAGTTGGGCAAACGATGCTTCTGGCGACCCCCTAAACAATTCCAAGGCATAACATTTGACTCTCCAAGCTTGAGAATATGAGATACTAATCTTGAACCGAGCATTCATGTCAGTCATAATTTCATGTCCCCGATATACCCTGCCATTCAAAAACATTAACTCAGCCAGAAAACCACCCAACACCTTTTTGTTTGCCTGTATATGGTGAGGAAAAACTTGGGTTCTTGAACATGTATGTTTATCAATAAAAGTCCTAACTTGAAACATTTCGCAATCTTTTATCCTCTTTGTAATCATACTCCACGTACAGTTTTTGTCAAGCATACACCTTGTTTCGAAACGATCTTTGCTTGATTTGTTAACTTTTAGTTGATAGCCATCTTCCACACATTTCGTATACAAAGCTATCTTCAATTATTCCTTTGTATCAAAACAATCATCTTTCTTGATAGGAATAATTTTTGTGTAACAATCAACTGCCATTTTTACCAACTCTTCTTCCGGTATCTGAAGTAATTCTGGCATATTCCAGTTATACTCCCATGATATTTTCTTAGAGGACTTTTCTTCGGGGATTTCTTCTTCTTCTTTTTCTTCTTCAGGGTTATATGAATTACATAATGGATGTTCAACATGTTCATTCACAGTCATAACTTCCTCCTCATTATCATCAACAACATCTTCCTCGGCAGCGGCTGTTTCATCATCAAAATTCGGGTATTGATCAATATCAAAATCATTACACGCAGGGTCTGTTTCTTCTTCTGAAACATCATCAAAATCCTAGTATTGACCAAGATCAAAGTCTGGGTATTGACCAAGATCAAATTTCGAATACCGACTAGTACTCACAATTTTTTCTGTTGGCTCATCATCGTCTAACTGGTTAATACAAAAACCGGAATTTGGTGCTGAAAGTTGATTGGGATTTGGATTAGGGAAAGGTTGTGGGTTTTGAGATTGTGTTTGGTATTGGAAATGTGGTGAAACAAAATTTGCTTGGTGATGAAATTGTGGTGGAACCATTAAATTTTGAGCACCATAAACTGGGGTTGAAAAACTTAGTTGATTACAACCCGCTATTGACCTAACTTCACTACTTCTAGGTTCAACAACATACAATGTAACATCATCTTGTGAAACACTAATGTAAGCAATAATCGTTCAACATCTTCATTGTCGGTTAACAAATAAACTTTACCTTTTCTCTGATAAGATAACCTAAATCCACTTAAGGGCTCTAAATTCAATTTATTTGCAAAACGTAACATTAGAGTTTCATAAGTTAACTTTTTTAATGACAGTTTTAGTTGAAGATTCATAGGTAAAGACATATATTGTAAAACACCATGAACATTCTCCCATGACCCTCCAAAACACAAATCTATCCAAACATGATCAACATTAGATGATTTCATTATTGTAAATTAATTTACTAAACAAACGAGTTGCGAAACTAAAACCTATTATTGGATGGGGAAGGATGTCGTTGGATATAAGAACGAATGTCGTCGGAGAGAGTGATAGATGGAGATGAAATGAGTTACGATTTAGGGATTTAGGTTATGAGTTGCTTCTACTGCGTAGTTATATACCCAAAACATTTGTGTTGCGAAACTAAAACCTGTTGCGAATTTGAAATTCAGTGTTGTGACAGTTAGAATCGCGTTGCGATAGTCAGAATCGCAATGCGATTTCGCAAATCGCATTGCAATAGTCATAATCACATTGCGATTTACATATTCGCATTGCGATAGTCAGAAAATCGCAACGCGAATTTGGAAAATCGCAATGCGATAGTCAGAATCGCGTTGCGAATCTGAAAACTGATTTGCGATACCGGAGATCGCGTTGCGAATTATCGATCGCATTGCGATTTAGTTGGTCATTTTGGTAAATTCAAAAAAAATTGGTTAAAATCGTATATTATAAGGCATTTTTGGTCACTGAAGTTATTTTCTCTTAATATAATAACCCATCCATCCCTCACGCCTTTTTGAAACTGAAAAAAGAAATAAAGAGAAATCATACGTTTAACAGAGAATGCGCGTGCCACGTGCAGTCTTTTTTTTTCTTATTCTGAAATTAGTATTTTTTTATTCTTAAAATAATATAAATAAATCAAATACTACTATTTTAATATTAACTTTTAAGAATAGTAATTAGCTGACCCTATTCTTATATGTAATGGGGTAAGAGGAGGTAGGGTAATAGGTTGTCCCAAATGGTAGGTTGAGAGCAACTTCCGTGGAAGACTTCCGACAATTATGAATTACCCACCGTGAGACTCGATCTCAAGACCATAAAATTAAAAATCTTGCGCTCTATCAATTAATTGAGTGGACGGGCAATTTAACTAAAATATGACAAACGAACTAAGAAAAGGTAAAGTGATTAAAACGGGCGGGAAGAGCAAGAAACGTAAAGCACGTGAATGGTGGTAGAGATATGGAGGGTGAGAAGAACGTGATGTGCATTTAACTAAATCAGCCATTTTTTTAATAATATTTGGTTTTTGCTTTAATTTGAAAAAATAATGAGGATGGATTACATATTTGATATCTTAATTATCATTTTTATTTTATTTTGATTACCTAATTATTATTGATTCTAACATTATTTTTAATATTACGTTTTGAATTTAATATAATCACATGTCATTAAAAAATTAATAGAACTTACGACGTAATATTTTTTTTAAAATTCAATGATGACATGATATTATCTTACGATGACATGTTAACATTACCGTTAATTTTTTAATAGTAGATGATAAAAGTAGAATCAAAATATAATATTAGATATAATTTTAAAGTAAAAATACTTAGGTGATCAAGATAGAACAAAAGTGATAATTATGATCCTAACATGTAGTTTACCCAAATGAAAATGACGGAAAAAGGTGCAACGTGTTAGGCGTGCCTCAGAATTTGAAAATCCCACGACATTTGAGCCCAGCTCCTACCACTCACCTGTCAAAATCAGTTCATCTGGTCCACTCCTCTTCTTACCCATTTTCAACCGCCGCACTGCTTTGCCCAAATTACCATCGACATTTTTAGCTTGTTATTTCAACAACCTATCAATTTTTGTTTTCGTTTTCTATTTTTAAAATATTTTTTATTTTTAAAAATTAAAAATATGTTTATTATACACAAATAAAATTTTATCCTCGATGATAAATTTAAGAAAATAAATTTGACACCTATCCTTTTAATTAAAAAATATGAGAATAAACACGAACTAAATAATTTCAATGGTTAAAGTCTTAAAGAATGATTGTTATTTATAGAGATCTTATTTTTAAGTATCAACAATTACAGGGTAATCGAGCGTTAGTTATCAAATGAATTAAGAGTTTAGGTTATAAAACAAATATTATCACTTATAACCTCCCTAAATTAATAAAAATATAAAAATAAAATAAAATACATATTTAATAACTCAACTCGGGATTACAATTCTAATATTTAAAAAATATTAAAAATGATATTTTTTTAAGTAAATTTAAACGCATCAATTTATTAAGTTGAAAAACTTATTTTAAGTTTTTTCAATTTAGGTTTTTAGAAAAAAATGAAAATTATTTCTTATTTATAACTTTAACATGTTTTCGTTATATTTATTTAAATTTCTAAAATTCAATTGATTTCTCTATTGTTTGAAGTTAAAAAAAATTGCACGAATCAAATAACTTTAGTGGTCAAACGAATATTTGTTATCCTTAGAGATTTTAGGTTTTAACATTAATAATTGTAGGTTATTTGAGCATTTATTTTTAAATGATTAAGAATATTTAAAACAAATACTATTACTTACAATCTCTATATATTAGCTAAAATAAACAAATAAAAATGATATTTGTTTTTTTAAAACTTAATGCCCCCTTAGTGTTCAAATTTTAAAATAATTTTATATCTAATAATATTTATAAATTTATTTTTTATTAATATATCAAATATTAATCTTTATCATATTGTATTATAGCTTTGGTGTTTAAGCGCGTAGGAGGTGGACGTACACGTGTGAGTTGAATTTGTCATTTGCAAATGTCAGACGCTTTTGGTGCACCGAAAAGCAAAAATGTCAAATGTCTGTCACAAGGCATCACATGTCTTCAGAGTTGACACCGACTTTGGGCCCACTCAACTTATAAAAGGTTATTTCCGAATCTAAAATTAAATATTTTTTTATTTCATTTTTCATTCCTATGTAAAATAGTTATTTCCTTAATGAAGATACTTATTTTTGTTCGGAATCTTTATTATATTGTATAATATAGTATATATAATAATTTTAAATATAGTTTTTAAAAATATATAATATATAATTTTTGAAAACTTATTTTTAAAAAACATATAATATATAATTTTTAAAAATAATTTTGAAAATGTATAATATATAGTTTTTAAAATGGTTTTAAAAAATATAGTATATAATTTTTTAAAATAGTTTTGAAAACGAATAATATATAGTTTTTTAAAATAAAGCGTTTGAAAACATATATAATATATTTTTTTGAAATGATTTTGAAAACGTATAATATATGATTTAAAAAAAAGGGTTTGAAAACATATATAATATTTTTTTTAAATAATTTTGAAAACGTATAATATATGGTTTTTTAAGAAAGGGTTTGAAACCATATAATATATATTTTAAAAACAAATTTTGAAAACATGTAATATTATATAGTTTTTATTATTACATTTATTATATATTATTATATTATATTATTTATTTATTTTATTTTATTTATTTATTTATTTATTTTTTATTTATGTCCATGTCCAAGTCCAGCAGTCTAAGGGGCCCAGCAGACCGGGTAGGCAGGCCTGACCCAGCCAATCGACCCGATGAGCCCAACAGAGCTAGGGTTTCGTGTTTAACCAAGGGCACCGCACGAGAGGAAGCAAGCAGCGCGTGTGGAGGCCACATGCCAGAAACCAACTAGATTTCCGATCGAACAACCCAAGACTGCCCCATCCCAAGATTTCCGGCCACACCAATAACCAACGATGCCGAACAGGACTGAACCATCCCGAAAAAATCAATAACACCTCAATATCCCGAGATATTCGGGACCACAACGACCAGATACGAGGCTATAAAAAGCCTCCGGCCATGCAATGAGAGAGGGACGAAAAAAACAACGAGCAACAAACAAAACAAAGTCTACAAAATAGCTACAAAACCAAACCAAGTAACTCATTCAAATATCACCAAAAGCAGAAAAAGCCAAAGCCTTTTCCATAGAAGGGAACAAAGATCGTCAAGGAGTGACGTCAGAAGGAAAACACCGAAAAATGAAACATTTTCCCCAAGAAAAGGTAAGAAAAATCGAGGTTTTTTTTAGATCTACGTCGATTAAGGCTTATTTTGGGGATTTGAGGCTCGAATTTTGCTCTACGGGGTCGAGAGGAAGCTTATGGGTAAGTTTGGATTTTCTGGCCACCGGTGAATGCGCGGTCGCTGACGGTGGGTAGTTAGGAACGGTGGTCGACCATTCGGCCGATTGACTTGGCTTGAGATGTTTTTTTAGGAAGAGGGGGAGTGTTTTTTTGAAAGTTGGGTGAAAATGATATTTTTGGGGATTTTAAAGGTTATTTATTGGGGGACCTTAGTGTAATTAGCATATATTTAAATTATTTTCGCAGTCCTCGCAGTTTTGATGCGTAATTCGTTTTGGTCACATGTTGTAAACTTGTCCTTGAATTTTGAATTTATTCAATTTAATCCCTGTTTAAATTTCTTATTCTTTCTTGTAGCTCTCGAATAATATCAATTTGACCCCTAATTTTAATTTTTTTGTAGTTAATTTCTTTTAATTTAAAGTTTTTTTTATTTCTTAATTTAATTTTGCTTTAATATTTAACACAGATTTGATTTATATTTTTTAGGTCAATTTTAATCGACTAAAGGTAAATAATTCGGATCGAATCTTTAAATTTCAGTTTAACTTTTAATTTTCGTAACTAAGACAACCGAAAAATTAAATTGGTACCGAAAGGGCTGTACAAGAGTGCTAATCCTTCATTGACTGTAATCGACTCCCGAGTCTGATACATTTCTGATAAAACGCAGATCAAGTAAAATGTTTAATTAAGGTATCCGGTCAACCTAATGATCAGTGGCGACTCTAACACATTTATTTAAGTCGAAATCCAATTCCAGGCCCACTCGGAGGACAATACGACACTTAGTACCATAAAAATTACGAATCATTTATTAATTTTTTAAAACTTTAAAATTTAAACTCTAACTTTAATTATTTTAAATATTTCAAACGTCTAAAATTTATAATATATATATTCAAGTAATATTTAACTGAAGATTTATAAAATATAATTTTTATATTTTTATCAATAATAAATTTTAATTAATAATGATTAAAAATTTAAAAAAAATAACTAAAAAATTGATAGTAAAAAAATTATTAAGATAAAAGGAATATATTTTATCATTTCGGATGGAAAATATATTTTTATAACAAATATTTGTCAAGTGATTTTCTATTGGAATGATAAAAAAAAATCACACAAATCTATTGGTTATATATTTCAATAATGTTATTAAAATATAAAAGTCATTAATGCTAATATTTGTGTGTGGGGGGGGGGGGGGGGGCTATGGATACCAATTCATGCTCGATCAAAAGATCTCTTATTTCTTTTAGGGTTTTTGTGGATGGTAGAATCCCCGCCTTATCCTTATTTCTTTTATTATGTATGAATATATTTAACAAAAAAAAAGCTTAAGCATTATGAATACATGGTTTTTTTAATAATATTAAATAATTATAAAATAATACATTTTTAATTTTTTAATCAATTAATAATATATATATTACAAACATAATTATTCGAATTTAAATATATATTCTTTTAATAAAGAAGTAAACATCTTTAACATCGTAGGTATCGTAACCGATTTTTGTCCGGGCACGAAATTTTTACTTGGCAGGAAAAATAAAATGAATAAATAAATGATTTTGAAAAAAATTTGGGAGTCGCCATTGACCTTTTTGGGTTAGGTATGTCAAATATCTAAAAACAATATTTTAAAATAGTTTTTAAGAAAACATACTTTAAAAGATAATCTGATCTGCGTGTAACAAAAAATATTTTTAGTAAAGAAGGGATACGTGGTCAATTACGTTTAGGGGAGGATTAGCACCCCTATGACGCCCAAAAATTGGTACTTATTAATTATAAATTGTCTCTATTATTGAAAATTTAAGAATTCAAAAATATATTTAATTTATAATCTTATTATTTCAATTTTATAATTTTAAGAAAATTTATTAATTTATATATCTATAATATTTATTTATTTAGAAATATCAAAAAAGGGCTTCTAGGTGCTTTAAGACAACTCTTTTCTTAATATTAAAAAATAAAAAAACATTTATCTAAAAATAATTAAAAATAGATATAATTTATAAAAGTAAGATATTTATTTATTTAAAAATATCAGAAAATGGACATCTAGTTACTTTAAGACTGCAACAACAACAACAACAACAAAACCCAATTCCCATATGTATGGGGTAAGGGGGAGGTAGGGTAGTAGGCTGCCCCCAACGCCAGGTTGAGAATAGCTTCCGTGAAAGACCTCCGGCACTCAGAAAATTAAAAATATAGATAAAATGCAATGCATGAATAAATAATTACATAAATACATTGCTAAACAATATTCATATGCAGTCATTAATATCATATGTGCTTCTGTAATGGGGAGTAATCCCTGCAAAATAATCCCTGCGAAAGAATCTCTGCATATAGACAGAAACATAAGACCGGCTAAATTTAACAGAGGAAACATGACGAGAATGATACACAGAAGACAATTATAGCAAGCCCAGTTCTAATCTTTCATAAATACCAATAACAGAAAAGTATAAAAAGTAAAAGTCATGGAAATTACTACAAATGCATTTAAAAGAAGACAAAGATGATACACCCTATAGATGACCCCACTACTCGACTACCTAGTCTTAAGCCTCCATAATTTCCTATCATAGGTCATGTCTTCGGTAAGGCCTAAATCCATCAATCAGATCTCAAGCAGTCTTCCCACTTCCGCCTTGGTCGTCCTTTCCTTCTGGCACGTCGACTGTAATCGACTCTACCCTCCTGACCGCATCCGACGGTAGTCGCCTAAGGACATGCCCAAACCACCGTAGTCTTCCCTCCCTCAATTTTCGGAAACAGACACCCCTAAGGACATCCTAATAGCAGAGTTTGTCGTCATATCCCACAGAGTCCTACCACATGTCCATCGAAGCATTCTCATTTCTGCGGCCTCTATCCTCCTTACGTGATCCTTCTGGTTGCCCAACATTCTGATCCATACAACAGCGCTGGTCTTATTGCCATTCTATAAATTTTCCCTTAAGTTTTAGAGGCACCTTCTTGTCACACAAAACTCCAGTAGCGGCCCTCCACTTTAGCCATCCCGCCTTTATACGGTGTGTAACGTCATCATCTACACCCCCATCTTTATGTATCATAGACCCTAAGTACTTGAAACAATCCTTTGAGGGAAGAACGTGTCCTTCTATGCATACTTCTACATCTTCATCGTTTTGGTTCCCATTGAAGTTTGAACATAAATACTCTGTCTTTTCAATATTGATCCTTAAACCTTTTTCTTCCAAGCAGTCTTCCAGGTAGCCAGTCTACTATTCAACTCAGATTTTGTTTCAGCAACTAGAACAATGTCGTCAGCGAAAAGCATACACCAAGGTACACCGTCTGGTGTCGCACAATAGATGTCGTCCATAATCAAGGCGAAGATGTAAGGGCTAAGAGCCGACCCCTGGTGGAGTCCGATTTCCACCGGGAATGCCTCGGTGTCGCCAACTGTAGTCCTGACGTAAGTAGTAGATCTACAGTACATGTCACGAATCGCCCGGATATAAGCAGTTGGTATCCGTCTCGTTTCCAAAGTCTTCCAGATCGTATCGCGAGGAACGCTATCATAAGCCTTCTCAAGGTCAATGAACGCCATGTGAAGATCTCTAGACTTTTCCCTATATTTCTCCATAAGCCGTCGAAGTAGATGAATCGCCTCCGTGGTAGACCTGCTTGGCATAAAGCCAAATTGGTTTTCCGAAACCCTAGTAACTTGTCTCAACCTAGCCTCTATCACCCTTTCCCATAGCTTCATGGTATGGCTGAGTAGTTTAATACCTCTGTAGTTACCACAACGTTGGGGATCTCCTTTATTTTTATAGATTGGTATCACCGTAGACTCTCTCCACTCCTCTGGCATCTTGGCAGTCTCTAAAATAATATTAAAGATGTTGGTCAACCATTTAACTCCCTCTTCTCCTAGGGCTAACCACACAGTGATAGGAATTTGATCAGGACCGACAGCTTTCTCCCTTCCCATCTTTCTAAGAGCCATTTTGACTTCCTCAAACCCAATCCTACTTGTAGGGCAGTCATTGGTCGTAGTATGATGGTCGGCTGACCCATCAACGATACTATCTCTACATGGAGAGGCACCGTCATTAAATAAGCCAAAGAAGTAACTACCCCAAACCCTCTTAATATCATGATCTTTCGTTAAAAGAACACCATTGTTGTCCTTAATAAACCTAATGTTACCTAGATCCTTTTTCCTAATCTCCCTAGATTTTGCAAGTCTGAAGATGCCATTTTGTCCTTCCTTGGTGTCTAATCTCTTGTACATTTCCTAATCTCCCTAGTTACTTTAAGACTGCCCTTTCTTAATATTAAAAAATAAATATTAAAATAATTTAAAATTAATTTATATAAGATTAAATTTATAAATAGGATTTGAATAAAAAAATAGATATAATTTATAAAAGTAAGATATTTATTTATTTAAAAATATCAGAAAATGAACATCCAATTGCTTTAAGACTGCCCTTTCTTAATATTGAAAAATAAATATTAAAATAATTTAAAAGTAATTTATATAAGATTAAATTTATAAATAGGATTTGAATAAAAAAATAAATATTTTTTATTATATATGTTTATATGAATAAATAATAATAGTAATAATAATTAAATATATAAACATATAAAATTAAGATATATTTAAACAGTAATATTAAAACTAAAGATACAAAGTAATAAAACTTGTAATTAAATAAAAGTATTAAAATTAGTGATTGAATTATAACTTATTAAAATTAAATACCTAATTTATAAATAATTATTTAGTATTTCAGTGACTAAACATGCAATATTTCCTATTTTTAATTTAGGGACTAAATTAAATATATATAAAATTCGAGCATCAAATTAAAACAAATTAAAACATGATGTTCATGATTAAAATATTAATTATTAAAATTAGAGGACTAAATCTGATATTTTATCTTAAATATATATAATTACGGTTAAGGGCTAAAATGTAAATAAATAAAATTTAGAGGCTAAATTAAAAGAATCATAAAATTGATTCAGTGATTAAAATGTAAAACATATAAAATAGAGGGACTACAGACGGGATTTAACTTTTAGTAAATTACACACAGAACCCTCCCCTAAACGACGTCGTTCGAGGAGGTGTATTTAAACCCAAAACCTAACAGCCTTAAGGCCAAAAATTTTATTTTCTTTTCTCTCATTCTCTCTCTAAACCGAGAGAAATTTCTCTCTCGCTTCTCTCTAAAACGGAGAGAGAGACCACCGGCCGACAGTCGTGATCCGTCACCGACCACCACTGCCGGCCACCGCTTACGGTGGTCTGAACTCCCAAATTACACTAGAATATAGGTTTTTACCTCATAAGGCCAAATACAACCTTTGTTTTCCCTAAATCCCCTTAAATTTCTGTAGATCTAGGAAAACCGAAGCGTTTACCTCGGTTAAAATGACGTCTTCGGCGACGATTGGACTCTCTTCGTTGGTAAGTCCCTCGTTCTCACTCTGTTTTATCTCGGTTTTTGGTCTCTATTGCTGTTGTGGTTATGTTTGCTGGTTTTTGGTTCGTGCCGTTGTACTCTCGGATTCTTCCTCTCTATCTTCTGTTGGCAAGGCTCGGTGGCTTTTATAGCCACCACCAACGATGTCTTCGGACCGGTTAAAAGGCCAAAGCTTGGTGAGTCACCAAACTTCCAGTGGTGACTCACTGTTGGGCGATGTGTGCGGCTGGAATGGCTCTTCTGGAAGCCTTTGGTGGACGTCGTGGCAGTAACGTCGGCAACGTGGAGCGGCGGCCGCGTGTCCCTAGGGTTATAATATCCTAGGGTTTCATCTGGAAGGATGTGGGCCGTTGGATCAAGGTTAGATCCAACGGCTGAGAAGAGGAGCGGCGGTTGGAGAGGATGAAATCTTAATTTGTTTAGGGTTTCCAAACTTGAGCTGATTGGGTTTGGTTTGTAACTGGACTGGTCCAGTTTTGATTGAGCCTGTAATATGTAATAATTATTTATTATTTAATAATAATAATAATATTAATATTAATAATATAATAAAATAATTATAATAAATCAAAAAATAAAACACAAATGAATAATAAAAACTAGTATCTTCAGTAGAAAAGAAACAAAACTCACGAGGATTTAGTCAAAAAGGTTGATAAAGCACCGACTATTTTTTTTTTGACTGAATAAAGCACTGACTATTTAGTATGGCAGCACATGAAAAATGATGTATTTAAGAAAACAAAAACGTCAAATGAGCTAATTAACTGTCAGTACTTCGATTTGAGATCTTTGTAATGAAATTATCTCAACTACTTTAAGGTGAAAGAGTTGTATAAAACATCCATTCAATGTCCCCTCTGTTTATTCATTTCTATTTGTACAACTTATATCTAAATCCAACACATTTATTATTGTTTATTAAGTTGTTCGTGTTCTACATGTTTAAATATACTATTTCAATCTTATTAAAAAAGATTTTATAGTTTGAAGAACTATTTATATTTGTTAGTCTTTGATTATTTATAAAATTTGAAGGTTCAATTTATTTCTCATTATGAGGATCTAATTAATTTTTTTCTTCAAAATTTGTGTTTTTTATAAAAAAAAAATTGGGATAAGATTTAATTGAAAATGTTAAAAAAACAAATTTTATGAGATTTTTTTAAAATTTAAAAGAGACATTAAAACAGTTCAGAGATTAGATATTAATTTTTTTCATTTGGTGAGGCATGACCACCCTCGAAAGTGAGCATAATTCATTTTTCTTCCGCTTCTCTTCATGAGTCGCACGTGACTTTGACACGCTCGTATGAACTCTTCAATAATGAAGCTAGACAATGTATTCGGAGTCAAAGTTAGAATAAAATTTTTCAAGGGATAAATAAAAATTCAATATTTATTAATTTTTACTTTTTCAACTTGGTCATGCATCATGCCCTTGGCATAGCTAGTGACTAGTGAGAGTAGTTTGTGGTGTTTCAATTGTGTAGTTTTCATCCTTTGCAACAGGAAAAGGTTCAGATAAACTAAACTGCCATTATCAACTTTACGTCATATTGGCCATAGAACTTGGCTTCCAGTGCTTTGGATCTTAGGCATGCTTCTAATTATTTGCATTAGTTCATGAGATTGAGTCGACCCCCGACGCTAGACGGCAGAACCAACTGAATTTGTAGTGATTTTACAATTCCAATCAATAAATAAATTCAGCACTGAAAAACTCTAGTAAAATACTTGAAATGACATTTTCTTCCAAATCGGAAGATGGAATATCAACATGTCATAGTCTTTTGTTCAAGGCTGATTGTACAGGATTCACAGAAGCAGAAACAGAACAAGAATCCTCAAATGGCTCTATTTCCCCAAGGAGAAACCCTTTCTGGGCTTTGTATTATTGCAGGTTTCATCCCATTGAACCTAAAATGACAAATAGTTGGTAAGAACTACTATCATAAACAAACAAACAAGAAACTACTTCAAATAACTAATTCAAGACTATATTTTTCAACCTTCAAGGATTGCCATTTAGATTCCGGCCAATGTGAAGAAATATCTTCCTCCCTAACTATAGTACATATGAACCTGCTTTTAGAAAAGAAATCCCAGTAGATGTAAAAGGAAGAGAAAAAACAGAAGATAATTTTTCGACAATATATAGAGACAATTGTACTTTCTTTCAGAAGAGTCTTCTCCCTCAAATCTCATCTTGAAACGCATTCCAAAAGAGAACATTGTCAATAGCCTACTTATTTACTCCTATTATGAACTGACTTGTCCTTAACAAGAGCAATGGGGAAAAACATGAGTTTCGAATAACCGGGATAATGAAACTGGTACTCTCAAGTGTCGATCATGTTTGTATGAAGAGGTAACGTAAACCTTGGTTTGTAGTACACAACAAAAGAGGGTTTGAGTTGCAACAGCATGAGCAACAGTAGCAAGCACTCCTAAATTCTTACACTTGGGATGGTACCGAATGATCCTATAAGTTGCTGCATCATAAAGCATACGAGACAACACATTCATAGTCAAGACAAGCAGATAGGGTAACCGAGAGCCGAGTGATGCAATTACGAACCCATGGTAATCAAACAATATCCTTGTTGTTTTCAATTAAATACTTCTTAAATCCATCTTAAATTCAAATTTAAACAAATTAAACTATAACTCTCAATTTTTAAATTTTAACATAACAATTAGACTTTGACCTATTCTCATTACTATTTATATTTGTCTCTTAATCTATCATTTTAGGCCCCATCCCTAGCGCTAGTGAGTTTGTTTTGATATTTCGTTTTGAATTTATCTAAATCTTAAACCGTAAATTCAAATTAATAAATATATTTTGTTTTTAAATGTAACTGTAAAAATAAAATAGTTAAGAGAGTAAAGAATAAAAAATAATTGAAAATATTAAAATCTTATATCAAAGGATATGGGTCAATACGCATTATTACAAATCAATATTGATCAAAATAGGTCGAAAGACAACGAAATGATTAAGACACGTTAAAATTTAAGCCAAGATTATACTCAGGAATGAGCTCTGTGGGGTCGATCCATGTTAAAATTTATATATTATATATAATTTTCATTTAATAATATTTTGGTTTATGTAAAAATAAATATATAAATATAAAAAAAATATAAAAATTTATTAAATTTTTAATCAATTAGGGGTCGAACTAAAGAATAATAAGTCTGTGTTATCAAATTTTTTGTTCAATTACAATTTAAGTCATTGTAAGTTTAAATATTAGATAAATTAGAAGTTATTTTTTGAGTTTTGAGGTTTTTTTTTTAATTTAGGGTAAATACAAGGTAATATCTGTATAAAGACTTTCAACTATTTTACAATGAACGCTCATAGACCTATATACATGCTTGAACTCAAGACCTCAAGGATAACAACAATCCCTTAAACACTAAGGTCGCTTGTCTGAATTTCGAGTTTAAATACTTAATAGACCTTTATATTTTTCTTAAATAGTCTAATATTTCGACCCCTACTAATATTTAATTATGTCTCTGTCTCTGATTATACTTTAATTACTTTGTATGGTTTTAAGACTGATACGACTGATATAGACCTCTATAATCGGTACCCATACAATAATAAATATTATGGTTTCACCTAACTCGTACAAACGAGATGAAAGTATCTGTGAGGCGAGAGCCCTCTGTGTATAGTTTTATACAGTGATTTCTGGGAGGGGAAAAAATGCACGAATCCAGATTCAAAGGAACTCTCCAACAGGGAAAGGGGGGGGGATTTGACTTTGCATGAGTTTGGAAGTTTAGGGTTTAGTGTTAGTAAGATGTTCAAGTATTTCGTTGGTGAGATGCTGAATTCTTCGTACTATTTTCCAATTGTTACATCAAAACATGACAATAAAAAATTAGCTGAACTTATTCCCAAATGTAATGGGGTAAGGGGAGATAGGATAGTAGGTTGTGCCTCCAACGCCAGGTTGAGAGTAGTTTCCGTGGGAGACCTCCGGCAGTCAGAATTATGAATTGCCTACCGTGGGACTCAATCCCACGATCACAAGGTTAAAAGCCTTGCGCTCTTACCAACTAAGCTGGACGGACAATTCCAAAACATGACAATCTTAAATATATATATTAAAAAATTCACTGAAGATAAAATTTGGGATATTATAAAACATACAACGAAGGAATCATAATAGACCAATCAACAAACCACATTATCTTATAACTTGCACCAATCACGTTGACAAGTAAGTATATATATGGGTTTTGGGCCATATATTTAGGTCATTTTCAATTAATTTATTTTGATAATTAAATGATCATCTTCATGTGTTGCATTGGAGGCTGTAAGTGCTTAGAGTCTTGTCGGTGCTCTAAAAGCTTCCAAAAGAAGAAGAAGAAGAAGATTATCATGTGCATATAATAGCACGAATCTGAGCCTGATCATTAACGAAGAAAACAGAACAAGAGTATATGGTTCTTTGGGTTAATGGCATTTTTGGACGCTTCAATCATTCTTCTTCTGATTTCATTAATTAAATAATAATATAGGTGATCAATTGCTTTATTCAAGATTCCTTGTGCTCTCTCCTTTTTTGACCTCTGCGTTATGAGCAACTGATGGTAAAGTTGTTTCTATTTTGAGAGAGTATTGTCTCTAACTTTATAGTTCTTAATTATTTGTAATCTAAATGTTTTCAATATCAAACAAGTATCATAAGATAGACCAAGAGATATTAGAGGTGCAGTCGCGACCCTTAGAAATTTTAACATTTTTTCTTTATATTTTCTATCGAGTATATAATTTTACACCCTAAAATTTTTAATATATCTTCTTATATTCACACCTCTGACATAAATTATTACAATCGTCCTGAATATCAACCATAATAACAACTAATATATAAATTTGAGGATTTTTTGAATGAGTGAGAGCATAAGTTCCACAAGTGTGTGTGATCAAATGTTTCCATGATTTATGGGACTCGTGCATGTGTATCCTACTTTCAAAGGTCACACTGATCGTACATTATTGAATGGTAATTGAATTTTTGGTCAGCTCGAATAATTGGCCCTCTAGATACCTTCTCCTTCACTTTCCTTTCCAGTTATCATCATTGGTTTTATGCACTTTGTTCGGTAATTGCTTTGGACTATACACTTAAATGCATGATTGTACCTTATGTTCACATGCAAGAAACTTTAATCGATAACACATGGCAGTATTGTGGATCTGTCAATTCATATGTTTAATGTCATATTTATTTACATTATTTTCTGTTTTAATTGTATTTATGACATATTAGTCGATTCTATAAAAAAAAGATAAATATTAGTCAATTAAGTCTTATTGTATTTGTTTTATAACGTAATTCGAACATATTTAAATATATAATTATTTTTCAATTAGAGGTAATTTCATGATCGAAGAAAACTCCAAAATAAGCCCAGTTCTGGAAGAGAAGAAAAAGGGCCCCGGTTCTCCCTTCCAAAACAGGTCAAATTGGCATCCAATGAACTTGGAGTAAAAATCATATGAACTCAATACCACCGTAGTTGGTTGCAACCTAGCCCTTTATATAGTATTTCCCTATTTTGTTCTGGTTACCGGTGCTACATAACTTCAATTGAATGAAGGACAAAGCATGCAGCAGGCAACAGTTGAATAAAAAGTTGAGATCACCGTGAAGTTGGCTTATTCTGGCTTGCTTCTTTGAGTTGCTTTCACCGTTCATCGTTGAATCTTCGTGTTCCTTCTCCACCCTTTTGTTAATTTACTAATGGGAGAGTTAGGTGCCTTAGTCAACACCTTTTAAAGGCGTAAAAGCTAGCAGGATAAGATCATGGCCCTGTAGAGCTCATAGCAAAATATATAAAAGGACGTCCTTTGAATAACCTATTACTAGATAGCGACGAGTGATTTACTCGAAAGCCCGCCCCTCCCTTTTTTTCTCTCCCTTGGACCTTCCTTCTTCCTTTTCTCTCCACTTTTCATACGTTACTTTAAATTCTCTCTATTTCATTATCGTTGGCAGTATTCAATTAGATTAGTTGAGAAAGGTAAAGAGAGAAGAAAAACCATGGGATCTGAAGCAGAGGAGGAGTCGAGCTACATACCGAAGCTGCCGCTGCTATCAGTTTCACGTGCACAATTGCAGTCACCGGAGAGATCAGGGACGTTAACCCCACCATTTTACGTGTCAGCAGCCTCGGTCCCATTTGGCTGGGAAGAGGAACCGGGGAAGCCCAAATCGTGTACAACGCTCGCCACTTTTTCTTCTACCCCAAATGAGCCCGCTCAAAAGTGCCTGGAACTTCCTCCCAGGTTGTTGCTGGATGCCAAGGTCACTAAACTCTCCTCACCCACCACGGTCTTGGAAGGTCCTTACATGGGCAGGGCTAGGTTTCAGTCTTCTTCTTTCAGGATGGGAGGTGAGTGTTACGGATCGTTTCGTTCTGTTGCCAGTGATAGTCCTGAGATGCTGCAGCTTGGGACTCTGGTTCTTAGCAAAAGATGGTACAAAGAGAAAGGGTTTCTTGGTTCTTGGGGGAGAAAGGCCTTCAAGGCTAGACCTAGAAGAGAAGATTACGTGTTCGCATCTTCTGGGGAATACGGAGACGGTGAATGCAGCAGAGACAGAGGAGGAGGAGACGGCACTGGGAGCAACAGTGTTAATATCACTAGAATTACAAGAATTGGCAGCTCTCCCAGTCTTTCTCATTCCAAGTCCCACTTCTGGGTAAGTTTCTCTCTCTTCTTTTCATATTTTCACGTTTCAGTACTCTTCAAGTCTAAGGGTTGTGCTGTTATGCCACTTTTATAGTTTTCGTCAATCAGTACTCAATCACACACCATTCACTTAAATTTTATACAGAAATTAACAGGCCTGGGATAAATTGGGTTTCTGATCAATCAAATTCTCCTTCGAACATTTACTTAAAACTTCAGTATTGAATTCACTATAATGTGCCACTTCAGTAAGCTTTTATCCACCCTGTCCTCTGTTTTAATTCTTGTTCTACAGCATTCAATAAAGTTGTTTGATTTGTGGTTTGGGTATGACAGGGAAGTATATACGAAGGTTTGACGCAAGTGGTTCCATGGAGTAAAAGAGAAAAGAAGGATAAATTTAAGGGGTGACTTTTATCTGTATTTGCACCCCTACGATATGAGTACAAACAGTTTATTAAATTACCTGCACTTAAAGGCCAGGTTGCTGTCTTCCAATCCGCTTGAGGCAGTTGATACTTTGCCGTAAGTGGAAATGTGTAATCAAAGCCCATTACTGTTTTGTTTCATCTCTCTTGTTGTGGGGCTGGGGGATGTTTTGAGCTAACGGTATATAATATTGGATGCGTCTATGCCGTGACTGCAATCTTTTACTCGTTTGGATGTAAATCGAAGTTAGGGTTTGCACAAAACAGAATATGCAGGCTGATATGTTGCAGCAATAAATGTATTTGTAGGCCATCGTTATCATACCCTACGCAGTCGGAAGTCAGAACTTTTGTATTTATGTGAACTTTATGACTTAGCTCTTTCCAATATTTATCATTTACCAAGTACCACTAGTTGTAGTTTGTTCTAATCTAATCATTAACTTCTTTATCTATATTTATGACGAGGGCAGCTCAACAGAAGAAGCACTAAAATAGCAATTTGGGTTTTCTGAGGGCAACTCTAGGGCTGTAAACGAATCGAACGCACACGAACGGAGGTATGTTTATGTTCGTTCATTTAATAAATAAACGAACATATACGAACATGAACATAAACGAACAAAATTTTTTTTGTTCATATTCGTTTATTAAGGAATATAACTTGTTCATGTTCGTTCATTTAATAAATAAACGAATATAAATGAACACGAACATAAACGAACACGAACATAAACGAACATAAACGTTAGAAACCCTACCTTCCATTGTTCTTTTATGAAAAATAGTCGACAATGCAAATCAGCTAAATCTACAGTGATAAATAGCGTAAGAGCTGATTAGCAGTGATGAAATGTTTGAAGATATCAAATATTTTGATCGATCTTTTAAAGATATTAAATGATTCACACAATTTTAATTTAACGATATAACATTTATCTTAGTGGTCCATGATTACATATGAACAATCATTTTCCACTACGTTATTCTAATAAATTCGCCGGCTAAAAGTTTTGTGACATCAATGTCAGACTTTAGTGAGGTTTGTTAATAATGGTCATTTCCGTTGGCAGAGTAGAAAATTTAACAGCATGAAGATTTCGAACGGTACAAATTGGACTACAAGGCAATAACATAGATCCGAAATCCCTTCGATGCTACATATCGTAACTGATATTATTGCTAAATCACCATTCAAAATTTTAACGTACCTAAAGTCTACTCCACAACTAAATATCACACAAAAACTATGAAAACAAAAGTTCATTGACAAAGTGTATTTTCTACTTATTAATGGGTTCTTCCTGAAAAACTCATTACTTCCGCTATTACACTCTTTTGCATAAATTACATAGAAACCTTTGTTTTATTTTCTGAAAAATTCTATATATTTTTCTCTTTACTGATGCTCATATACTTCTAATTGTTACCTTTATCTTTCCATCTATTTCTAGAAAGAAGTATAATGTTTTCTTGAGTTTTAGATGTGAAGATACCAGCAATAACTTTACATATAAACTATTAAGCCAAATAAAACAGAGAAAGAGATGAAAGCATACCTGTAAAACTTCAGTTTGCACTATAATATAACTTGTTTTGAAGCTTTCAGCGATCGTCTCCACTCTCTAGTGAACACTAGGGTTTGGGAAAAAAAGGGGGGAAATGAATATATGTGTGAGGTGTCTCATGAGTTAACATATTGGATTTAATATCCAAATAAAATTGGGTTAATTATGGAATTGGTCATCAAAATATCAGATTAATTAATATTTTTAAGATACATACAAATTGGTCACCAAAATTGATTTAAGAAGATTGGGTTAAACATAAATGAATGAACATAAGCGAACATAACCGAACGAACATAAACGAACATAACCGAATGAACATAACCGAACGTTCACGAACGTAAATGAACGAACGAGACCTATGTTCATGTTCGTTCATTTAATTAAACGAACACAAAATCTTGTTCATGTTCGTTCATTTAATAAATAAACACACATAAACGAACTTCCCGCCGCACGGTTCATGAACGGTTCGCTGAACGTTCAGTTCATTTACAGGCCTAGGCAACTCCAACAGCCAAAGCAGGGTTTTAGTTAGGGGGATAACTTAGCGAAGTTGAGTAATGTTCGACTCATATTTGTGAAAAAATTTATTGTTTAACTCGACTCGTTATTCATTAAAATTTTACTCTACTAGTGCTCTTTAAGAAAATTTATAACTCGACTTGTTGCTCGTTAAACTTGTTAAATTCATTGCTCACCTTATTGCTCGTTAAGCTCATTTAATTTAACCAAAAGAAATCTCAAAAGAGTATCAAACAAATTCAAAATCTAAACACCAAAACAACAATCTATAAATACATTAAAATAATAATTAGGATGATTTTTGGGTGTAATAAAATAATAATTATTAATTAATGATTTAATATTTTTGATTATTTATTCTAAAATTAATCAATTAATAATTTATCATCTTTTTTTATTATCTATTAGTAAATTAATAATTTTTTGAATGAAATAATTTTTTAAGATAACTACTAAACTGTTATAAAAAATTTAACAAGTTGCTTGCGAACTTATCGAGTCGAGTTGATTTTGCTCGACTCAGCTCGTTAAAGTCTCGAGTCGAGTCGAATTCGAGTTGCTCACGAGCAGCTCAACTCATTAAACACCCCAAGTTTTGGTGCATCCTTCCAGGCAACCAGCATTCTCTATAACAATGTTCTCAAGCTACTCTATTGTTCACCATACTAGAGCCAAACAAGAGGTACGGAGGAAGCATATTAACCAAAGAAAAAACATTAATCGAAGGGAAACAATATTCAACTCGAATATGAATTATCCATGCTTTGAGCAATCCTCAACCATTGAAACTCAAAACAAAATAACATTCAAATTCTCGTGTTTAAAATTCTCGTGCTAAACACGAGGTTGAAGGCACAAGTCACTCTTTTAAGAGTTCAACTTAAAAAGGGAGGCTTATTTTGTTGCTGATTACATTACTCGCTACATTTGAATTGTTTGTTTCTTTCCAATCCATAAATTAAATCAACCCTGCTTTTTACCAGTCACGCCTGCAACCACCTGCACAATGGAAGCAAGCACATCCGTGTATTAAAAGCAAAAAAAAAAAAGACAGAACACTGGTATAACTAAGGCTAGAAATTGTCATCTGGGAGTACTCATATCTCCTCTTAGCATAAGCAAGTCTTTGGATGATAAACTAAAAAGAATTTTTAAGAGCATACAAATGATGTTAAGTAGCTGGTCTAGCTCATAGGCGTGGCAACCTCCAACAAGCAAATTTTGCCAGTTTATTATTTTCTCAAAGAGATGCAACAAGAGAAAGAAGCACAAGACGGGTAATAAAAGAGTAAAATAAGCCTGACCTCATCCTATATGCAAAGAACTACAATAACCAAATTTAAGCCGTGGTTATTATTGTCTTTTCTCCATGATACCAATCACTTCTTATAACTATTTGAGTAAGGCATATCTCTTTAGTGCCAGCTAGAATGAGGTGTTCTCAGTTGTACAAGGGTGTCAATGACAAAACCCTGACTAAAACCATTGTCATTACTTATTCAAATTATCCACCATTCAAAAATAGTCTTAAAAACCTGCAGCCAGGGATGAGAAGTTTCCATGCCAAAGAAAATATTACCCTCCCAAACTAGGATCACAGTTAATAATACCCTTCTATGACACACTGGAAAACAATCTCAAAATTTCTTAAAAAAATTGTAAAGACTTCAAAAAGGATCCATATTGCTAAGTGCTAAACTTACATTTTTTAATGCAGGCTGAGAGACTTGCTTTGACGATTCAAAGGAATCTAGAATGGGCCTTACAACAGCTGGTAGGAAGAGACCTGCATATTTTCTTAGAGAATCGTGAGCAAAGAGGGGGTGCTGCAATCTCCATGGTCTACACAAGTTACAGAAACAAGTGGAAATTCAAACGCTAACTTAATACTAATAGAACAAAGACAAAGGAATGATGTCACATAATATTATTTCTCTCTTCATATAGATTCAGGCTAGCAACTCTAAAAACGTCCAAGTCTCGACTATTGCTTCCCCAGAAACCACCTTTAGAATTACCACCATTCTTTTGATTATGAGACATTATTACTTCAATCACATTGGTATCAAACATAGAATATACCCACTTCATACATCATTTCGGATTTAGAATCCTGTCTCATTGACATCTACGTACAGACCATGCAATGGATCATAACTTACAATCTGAGTTTCAGAAATTCCAGCAGAGTTTGCTATGTCATCTTCAAAAGGTCGTAAATTTATAGGAAAAAATAATACATTGTCCAAAACATTTCCTGAAAAAGAAATATGAAGAATTTAAATCTGATTCATCTTCAGCTACACCAGGGATTGTGACCAGATAATAACCAACTACCCATCAATAATGAAACCGAAAATTGAAAGAATCCACCGTAATAAATTTCAGCTAATTAAAAACTGGATTAAAAGCCTAGACAATCAGAAGAAGAAGAAAAAAAACCAAAAAACCCTAAGTTTTCCTCTAATTCAAATACTTGATAACCGAACAAAAAAACATTAGGGATCAATAATCAAAGACAGACAAAGAATAATAAAAAGGGTGATTGATTAGATTAAAGAAAGGAAGAAAATTCACCAAAACCAGCGATAGCGCAAGAAGCGGCGACAACTGGCTCTTGCACCACGAACATTTTCAACTTCTCCATCACCGGCATCTCTAACCGATTTTTTCCCTGCTTTCACTGAATTCTTCTGTGAATGTTCTACGATGAATGCAGCAGATAAATCCAGACGATCCCCCTCTTTTATGAAATTAAAATCGGGAAATTTCGGTACGGAAAGAAATCGAATATGATTTTTTTTTATATATTTATTTCCATAAAAGGCCCCTAATAGCTTCTGAAAGACGTTCAATCCAAAGTTAGTCGGGCTGGAATTTTCAGTGTTTAAGGAGGGTAAAAATAGGGTCCGAATGTGTACCCAAAAAAAAAAAAAAATAGGGTCCGAATATTTGCACGTGTTCAATTAGGGTCCGATGTGTCATTTACCTTAATTAGTAAAGATAAAAGGTTCATGAGTAAATTTTATATTTATCTATGATAATAAGATTGTGTAAAATGTTTTAATTTTTTAAATTGATAAATATTGAAATTATATAAAATTTAGATATATATGTAATACAATGTCAATATAATTTTAATAATTTGTAAAAAGATTGAATTAAATTAAATCACTATATATAGTTGAATACTGAAATTTAGGGTATCATATATAAATAATCCCCCTAATTTTTAGAATATTTTCATTTTGATCACCTAACTTTTAAAATTTGCAATATAATAATCCAACTCTCAGTTCATTTTCAGTAAAGTCTATGTCATTATCTCCTGTTAATTTTTGCTAACGTAACACTTAACTCCGTTAAGTCCCATCATCTTCTTCTTCTCAAGTCGTGCCATCGCCGTTCACCCTACCTCCGGTCAGCGATGGCTCACACCGTCATCACCATCTCCCGATCACACCCTGGCCCTTTATTCATACTCATTGTTGAACAGTTGAATGAGTGATTTGTGATTATTTCGAAAATTGAGCTGCATATTGTACACTGAGTATATGTTCGACACAATTTTCGTATGGATTATATAGATAAATATATTAGATACAATTTTGACCCGGGACAGTTTCACCCAATATATCTACAACAGCAATCGCATCATTAATGGACCCGAAACACACTACACAAAACAAAGAAACACAAAAGAGAGAAAAACAACTACAGCATACATACAACATGCAGGGCCTAAAATCAAGTCGAAAAGAACTCGACATACTCATGGAAAGCAGATATTATCCTAGTAGCCAACCATTCTTCTGTCACTAAACAATTTTTAGTGACATCTAGGGGATTAGATGAACTCTCTGGTCGTCTAGAAAGGTAGCATCCACCCCACGGTCCATCCCAACAGCAAACCAGCTCCAGCAAGACCGAGTCCCAATGCAATAGCAACAGCATACTTGGTTATGTCCGGGCTAGACCGGCCACGCTTCCCTCGTCTCTCTTTTCCATTCTTTTGCCGGCCCTTCCGCATTTTCTGGCTTTTGTAGGGTGTCCACGGAAGGACTAGAGGCTGCTCCTTATTCTTGATCTGGACATGAAGGGCTTCCAGCTGCAGGATTTGGAACCATTGTTTATAGGCAAAGAGTTGCGAGGCTTGTTTGAAGACAAGCCTGATAACATGTTCCTTCTCTGCATAGGCTTGCTTTGCTGCTTTCTCAGCTTCCCTTGCTCGTGTTTGGGAGTGACAAAGTGCTTCTAGCAGCTGTGCCTTGGTAGGATCGGACTCCGTAACTTGATCTAAGATATCCTTTTCGGTTGTACTCGTACTATAAGAATGCAGTAAAAAAAGTTCAACAGACAGAGATAAATAGATGTACCTTCAATTATTGATTGTCTAGAAATGTAAAGCAAACGATGCTCATCTAAGAAGCCATTTTGGACTTTTTTTTCCCTATCCATTCAGAGAATTAATCAAGGGATCGAATGAAATGAATACCTGGACGATGTATTGGAAGCACATTGCATCTTCCCTTCTCCAATTGAAGACATCTGTGTTTCGTGTTTTCTTATAGAATCAGGAGACATCTGTGCATTAATGGTGGAACTGCGATTAAGGACAGTTTGGGGCTTCCAAGCCAAAGATATTTCACAGCTGTCGAATGAACCAGAACATGTAGGTGAGCACTTCCTTACATTCACATTCCGAGGTAGGGGGAGATCACAATTCTCGATAAAATCCAATGACTTTTGTGCAACCAAGGAGGCCAGCTCGTCTTTATCTGTCGTGCGCCACCATGGCTCGGCCTTCTCATGGCCAGACCAAGGAGACTCTGGTTCATAACAGAAGTCGTTTGTTTTCATGGAAGCATGGCATTCGGCAGATTCCATATCCAAAAATTCCCAGTTCTCCGTTGTCTGCGTTGAATCAAGAGAAATATCATGTGAATCCTGCTGATGAACTTTACTTACTTTGGAGGGGAGTTTATTTCAGCTTTCAAGCTTTCCACTTCATCCTCCAAGGCATTCAACTGATCATCTGTTAAACTTAACCCCATTCTGGGACCATAGCTAGGCTGCAGCTGAAGCCACCACCTCGTATCAGGTGGTAGATTGGAATAGGAAGGGTTCCTGTTGAGAGGCATGGAATCTGTTTCAGTGTGATGATTCGTATCTGTTGCACCGGTGGGGCTTGAATCGGCCTGTTTAGTGGAAGACGATGATTGGCAGCAAGCTAACTTGGGAGCTCTTTTGGCATCTTCTTGGACAAAGAAACGATTAGCTGTTCGTTGCCAGACAGCCCTTGCTTCAGCTGCTGCCATTACTCACCTTCCCTGCTACACATTTAGCTGTTGAAAATAACTACTTGTTAGAAATTATATTATTAAGCTGTTCTCACCTTCTGCTTCGGCAAAATCAGTGATTTACAAAATCACCAGCCAACTAAACACGCTCAAGACCTTAAAGCTTAAAGCTCGATCAATGATTACTAAACAAACACCAGAAGGCCCAAAGTTCTTGTCCCCGAAAGAACTACACAAAAGTTCATCCACCATACAGACTTCGCAATCTGAACAAATTGGCGAACTTGAAACAGAGAAGTGAAAGGGGAACTGGCAAATTCAAAGCAAGATCCCAAAACAAATTGAAAACACAAGAACCATATATCTAGAAAAAAGAAGCAAGGCAATACAACTTGTCGTAAATGATCTATTTGGAAGCAAAATCCAGAATAAGAGTTGATGAAACATCAAAAGTAGATTTAACCCCACTATCATTCATGAGATCACCCAAAACACAAAAACAAAAGATAGCGGGTCAAAAGATTGCATAAAGATGCAATGTAAATTCCAAACTCCCAACTAATACCCCCACACCAATGAACTCCATGTACAAAAACCGTCATCAGATCGGAAAGTTAGAATAAAAAAAAACATAATTCAAGAAGGGCAACCACAAAAGTCTTACATAGAAAATAAGATTAACGGTGCACGCAACAAGGTTGAATAATACAGCATAATTCAACAAACAAAACATACCCAATAAGGAAAAAAAGAAAAAAAAAGTAAATAAGAGAAAGAACACAAACCCAGAAAGAAGAAAGATTGAAAAGAGATGGGTAAGTGGCAACTGCATAGATCTAGTTCAGAAGTAACAGAAATGGATCTTGGCCAAAAGAGAAGCTGAAAAAAACCGCTTGATTTCAATGGATAAGAAGGATACAAGAGCAATACAGGACAAGACAATCTTGTAGAATTTTTTTTGGGTTATTTTGTCGGGCTCTATCAGTCTGTAAGGGTGCGAGCCGAGTCGAGTTCGAGTATTACTGAGCTTGATTCGATTCGAAAATTTTGAAATGAAGTTCGACTAGACTTGAAAACTCGCGAGCTTAAAATTTTCAAGCTCGATTCGAACTCGAAATCCTAAACTGAAGCTCGTGAGCAGCTCGAAAAGGCTCGAAATGAAAAAAAATTATTAAACTTAACTCGATTGAAGCATCAAACTCAAACTCGAACATGAACCTTAAATACAAGAAATCTTACTGTATTTTTTTTATAAAAAATCAATACATAAATATTAATATTATTAATAATTTATTTATAAAAAAATAAAATCTTAATATATTATATTTTCGAGCTGCTCACGAGCTTTTCGAGTCGAATATCGAGTAGCTCGTTTCGGCTAGTTAAGAACTCGAGTCGAGCTCGAGTCGAGTCCATTCGATCCGAATATTTATCGAACTTTGATCGAATCAATCTCGAGTAACTCACGATCTGTCTCGTCTCATTTACAGCCCTAATCAATCTATTGTTTTCGGTTTATTAGAATATTAAGTACCTGTCTGGTTTTCTGCGCAAACTTGTTTTCCTCTTACGAGGAGTGTGAGATTAAACGACATCGTTTCCCATCCAGACATTAACGTGTCACTTCAGTAGAGTCTTGACAGTTGATCGTGTTACACGTGGGAGTTGATTACGATATCACGTAGAGGGAGTTGGCAGTGGGTCCCAATCAAAAGATTAGATCTCGTATCTTGATAATATTCAGGGTAACATTAATATGAAGAAACTTAAATATTCATTTATTATGAAATGTCATTACAGAAAATTAAAGTTTTATAAGTAAGATTAAAAAATTAGACATACTTTCTGAAGATAATATAACAAAAAATTAAGAAATATGATTTATAATTTATTTTTTGAAAATTTCCCATCAAACGTACTTGGAAGCACACCAGAAAAAACCAGCAGCAATTAATGGTTTCATTGTAATAAATAGGGTTAATTATATAATAAGTGTCTAAATTATACTACTTTTTTCAAATAGGTACTCAAACTTTTTTTTGAATCATCTATGTGCCTAACGCTACAAATGTTATCACTTTAGGTGTTTGGACCGTAACAACTGCTAAAGAACACGTGTCATGTTCTGATAATTTAAAAAGTTTTATTTAAAATTAAAAAAATTAAAATTGTATTTATAAAAAACACAAAAAATTCGAAACACTTTCAAGAAGCCCTAAAACTTTTAAAAACCTTCATTTCATTCCCTAAACTGATAAACTCACTTCGACCGCTGTCCTTTGTCATCGACGAAGCTCCACCCGACCTCACCTCCACCCGACGATCAATAACCCTATGAAATCACGACCAATCGACGTGTGTACCAAGACGAACCATACGCTGCAAATCATCACCCATGTGATCTCGGCAACCAATCTGTGGCAAGTATAACGACGTATGACTAGGAAGATGGCATGAACTACGTGAGTGACGATGGTTGTGACCGGCAAGAACAACGTCGATTGGTTAGGATTAGGGATTTAGGATATTTAGTGATTTGATTTTTTTGTAATTTGAGAGAAATTAAGATTTTTTTTATAAATATAATAATATTTTTAATTTTTTAAAATTATTAGAAACGAAACATGTGTCACTTAATAGCAATTACAACTCAGACACTTAAAGTGATAATATTTGTAACATTAAACATCTGAATGATTCAAAAAATAGATTCGAGCTACTATTTAAAAAAAATATAATTTGAACACTTATTTTATAATTAAACTTAATAAATACCAAGAATATTTAAAACGGGAAAAAAAACGTAGACATAAGTAGACGGTTTTGAAGTAAACAATGGTACTGCCCACTGGTTTTCAAGGTTTCTAAACTTATTACATGTGTACGATTTACGAAATGGCCATGATTAAAATTTAAAATTAAGGGGTGATTTGAGAATGTTAATTATTATTGGCTTAGAGTTATATTTAAAATATAAAATTATTCCAAAACAACTTATTTTCAATAATAAATTCACGTTGAATCGTTATTATCGACTCAAATTAAGAAATTGAAAAAAATAATACTTTTTAAGTGAAAAAGATTACATTCCTAAACGAAGCTGGTAACGCAAAGCTATATTGGTTTGTTATTGTTCCTGCCAAAAGCTTGAAATCGAATGTAATTCTAATAAAGTCTAATTTCAACAACATAATTCAAATGGTCTTTGTTCTTTTTTCATAAAGAGTAATATTTTGATACCATAAACTAAATCTAAAAATTATATAATTCTGATTACTTGTTTGAATTCTAAAATTTAAAATACAAAATCTAAAACCGAATCTAAAAATCTTTAAATCCTAAATTCTAAATAAAGACGCAAGACGTTAAACCAGACATGTCTGTGTACACAAGCCTATATACTTTACTGTTATATATACTATCTAGATTTAGAGTTTTAGATTTTATACTTTAAAATTTAGAATTTAAGGTCAACGTTTTGAGCTCTCATGGAACTCTTCTGAGTATATAAATATCATCACATTGAAATAGTTCCTCGTGTTCAAGTACATTTACAAGAACCAGACTTTTTTTTTCCACATATATGTATATACTGCAAAAGCACAACAAAATCCATTCAAGGTATCAAATGAATTTGAGAAAACCCAAAGCCGAGCTTCCACAGAGAAAACAGGGTGGGACATATACAACACCGAAACCTAGAAAGCTTTCGGCTCTCCTTCTTTCTCGTTCGCAGTATAAAAATCAGTGGAAGAGAGATTGGATATCATTTGCAGACAGTTTTTTCTTTCTCTTTCCCTGATGATTCTGGTTTTCATTGGCCAGAGTTCAATACTGGTGTGAGCAAAATGACGGTGATGCCAAGTGCAGGATATCAAAGGAAACGAGCTCATAATATCAAATTTACTATTCTGAAAGAACACAGGACAAACTTCGAGCTTGCATTATGAACAAATTTCTTGGAATATACAACTCTTTTCACCTCAACATCTTTTGGACTCGGATAAATTTCATTTTAGTTCCATTGTCCCATGCCGTTAATCATTGAGTTGAACCAGTTTTACAGACCCATCTCCACCACATGAAAGAAAACCATGTGACACAACTTGGATATCAGTAATAGCAGCCTGTGACAATTAAGCAAACTATTGCATCAGCGCAAATTCAAATCTTGCATTAAAAAAAAACTCTTTTAACATTAGAAAAAAATCTGTCAATAAACGTGAGAAAATTGGATATGAAGATTCAAACATGGCTATAATAACAAATAATTACCCGCACAACACCACCAAAACCACGAGAACTTGGTTGCAAAAAGGTGTGCCTTTCATGCAATTTTGACCAATGATGAACCAGTCTGGCTGCTTTGGCATCCCAAAGTTTAACATCTCCATCTTTGCTTCCCGTTAAGAATAAGCTGGTATGTGGGATGGTGGATATTTTGGTGATACTACCTTCACTCGTACCATTTGATAAAATATTAGATTACATTAAAATCAAATCATGCATAAGAAGCTCTTACTTGGGGACAATAAGAAAAGTGTGTACCTAAGTGAGCCTTTGGTATGTACCAAAGCATCCCACCGTGATTCTGGTCCTGTTGTTGTTTACTGTTTCCTGCCTTCATGTTTGCATTAGAAGAGGAGTTGACGCTTGTTTCAACATCATGATGCCTATGCCTTTTAGTCTTCCCAGTAGCTATGAATCTGAAGTCATGAAGCCCAACATCACCATTTTTACCACCAGTTACTATTAGGGGAGAAACAGAACCACTTCCGATGTCATTGTCGAACACTGCAATGGAGCGGGCATCACCTGCAAAATGGAGAAGCAATAGATAGCTATCATAATAGATTGAAGTGATCAAGTAAATGCAAAAAGCACTCGGGTAGTAAACTAATTAGGACTAAACAATCAGTACAATTAAAACAATGTAATTACTATGCTGAGTACGAAACAATCAATATAATCAGTTTGAATACAAAATAAAAAAGCAGAGGTTATAACAATGTAGCACATTTATAATTATAAGTTACTACGCTGAACTGTCAGAATCAGAGTTAAATCAAATCAGAACTAAAAACTCTGCTCATGGAATTATAGTAAGACAGTCTTTTTGTGAGCTTCATGGAACTACTTTCATACGGGAGATCATGAAGGGGGGAACTAACCTTCATGGCAAACAACGGAAGCTCGAGAGGTTGCAGATGGAGCCAACGTATCCCATATAACCACGTTAACACCATTGGAACTACATCCAGCAGCAGCTATGATTGATCCACTTGAAGTAACATAAGTGACATCCCTGCAACAGAGAATATAACTTATAGATCACAACTAATGTAGAAGCCCACAGAAGGAGAACAGTATAAGATAATATTAAAAAGATGAAATATTTAAGAACATAAAGTGACAATATCGGGGAAACAAAATAGGAAGTTCAGAGTAGGAACTCAGGACTCAGCAAAATCACAAAGGGCCAGATAGTACAATCCTTGGATGGTGATAAATTAATCTCTCACACATACGCATGTTTCATTTCTGAAATACATGTTAAAGTAGGGACCGACAATGCTTCTTTAATCATTTAAAAGCAGAATACATACGATGCATAGTTATTAAAGCAGAGAGATGATTCTGTTGGACGGATATTGCTTCTGCCTCCCACCTCTAGCTGCCACGTGCAAACAGTTCCATCAAGTGCAGCAGTAACAAATCTGTGTCCATAATGGTCAAACTGCAAAGCTGATATTGAGGCAAGAGCATAAGGTGGAGCAACATTTGCAGCAGGCAACACTCCATAAGTTGCTGTTGCTTTATCCTTCCCGAACTGCAAGTATAAAATGATCCATAAGCTAAATGCCTTAAAAATTGACAAGAGATGGAAAATGAAGATTCAAGGAATGCAGTTTGACGGATGACTAACACACAAGTCCCATCTTACTAGCTCCATTTCTAATGCATTCAGAGAAAGTGTCTTAAAAAGGAAAAATGATTTCTGTACTGGATCTTTACCCACATATATTAAAAAAAATAACAAATAACTCATTTTCAACGAAATAAGACTGATAAAATTTCCAAGACAAGAAACTCATGATGAAACTAAATCATGTCCAAAGAAAAGGTTATGAATACTGTATGCAATGCACTCTTAGAAACATTGTAATTTTGCTGTCAAAGTTTCATACCTCCCATAAGTAAATGTGTGTGTTGATGGAACCAACCAAGAATAAAGGCCTTGAGGGGTGACTAGAGAAACACCTGGTACTGATGTTTTCGACAGTGGCTGGCAGATCAATAAACTCCTCAAAATCCTCCGGCGTCTCCCACCCTAAGCCAGATGCTCCAATACCAGCATAACCTGGAATGTCAAACGCTCCACCACCTGCCAAGTGTTTCCCTAGTCTAGAAAAAGTATCCACACCAATGGTTGCCCCTCCCAATCCCAGGTGGGCCCCTTTCTTGTTACCAAGACCAACACCAGGAGATACACAAGCTGGAACAGGGGTTGATTCACAACCAGCCCAACCATCGTGTGGCCAGTCAGCACCGGACCAGATATAATCTGATTGGTCCTTGGAAGCTATACCATCTTCCCAGTTAAAAAATATTATGCCCTGAACCAGATAGAATTTAACGGTAAGGATTCTTCACATGGACACATGCAAGTAATGTATCATCATAAGACGAGAAAAACTGTTTTCCAACAGTGAGTAGCATCACAATGATATGAGTGCATGGTCATCTTTCAGGCATAAATGGCCTAGAAGCCAAGGTGAAGAAAAAATCTTAACAGTTAAGGTCTTCCACAGAAGGATTACACAACAGGGAGCACAATGGAAAATCGGCTGGTTCCAAACTCTCATTTTCACTTTGTAGAAACAATGGATATCAGAAATTCTACCATTTCAATACATGTAGTCTAAATGGGTATGTGTACCTATGTTTAACAGCAAGTAAAACATGGATATCACACACTTCACTAAATTTCTAACTAAAAGATGTACCGTACCTTGCAGTTGAATCCTCTAGTAAATATTCTAATAAGAGCTTTTCAAGATTAAAAAATCACATCTAATGATAATGGAAAACAGCACTGGAACATGTGAGCTAACCTTTCTGTTGCTAGCTACTGCAGCTTGCCTTTGATTAATGGAGTTGACGCATAATGCCTGAGGAAAACACAGTATTTAATTGTAATGAGAACTGCAATTTTAAGATCCAGAAACACATTCTACTCAATCTGCAGTAAGGAAAAATAAATTAATTACCTCTAGAAGCTCCCCATTTCTCTTATAAATTTCTTTAGGGTCTTGGAAAGGTGTGACCTCCTTTTCCGTTCTTGTCCCTTTTTGCAAGGAACTTAGAGAAGTATGTCCGTTCTGAAATACACTCCTAGAAGGTGATCCGGCTTCACCACCAGAAGAGCCATTGCTTACTTTGCCTTCACGATTGGGGGAGTCCTCACTTTCATGCTCCTCCCTAACGTCTTTGTATAATTCACCCCATCCTTTGCGAGGCTTAAAATTAAAATAACTTGACCAATTTACTTTCTCTAATGAAAAACTTTCCAATATCATAGTAGGATCAGCACACATATTCCATAAGATATCAGAAGCAGAAAGTTGACTTTTTCTGTTTGGTATATGTTCAGCCTGACTCACATGCTCATGTGGAGTCCTAGGAGACAATCTATATTCCTCCAACCACCTAAGAGTAGGAGGGTCAAATCCATTATCTACTTTTTGCTGCAAGAATAACCCAAGTTGTTTCACATGGTAAGAAGAAATATGTTCAAGGGCAATTTTCAGTAACTTAGCTAATACCCATGATGCTGACCTAATGTTCTCTCTTAATCTTATGTTCTTGCTATCTGATCCAAAATCCAACGAACAAGGATCACAAGAAAGTTTACCAAGGGAAAAACCAGAAGAATAACTTTCATCAAAAATGGCTAATGAATTCAGCTTATGTTTCATGAATCTGGACATATGTTGCCACAAAAGAGCTCCAATAATATGCCATCTCTCGTCCTCTGGAATCAAATTCAATAGCTCTATCCCAACTTCTTTGTCCTCAGCACATCTATCAACCTCAACACCACCTATTAAACATCAGTCACTGTATCCTGAACCTGGTTTAATATTTCCTTCAGAGCCAACACATCAACTTCATAAGGAGTATGCCCATTAGTAAGGGAAATTATGAAGGGTTGCATCATCAAAACTAAACCTTCAGAATTTTTCTTAAGCCAAGCAGATGCAAAATTTGCATAATATTCATACAAATCAAGAAGCTTATGAAGTTTTGGGTTCATAACCTCTTCGAAGGTGCTAGAGAAAATCCTCATAGCAGCTCTTAAACTCCACAATGATTGTTTGACCCCTTGGAAATAACACACCCAGGTATCTCCCCAATTGGATGTACTTTCATGGGATACACAATTTTCTATATAAAATAATTTTGATGGGGACCAACTTATGCTGCAGGCAGCAATAAATGTGAAAACAAAAAGGAGATATCCTCAATCAACTTCATAAGTGGCTTGTGGAAAATAGGATACCAAAATGTATTGTCAACCATATGATTCTCATGTTGGGAGTGTTCATGAAACAACCCATGTAATATATCATAACCAAGGAACCATAAGCCATTGTTGCACAATGATACAAAAATCTGAAAAAGGACAAATATAAACAATCATACATAAACATTAAACCAAATAAGAAACACTCATAGCCAGGTTGAAATTACAGCATACCATATTAATTAGGTGGGATGAAACCAATGAGAACTTATGCTCAAACTGTGCAAGCCCTGTGCTCAACTTATGCTGAAAATTTTCAAGTAACTTATCATATTGATTCTCATAATCCTCAGAACACGTGTTCACTCTAACAGATGGCCAACTAGGATGCTCCCACATCAACTTTGAGATGTATTGGAGGGCCAAATCAAATTTAGCATGCAACTCAATATTAGAAGCAACATCAACCAGAAGCCAAGGAGATGAATCACCAATAAAAGGTTTCAAAACTCCCAGTGAAATTTTAGAACATGCAAAATCTGATATATCCTCTCGATCCATATCCCCCAGCATACTCAGGAAGATGAAACGCACTCCAAGGCTTCAAGCTTAAAACAAGGAAGTAGGAAAAATATCAATTATGTTTTCTCATCCATAAAAGAAAAAAAATAAACACCCTACTTTCTATTTGATATTGTCATCTTATCCCAACTAAGCAAACCAAACTTACAGGAAGCCCACATCTGTTCAAGGAAGTAGCAGTCATAAAAAGATGCCCAGCTAGCAAGAATTCCAGCGTTCTTCTCCCCTGCAGCATTTCTTAGGCTAGTTCTGTTTGCTAGTGTGAGGCAATAGAGACCTATATTGGGGTCCATCAAAGCACATGACAGGATGAAAGAGTGGATGAACCAATAACAGAATCCACTTGTAAACCAAGCATTGCCAGGAAAGATCGACAATGATTTCCCAATTCCCACTGCAAACCAAGAGTCTTCAAAGTCAAGGCATTTGAAAGTTTGTAAAGTAAACCATGGAGAAGTATCCACGACATTTTTGCAAGAACAATATGAAAATTCAACAGTTCATTTATAAGCACCTCTAGAAGGCTTGCAAGCCAATAGTCATTCCTCTCAACTGCAGAAGGAAGCATAAACTTAGTAATCAAGTGATGCTCTAATGGTCCACCTCGCCCCTCAATAAGCCTACATATTATCAGTGCTAGCTGCTCATCCCAAGGTCATTGCACAAACAGTAACTGCAGAAGAAGTATCACCTCCAAGCAGAAAAAAAGCAATAGCCATCTCCAGTTGATGTCTCCCCATCAAGACATAAGCATTTTTCAATGCTACGACTGTATTTTTCTCCTCCTATATCAATAACCAAATTGGATACAGCACAAAATTGAGGCACATATATTTTCTACCAAACTATTCTTATATATTCCAACAAACTAAATCATGAAAATCAACAGCAAAAATAGGCAAAATACCTGAAAATTGCGTGAAAGAAATCCAACCAATGGTTTATCCTTCTCATCCTTGCTAATTTTAAATAGACCAGCCAAAACCTGGAGTCTATTTAATGCTACATACAGCAGTGTACAATCCTTGGGATCTTTCTTCTTAAGATATTGCATTCTAGCCAGCTTCTCCATCTACAGTAGATGAACAGCATCAGTACCAGCTAAAGCACATTCTCCCTTTTTTGGAGGGCAGGGGGGAATGCAAAATATTATGTATTCTAATGATGAACACTGTTCAATGTAATTTAACCAAATGCAACCCAGACCTTTTTCAGGTATTTCACTTAGCTTTCTACCAAGAGGATCTTTTGGCATGACTAGCAATTCGCTCAACTTGTGATTTTTACATAAATCGCGGGTGATAAACACAGTCTTGATGCATTAAATTTGGCATACATGCTAGCAATTATCACAAATCTGATCTCACTAGCAAATAACTGCATCAGTTCCTTACAGCCCCGTCCCCTCCCTTTCCCTTTTTTAAAACTGTTAAGTGGAATTCGTGCCACAGTAAAGCATAATTGATAATTGTAGGAATTATAGAAATGAGTTGTCAATCCCTTAAGTTAAGAGATTCTGTAATTATTTTCTGTTTTTCAATCCCTTATTTCAAAGGATTACATCTCCTAGGATTAGTTTCATTTCTTAGAGTTTCCTAGTTTAGAGGCATAATTTGTATATAAATATGTAATATGTTCTACTGAATGTACATAAGAATAAAAATAACAGTGTCGAAACGATTTTTTTCTAAAAAGGTGAAAAAAGGTGAGATTTTAAAAACCACATTAATTCTTAATTGTCTCTTTTTATTTTAAAAACATATGTGATTTAAAAGACCTCTCGTTTCGAAAAATTTTGAATTTCCTTTACGATCGAAAAATACGGTTCGAAGAGTCGCCACCAATCTTTGATTAGGATGTAATTGGGCACCCAAAAATGCTTTGTCATTTTAAATAAAAATTAATTTTAATTAAAACAACAAATTGAGGTCTGCGTTACCAAAATCCGAGTTCGGGAGTCTGTTACGTATGGGGAAGGATTAGCACCCCCACAACGCCCTAAATCGGTACCAAATCGATTAATTAACGTCTTTGCATTGAATTTTACAAATTCGAACTTTATTTGATTTTTGATCCCATAAAACAATGACGTAAATTTGAAAATATTCAAAAAACACTCAAACAAATTAAATTAAAATTACCAAGTCGTTTTAGAAAGATAAAGAATGTTCGATTATTTACAAATATCGAGACCAGATCTTAAAGATATAACAACCTTTTCTCGATATATTTAAATAAACGAACATTTCTTTTTCTCTCGTTCCCAAATTTTAGATGACGAATCAATTTTTGGTTTCACTTTCGGGATACACTTTTATTTTAAAATCATTAAAAGCAGACCTCAAATCAGTTATGACTGCCCACTTAAAACAATTTTAAATTAAAAGTGTATTACCCTTAATTCAATTATGTATTATGTCGAGTTATGCAAATGCGGTTACCATGCGAATCGTGCAAGAAGGATGTCATGCCAAAATTAATTAAAAAACATTAAAAATATCATACATCGTAACATACAAAAAAATTATATACGTATATTTTAATTACAAATTATAAACTATGCCTATTAACATACAATGTACCAATATGACTCAAATATAAAAACAAAAACATAACATGCTAAACTAAAAATTTAAAAAGTATATATACATATATGTAGTGACTAAATTTAAATGTACAATTCAGACCATTTTAACATGAAGGACAAATAATTCAGACCCTAAATTGCTAATAAACCATAAGCATGCATAGGACTGAAATAAAAGAACATAAAACAACATATCAAATACATAAACTATACAAAGTACAAACAAATAAACTAAATGGACTAAAAGGAAATGAATCATAAATTAAAAATATATATGTATATATATCACTAATTAAAACAAAGGTTAAAACGAAAATGCTTAAGTTATGAGGGCCTACACCTAATCCATCCCTAAGGTCACGGTGGCTAACAATAATTAACCCTAAAGTTTTAATATAACTTAACTAAAATTAAACCTAATCTAATGTAAACTAAACCTACAACAGTCTCCTTTCTCCCCTCACGCTCAATGTCTCTTCTCTCGTCTTCTCAAACAGAGAGTTATACAACTCTCTATGCCGACCACCGTGAAACAAGAACCCTCTCTCTCGCTTCGAGACCCATCGACCAAAGCTTGGCCATCAATCTCCGATGGCCTTCGTTGCAACACTCGGCTACCATACTTTGGTGGCCACCTCTCTTCCGACCATAGCTCTCAATCACACTCTCATCCTGAAATTCTACACTGCGGCCCCTATCGCTCGTCTAACAAGTTTCCACTCCCGATGAAGGGATTCCTCTCCGGCGAAATTGAAGCGAAACAAGGTATAAAACTAACTATTAATTTCTGTTTTTACTTTACAATTTGCATTTAGTTTAAAAAAATTAAAATGGATGAAGAGAAATACTAATGTAATCATAGAGAAGAAAAAGAAAACCTTGTAGGAACTGAATTCCACTTTGTATTGCTTTGATTTGTTGAAACGAGTGAACTCTTCCGTTCCTTTGATTTTCAAATTGAAGGAAATACAATATAATGTTTTTCGTTTTGCTATCTCTTTCTGTGAAGAGAAACCATGGAGATTTTTTTTGTTTTTGATCTCTGTTAATTGCTCTCTGTCCTCCCGTTTTTAATGGTTAATTCCCAATAAAAACTGAACCTCTTTTCAGTTTCCTCATACGATTATAAACCTCAATCTTATTGGTAACTTCTCATTCATGCTTGTTAACTCCCCATAACCGTTTTTTATTTTAGGGAATTCTCACGTGGAACAGAGGCTGCTCTACTGGATCATTGAACTTGAATTGGGTCTTCAATTGTCTTGGGTACGAGTTGGGTCACAAGTAATTTTCTATAAACCCGGACAAAATGAGCATCTACAGCTGCCCCTCTTTGCTCATTGTCGTGCAACGAGAATAGAGCAAAGATCAATAGATGGTCAAATTTGTACGGAAATGTGAACTTTAAAAGATTAAAGCACTCCACTGTTACTTCGGGATAACTGAAATTTGAAAAACTTCAAATGTCGGACCCGCTCCCTCTTGTCCAGGAATTAAGGAACTCGAACAATCTTCTATAAAAAAAAGGTTTGTTCCCTATTGCTTCAGGGAGTAGAACTCGAACAATCTTCGACCAGCGGGTTCGCTCCCTCTTGCTTCAAGGAGTAGAACTCAAACAGTCTTCTGTCTACGGGTTTGCTCCCTCTTGCTTCAGGGAGTAAAACTCGAACAATCTTCTGCCTATGGGTTCGCTCCCTCTTGCTTCAGGGAGTAGAACTCGAACAATCTTATGGTTTGATTATTCTTCACTATTCTTTCATGAAGGCTCAACTTCGAAGGTTAAACCTGAAAACAAACGTTGCCACTCATTAATGTATGCTTACAGATTTGAAAAACATTATACTCGAAAAATTTAAAATTTAAGGGAATCTTTGAGAATCCATTTCTCTTGCGGGATCTTGTCTCGCAATAGCTAGATATGAGAATCTTCTTGGACTAGGCTGCCATCTGAACATCTCTCTTTCTAAGACCTTGAATTGGTTAATGACTCCTCGTGCACATTTTCTTTTAATCAATTGATCCACTTCTTTGTACTCGAGAACCTTCAATTTCCTCTCACATCTGATGATCTGATAGCTTGCTCCAATGCTCTTCCGAGAAGGCTTAAATGGCCCGAATGACTTATCACCTTGGTGTGAAAACATCCTACCCGAAGGACTTATGGATGACCCGAAGGATTAATCATCATGCTCGAAAGACTTACTGATGACCCGAAAGGTTTCAACATCCTGCTCGAAAGACTTACTGATGAATTTGCTTCACTACTCTTCCGTGAAGGCTTACCAGTTACCCGAAGGATTTAATCATCATGCTCGAAAGACTTACTGATGGGTTTGCTTCACTACTCTTCGGTGAAGGCTTAAAAATTACCCGAAGGATTTAATTACCATGCTCGAAAGACTTACTGATGAATTTGCTTCACTACTCTTCCGTGAAGGCTTACCAGTTACCCGAAGGATTTAATCATCATGCTCGAAAGACTTACTGATGGCACTTACTGATGGATTTGCTTCACTACTCTTCAGTGAAGGCTTACAAATTACCTGAAGGATTTAATCATCATGCTCGAAAGACTTACTGATGGCCTGAAGGATTTAAGCATCATGCTCGAAAGACTTATTGATGGCCCGAAGGACTTACTAAGTGAGAAATTTTAGAAATCGCCTTTTTAGTTTTCAAAGGTTTCATTTTCTTAAAACATCACTTTCTTATTTTTCAAATTCATGTGAAAACATCCTACCCGAAGGCTTTATGGATGGCCCGAATGACTTATCATCTTGCTCTAAAGACTTACAGATGACCCGAAGGATTTCATCATCATGCTCGAAAGACTTACTGATGGCCCGAAGGACTTAAATTATTTACTGGGTAAGAAACCTTACTTGTTTTTCAAAATCTCAAATTTCATATTTTAATGAGAAATCCTTCTCATTTCACTTCATAAAAATGACTTAATGATCGGTCCACGTGCCCCGCTTCAAAGCAATGCTTCCTCTTATGGATTGACCCCTGCGTTCTTCAGGTTCTGCCTCACTAAACATGATTCCCTGTATTTGATGTTTAACTTCTACCTTTCAATTGTCAGGATTTTAACATCCTGCATCTTCTCTTTTCACTGGAAGATCTGTCAAAACTATGTGTTTATGCATGAAACACGAATGCAATTAAATGTATCAATGTAATGCATTTTCTTTTATGCAAATGACGTTCTCATGAATGCATAATATTGATTCAATCTTCATTTGACTTCAAAGTGGCGAACTTAGTCTTCTTCTACTTGATCATTCCTCTCTGGGATTTGCTTTAAATATCCGTATAACAACTCATAATTTCCAACTTGCATTTTTGAAGAACCTTCTGATCTTCTTCTATCTTCTTGTTGCCTTCGTTTTCTATCTTCATTTCGAAGAAATTGCTTTCTCTCTCAACTTCTTGCTATGGTCAGAAATATGACTAAGTTGCCCCATTTCCGTCTTTGGCTCAATTACGCTTTCTGAGTTGTTCTTTCAGGACTCTACCATTGATTGATGCTCGGTTGGTTTGTTTTACAAGGTAAGCTCTGCTCAAATTCACGGTCTGCCATTGACACTTCAAGTCGTGAGACTCATTCTCAATATCTTCTTGGTCTGAATCTTGTCATCCCAACATGATATGGGTTTCTGGTTATGGCCCAATGTGGGTACTCATGGATTTCTTCGTGCCCAACATATCCTAACTTGAATGTTCTCATTCTGGTGTCACTACATAGTAGTGTTGTCAAGTAGTTTGAAGGAGTCTCTTCACATTGTCATAAACACTTAAGAATTGACCAATTCTTCTAACAAAATATCTTGCATTTTATACAAGCTGTAATAAATGCCCCTTCTGAATAACGAGACCATCTTTTTCTTGATGGGTAATTGACAACGTCACAAGAAAATGTAACAAGTTTTATTCTTTAGTCTTTCTAATCTCTCAGACCACTTGCTTTCAATACTGTGAAATGTTTCACTATTCTGGCATCATTTATTTTTTCTACAACAGAGGCAGAATGAATCTTTCCAGCTTCAAGGACCCTTGACATTTGAGACTGTCCTGTTTGAAAATGTTTTTCTCTTTCTCTTATTTTAGGGATCAAAGAATGAAAGAATTTTATAAAAAATTGTCCCTTAATTCAGGCTTACAATCAAATCAAATCATAAACATGAGTTCAAAGAATATCAAAAGAATCAATAACTATTTAATTTTTCAGAGTTATAACTCTTTGACAAGTGTCAAAATTGATGGGTTGGCTTGAGGTTGGCTTCCTATTTTTTAAGGTTTCGGCCAACAAACTTACATTTCTTTCTCGGTCCTTGCGAACATCACAACATGCCCCTCCTTCTGGCTTGGTATTTTAATCGGATACGGACAAAATGAAGCAACTTGTATAATCAATTACTAGACTTTATAGAACACTTCTATTTCAGTTCTCTGAAATCTTCCATTTGTTCAAGCCTCGTAGACTCCTCTAACAAAGGCAGTATAGAAATATCGGTCTAAAAATGAAATTCCTGAGTGCTCGTGTGAAGTTGACTATAACAGATTTTCCTTAACTCCCTTAGTCCATCTTTACCGAAACTCCTTATTCATAAAATTGATTTAATTTGCCATTTATGGCTAGCTGAAATCAGCTTTATTGTAATTTGCCTCTATCGGGCTAGCTGAAGGGTTCATCTCAACACAAAGTTTTTGACTTGACAATCACAGTGGAGCATACACCAAATTGCCAGGTACCCGATCAAGGTCATGGTTTGAATATAATCTATTCATAAAGCCAGGGCTTTCGAGTTTCCTCTATAACCAATTGCTTTAGCGGAATAGCTCAGCTTTATTGTATATATATAATATCATCACCTTTATTAGGCTAGCTAAATTATGTCCATAAAGACGGGGCGTTTAACCAATTGCTCTAGAGGGACAGCTCAAACTTTATTGTATACATATAATATTATAATTTGGGTATACGGGTCCAATTTCTTAAGCTTGTCAAGAAGAACCTGTCATAGTCTAGGTGTTGTTGAAAGTCAGAAAATCTCATCGTTAGAGTTCAATTTCCAAGCAACTGACCTAAACTAGATTCACCTACTCGACTATTCCATCTGTAAAGATCATAATCATCCTTGAACGTCATCAACAAAAGTGTGGTCTATTCAGTTTCGTGACATCATACACAAAAGATGCCCCACGTTGTCCGCTCCTATACATACCTGAATACCAAACCTATTGTTCATCTCCTTATGATAGAAGAAGGCTATATCGGTCCTTGCAATAGAAGGATATGGTGTTCGATTGTATCTTCTGGAGATAAGGTAAAGGTCTTTGTTTTATCAAGTTTCAACCTTGTCATCTTGTCAAAGATTTATAACTCTAATCATTTACAGAGTTTTTAATTCAGTAGGTATTCAAAGAATTTCAAGTTGCAAATTCGATTCAATGTTCACCATCCTCAAAGTAACATGAATTTATTTAAACATCATTATAAAAAAAAACTGAGAAAGGATGAAAAACAAGTTCAAACATGATGTTGCAAATGAAATAAAGCTCCATAATGAATGAAATGATCTCTTCCTAATTAGGATGCCCCATTACCCATCTAATGTCGTGGTACTTAACTCAAACGGATGTACATATTGTTCTTTGATGCCCCACTCAAGCTCGTCATCCACTGTTCCACCAATTCCTCTGTTAACGTCTCATTTGCCACAAGCATCTCTATCTCCTTTAACAGCGGCCTACAGTTTCCCGTAGAATGTCCCAATGCCCCCAAGTGGAAATCACAGACACTATCTTGATCATAGCTATGAGCAGAAGGGTCTGGTTGTACTTTCACCGGCCTTGGTGTGAGGTATTGACCTTCAATCAAATGGGGATATAGATCTGAGATAGGAGTTTGGAACACTTTCAAAGCATTTTTCGATCTTGGGACTTTCTTTGGACGTCTCGAGTAACCCGCTACCCCTTTTCTTTTACGACTTTGAGAGCTCTGGACGTGACACTCATTCACCTCATCAGTTTGTTCCATTTGATCGGTTGGGTTTTTAGAAGTGTCTTTCAAGTTTCCTTTGCTGATTGCATCCTCAATTAACACTCCAGCTGTCATAAGATCCTTGAAGTTATTCGTCGACTTTCCCAACATTAACTCAAAGAAAGGAGCTGGAAGAGAATCGTGAAACATATATGATATTTCTTCTTCTAACAAAGGAGGTTGAACTTGTGCTGCCACTCCTCTCCATCTTAGGGCATATTCTTTAAAGCTCTCAGTAGCTTTCATTCTTATCCTTTGAAGGTCATGACGTTTTGGGGCTAAGCCTTTAACATATTGATATTGTCCCAGAAAAGCATCAGCTAGGTTGACCCATGTCTTGATCTGTTCTTTGTTCAAACGGTTATACCATACTATAGCTGGCCCAGCAAGACTATCATGGAAGTAATGAATCAACATATTGTCATTATTTAGGTACCCTTCCATCTTTCTACAAAACATCTTTAGATGAATTATGGGACAACTAGTGCCATCATATTTTTCAAAATTAGGCACCCTAAATTCATGTGGGATGACCAAATCAGGGACCAAACAAAGTTCTCTAGCTTCTAACTCCTGTGAGGGGCATTAACAATCTCATATCTTCAATGGCTTCATTCAACCACCTGAATTTGTCTTCAAATTGTTCAAAATTGATGAGGCTCGTCCCTAGGTCTGAGAGTTAGACGCTCCAGGGCAAATTATCACTCTTGATGTACCAGTCTGATGAGATTGATTTCCTTTATCCTCTATTTTCTCTTTACTAGCAGCCTGTGGTACAAGTACCTGGATCATTTGATTCGATACGCCTTGCAAAGAACCCGATGCTTGATTCCCCGTATCTTGTTGTGACCCGACTAACTGCTCTTGCAACTGATCTTGTGATCCCTTATGAGATTGCTCCATTATTTCCATTTGCTTATTCATGACGATGAGGAAGTAGTATGAATGGATGATATTGTTATTACTGTAACATAACCTTCCATAAATTATTTTTGTGTTTTTATAATTAATGCATGTAAAATGCTTAAATAAATACATGTAATGCAAATGCCAGATGCAAATACAAAAGGTGTCATTCCAGAGTGACCATCTTAAAACAACTTTCATTGAACACAAAGGTTTCGGTTCATCAAACAAACTTTACATATAACGGACAACTTCACTCCGAACTTTTCTATCTCCTTCAAAAGCCAATTTAATTTCCACTCATGCTCGGGGGTTGAGTTGTCAATCTGCTTTAATTCTCTTGCAAAGCCAGCTAAATCAACCCATTTCTGAGCCACATTGCTTGCTTGGGTCATAACTTCTTTCATGACTTTGTCCATTTTCTCTATCTTGAGTGCTGATTCTCGGAGCTGTAGACACTGCTGTTGAATCTTCCTTGTAAGAAAGTCATTGTGGTTATGAAGCTCTTGCATAAGATCACTATAATCATCCACAATCTTCATCAACTTCTTGTTCTTGGCTTTAACGGCTTCTAGCTCAGCGTCATTCTCCCGCTTATGGCGTTGATATGAGATTTCCATATTGGCAATGGATCTGTTCAACGTCCGAATTTCGGCTTGATATTTTCCCAAATTATCAACAACTATATTGCGTCTTATTTCTGCAATATGTAAATCATGAGAAAACTTCTCGGCTCGACCCTCGTGTACCTTACAATTCCTTCTCCACTGTTCAGCGTCATTCCTCAGTTTAGCGACTCCTGTTATCCACTCATCTAGTACATTTCCCATACCAGCAAATTTAAAAGCCTGATTGATCCTTTGAAAATCATCTCGCATGGCTTCCATCTCTCTGCTCAATTTATCATTTTCACTTCTTAAATGACGAATCAGAGCTTCGTATTTTGGCAAACAATTTTCTTCCTGGATTTCCTTACTGATACCCTTACCTTTGGTCACTGTTGGTTCAAACTCAACAGGATAATCTGTTTTCAAACTGGGTTGTCCTTTCAATTCAAACTCCAATACTCCATGATCTAGAAGAAGTTGGACTCGACGTTTGAAGGTAGAACAATTCTCAATAGAATGTCCTTGAACTCCAGCATGATATTCACAACGAACGTTGACGTCATACCAACTTGGATATGGAGGTTGCAAAGGTTTTACATAATGCGGTGCCACTTCTCGGGCTTCTAACAGTTCATCATACAATTCCTTATATGATATTGGGATGGAATCACAATGAGAACCACCTCTCAACTTGGGTTGAATTGGAGTTTCCATTTTTATTTCCCTTGATGTTGGAAGTAAACTATCAAACACCAACGAGTTCTGACTGCATGGCTTCTTTTCATCCTTCTGAACTTCTATAGTTGCCACTATTTCCTTGGCATTTCCAAACAACTTGTTGATACAAACAATGATTGTGCGTGATTTCTGATACTGACTAGAATCAACAGGTTCTAAAGTAGTCCATTGCGTATCTGACACCTCGAGATTGTTTTCATTGAGTTCTTTCTTTTCTTTTGTAGAAGTCTCTATTCCTTTGGACAAAACATCTATTCTATCCATCATCTTAGACATTTGCTCTTTTATCTCTCTTATCTCATTGTGCTCTTTGTGCGCCATATGATCTTTATGCACACAACCCTCCACTATTCTCGAAGCTTTCATAGGATGCCACTTCTTGACTATGTTATAGCCTGCTTGATCACGAAACCCTTTGTCCGTCATGAAAACCTTTTACTATGATGACCACTCACAAATCAACACCTTTTGAATATGTCATGATCATGCAATGCGAACAAAGAGAAAAAAAAAACAATATAGAAACAAGTTAGTACAAATGAGATAACAAAATGACAAAAAGCAACAATAACAAAATAAATAAATTAATGCTAATAAGAATGCAAATGCAAATGCACATGCACAAGGTGTTAATCCTAAAAGTGACCACTATAGAACAACCTTCATTTAGACAACAAGAATTCAGTACACCATGTAGTCAAAATATAAATGTGATTCTTCATTTCTTCATTTCCTTGAGCCGTACTCTTCATGGAATCTAATATTGCACCCAAAGTTATCGGCGTACTTTATCACCTTTGATGACGTCAGATGTCTTTAAATTGAATCTTGAGGTCTCCATTTTTACTTTCAATACGAAGTGATCTTCATGTCTTTGTGAAGGGAATTCTCGTCCTTGGTATAATTGTATCTATCTCTTGAATCAACATCTTGGCCTTTGCCCCATTAAAGGAAGTCTTCAATCAGTTTGATTTCTTCATTCAGCAGATATCATTCTTCATGATCAGTCGAACATCTTTGTATCTCTCGGTTTTGACTACATGGTTGAGAATTTTTTGTCTCAATATGTCTAGCCTTCTCATTAGTCAATCACTTGCAAATTAACACCTTGTGATGACATGAAGATGTAAATGCAATAAAATCAAAATAAAATAGACATATAACAAAAATGAGTTAGTGCACATATAAACAACAAAATAATAAGTACTATAAATATCAAATAAAACCTACCCTCATATATTGGCTACCCAATCATACTTTAGTTGATCCTACCCAACATGATATCTACCCCATACTTTGTCATTCACAAAAAATCCTAACCGCATGATATCTAATTCGCATGTTTGTTCGAGAAAAATAAACCTAACCGCATGATTTCTAGTTCATATACATTTATTCAAAAAGCAAAATTAAATGACTCAAAAAGTTTTTCCTTGTGTACCCTCCTCACGGGACTCTTAAGGTTCGGGTTAGGCTCGACCTAAATTCGGGCTCTATGTTCACTATATGCTGGGTTCGGTTCTAAAGTAATAGGTTCACGAATTGTCCTTGTCGGTGCCCCCTTGGGCTGCCGAACCCTCAATCCTGGCCCATCACAGGCTTTAGGGGATCGAGTTCAATTTCGAGGGAACACACCTCCTTAGTCCATGCGGAGGTGATTACCATCACGAGGACCATAAGGCGTGAGCTCCAGGAGCGATCCACTATCCCATGCGGAGGTGAAAACCACACGAGGGCATAGTCTCTCACTCCTACTTAAACAGGACGGAGCGGGGTTTTAGCTCATGTTATGATAATGCAACTGTGCAGTGTGTGAGGAAAAGCGAAAAAACAAACAATAAAAACACTCAAAATCAATTCCCAAAATACACAATTAATCTGAAACCATTAACAAACAGATCAGTACAACTATTTATTGGTTAATCATATTATAAACAAAAAAATATTAAAACCAAATAAGGGATCAAAAACCAAATTAAAACAAATTTATAACTTTCAATTGTAAAGACAGATAATTAATCGACTATTGGCCTGACTCTCTAAAAAAATGTCCCCAGCGGAGCCGCCAAGCTGTCGAAACAATTTTTTTCTAAAAAGGTGAAAAAAGGTGAGATTTTGAAAACCACATTAATTCTTAATTGTCTCTTTTTATTTTAAAAACATATGTGATTTAAAAGACCTCTCGTTTCGAAAAAATTTGAATTTCCTTTACGATCGAAAAATACGGTTCGAATAGTCGCCACCAATCTTTGATTAGGATGTGATTGGGCACCCAAAAATGCTTTGTCATTTTAAATAAAAATTAATTTTAATTAAACAACAATTGAGGTCTGCGTTACCAAATCCGAGTTCGGAGTCTGTTACGTATGGGGAAGGATTAGCACCCCCACAGCGCCCTAAATCGGTACCAAATCGATTAATTAACGTCTTTGCATTGAATTTTACAAATTCGAACTTTATTTGATTTTTGATCCCATAAAACAATGACGTAAATTTGAAAATATTCAAAAACACTCAAACAAATTAAATTAAAATTACCAAGTCGTTTTAGAAAGATAAAGAATGTTCGATTATTTACAAATATCGAGACCAGATCTTAAAGATATAACAACATTTTCTCGATATATTTAAATAAACGAACATTTCTTTTTCTCTCGTTCCCAAATTTTAGATGACGAATCAATTTTTGGTTTCACTTTCGGGATACACTTTTATTTTAAAATCATTAAAAGCATACCTCAAATCAGTTATGACTGCCCACTTAAAACAATTTTAAATTAAAAGTGTATTACCCTTAATTCAATTATGTATTATGTCGAGTTATGCAAATGCGGTTACCATGTGAATCGTGCAAGAAGGATGTCATGCCAAAATTAATTAAAAACATTAAAAATATCATCATCGTAACATACAAAAAATTATATACGTATATTTTAATTACAAATTATAAACTATGCCTATTAACATACAATGTACCAATATGACTCAAATATAAAAACAAAAACATAGCATGCTAAACTAAAAATTTAAAAAGTATATATACATATATGTAGTGACTAAATTTAAATGTACAATTCAGTATACTACACAAATTCAGACCATTTTAACATGAAGGACAAATAATTCAGACCCTAAATGCTAATAAACCATAAGCATGCATAGGACTGAAATAAAAGAACATAAAACAACATATCAATACATAAACTATACAAAGTACAAACAAATAAACTAAATGGACTAAAAGGAAATGAATCATAATTAAAATATATTATATATCACTAATTAAAACAAAGGTTAAAACGAAAATGCTTAAGTTATGAGGGCCTAAACCTAATCCATCCCTAAGGTCACGGTGGCTAACAATAATTAACCCTAAAGTTTTAATATAACTTAACTAAAATTAAACCTAATCTAATGTAAACTAAACCTACAGCAGTCTCCTTTCTCCCCTCACGCTCAATGTCTCTTCTCTCGTCTTCTCAAACAGAGAGTTATACAACTCTCTATGCCGACCACCGTGAAACAAGAACCCTCTCTCTCGCTTCGAGACCCATCGACCAAAGCTTGGCCATCAATCTCCGATGGCCTTCGTTGCAACACTCGGCTACCATACTTTGGTGGCCACCTCTCTTCCGACCATAGCTCTCAATCACACTCTCATCCTGAAATTCTACACTGCGGCCCCTATCGCTCGTCTAACAAGTTTCCACTCCCGATGAAGGGATTCCTCTCCGGCGAAATTGAAGCGAAACAAGGTATAAAACTAACTATTAATTTCTGTTTTTACTTTACAATTGCATTTAGTTTAAAAATTAAAATGGATAAGAGAAATACTAATGTAATCATAGAGAAGAAAAAGAAAACCTTGTAGGAACTGAATTCCACTTTGTATTGCTTTGATTTGTTGAAACGAGTGAACTCTTCCGTTCCTTTGATTTTCAAATTGAAGGAAATACAATATAATGTTTTTCGTTTTGCTATCTCTTTCTGTAAAGAGAAACCATGGAGATTTTTTTTGTTTTTGATCTCCGTTAATTGCTCTCTGTCCTCCCGTTTTTAATGGTTAATTCCCAATAAAAACTGAACCTCTTTTCAGTTTCCTCATACGATTATAAACCTCAATCTTATTGGTAACTTCTCATTCATGCTTGTTAACTCCCCATAACCGTTTTTATTTTAGGGAATTCTCACGTGGAACAGAGGCTGCTCTACTGGATCATTGAACTTGAATTGGGTCTTCAATTGTCTTGGGTACGAGTTGGGTCACAAGTAATTTTCTATAAACCCGGACAAAATGAGCATCTACAAACAGACTTGTCTGTTTTCTACAGTCTGTTTTCTACACAGTCTGTTTTCTACATGGTATTAGGTTAGAGCAATCAATCCGATTTCAGCTTCTCTTTAAATCAATTCCTATTCAACTCTATTTTTTTTCATGGCTAATCTGGATCCCTCAGCATCCGAAATCACTTCCCAGACCAACCCCTCTCAATCTGATTTTCAGATTTCAGATTTCAAATTTTCAAAGCAATAGAGGAAATATCGCCTTTGGTGTAAACATTGTAAGAAGCCAGGCCATATGATAGATCAATGTTGGACACTGCACGGAAAACCAGCCGATTGGCAGCCCACACGGTCCAGGTTTCAAAAGGAGCCTCAATTGCCTCTCAAGATGATTCCTCAAGCAGTTTTAGCAAGAAACAGATAGAGGAACTGCAGCAGATTTTGAGCAGTATGACAGCCAAGCCTACAAATGTGACTTATACTACTACTGATGGAAATAATCCATATGCTTCCTCAGTACAATGGATAATAGACTCGGGTGCATCAGATCATATGACAGGAAATATTGATCTCTTGGAGGAATATAGTGAAAGCAGCTTACCTGCTTCTATCAAAATAGCAGATGGCTTTCTCACTACAGTCAAAGGGAGTGGTTCTGTTACATTAAACAAAAATCTACTACTTCATAATGTCCTCTATGTTCCTAGACTTGCATGCAATCTGTTGTCAGTCAGCAAATTAATTAAAGATTTTGGTTGTAATGTTGTGTTTGGTACTGGTGGTTGCATTTTTTAGGCACAGGGCTCGAAGAGGGTGATTGGCAGTGCTAGGCTGGACAAAGGATTGTACACCCTTGGAGGTAAAGCATCTCATAATCATGCCTTATCCAGTGCTCTTAGGAAACCAATTTTATCTTCTGATCTCAATACCAATAAAATTATGTTATGGCACTCTAGATTAGGTCATCCTAATTTTTCTATCTTTCCAAAATGTTACCGAACTTATTCATTAATAAAGATCCATCTTTGTTTTCCTGAATTTTTCAAATGGCCAAACACCAGAAAACCATATACTCCAGCCAAATTTGAACCAACAACATTTTTCCATCATCCATAGTGACATTTGGGGCCCTTCCCTGTGAAAGTATTTCTGGGTATAAGTGGTTTGTGTCTTTTATAGATGATTACTCTAGGACAACATGGGTTTTCTTAATGAGAGAAAAATCTGAGGTTGAGTCTCTCTTTAAAAGTTTTTATCAAAAAAGTTAAAACCCAATTTGACACAAAAATCAAAATCAAAATTCTAAGGAGTGACCCAATCTGTGAAAAGGCATTGTTCACCTTACTTCTTGTGTCAACACACCTCAACAAAACGAGGTAGCAGAAAGGAAAAATAGACATCTTCTAGAGGTTACTAGATCTCTTATGTTTGCTGCTAATGCTCCTAAGTATCTTTGGGGAGAAGCTCTTCTTACAGCCACTTACCTCATCAATAGAATGCCAAGTAAGACTTTAGATTTCAAAATTCCTACTAAGGTTTTGTTTCAGCTGTATCCCCATTTTAAACATTTAAACTCAAGTCTTTCTCCTCGGGTGTTTGGGTGTACAGCTTTTGTTCATATCCACAACAGAGGAAAATTAGATCCTAGGTCCATAAAGTGTGTGTTCTTGGGCTATTCTTCGAGTCAGAAGGGTTACAAGTGTTACTCACCTTCCACAAAAAAGATCTATGTCTCCTTTGATGTTACATTTTTTGAAAATCAACCTTATTTTTCAGGAACAAAAATTCAGGGAGAGAGTTACAAGGAATTTCAGCCTGTTCAAACCGATATTCTTTACAGCCTATTAGTTAAGGAATTTCAACCTGTTTCAAACCGATATTTCTTTACAGCCTATCCTTTCCTTACCTATTACTGTCTCTCCAAAGCCGGCTAGCACTGTCCCAGTTCCTAGGGAGGGTGATGGGAATAACCTAAATAACTCTGATGAATTACCTTCCTCCTTATCTCAGCACTCTAGTCCGTGCAAAACACTTTCCACCACTACCAAAAATGCACCTAACAATGACCTTGAAACCATAACTTCCCAACCGAAACAACTCAGTGTTTACTCAAGAAGAAGGAAAGATGTTGCTGAAGAAATCAGTCAGCCTAGCATTTGCCAAGAACCAGATTCGGATCCTGTTACAGCTGAAACAGAAGGTAATGATGGTTACCAAAAGGCTACTATTGTTGATATTGATGACTTTCCTATTGCTATTAGGAAGGGGGAAAATGCATGCTCATCCTATAAATAAGTATGTTGCATATGGGAATTACAGCCTAATTTCATGGCCTTCACTGCCAGCATTAACACTGTGAAAATCCCAAGAAATGTGACAGAAGCATTTCAATCTCCTGAGTGGAAAAAGGCCGTGGAAGAAGAGATAAAAGCGTTGCAATAGAATAAGACATGGAGTTTGACATATTTGCCAAAAGGGAAGAGAGCTGTTGGATGCAGGTGGATATTCACAGTCAAATATCATTCGGATGTGAGTGTGGAAAGATACAAGGCAAGGCTGGTTGCTAAAGGTTTTTCTCAGTCCTATGGCATCGACTACCAGGAGAATTTTGCACCGGTTGCAAAATTGAATACCATCAGAATATTGTTATCAGTAGCTGTTAACATGGACTAGAAATTGCATCAGCTGGACATAAAGAATGCTTTTCTGAATGAGAACCTTGAAGAAGAGGTATACATGGAGGTCCCCCCGGATTAGAAGGAAAGGTCACTAAGAAACTGTGTGCAAGCTCAATAAATCCTTATATGGCTTAAAACAGTCTCCCAGGGCTTGGTTTGATCGATTTGCTAAGGCTATGACACAAAATGGTTTCAAACAAAGCCAAGCGGATCACACATTATTCAGAAAAATTACACCGAGTGGTAAGATAACCCTCCTAATTGTCTATGTAGATGATATGATTATAACTGACAGTGATATAGAAGAAATAGAAAAGCTAAAGATGAATCTTGCAAAGGAGTTTGAAACCAAGGATTTAGCGAGTATGAGGTATTTCCTGGGTATGGAAGTTGCAAGGTCCGAGGAAGGGCTAGTCATAAACCAGCGTAAGTATGTTTTGGATCTTCTTGCAGAAATTGGGATGCTCGACTGCAAACCAGTTGAAACTCCAATGGAGCCAGGCTTGAAATTTTGCAAGGAAAGGACTGGAAATCCAGTAAACAAGGAAACCTACCAAAGGTTAGTTGGAAAGTTAATCTACCTTTCACTGACCAGGCCTGATATTGCATACTCAGTGAGCATTGTCAGCCAACATATGAGTGATCCTCGAGAAGAATATTTGGAAGTTGTTAACAGAATTTTAAGGTTCTTGAAATTTACCCCAGGAGCTGGACTTATATTTAGAAAAAATCAAGACATAACAGTGAAGGTTTATACAGATGCAAGCTAGGGAGGTGAATTAACTGATAGAAGGTCAGTTAGTGGCTATTGTACCTACGTTTGGGGTAATTTGGTGACTTGGAGAAGTAAGAAACAAGCTGTTGTCTCTCGAAATAGTGCTGAGTCAGAGTTTAGAGCAATGGCTCTCGGAATATGTGAAGGAATGTGGATTAAAAGACTGCTCACAGAACTGGACTTAGATGACAAGAAGAATTTTGAGATTTTTAGTGACAGTCAATCATATGAGTATAGCAAAAAACCCAGTGTAGCATGATAGAACGAACAAATTGAGATAGACAGACATTTTATTTACGAGAAGGTCAACAATGGAGTTGCAAAACTACAGTACATTCCGACGAAGAAACAGCTGGCAGATAACTTCACCAAAGCCCTTCCACGAGTGACTTTTGATGAGATGTCATTCAAACTGAGTATATACAACATATATACACCAGTTTGAGGGGGAGTATAGGAATTATAGAAATGAGTTGTCAATCCCTTAAGTTATGAGATTCTATAATTATTTTCTGTTTTTCAATCCCTTATTTCAATGGATTACATCTCCTAGGATTAGTTTCATTTCTTAGAGTTTCCTAGTTTAGAGGCATAATTTGTATATAATATGTAATATGTTCTACTGAATGTACATAAGAATAAAAATAACAGACTTGTCTGTTTTCTACAGTCTGTTTCTACACAGTCTGTTTTCTACAATAATTGATTTCCAGACTGTATTTAGATATCATGTGTCGAATTGTAATTGGAGTCCTACCTAGGTTTATCTAACTGTTTTATTAAGAGTACTTAATCTTTTAAGAGTCTATTAAGATTAAAGAGTCCTTTTTATCTTTATCTTTAGATAAAGATAATCCGTTGGTAAAGCATTTTATTAGGAGACAATTTACTTAGTGTTAAATAGGAGATACACGTGCACTGTTATAGTTGAACAGAAAATAAGAAGATTTCCAGTATATTTAAAGCGAAAAAACTTGTTCTGAATAAATCGTGTTTTTCTTGCTGATATGGCTGACTTAAATAGAGTTTACAATGTAACAACTTTACATAAAAAGATGCATAAATTAGCAACAGAATAAAAATGATTCTATCTAATTAAAAATGATCCTATCTAATAACTATAGAATAAAAACTGATTCTATCTAATTAAAAATGATCCTATCTAATAACTAATAGAATAAAAACTGATTCTATCTAATTAAAACTGATCCTATCTAATATTTAATTTAGATATTCTCGACACCCCCCTCAAGCTGGAGAATAAATATCGATCATTCCCAGCTTGGACAGAAATCCTTCGAACATCGTAGTAAACAGTCCCTTGGTGAGAACATCGACGAGCTGCTCTGATGATGGAACAAACGGTATGCAGATATCGCCATTTTCCAGCCTCTGCTTGATAAAATGTCGATCTATTTCGACATGTTTGGTCCTGTCATGCTGTACAGGATTCTGAGCAATACTGATTGCCGATTTGTTGTCGCAATACAACTTCATCGGTTTATCTCCTTCAACCTTCAGCTCCTCCAAGATCCTCCTAAGCCATAACAACTCACATACTCCTTGCGCCATGGCTCTGAACTCGGCCTCTGCACTGCTTCTAGAGACAACTGGTTGCTTCTTGCTCCTCCAAGTAACTAAGTTGCCCCAGACAAAGGAGCAATAACCGGTAGTAGATCTTCTGTCTGTAGAACTTCCGCCCCAATCAGCATCAGTGAAGATCTCTACTCTTCGACTTCCATTCTTCGAAAACATGATTCCTTTACCAGGACTCCCTTTCAAGTAATGAAGAATCCGGTAAACAGCCTTGGAGTGTTTTTCTGAGGGACAATGCATAAACTGACTAACCAAGCTCATAGCAAATGCAATATCTGGTCTCGTATGAGCCAAATAAATCAGTTTCTCCACCAGCTTCTGATACCGATTCTTGTCCACAGGCTCAGCACCATCTTCTTTTTCGAGTTTTTGATTCGGATCAATAGGAGTCGCCACTGGTTTACATCCGAGTAATCCGGTCTCTTTCAAGATATCGAGGACATAATTCCTTTGCGAGATAATTATACCTTTTGAGGATCTAGCCACCTCCATTCCAAGAAAATATTTGAGTTATCCTAGATCCTTGACTTCAAACTGGTTGGATAAGAAGTTCTTCAACGATTCCAACTCTACTGTGTCATCTCCTGTCATAACAATGTCATCTACATACACAATTAAAATAGCAATTTTACCATTTTTGTGTTTGTAGAACATAGTATGATCAGACTGGGCCTGAGTGTAACCATGTTGTTTCACAGCTCTCGTGAATCTCTCGAACCAGGCTCTCGGAGATTGTTTCAATCCATAAATGGATTTCTTTAGCTTGCAGACCCTGCCATCCTTCAATTCATCAAAGCCTGGAGGAACTTCCATAAACACCTCTTCCTCTAACTCACTGTTTAGGAACGCATTCTTCACATCAAACTGTCTGAGAGTCCAATCCAGATTGGCGGCTAGTGAGAGTAGGACACGTACGGTGTTTAGTTTGGCCACAGGTGCGAAGGTCTCCTCGTAGTCAAGGCCGTATGTCTGAGTGAAGCCTCGTGCTACGAGTCTTGCCTTGTATCTCTCGACCGAGCCATCTGCATGGTATTTGATGGTGAACACCCACTTGCTGCCTACAGATCGTTTCCCCTCAGGTAAAGGAGTTAGATCCCACGTGTCATTCTTCTTCAGGGCCTTTAACTCCTCAAAAACTGCCTCTCCATCTCGGAACTTCTAGAGCTTCATGTATCGACTTAGGTAGTGCATCATCCATAATCCTGGTGGAAAAAACTTTGAAATCTGGAGAGAGTTTATTATAAGATAAGAAATTGGATATTGGTGTTTTGTGGTACATGATCTAACACCTTTGCGCAAGGCTATGGGTTCAAAGAATTCTGTAGAAGGCTTTAAATTTGGAGAAGAAATAGGAGAAAGAGAAGTCGTACCTTGGACCATAGTCGAGTCCGATGGTTGGCATACCTTGGAGGCCGGTGGAACATTACTTGGTCGAGTCATCCGTCTAGAATAAACGAAGTTCAGTAGGTGGTTCCAAGTTGGTTTCTACCTGAGTCTCACGAGGTTGTGAATTTATAGGTTGTGAAATCCTAGGATTAGTTACGGAAATATGAATTGGTTCCACTGAGCTATTTACAACCGATTTTGGCAATGATGTTTGTTCACAAAAACTCATTTCAGAGTCATTCTCCCCGGAAGAGAGTTTTTGCCAAAAAAAGGTTGTTTTTCAAAAAACGTGACATCCATACTCACATAATACTTCCCAGATTTAGGATCAAAGCATTTATACCCTTTTTGTGTTGGTGAAAAACCTAGAAATATGCATTTATGTGCTCGAGGATCGAGTTTTCTTCTATTTTGGCCGTGTATATGAACAAAAGCAATGCAACCAAAAATTTTAGGTGTTAAATCAGTGAAAGATCTATTTTCAGGAAACATATTCTTTAGAGCTTGCAAAGGAGTAATATAATTAAGAACTCTTGTAGGCATTTGATTTATCAAATAAGACGCTGTTAAGAGTGCTTCATTCCAAAAACGATTAGGAACATTCATAGCAAGCAGTAAAGCCCTAATCACCTCTAATAAATGCCTATTTTTTCTTTCAGCAACTCCATTTTGTTGATGAGTATCAACGCAAGAACTGTGATGAATAATTCTTTTTTGTTTCAAAAAATCACCTAAGATTGCATTAAAATATTCTCGACCATTATCGGTTCTAAGAACTTGAATATTTGCTTGAAACTGAGTATTGATCAGTGAGTGAAAATTTTTGAAAACACTTGCTGCCTCGGATTTTTCTTTTAGTAAATAAATCCACGTGACTCTAGTGTGATCATCAATGAATGTGATGAACCATCTAGATCCTGAGGCTGTTTTTACTCGTGAAGGGCCCCAAATATCACTATGCACAAGAAAAAAAGGTTTTGATGGCATATACTTTAAAGATGGATAAACAGATCTATGATGTTTTGCCAATTCACAAGCTTAACACTGAAAAGAAAAGCCGTCCTTTTTTTTGAAAAGATTTGGAAACAAATATTTCAAGTAATTAAAACTAGGATGACCTAACCTATAATGCCACAACATTATTTCATTCTCACAAGACAAGGTAGTAAAGCATCTCGGTTTCTGAACTTGTTTATCTGAAGGATTGTCCGTGACCAAGTGATAGAGTCCATCAACCTCCTTAGCATTGCCAATCATCTTCCCCGAACAAGGGTCCTAAAATTCAAATCCAGCAAATGTTATTGTAGCAATGCATTTGCAATCATGAATAATACGATTAACAGAGATGAGATTGCAAGAGAGCTTTGAGACATGTAGGACATTTAGTAATGTGAGAGATGGAGAAATAATGATAGAGCCTTTTCCAGCTATAGAGGTTAGGGAGCCATCAGTAATTTTTACCTTCAGATTACCAGATAAAGGAAAATAAGATGAGAATATGGAGGAATTACCGGTCATGTGATCTGTTGCCCCTGAATCTATGACCCAAGGGTTTGATTTAGAACCGGCTATGAAAGCTGTAGGATATGTACCTTTCTGGGCTAATGATGAAGAGGCAATCTAAGATGATGGGTTAGGAGTGTTGGATATGGAATGAGAACTCATTAGTTGATACAATTGCTCTAGCTGTTCTTTGCTGAAGGCAGACAGTTCTGAGGCAGGTTTCGACTCTTCAGAAGCATCTTCAGATGAGGCATGAAATCCCTTTGCATTACGAGAATTTCGATTGGCTGAAAAATTCTCGACTGGCTTCCCGTGTAGCTTCCAACACTTGGCTTTAGTGTGTCTCGGCTTGTTGCAGTGCTCGCAGATTGGCCGATCTCTGTCGTTCCGACGATCGTTGCGACGTGGTGGCTGACCCGAGAACAAGGCAGAAGACTCGGTGGGATTTGGTGAGTGGCCTCCAAGCATGACTGTCCGCCGGCTCTCCTCTCGTCTGACTTCGGAGAAGACTTCTCTTGTGTTTGGTAGTGGTTCACGACCAAGAATGCGCCCTCTGACTTCATCCAATTCCTTGTTAAGGCCGACAAGGAATCGAAGACGCATT